>NC_080704.1:26786199-27986199 GCF_030445035.2 Dasypus novemcinctus | reverse complement strand
TTTGCTTTGGCTGCTGGGAGTGGAAAGCCGTTTCTGTAGCCCACCTCTCTGAAATATAGAGGACAGAGATATGTATTTCAGTGTGCTCACATCTTCCCTGTTTGTTTTTTTTTAAACCCATATTTCCTGCCTTATCCCAGATCTTGCAACTATTATTTTTTAAATTAAACATTTTTATTTTTAAAGTCACCTCATTTCCTCTGGGTGAGGAGGTAGGATTTGAATAGGATATAAGATTGTTATTGGTGTTCATTATAAATGCCTTAGGCTCAACTGCCTAAGAAAAATTGATTCAAGGTATGGAAGTTTTTATCAGTAGGCAAAGATGATTTTTTTCTATTGTTAATAATGTCTATGGATTTCACGAATCTAAGATGCCATTAATTGTAAGATGCACGTCAATTTCAGAGATGTTCCAATATTAAAAAAAAAAAGCCAACACTGATTTTAAGACAAGATTGTAAGACCCCTCCCAATTTTAGAGCTGTTAAAACGTGTGGAGGGGGGATTGCGCATTTTACAATCAATGAAGTATGGTATTATTTATAGTCCTGAGAGCATTCCAGCTATTTGAAATTCACAGCTGTGTTGTTCAAAAGGTGGCCGGGAGCTACGGTTTATGGGTGCTCAGTGTTTTACAGAGGCTTGTATCCTTAAGGCATAATAAAAATTCTGATTGCTGGAAGGGCAGTGATTACTATCCCGACCTAGATGCCGGTATTCACACACTGGTTTTAAAAATGGACTTCCTCTGCGGTGACCCTAAATAAGTTTTTAAACAATATGTTATTTAAAAAGCTGGTAATTTTTTTAAACTGTGCTGTTGTTTTCCTTTTAATTTCAAAATACTTATTCTCAACAGTTTAAACTTGGGCAAAGGACAGATTATTCTCAGAAGAGAATACAAAAGGCTAATAAACATTTTTAAAATGTTCAATCTTTCTTGTAATCAAAATAATGCAAATTGAAACAGCATGGTGCCATTTTTGAATCTATAAAATTGACAGAGAAAATAATACTCAGTTCTGGTGAGAGGGCGGCAAGATGGGTGCTTTCATACATTGTGATGTAAGTATAGACAATACACCTTTTCTGGAAGGTAATTTATTTATTTATTTTTTTTTAAATTTTTTTATTTTTTATTGACTTTGTAATAATATTACATTAAAAATATATATGTGAGGTCCCATTCAACCCCACCCCCCCACCCCCCCTCTCCCCCCCCCCCCCAACAACACTCGTTCCCATCATCATGACACATCCATTGGATTTGGTAAGTACATCTTTGGGCACCTCTGCACCTCATATACATTGGTTCACATCATGGCCCATACTCTCCTCTATTCCATCAAGTGGGCCCTGTGAGGATTTACAATGTCCGGTGATTACCTCTGAAGCACCATCCAGGGTAGCTCCATGTCCCGAAGATGCCTCCACCTCTCATCTCTTCCTGCCTTGGAAGGTAATTTACAAACACGTATTAAAATGTTCTTCAAATATGTATCTTTAAAGCGTTCATCCCCCAGATCTAAGTAATTCAGCACCTAGGCACCTATCCTAAGGAAATAATCAGAGGCTCAGAATTAAGTTTAGAATGTTATTTAAATTTGTACGATAAAAACAACTTTTAATATTGAATGATAGAGAAATATTTAAAATATGGTTTGTCTATTCAGTAGAATGTTTTACAGCTATCGAAATTAGTGAGGTTGAAGACTAATGACATGATAAAATAACCATGATATAGCATGTGGGGAAAAAAACCCTGTCTTTGTGGTAAGATTATTAATATGTATATATGAAATATCAGAAAGCCTGAAAAGAAATATAGAAAAAGTTAACAATGATTGTCTCTGGCAAGTAGAAATATTGGTGGTGTGTTTTCCTCTCGGTATTTCCCCACGTTTTCTTTAATATATATTACAATGATGATAAGAAAAAAGTTATGAAATAGCGAATACCAAAACAAGGTGGGAATGGCCTTGGAATTGGGTGATGGGTGGAAGCGCCATTTTATCTTGCCTGATTATTACAACAGACACTTGTGTGGTTTTCTTGCTTCTACCTTTGACCTCTTAAAGTTTATTATCAATATAGCAGCCAGAGGGGTCCTGTTAGAACTAAGTCAAATCATGTCATGATGTCACTCCCTGCTCAAAACCCTTTACGGGCACCCATGGGAGTGAAAGCCAAAGTCTTCCCAACATCCTAAAAGCCCCACACAATTGGCTACCTCCCATCCCTTTCCTTCCTGCCTGACCTCTCTGGCTCCACCTCTTTCTACTTTTCCTTTCTGCTCACTCCCTCCAGGCAGGCTGGCACCTTATTCCTGGAAGAAGCCAGGGCACATCCCTGCCCCAGGGCCTTTGCACTTGCTGCTTCCACTGCCTGGAACACTCTTCAGAGCTTTCTCCATATGGTTCAATTGATCCTCTCTATATTTCCACAAATGGCACCTTACTTGACTACCCTGTTTACAACGATACCCCCTACACTCCCTATCCTCCTTACGTTCTTTATTTTTTTCTATAGCACTTGTCACCTTTTAACATACTCTAAATTTTACCTTCCTTTTTTGTTTGCTTTTATTATCTGTGTCATAAGGGTGGAAATTTTGCCCTTGTTGTTCTCTGAATATATCCCTGGAAGCTAGAACAGTGCCTGGCACACAGCAAGCCCAAAAGTTGTGCTTGTTGTCGGATGCTAGAGGAATGAACAGGGGTAGATACTATGAAGGCAATTTAAATTGTTTTAAAAAGCTGACATGAATTTTAAATGTTCCATATATCTGGGAATCATATCATTTAATAGTCTATAGATAATAGTTGTTACTTTTCAAAATACTCCTTTTTTCTTATTACACTCCTTTTAATTTTGCTACATTCAGGGCACCTGAGCCTTGATTAAGTTTCTTGCATCTCTGGATGAAGGAGAGGAGATATTTCTTAAAATTTATTTTTAAAATTGTAAACACGAATCTCTTCTCATTGTAAAAATAAAACAACATATGTGTGGCATAAACAATGAAAACCTCCCTTGGCTTCTTTTCCCAATGCCATCTTCTTTTCCAGAAGTTTGGTGTGTATCACTCTAAACCAGCACAGTCCAATGTAATTTTCTGCAATGACAGGAATGTTCTACATGTGTACTGTCCAATGCAGTACCCACTAGCCACTTGCGGTTAATGAACACTTGAAATGTGGCCAGTCTGACAGAGAAACTGAATTTAAATTTAAATAGCCACACATTGTTAATGGTTACTATATTGGACAGCTCAGTTCTAGACCATTTCTACACAATTAGTTAATTTTGTTTTATATATGTGTATATATATATATATATATATATAAATCGTAAATGGGATCTTACTAGATAGTATGTATCTGTATAATGTGTACTGTTTTGGGACATGCTTTTTGCATTTAACAAAATATCTTAGAAATCATTCCCTGTCAGTACATATATGTCTGTCTTACTCTTTTTTTTTTAGTGATTTTTTATCCCCGCCCCCCCCTTGCAACTTTTTGCGTGCTGTCTGCTCTCTGTGTCCATTCGCTGCTGGCTCTTCTGTGTTCTCGCTTGTCTTCCTTCTTTTGTTGCATCACTTTTGCTGAGCCGGTTCTCTGCGGGGAGCAGGCGAGCCTGCCTTCACAAGGAGGCCCTGGAATGCGAACCCAGGGCCTCTCATATGGTAGACGGGAGCTCATCTGATTGAGCTACAGCTGCTTCCCTGCCTTACTCTTTTTAATGGTGCCTATTATGTCATCATTTGTGATATCATTCTTAATGAAATGAAAAAGGATAGTTCTTGGTGCTGAGCCATGTACTGGGCCTCTCTGTTCTCCACCCCAGTGACATCACTGTCATAATCAGTGACATAGCCCAAGAATCCAGTGACACGCGTGTAGGACCCGTGGCCTACCGTAAGAGCTATTGTTTCTTCCTCTCTATCTTAAAAAAAAAAAACACTAAAACACTAATCTCAAACTAAATCATGCTTTTGAAAATATGTTCAGAGACAGATAAATGCAAGCATAACAGTATGAGATTGAGGGATGAGTTTTTAAAAATTTTTTTTTAATTTTTAAAGGAGCTTTAGATTACATAAATTTTACATTGAAAATATAGGGGATTCCCATATACCTCACTCCTACCCTCTCCAACACTTTCCTGCGTTAACAGCATTTTTCATTAGTGTGGTACATTTGTTACAATTAATGAACACATATTAAAACATTGCTACAAACCATGGAATACAGTTTATGTTATGGTATACACTTTGTACCCCACAATTTTATAGGTTTTGATAAAATTTATAATAGCCTCTATCCATCATTGCAATGCCATGCAGGACGATTCCAATGTCCCCAAAACGCTCCCAGGTTATACCCATTCTTCCCTCTCCGTCCCCTCAGAACCTCTGGTGGCCACTGCCTTTACAGGGATGAGATTCTATGGTGTGTTGTTGTGGTTCTGAGTTTGTGATTCTAAGGCTAGTGAGTCCTAAGGCAAGAGCCCTACATGAGAGTAGATTCTTTCTGAATTCCTGCTTCTGTCTCTTTTGCATATCCTGGTGGAAAATGTTCTGTCCTTGTAAAATTCTTTCATGCTGGAAGACATTCTTGAGATGGTTATGACCTTATTATCTATGGGTAATTCACTTTTCAACTGATCTCTCTGCTTCTAGCATGCCTTGTCAACATTTGCTAGCTAAGGCTCATTGAGCCTGGCATCATGCTAAGTGTTATATAGACTATCAGTCAGGGCCCTGTCAAACACAGATGGCTCGCTCTACAGGGGAAATCTGAGGAGCCTTTCATAAAGGGACTATTTACAAAGGTGTGGGCTGAGTTTGAGGTAACCTCAAAGGTTAGTACAGTACCTGGGGCTAGTAACTTTGGGGGGTTGCTGCCCCTGGGCCTGAAGGGTGAAGGGGCAAGTGTAGTGACCAGAACCCTGGAGAGTACTCTATAAAGAGGGCCCCCGTCCCCCAACAGGAGCTGTGGCTTTCTGGGAAAGGCCAGAACCAACGAACTGCTTCCTAGGAGGGAGAAAGCCCAGGAAAAACCATACCGAAGGTTTCACTCATGTCCTGCCCTCCAGTGTTTTGTGTGCCTGCCATAGACCCAACCCAACTGGAAGCAGGAGGGCAAAAGGAGCGCACTGGTGCAGTCCATACAGGAAGCCATACAGGAAGGCACAGAGCAGAGAATAGGATGAAAGTGGATTCTGGAAGCAGGAGGAAAATACTCAACCCACATACATTATTTCCTGTAATCCTCCAACTCGGTGTGACGTAGAGCCTGTTATTATCTCCTTTTTGTAGCTGAGGATACTGAAGGTTTGAGAGGCTAGGAACCAGTAATTTTCTAAAAATCAAATGGACGTTAAATAATAGAGTCGAGATTTGAACCCAGGACTTTCTAACTGGATTGTCCACTGTAGTTAAGAATAGTTTGACTTGAACACACAACTCTGTGGTTGACAGTATTACGCTAAGTTCTGATGGGTAGATTAGCTTGTTGTCTTATTGGTCCATTCGTCAGCCAATGATGCACGTTGCATGAGTTAGAGGTTCTTCTGCCAACCATTTTTTGCAGTCAAGTGGTGTTTGCCTTACATAATTTATAAACTAGTTTTTACTATAAAATAAATTTACAGTAAAAATTAAGTAAATATGTTCAATTAAGTGATTCTGCAAATGAAATGCTCCAGCATATACTGTCTTCTCCTTTTAAAAGGCTGATGGGAATATACCATAGTCTAGTTTACATAACCAGAACTTGCATGACCAATAGACAACATATTCGCTTGCAGTGACTGGGGTGTTCTGATATCTTATTAGGTAGAAGTTTTATTGTGGTCTCCCTCCAAGTCTGTGGTCTGTCAAGGCTCTTGCACATTTGCGGTCCAGGGCATCAGGCCAGGGTTTCTTAACCCTCCAGGATCCTCCTCCTTCTTTCCTGCTAAACATAAACATCTCATGTTCTTCCTTGGCCCCAGATTTGAGATCATTTCCTGTGTGGGGGGAAAGTCTATCTTCTGAATGACTTCCACCAGTCCAGAAGCTTAATTTGTGATGGACATGTTCAACAAACTGTTTTCTTTCCAAATATGAAATTATGTTATAAAATTTGAATATGCCTTTTCAAAAATTCCTCCCATTCTGAAAGGGCCACCTTTGAGAATTACTGCCCGAGAGCCAATTCTGTGCCTTCCCATCTTATTTCTCTCCTCCATTTATCTCTCCTCCAAACACCTAGCGTCATATTAAACCCAGAGCATGTGCTAATAAACACTCGATGATGTGCTCTACAGTCTCAGCTGAGGCTTGCCAGGAACGATACATAAGTCCTTTGACCTGCTTCACTAAGTCTGAGTAAAAATACAATCACTTGCCTTTATTTTTTTTCAATTTATTGTTTGAACCCCCTTCTCTAATTACCAGGAAGCCCAGTATCTGCTTCTTGAGGCCTCTTCCTCCTAATTGGTCTAAGAATCCTGAATGTTTTCTCAGTTCAAAGGGAGTCAAAAAATCCAATGGATGTGTCATGATGATGGGAACGAGTGTTGCTGGGGGGGGGGGAGAGGTGGGGTGGGGGGGTGGGGTTGAATGGGACCTCACATATATATTTTTAATGTAATATTATTACAAAATCAATAAAAAAAAAAAAAAAGGTAGCTGCGTCTGAGATCTACCACTGCTATTGCTTCTTGCTGCCACTTGGGGTCACTATTGATGGCCAGTCCGGTACATTTCAGTGGAGGTAATGGTATCTCCTTCCCAGAGTGTTGTGCAAATTAAATGAGCTAATACATTTCCAGTACTTAGCATAGAGATGAATACATGACACTAAGTAGGCATGCAAAGATTTAGCTATTAAGTTATGTTATTGGGCCTCAGTTTTCCATCTTTTGTAGGCCTGAGACCAGAGGCTCCCTGGAACCATCTTAACTCTGGCAAATGGTGTAGACTAGATGGAGGCCTTGGGCCCCAGGCTGGGAGATGGCCTTGGAAGCCAGGTTGACCCAGTCCCTGCCCCTCCCTGGACCCTTTGGCTCTCTTACTTCCATTATCCTGAGGTTGGTCTGTCCCTTGTAAGTGGAGGAGGCAGAACCTGAGTAGTAAATGCAACCCCTTTGAAGTCAAAGGATTCATTCCAGCTCAGAGAGGAGGGAGTTGGGGGCAGTAGTTTGGCTTTTGAACTGAAGAAACGTCTCAGCTCACGAGGCTGGTTAGTGGTAGCTGGGCCTTCACCAAGGTGTGTCTGAATGCAGAGCTTGCCTCTCAACCCGGGGTGTATGCTGCCTCATGTTGGAAGGAAGGCAATGGCTTTGAGAGTTAGGCTGCAGCTCCCCTATTTAAGTTTTCTCCCCATGCAAAGCACAGTGCCTTATACCTCTTCTTCTTATCAACTGTTCAAACACTTGCCTGCAGCACTCACACATATACAAGTGTGCACACATGCATGCACCAGCACACTCATGAGTATATGAACTCTCTCTGCCTTCCATCTCCTCTGTGCTCCATTTTTCCTACTTCCAGGCCATAAGAATGAAGAACAAAGTGCATAGGGCAAAATAAGTTTTCTTCACCTTTGAGTAACTACAGTTTCTTTAAACCTTTCTATATCTCTGCTGTAATCATCGGATTTCACACTCCCTAGAATACCCCTTTCTCGGAAAATACCCCTTATGTCCTTAATGAACTTTGTGATTGGCACATAAAAAGATCTCCAAATAGTAATTTATGTTCCATCATGTGAAAAAGGTTCACCATCCACATATATATTGAAGGGTAATGAATTATTAATATAAACTAATTCGATTTACCAACTGGTGGCTAATCCATTTACCATTTGGGCTGTGTCCTGAAAGCCCATCCATGAGTCAATTTGCTTGTTTCTATGGGGAACTGCACTATCTATTATTATGTCATAAAGAATTATATGTTATGTATAATGTGAATAATAATAGCAGTAATAATAATTGCGACAATTTTTTGGGTACCAGGTACTTTACATACATTATCTCTATTTTTCCCAACACCCCTGCAAGATTGATGCTATTATACCCATTTTACAGATGAAACTGAAATTCATATAAGTTAAGGAACTTGCTTTAAGAGCACATAGCTAAATACATTCCCTGACCTACCTACAGCTCCTGCTAAAGGGGAAATGACAGGTCACCCATGAGCTCCCTTGCCACTCCTCCTCCCCTTACCCAGCCAGAGCTAGTGGGCCCTGGGCTTGGCACCTGGCCCAATGTCAGACAATCCTGGCTGTGGTCTGGTTTGGAAAGGTGAGTGCAGCCAATCAGATTTTCTCCCTTGGGAATCTGAATTGGGAAACAAGGAAAGAAACAGAAAGTTGGTAGGAACAGGGGCTGGGGCCAAAAAGGCTCAACCAATAGTTGTTGAAGGAGTATGGCAAAGGGAAGTTGAGAAGGCCATGATGGCCCATATTCAAGCTATGGGAGAGTGGAAGGCAAGCAAAGACTCCAATGTAGTGGAAGGGTATAGAGTAAATGGAGGTGGGACAAAAAGAAGCATGCATGGAGAATGGTTTTGCTGGTGCACTCTGGTGGCCAAGCTCTGTGTCTTTCCTCCTTTTCCCTAATTTCTGTGTCAGAGTTGCCATAAAATAAATCTGTCATCCCTTGGATCTACCGCCAATGAGTGCCAGTTCCTTTCAAAGCTGGAAGAGACAAATTAGAATACACAGCCAGGAAGTGCTGAAAAGGGGATTTGAACCCAGGTCTTTGTGGCTACAGAGCCCTCTGCTCTTTGTCACTGCATCCCTTTGCCACATTACAAATGCTGCTGGTCCACCATAGCCCAAAAGGTCACCTTAATGTACCTGAGAAAGAACTGATACACGGACTCAAGTTTCCTGAATCTTTGTGCAATGGCTTAGCCAGCCTCTAGAGCAGGGGTTCTTAACCAAGGGGTTCTTTTAACCCCTTGGGGGTCCATGAGCTTGAATTGAAATAAATCAACTTATCTTTATTTTCTCTGACCTCTAACAGAAATCTAGCATCTCCTCCACTTATGAATATATGCAATAAATAAATGACAGTAGTAGTCATTTCAGCTGACTGGCAAAGGGGTCCGTGGAACAAAAAAAGTTAAGAACCCCTGCTCTAGAAGCCCTGAAGGAGAGGGCAGGGCTTAAGGAAGACTTGGGAAACTGGGACGTCTCCAGACAACACCAGGGCAGGGTGAAAGGTGTCACAGTGGGGAGAAGGGACGGGTGTGGGGCAAGAAATGGTTCTTGGCTGTGCACAGGAGACTAGGCGGCTGCGGAAGAGCAGGGACTGGGCTTAGCTGTACTTCAGTCCCCAGCCTCTGAGATGGTGCCTGGGATCGGTTTGAATGAATGAGTGAATAAATGAATGACAGAAGTTAAATGTGGGTCACAGCCCCTGTTCAAATGTGTGGCTCGTTCTTCAGGCGAGGCTTTCCAAGTTAAGGAACACCTGTCTCCGTCTGGAAGAAACAATTCAGTGCAGCCATATGAGTAATGTTTTTTTTTTTTTTTGTTTTCAATTTTTTTTTTTTTAATTTTTTTATTTTTTATTGACTTTGTAATAATATTACATTAAAAATATATATGTGAGGTCCCATTCAACCCCACCCCCCCACCCCCCCTCTCCGCCCCCCCAACAACACTCGTTCCCATCATCATGACACATCCATTGGATTTGGTAAGTACATCTTTGGGCACCTCTGCACCTCATATACATTGGTTCACATCATGGCCCATACTCTCCTCTATTCCATCATGTAGGCCCTGTGAGGATTTACAATGTCCGGTGATTACCTCTGAAGCACCATCCAGGGCAGCTCCATGTCCCGAAGACGCCTCCACCTCTCATCTCTTCCTGCCTTTCCCCATACCCTTTGTCCATTATGTCCACTTTTCCCAATCCAATGCCACCTCTTCTATGTGGACACTGGATTGGTTGTGTCCATTGCACCTTTATGTCAAGAGGAGGCTCAGATTCCACCTGGATGCTGGATGCAATCCTCCCATTTTCAGTTGTAATCACTCTAGGCTCCATGGTGTGGTGGTTGTCCTTCTTCACCTCCATCTTAGCTGAGTGTGGTAAGTCCAATAAATCAGATTGTAGGTGCTGGAGTCTGTTGAGGCTCAGGATCTGGCTATCACATTGTCAGTCCAGAGATCATATGAGTAATATTTACGGTGACAAGTAAACTTCAAATAACCAAGGCGGCATAGCGATGACTGTCGTGCTGATAGAGTTCAAGTACTACAAATGGACAGGCCTGGGTTGCATTTGCCCTGTTTACTAAAATACCGCTCATTTGTCTTCCTCTGTCTGGAGAGAGTGAGGTTTTCATTTTAAGAGGCTGGCTGAAAAATGCAGGGCCACTTCCTGGGCGGGCTTCCAAGTAGCTACATCTTTCTCACAGTGACAGTGCTTTCCAGAGCCTCAGGCGAAGCTGCTGGGGGCGGGGCCTCGCAGCCCTTGTTGGCTGTGGCAGCTACCTCCGGGAGCAGTTATCTTCAGCCGGGTGGAATTGCTGTGCTTTTAGGCCGTCCGGGGGCATAGACCAGGGCCCATAGCCTTTGCATGAGAGGGACATCAGTCCGTGATTGGCCAGGCTGACGTATGTGTGAAGCACAGGGGATGCTGCGCCCCATTTCTGAGTATGGCGTCCCATCCGTGTGCCCCTGTCTGTGGGTGAGTCTGAATGTTTGAAGACTGTCCTCGTTGGCTGTGAAATGTTCAAAGCTGGGCCTTTTGACTTTTCCCAAGGCCAATTTCTGAACCCAGCTGAGTTGCAGCTTCTTTTCCTATGAAACAGAGGTAGTAACACCTCTTCCGTAGGGTGTTGTGTGGCCTAAGAAAGATTGCCTATCAAGAGTACCTCATTGGTACCTCGCATAGAGTGGACACTGAAGCGCTCTTATTTCCGAAGCATCAGTCAAGAAGAGATTTCAGCAACTGTGTCCCTGGCTTTATTTCTAACAGTATAATATTTCCTTGAAAAACTCTGGATATATTCTACTACTTCATCATGCCTGTGTAGCCAATGGAAATAAAACGTCAGGGGAAGTTAGTGCCAAAGGAAAGTTTGTCAGCCTATATTCCCTTTCTCTTTTTCCCTTCTAGACTTTGACTGCACCTGCCCCATTTGCAGATGAGACCAGCTGCCAGTGTCAAGCTCCCCATGAAAAACTGACTGTTGCTCAGGCCCGCTTAGGAACACCAGGTGAGGATATACTTCTTGTTCCCTGAATGGGCCCTGTCTTGACAGTTAAGGTATCAGAAAGGCCCTTCATTATTTGAGCAGCGCCTGCTTTCAATCAGAGGGTTGGGTTTAGAGATTAAGGCACAGCACAGAAAGGTAACTTTCAACAGTGATACACAAGACCAGCCCATGTGACTAAGTAAAAGATGCAGCAGAATACGGGAGTTTGAGCCCAGCTCTGCCATTTACTAGTTCTGCAGTCTTGGCCAAGAAACAAAAATGATCTGAACCTACTTCCTTAGGTGCAAAATGGGGACAGCGATACCTGCTTCACAAGGCTTCTGTGAGAACTAGCCTCGGTTAAAAGTTCAAAAGCACTTGGTTAACTGTGAAGGCTGATACAAACCTAAACTACTATAATAATTGCCCTTTTAAAAAGTTTGTGTTTTTAAAAAGCTTCTCCAAGGATGCCTTAAATTAAAGAGAGTGAGCTATGCTAGAAAAGTTCGTTTGTTCAGCCACATCTTTTATCAGAGGATGGATATGGGAGTGATTTTAAAGAGCTATATGGGACTCAAACAGATAATTGCACGCCAATGTTCGTAGCAGCATTATTCACAATAGCCCAAAAGAGGAAGAACCCAAGTGTCCATCAACAATTGAATGGATAAACAAAAGGTGGTATAGCCATAAAATGGAAACATTCAGCTGTAAAAATGAATGAAATTCTGATACATGCTACAACATGGATGAACTTTGAAAACATTATGCTAAGTGAAATAAGCCAGACACAAAAGGACAAACATCGTATGATTCCACTTACATGACATACCTAGGACATGCAAGTTTGTAGAGACAAAGTAGATTACAGGTTATCAGGGGCGGGAGGGGTGGCAGTGGGAGTCAGCATATGGGGAATTGTTGCTTAATGGGTACTGAGTGTCTGTTTTGAGGGATGAAAAAGTTTTGGTGATTGGTGGTGGTGATTGTAGCTCAACATTTTCAATGTACTTAATGCCACTGAACTGTGTACTTAGAAATGGTTAAAGTGACAAATTTATGGCGTATGTTATCACACAAAATGATAAGGTACCATCTCTGCTTCCCAAAATCTTTCACTGCCCTTCAAGAGATAAGACAACTAGATATGAAATAAAAACCACCAGCAGCATGCATTTGTATGCTTAGGGATTAAATCACATGATAAATGACAGTTTCTTGAAGGGCAAATGCATTTGGCCTGGAGCAAATCAGGGAAGACTGTGGGGAGGACACAGACTTGAATTTACACATTTAGGAGAAGATTTGCACTCTGGGCAGAAATGGAAGGGTATTGTGGGCCGGCAGAACAGCAAGTGAAGGCACAGAGGCAGAGAGCTGTGTAGGAGAAAGTGAGTGGTGTTCCAGTTGATTGCATGGACTAAGAAATAAGACCAGTGGAGCAGGTCAGCTTTGAGCTATTGAAGCTGGCATAACTCAATGTTCCCCACGCATCATTTCAAAGAAACCACCAACCCAAAAACGTAGAACCTATGGAACAAATGACAGTTTGCTTAGATAGTAAGGATCACTATATATTTATTAAGTGCTTACGGTTTACTAAGTTCTTTATATGTACTATGTCATTTCACTTTCACAACTCTATGGGCTTAGCTCTTTCAGTATTTCACAGGTGAAGAAATGAAGGCTTAGAGACATTGTGAATTTGCACGCGGTCATTCAGCTCATAAGTGGCAGTGGTTCTCACACTCGCTTGGGTGCATCTGCATTACCTGGCAGGCTTGTGAAGCTTCAGTTGCTGGGCTCCACCCTCAGCGTTTCTGATTCAGTCCTAGTAGGGTGGGGCTCAAAAATTTGTATCTCTAACAACTTCCCAGGTGCTGCTGATGCTCAGGTGAAAAACCACTGGTAAGTGGTAAAGCTGGGATTTGACTCAAACCTATTTTGTGTTAGAGCTTGAGTGCCTAACCATGACACTCTACTGTCTCTTTAAGAATAGCCTTCAAGAAAGTCAAGTGAGGAGGAGGGTGAGCTTCTTTTAAGAAAGGCGCAAGACTATTGGAAGATAGTTAAGGATAGAGAAGGCCATTGGTCCCAAACTTCAGTGTGCAAAGAATCACCTGGTAAGCATGTTAAAGAAACCAGTTCCCTGCTGTGCTCTACCCCTACCCCCACTCCACCCCACCATCTAGAATAAGTCCCAGACATCTACATTTTTAATAAATGCACTGAGAAATGCTGACCCAGCAATAGATACAAGGGATGCCAAATGAAAAGTCCAGGTGGTTATGGGGAGAACAGATTTGACCTAAAGTTCAGGCCCAGAACAAGCAGTAAAGGACCCAACTTTTCTAGAGAATGGAAAGGAAAGTGGCACTTACAACATACATCTGCTAAGTGAAATGCCCTTTACTCTCATTTATTCCTTACAAAGGCCATGAAAGATGGATATTATTATGTCCTTGTTACAGAGGAGGAAAATAAGGTTTGGCAAACTTTAAAGTAACTTGGCAAACGTCCTAGCCAACTGACTGGGTAGAGCTAGGATTCTACCTCAAGTCCTTTTAACATCAAACTCATGTTTTGTCTTCCGTAAGAGGCCACTTCCAAGACCATGGTAGTTAAGTGAAAACATGCTCAGGCTTTGATCTGGAGGGTGGAAGGTATGTGAACTAGACAAATAGGCAGTAGCTGTAACTCTGTGTAGTGGCAGGACTGTCTGCCAGGTTCTGTTTCTCCAGGCCCTGGAGAAGTACTTGTCAGTTAGTGTGTGCTCAATATTTGTTGTGTGAATGAATGGACAAAAGTTTCAGACAACAGAAGAAGCTTCCAGAGAGAGTCTGGTCTGGTGTTTTGAAGCATCAAGCTAATTGGGTGAGGTTGGGTTACCTGTATGTTGCCTAACCCCCAAGCAGTTTAAACCCTGAGAATCAAACTGAAATAAGATGGTGGAGCATTTTGAAATAGCTGTGTGGTGGGTTCTGGAACATGCAAGAGAATTTGTGATGTTCCTGGGCACCTGCCTAGGGAAATTCCTGTTAGGAATTTATTTAGAACTTCTAATATCAGTGTTAAAAATGTGATAAGTTAGTTCTTTGATTTCCTGGGAGACCCACATTGGTCTTTGACCACTCTCTGATAACCATGGTTTTATTAGAGCATTTGTTCTCAAACTCTAGTGTGCTTAGAATCACCAGGAGGGCTTGTTAAAACACCTACTGCTGGGCTCCACCCCCAGGTGGATTTAGTAGATCTGGGGTGGGACTTGAGAATTTATATCAGTGTCACCAAGTTCCCTGGTGATACTGATACTGCTGGTCCTGGGACCACACTTAAAGAACCACTGCTTAAGTGCAACAGTTGGCAGTGTTTAGAGGAAGTGACAGGGAGATTATCCAAATATAATTGTTGGAGAATTGAACTGTTAGCAAAGCTCAGAAATTTAAAAAATATCTTGCTGCTTGATTACTATTTAAGAAACAAGAAAAACATCAATACAGTTTTGAAGGGTTTGGTAATTTTCAAGAACAGTAAGCAATTGCCTTTTTGTGGTTCTGTCTTGAGCATTCCACTGAAAAGACAAAACAGACCAGTAGCTTTATCCTGTTTGGAATTTGTTGAGCATCTTGGATATGTATATTCATGTCTTTCATTAAATATGGGAAGTCTTCAGCCCTTATTTCTTTGAATGGTCTTTCTGTCCCTTTCTTCTCTTTCTGGGACTCCCAGAATGCATATAGTGGTTTGCTTGATGTTGTCCCTCAGGTTTCTCATTCTTCTTTCTTTTCCTCAGACTGGATCATTTCAATTGTCTTATTTTCAAGTTCACGGATTCTTTCTTCTGCTAGCTCCAATTTGCTGTTGAACCTGTCTAGGAACCTTTTTTTTTCTGTTACTGTGGTCTGCAACTCTATATTGTTCCTTTTCATAACTTTCATCTCTATTCATATTCTCTTTATGTTCATCTGTCATTTTCCTGATTTCCTTTAGTTCTTTGCTCTTGTTTTCCTTTAGCTCTTTGAGCATATTTAGGACCATTTAAAAAAAGTCTTTGGTGTGTTGCAGGTCTGGTCCTCCTCATTGATAGTTTCTAATGCTTTAATCTTCTCCTTTGCCTGGGCCATTGCTTCCTGTTTCTTTGTATGTTTTGGAATCTTTTGTTGAAACCTGGGCATTTTTATATTTTAACATGTTATTGCTGGAATTTAGACTGTGAGACATCTGTTCTTAAGCTTGTATCCAGCTAGTGCTGTGACAGAGCTTTCCTTGAATTCCAGGAGGTAACAACAACAACAAAAAGTGACACACACTCCCACCTTTCCCAGTCTTTGCAGATTGTCCTGTGTCAATGCTGTCTTTCAGGGCTTATCCAAACACGGAGTTTAGAGGATACCTTGAGGCCAAAGCATGGGAGCCTTCCTGTCTTGGACATGTGCTTGTGGCCCTAGGAATTCCCCTGTTTACATGGACCTGAATATCCCTTCTTCACTATCCCGGGTACTGCACTGTAAGTCCCTCAGCCAGCAATCCCTTGCCCTGTACAGCCATGACTTGACTGCTCTCCCACAGCGTTCTGTAGAAGATGGTTCTGGCGAATTCATAGTTTTTGCTCTTATGTATTTAGACTTTGGTTCTGACATGTTTGAAATTATTTCTTGATACTTTCCCCTTTCTCTTTTATTTTTCACTTTAAATCCCTGCCCAACACCTCCAGTCATTCTTTTTCTTTTAAGTTCTCTGGGTTTCCACACACATTGTATTACTAAGGCAGAAGGCATTATGTATAAAGTTATGGAGGTATGAGGTATTGGTTGCATCTAGAGTGACAACTGGGTGTGCCTTATCAATGTGACCCCACCATCATAACCACATCTTTTTTTTTTCTCTACCTCATCCACTAGACTGAGAATAACCCATTTATCATGATAATCCCTCCTGGTATCAGAGCAAAGGGAGACAAATGGTAAAATAATGTTACTATTACTATATTATTAACCATGAGTTTATATGCAAGAGTAAACTTTCATGGGATGACTCAGGAGTAATAACTGAGAAGGAGTTTAAAATATACATTAGAAAGGGAGAGAAATATAAAGTCATAATGGTTTCACTAGTGTCAAACAAATAGATTTGGGATTGCATTTAGGTTTAGAAATTGAAAACCATTTTATTTTGTCACTGCAGAGAACTGACAAGCAACATCTTGCTGTATCATAAAGCAAGAGTTACAGAAGTTTTTTTTATTGTGAAATAAAAGAACCAACTTTAAGACCAGAAAGAAGGGAACACAATGAGTAGATTCATTATAAGCTAATTTGTACTAAAATAAATAACAAGAAGTATGTTTTATAATATATATATTATATATATAATATAAACTCTCACTAGCCATATTTTATGACTTAATTGTCTATGATGTGTTTCACATACTTAAGTCTGCCCAAACAGGGGTTAGGGTATTTATTTTAAAGGAGGTAAAGACAAGCTCTGTTCACAGTTTTCAGAGCTCCTTGACATTGTTTGTGAGGTCACAAAGGAATGATGAAACCTCAAGAGAAGGAACAGAGTAAAGCAAAAAGGTATTGGAATTGGCACCTTTGATAAAGCTCGACTGGTCCAGTCGAGAAGATATGAACCTACCAGGTAGTATATGTAGCCTGAGGCATAGAGAATCCTTCTGTATTGATATAAAAAGTCCAAGGGATTATTTCATAGATTCTCTTTAACTAAAGCTGACTTTTTTCTTAGAGAGAAACTCTGTTCTGATTTCCTGTTTTCCTTCTCAAAAAGGGGGTTTGTGTTAGTCTTTTTCCACAATATATAGTTTCCCAAACTTCATTTTTCAGGAGCCACCTTAATGAATTTTGCCTTATTTATGTGCTACCTGCACTATAATTTACTCAATTTTTCTCTAAATGCAATAATGTTTTAACTTAAATGTTTATGTAGAATGATGTAAACCTTATAAAATAAACAGATAACGTAGATTTTAAAAGGTTAATTTTTGCCACCTTTCTTGCACGTCAGTTGTGCACAAAAATACATTACTGGTTATAATTACTGGGCATTTAGTAACAGCCTCTCTCCTCTCTCTCTCTCTTTTTAAAGAATCCATATTGGCAAGTAGTCTCCTAGAAAGTTTCTTGGGGTAGAAAGAACAGTGGAAAAGTTATACAGGAACTTTGGTTTGTACTCAAACATCATCATTGATTGGTTGTATGACACTGGGTAAACTGCTTGCTTATCCTCCATTGCCCCTCTATAAAATGGGAGTAATAATAAGTCTACTTTTCCCTATCTACCTCACAGAAGTGATGCAAAGATTCAGTGAAATGTCATATATGTGGCATTGATGTGGAAAAAGTGGCCATGGTGGCTGCTGGGTGCGGGGAATGGGAGGAAGAGATGAGATGTGGAGGCATTTTCGGGACTTGGAGTTGTCCTGGGTGGTGGTGCCCCAGGGACAATTGCCGGATGTTGTATGTCCTCCCATGGCCCACTGGATGGAACGTGGGAGAGTGTGGGCTATGGTGTGGACCACTGGCCATGGGGTGCAGCGATGCCCAGAGATATACTCACCAGATGCAATGGATGTGTCATGATGATGGGGGAGAGTGTTACTGTGGGGGGAGTGGTGGGGTGGGGGCGGTGGGGGTGAATGGGGACCTCGTATTTTTTGAATGTAATATTTTTTTTTTTTTTTTTTTTAAAGATTTATTTATTTATTTAACCCCCCCTCCCCCGTTTGTCTGTTCTTGGTGTCTATTTGCTGCGTCTTGTTTCTTTGTCCGCTTCTGTTGTCGTCAGCGGCACGGGAAGTGTGGGCGGCGCCATTCCTGGGCAGGCTGCACTTTCTTTTCACGCTGGGCGGCTTTCCTCACGGGCGCACTCCTTGCGCGTGGGGCTCCCCCACGCGGGGGACACCCTTGCGTGGCACAGCACTCCTTGCGCGCATCAGCACTGCGCATGGCCAGCTCCACAAGGGTCAAGGAGGCCCGGGGTTTGAACCGCGGACCTCCCATGTGGTAGACGGACGCCCTAACCATTGGGCCAAAGTCCGTTTCCCTGAATGTAATATTTTTTAAAAAATGAATAAATAAAATAAAATTTAAAAAAATAATGAAATATGTACTTAAACATTTTTTTTCAATATTTTAATTTTTAATTTTTTTAGGAAGTACTGGTGTTTGAACCCAGGACCTCGAATATGGGAAGCAGACGCTCAACCACTGAGCTACATCTGCTCCCCAATAAGAGTTGTTTTTTTGTTTGTTTTTAGGATGTACCAGGGATTGAACCTGGGACGTTGTACATGGGAAACAGGCACTCAACCCATGTGTACTTTTAAATTGTCTATACTTTTAAGGCACTGTTGAAATGTAGGTTGTTAATAGCCATAATCAATTCTCTTGTTGCCTGAATATGAAGCAAATTTCAATAAATACCATGATAACATGCCCCACAATAATGTGACTGTAATGCAGTTGTTGATTGTCTCCTCTCTGTAAGTACGTTTAGCTTCTTAACCAACTGTCAAGCTGTTTTCCAAAGCAGGCACTCAACCACTGAGCTATATCTGCTCCCCTTGCCCCCCTTTTTAATGAGTTATTACTGAGTTTAAGAGTTCTTTATGTATTCTAGACACAAGTCCCATATCAGAAATATATTTTTCAAATATTTTCTTCCAGCTTGTGGCTTGCCTTTTTCATTTTTGTAAAAATATCTTGTGAAGAGCAAAAGTTGGAAAGTTTGAAAAAGCCCAATTTGTCAATTTTGTTTTACAGTTATCCTTTTGGTGCCCTATTTAAGAAATTTTTGCCAAACCCAAGGTCACTAAGATTTTCTCTTGTTTTCTTCTAGAAGGTTTACAGTTTAATTTGAGGTCTATGATACAATTTAAGTTCATTTTTGTGTATGATGTGAGATGCGAGGTAAGCATAGACCCCTTCACAGTTCCATTGTTTATTATTTTTTTAAGATTTATCTTATTTATTCCTCCCCCATTTGCACTCGCTGTCTGTTCTCTGTGTCCATTTACTGTATGCTCTCTGTGTCTGCTCATCTTCTCTTTAGGAGGCACCAGGAACCAAACCCAGGACCTCCCACGTGAGAGAGAGGTGCTCAGTCACTTGAGATACTTCAGCTCCCTACTTTTTGTCAGGTCTCTCATTGTCTTTCCTCTTTGTTGCATCATCTTGTGTCAGCTTGCCACTCCCGCCCATCGCATCAGCTGGCTATCTTGCTTGTCTTCTCCAGGAGGCACTGGGAACTGAACTGAACCAGATCTTGTACACAAGATCATTGTCAAAGCCCCAGCTTCACATACCGTGGTTCCCAGCACAGGCACTCTGGATGGTCTCAGATGCCTGAAAGGATATCCAGAAAATCTCAAACCAAACCTGAAAACAAATTAACATACAAACTAACTAAAAAGCCATAGTCAATTAAAAAACAAGCTTTGTTATGGAGACATTTAGGCCTACACAAAAATAGAACAAGATAATCAGAATTTGTGTGTCACTCATACCCAACAATCACCAGCTCATGGCCAGTCTTGGCCCACACATGCTCTCATCTGCTCTTTCCTCCTGAATTACTTAGAAAAAAAATTGAAGACTTCCTAACATTCCATCAATAAATATTTCTGTATATGTATCTTAAAAAAAATAAGAACCATTATAGCATTATCTTAACTGAAAATTCACAATAATCAGTTAATATTAAATATCTAGTTGTCTTGTGTCTTTTTTTAATTGTTTGAATTCAAATCTAGGTAATATCCACACATTACATTTGGTTAATGTATTTTTTAAAAGATTTATTTATTTATTTCTCCCTATCCCCCTCGTTGTCTGCTCTCTCTGTCCATTCGCTGTGTGTTCTTCTGTGTCTGCTTGTCTTCTCTTTAGGAAGCACCAGGAACTGATCCTGGGACCTTCTGGAGTGTAAGAGAGATGCTCAATCTCTTGCACCACCTCAGCTCCCTGGTCTACTGTGTCTCTTGTCTCTCTATGTCTCTTCTTGTGCTAGCTCTCTGCTCAGGCCAGCTTGCCTTCACCAGGAAGCCCTGGGAATCGAACCCTGGACTTCCCATGTGGTAGATGGGAGCTCAATCACTTGAGCCACATCCACCTCTTTGATTGATGTCTTTTACCACTCCTTTAGTCTATAGGTACCCCTTCTATCTCTCTTTTTTCTTTGAAGTTTATTTGTTAAAGAGACTTTTTTTTTCCTGTCCTATAGAATTTCTCACAGTGTGGGAATTGCTGACACACTACAATTTTTAAAAGTGAGCTTATTGCAAAATCTACTCCACAAATACTCTTCAAAGATTTACTAAATGGCCTTTTTCTCAGTAATTATGTCATCTTTCTTTACTTTTCTTTCCTCCCTGCTTCCTGAATTCATTTATCTTGATCACCTCTGAATCAATAACAGAAAGTTCTGCAAAACTGCCATCTGCTTTCCCCTGGGATTCATATCTTAAAACAAATTTTCCTCAATTGAATTCAAATTGAATAAGAGCATTGAAACCAAGGATCTCTCATTAGACAGTTTGTTATTTCAAAGCATTTTCTATTTACTGTGCCTTATTTAGAATACAGTGTAATCCTGCAAAGGCAATTCTGTTTGTTCAAAATGGTGTATAATTGGAAATAATTGTAATTCCCTATCTGACATAACGTCTCACTTTTCTAAATTAGAGAAATTTAATTTATTAGAAACATTGTAGCATTTGAATTTATTAATGTTACATTTCCTTTTCTTTTTGATCCAAATTAATGAGGTTGTACTGTATAGGGAAATAATCACAATTTTAAATCTAAGCCTTAAAGATCATTCAGTAGAAGCTTGCATTGATTTCTTTTTTAAATTTCTTTTTAATTTGAGAAGTTGTTAGTTAACAAAGCAATCATGAATACTATACAGGATTCCCATACATTGCCTCACCACCAATACCTTATATTGTTGTGACACATTTGTTACAAATGATGGAGAATATGGTCATGATATTACTGCTATCTTGTATAGCTTATATAGCTTATATTTGGTGCATTTTCCCCACAAACCATCCCATTATTAATATTTAGTATTGTTTATTTGTTATAGTTCCTGAGAGAACATTCTTGTGTTTATACTATTAACCACTCCATCATTCACCATGGGGTTTGCTGTGTTATATGTTCCCTTGCCTTGTACAATCCATCCAAATTGTATACTCCATGGCTCTCAGTTTCATCACAGAGTTGTGCTGTCATCAGCTCAATCCATTTCAGAACATTTTCATTACTCCAAAAGGTAAAATCCCATACTTCCTCATTATTGACCCTTAGCATTGATATAGTATCTTCTTTGCTATTGCTGCAAAACTGTCAGAATATTACTGTTAATTATAGTTTATACATTACATTAGTTGTATTTTCCCATATATCTCTATATTCTGTAATAGAGGAATATTCTTGTATTTTTTATGTATTATTTTCATTAGAGAAGTTGTAAACTTACAAAATAAGCATGCGTAATATGCAGAATTCCCATACAAGACCCCTCCACCAACATTGTTGTGGAACATTTGTCACAGATTATGAGAGAGCATTGTCAGACTTTTACTACTAACTATGGTCTGTAGCACACATTTGGTCTATTTTTTTCATACTCACTGTTATTAATCCAGTACCTTCTTTAATATTGATCCAAGAATATTACAGTATTACTGTTAACTATAATCCATAAGTTACATTAATTGTATTTTTCCATGCATCACCATATTCTGACCACCTTGTAATAGTGTTGTACATTTGTTCTAGTTCATAGAAGAACATTCTTGCATTTGTATTATTAAAAACAATCTTTATCCACCTCTAGGTTCACTGTTATTCAATCCCTAGATTATCCTCTAGCTTTCTTTCAGTTGACATTAACCTCCCTGCCAGATTTGGCACCTGAGATGCCATTCCTAGTGCTCTACATTTGGCTTTCCTCTTGGCTAAAAAATGTGTGTTCTGGTTTGATTTGAATTTTTGTTTTGTTTTGTTTTTCTGATTTTAAGTCCTTAGAAGAGCCTCTTTTTTAAATTAATTTTATGGGAAAGCGGATGTGGCTCTAGCAGTTGGACATCTGCCTACCACACAGGAAGACCCAGGTTCAGTTCCTGGTTCCTCCTAAAAAAGATGAGCAAGACAGCAAGCTGACACAACAAGATGATGTAACGAGGCAACACAACAAGGAAACACAATGAATGACACAGCAAGCAGGGACCAGAGGTGGCTCAAGCAATTGGGCACCTCCCTCCCACATCGGAGGTCCCAGGTTCGGTTCCCAGTGCCCCCTAAAAAGAAGACAAGCAGACACAGAGAGCAGACAACAAGTGCAAACAATGGGGGGTGGGGGGAGAGAAATAAATAAAGTCTTAAATTAATTGTTTTCAGTAATATGAAACTGATAATAGGTGGAGATGTGTCTTACCAGGATAAACTCTCTTCCAGTGCCATATGGATGGAAGAATCAGGTACCTGGGATTCTTTATTATTTTGCTGTTCTATTGATGATGCTTTCTTTCTTCCACAGTTGACAGGCCTGTCAGAGTATATGCAGATGGAATATTTGACCTCTTTCACTCTGGTCATGCAAGGGCGCTGATGCAAGCAAAAACACTGTTTCCCAACAGCTACTTGTTGGTAGGAGGTAAGAAGTATATATTCTCTCTTTATAATCAAAGTCCTGAAAAGGGGCCCCCTTCTGCATTCCATCATTAAAACCTCAAATTCTTAATGCTTCCAGTTCAGCCCATACCAGCTCATTTGTTTGCTGCCCCAAATTTAAAATGACATTTTAAAAAATGAGGGAAATTACATCATGGAATTGCACACCACTCATCCTCAGAAAGAGAGACTAATAATACCGCCAAGGGTAACTGCTTCTTGTTTTCCATTAATGCCTTTCTCCTTGTGTGTGAGGTATGATCCAGTTTGTTTTTACATTTTTGAGAGGGTTAGGAGAAAAGCAATATTATTCTGATTTTACATTTCAGAGACCTGAAGGGTCAAGATGATTAAGGGCAAATAAGGATATTGTCAGTCTACTTTGTGTGACCCATAGCACTTAGGCTAATGATGTACTGAAAGTTGTGGCTTATAACAGTCCTAAGTAGCTGAATTTATGCACAGCATTCTGAAGAAATGACAAGTTATATACCCAAGTAATCTTGGTTCACAATGAAGGGACTGACTTGTTTCATAAACCTGAGTAGTAGAGAGAAAGGTGGTTAGATGTTGACTCAAATTTTCCTCCTCTGGAGGTTAATAGGGCCACATTGTCATTCTATCACTCTCAAAGGCTAGGAGCTGATGCTGACTCATCCGGAGGGACTTTTATCATGCTCTGAGTTCTGAGATATGTTTCAGAGTTGCTGCATAAGAGGTATTGGGTAATCCAATGAACAAAAGTTTTCCATAGTGGATTTCCAAATAAATGCAGATGTCCCTTCAATGGCCATTACTTTCATGGGTCCTTCATGGAAGTGAAGAGCATGTTAGAGGCTCTGATAGCTCAGGCAGGCAGAGTAATGTGTCAGTTTCACTTTTTTCACAGATAATGCTTAAGACTAGCTATAGCCACAGATCAGTGGTTCTCAACTCTGTTGGACCCAAAGCCCCTTCATAAACAAATATGTTGTAATGCCATGTCTGTTCACAAAGGTAGGTTATGCAAGCTATCTATGCATAGAAATAAAAAAATAAATAGGTGATACTTTAAGTGATATAAGGGGGAAATAAGCAGAAGGAAATTTATATTAATATGTATTGAATATGTAGATGTTGAGCTGTCACTGTAAGAGAAGACAATGCTTATCTATTTATAATGAATAAGCTTGGAATTAAGAAAAGATGAGAAGCCATTTCAGGTGAATTCAGGAAAAGGAAAGATCAGAGAAGTGGGTAGACATACTGAGAGAGAACCAGAGATAGAACCTGACACTAAGAGATAGAACCAGAAAAATAGGAGAATAACCTTATTAAAGGAGGGATAATATGCTTTGGTAATCCATAGATCATCGATGTATAGAAAATAGGAGAGTGTGATATTCTTACGGATGAGCTGGGTCAAAATAATTCACTATGGTATGATGTGGGTTGGGATAGAGAGAAAGTATCACAGAAACACTTTTCTTCTCTTGACACCTGCCCTAGAGGATCTCCTAGTACTGCCATGCCCTGTGATTAAAGTCAATGGAAAATTGCAACAACCCAATCCAAGCAAGAGTAACAGTGGCCCAGAATCTTTAGGAATGAAAATTTGGGTCACCCCACCAGGCAAAGAACCACAGCCTGCTGAAGTGTTTGCTGAGGGTAATGGAAACATGTAATAGGTAGTGGAAGAAGGTAGTGATAAATATGATTGTCAACCACATGACCCGTTACAGAAATGAGGACTATAATGGTCATGAATCTTTCTTTTCCCTTATCATATAATAGGTTGTATCCATTTCACGTCATAATATTTGCAGATGTCAAGTTTGAGAGTGAATATTACCCAAGAAAACTATGGGCAGTGGAAACAATAATAAAGAATTTCAATTGTTATTTTCTCCACAGATTTCTTTTTCTTATTATCTCCATTGTATGGGATGCCAATACAATGAAATGTTTTTCAACCATTTATTAATAAAATTCAGTGGGATCCTATATTTCACGTGTCTCTACTAATTTATAAAGATTTTATTTTGAAATAATTTCAAACTTACCACACGTTTCTCTACTAATTTAATAATATTTGATTCTCAGTCTGTTAAAAGGAGTCTCCAACTTTCTGTGTGTAGGCATTCTGCTGCAGGGGTGTGGTACTGGAACTCAAATCCCATGATTGGCATGGTGATCAGGATGTGATTTCCCAAGCAGTGAATATCTTTTGGTAAAATTGAGAACAAAACGAAGTGCCATCTTCCTTTGATGTATACAACAGTTGCCCTCCTGTAAAATTCAGCATCTTTCACAGCTGTTACAAAAATATTTGGTGATTGTATGTAAAATAAAGGGAGATTCTAGACACAAATGCTTTTTAATAATTATGCAAGGGCATTCAGAAATCTTATGGGTTCTAGGCAACTTCTCACGTGTTGGGCTCCATGCATCCCAAAATGTTTAGCATTATTGGCCCCTGCCACTGAAGGCCAATAGCTGCTTCCAATCAGCTATTGTGGCAGCTAAAGATGCCCCAGAAATTTCCCAAAATGCTCCCAAGGGGATGGTGAAACCCTTGTTGAGAACCATCATCTTAGACTAGGCATCTTCAAACTTTGTTCTGCACAATCCCTAAAATTTTGAAAAACTATATACCTTCTTGCACTAAAATTTTCATCCTAAATTTAAGTAGTTGTAAAAGGTATAATTTCTGTAAATTGTAAATATTGTAAATACTGACATTTTACAACAAAAATTTTATCTTACTCAAATATATCCAATGGATTTTTTTTGTCATTTTAAAAACAACTTATTGAAATATATCATTCATACATGAACATACATAAACAAGTGTATAATAAAAGTTGTGAATTTACAAAACAAGCATGCATAACAGGGAGAGAGTATAGCTCTGTGGTTGAGTGCCTGGTTTGCATGTATAAGGTACTGGGTTCCCCCTGGTACCCCCTAAAAAAAGTAAATAAATACTGCTTTTGGGAAAAAAAAAACATGCTTAATTTCATACAGGGCTCCCATACATCACCCCACCACAAATACGTTGCATTGTTGAGAAATATTTGTAACAAACTGTGAAACACATTGTCAAAGTATTACTACTAACTATAGTCCATATCTTATGTTGGTGTATTTTTCCCCCAACCCACACTTTTTTTTTTGTTCATAAACCATATAATGTATCTAAAGTGTACAATCAATGGCATTTGGTATAATCACCGAGTTGCGCATTCATCACTTCAATCAATATTAGAACATTTTTATTACTACAAAAAAAAAACTAAAAAAATCCTATATCATACCCATATGTTAGCACTATGAATTACATATCCTATGATGTGCTTTCACCACATACTGTGATGCTCTGATATATATTACCCCTTTTTTCCCTTATATTTGTATTTTCGTTCTGTTTCTCTTAATGTAGTTTTTCCTGATGTGGTATGTTTTAACATTTGCAAATCTTTTTTGATCATTCTATCATACTTCTCTGAAGCAAAAATATGCATATAAATTAGTGTAAAACTAACCAAAGCAACAAAGTATACATTTTTAAGAAAAGATTTGTTTATTTATGTCTCCCTCCTCCCTCCATTGTCTACTCTCTGTGTCCATTCACGGTGTGTTCTTTCTGTGTCTGCTTGTATTCTCATTAGATGGCTCCGGGAACCAATCCTGGGACCTTCCGGAGTGGGGGAGAGGCGATTACTCTCTTGCGCCACCTCAGCTCCCTCGTCTGCTGCATCTCTTATTGTCTCTCCTCTTTGTCTCTTTTTGTTATGTCATCTCCGCACCCGCTCTCTGCGTGAGCCGGCACTCCTGCGTGGGCCAGCACTCCTTGTGTGGGGTAGCACTCTGCGTAGGCCAGCTCACCACACGGGCCAGCTTGCCTTCACCAGGAGGTCCTGGGTATCAAATCCTGGACGTTCTGGGTATCGAACCCTGGACCTCCTATATGGTAGACAGGAGCCTAATTGCTTGAGCCATATCTGCTTCCTAGCACATTATACATTTTGATAAATAATTGCTAAATGTAAACATAAATTTTGATTTTAAATCTTTTTTTTTTTTTAAAGGAGGTACTAGGGATCGAATCCAGGACCTCATGTATGGGAAGCAGGCGCTCAACCACTGAGCTACATCTGCTCCCAAATGAGAGCTGCTTTTTTCATTTGTTTTGTTTTTAGGAGGTATTGGGAATTGGACCCGGGACCCCGTACATGGGAAGCAGGTGCTCAACCACTTGAGCTACATCTGCTCCCCAATCTATTTCTTAATGAGATGAGTGGGATCTCATTATTTGTGGATGAATATAGCTTGTTGATGGAATGAGACAGGGTTTACATCTATTCTATTCCTATTTTTTCTTATTTCACTTGTGCTGAAATATTTTGTTCAGACAAATATGTAGATGGGGTTGGAAGGAGTTTTGTTATAGAGATGCCATTCAATTCTTTGAATCCTTCTGAGTTAATATGCCAAAAATAAAAAATAATTGATTATTAGTATTTTCATCAAATAATTTTTAACAATCTGTCAAGTGACAATTTGTTAAGGTCCTCCTTGAAATATGTTGGAAGCAATGAGTTAGAAATGACTTGAACTGCAAAGCATCTGTTACCAAGCTGTTAGAATCATTCGCTTACTCCCTTTCTGGGAAATATAACAAAAAGGCTTTACCAAGACTTATCAAATGACTCTTAATTATAACTCTTACAATTGTTCTTGAAAGCAACTTATTCAACCAAATATACTCAGAAAGGGTTGGGAAATGGAAATATTGGTAATTTCGTTACACCATTGCCAATACAATAATTTTTTATAAAATGCTTTTTATCATGTGCTTTAAACTTTTTTTTTAAACAAAACCATAGGGCTGCAGCCTTACCTTACGAAATTTGTAGAAAACACCATCTAACCTAATTGGCAAAGCCAGTCCTCTTTGTCAAACCTACTATTAATATAAACCTGGAAACCTAGGAAAAGTCTGGCTTCACTTTTCAATTCAAATAATTGTATTAATGTGTTTCAGGAAGCTTTATAGAAGCCACTGAGAAAAAAAATTACAAAATGCATTGTGTAAAATAGAATCAGTCATTTAATCAAGATTAAAATGATGTAGATGTAATTAGTTATAAAGAAGACAATAAGTCAGTGTGCTTAGTTTGTATTAATAGTAATGCAGTATAACTTATAGATAACATTTTAAGTTATGTATAATGAGAGGAGTTTGATTAAAAGGCATGTTATTCTCTCTCTAAATGTTGGTGTGTATATATATCAAATTCTAGTGTTTGGGTTTTGGAAATAATAAAAATCAATGATAAGGGAATGGAGGTGGCTCAAGTAGTTAAGCGCCTTCTTCCCACATGGGAGGTCCTGTATTCTGTCCCCAGTGCCTCCTAAAAGCAAACAAACAAAACAGGAAACAAACGAAAAAACCAACTCAGGGAAGCTGATGTGGCTCAGTGGTTGAGTGCTGGCTTCTACATACGAGGTCCCAGCTTCAATCCCTGACCCTTGTACCTCAAAAAAAAAATCTCAATTATAAAAATCTGAAGTAATGTAATTGTCTTCATTAGATATCACAGCTAAACTTTTCCTGTATATTCAATGATAGAAAAGGTCATATACTGCTAAAAAGTAGTTGGTCTGATAGCATATCATTTTATTTTTTATTAGGAGTTAGAAATAAACATTTTAAAAGATGAAAGAAGATGAAGATTATCTATAAATGAAATATTTTATGATATGAGTTGATAAATGGGTTTGAGCCTTCCTTTTTTAAAATAAATTTTTTATTTATTTTTAAAAGATGTATAGAGCACACAAAATGTTACATTAAAAAATATAGGTGGTTCCCATATGCCCCACTCCCCCCACCCCCCATTTTTCCCACGTCAACAACTTCTTTCAGTAGTGTGGTAGAGGCTTCCTATTTAAATAAGGCATATGAAATCTGAAAAAGATAATGTATATATTTTATTCATGTTTATTCCAATATATCTTAAAAATTTTGATAACTCTAGATAATATTCCAGTTTACATTTCTAAGATAGTGATACCAGCCTATACAGTGTTGGCTTTCTTATATGATTTTTTTAAAACAAATTTTATCAATACATATTCATAAAGCATACAATTCATCCAAAATGTACAATCAATGGTATTTGATATAATCACAATTATTTTTTCTTTTTGTTCTCAACTTCATTTATTTCTGCTCTAATCTTTATTATTTCTTTCCTTCTGCTTGCTTTAGGATTGGTTTGCTGTTCTTTTTCTAGTTTCTCCAGTTGTTCAGTTAGATCTTTGGGTTTAGTTCTTTCTCCTTTTTTAACGTAGGCCTTTAGGGCTATACATTTCCTTTTCAAGACTGCCTTCACTGTATCCCATAAATTTTTGATAAATTGTGTTCTCGTTTTCACTTGTCTAACTGATTTCACTTGTGATTTCTTCTTTGACCTGATTATTTAGGAGTGTGTTGTTCAGCCTCCACACATTTGCAAATTTACTTCTTTCCTGTCTATTATTGGTTTCCAGTTTTATTCCATTATGATCCGAAAAGGTGCTTTGTATAATTTTAGTCTTTTTATATTTATTTAGAGCTGCATTGTGACCTAACATGGTCTATCCTGGAGAAAGATCCATGGGCACTTGAGAATGTATAACCCGCTGAGTTTGGATGGAACGTTCTGTATATGTCTGTTGGCTCTAATTCATTTATCATATTGTTCAAGTTCTCTGTTTTCTTTTTTTAAAAAAAAAAAAGATTTATTTTTAATTTATTTCTCCCCCCTCCCTCCCCCCCCATTGTCTGCTCTCTATGTCCATTCACTGTGTGTTCTTCTGTGTCCACTTGGATTCTGTGAGTGGCACCAGAAATCTGTGTCTTTTTTTTTCTTGTGTCATCTTGCTGTGTCAGCTCTCCATGTGTGTGGCACCACTCCTGGGCAGACTGTGCTTTTTCCATGCACGGCGGCGCGGGGGACACCCCTGTGTGGCACGGCACTCCTTGTGCACATCAGCACTGCGCGTGGACCAGCTCACACTTGAGTCAGGAGGCCCTGGGTTTGAACCCTGGACTCCCATGTGGTAGGTGGTCGCTCTATCAGTTGAGCCAAATCCGCTTCCCTCTGTTTCCTTTTTGATCTTCTGTCTAGTTGTTCTATATAATGATGTGAATCATTCGAAGTCTCCAATGATTATTGTAGAGATGTCTGTTTCTCCCTTCAATTTTGCCAGAGTTTGTCTCATGTATTTTGGGGCACCCTGGTTAGGTGCATAGATATTTATGACTGCTATTTCTTCCTGGTGGATTGTCCTTTTATTAATATAAAATGGCCTTCTGTATCTCTTGTAACTTTTTTGCATTTAAAGTCTCTTCTGTCTGATACTAGTATAGTTACCCCTGCTCTTTTCTGGTTACTATTCACGTGGAATATCTTTTTCTAACCTTTCACTTTCAGTTGGTTTGTATCCCTGGGTCTAAGGTGAGTTTCTTGTAAGCAGCATATGGATTGTTCATGTTTTTTTATTCATTGTGTCAGCCTGTATCTTTGATTGGGGAGTTTAATCTATTCACATTCAATTATATTACTGTAAATGCATTATTTATTTCCACCATGTTATTCTTTGGTTTTCATATGTCATATCATATTTTTGCCCGTCTTTTTTCTCTTTTGGTTATCCTTTCGGCTATTCTTTCTTGTATACTCTCCTCCAAACGTATCTCTCCTGTCTTTTTCTTTCAGGCTCTAAGGCTTCCTTTACTATTTCCTGCAAAGGTGGATTCTTTTGTCTGAACTCTCCTAGTTTCTGTTTGTGAGTATTTTATACTCATCTTCATATGTGAAGGACAGTTTTGCTGGAGAAAGAATTCTCGACTGGCAGTTTTTCTCTTTCAGTATCCTAATTGTTTCATACCACTGTCTTCTCACCTCCATGGTTTCTGGGCATCCCTTGTATGTGATGGTTTGCTTCTCCCTTGCTGCTCTCTGAATTTTCTCTTTATCTTTGACATTTGATATTCTGAGTAGTATGTGTCTTGAAGTAGTCCTATTTGGATTTATTCTGATTGGTGTATGGTGTGCTTCTTGGACATGTAAGTTCATTTCTTTTGTGAGAGTTGGGAGATTTTTGGCTATTTCCTTAAATATTCTTTCTACCCTTTTCTCTTCTCTTCTCCTTCTGGAACTCCCATGATACATATGTGGCTGCGTTTCATGTTGTCATTCCACTCCCTTAGCCCTTGCTCAATTTTTTCTGTTCTTTTCTCTCTTCAATTTCAGCTGTTCTGTCTTTGGTATCACTTGTTCTTTCTTCTCTCATTTTGAGTCAGCTGTTGTATGCCTCGAATGTGTTTTTGATCTCACCTATTGTATCTTTCATTCCCATGAGCTCTGTTACTGTTCTATTCATGATTTGAAATTCTTCTTTGTCCTTGCTCAATGTGTTTTGGATGTAGTTTACTTCTGTAGCCATACTGTCTTTCAACTCATTAACTTGATTTTGGAAATTTGTGTGCATCTCATTAATTAATTATTTCAAATCCTGCATCTCTTCTGGGGTTTTGACATATTCCTTTTCTTGGGCCATTCCCTCCATTTTCTTAGTATGGCTTGTAATTTTTTGCTGATGTCTATGCATCTGATTAAGATGGTAGTTTACTCAGATGCTCAATTTATCTCTCTTTCATATGGATTTAGTGGCAGGAAGTTGTGTGTTACTGTTGCTCTTTGATTCTTGGTTCAACAGTTTTGCTGTCATGATTCTTTCCCTTTGTTCCTCTCTCTTCTGGGTGGTGTCCAGCCTTTGCCTGGTGTCCTAAACCCTGGAAGATTTTTTTCCAGGTCATTTTATCCTGTCCTCTAGATATTTTTCTGGGAGAGAAGAGAGTCCTGTGTCTTTCTAGTCTGCTATCTTCCTGGAAGTCCATGGTTGTCTTGACACAATTTTGAAGTGAATAGCTGAGGGAAAAATGCTTACTCTTAACTACAAGTGAAATGCCATTTTTTTGCATTCAATATTTCTTTCCACTGCTCTTTTGGCCTTGAATTCCTGGGCTTATTACTCAAGATCCATGTGTGCTTTGATAATTGTTGGGAGAAGGGAAAAGCAAAATTGTTAGGCAAAAACTTGCCTCATTCCCCACTTGGCCATCTTTAGCTTCATCCATAACAGGAATGTTTGTAAGACAAGGAAAGACTTATAGGTTCATGTGCTTTGAACAAATATTAAATGAGGTTTCTTTTTTGTTGGGCCTGAACACTTAACCTTTCTCTCTTTGCAATGCAATCCACTAAGGCTTGCAGTGATGCTTTGCTTTTGTCTGTGCCCAGGTGAGAACCCCAGTGCCCAGCACATCATTTCCTAATCCCTCTCCAAGCTCTGCCACTGGCATCTGCTGCTCTTATAGGATCCATAGACCTTTTGGCCTCTTCACTCTTTGGAGGACATTTTCTCTCTGTTTTCTTCCTTATAGAATCCCAGTCCCAACCAAGAGTGCTGGCTTTGGGAAAACAGAAGCCAGAAAAATAGGCTTCCTACCAACAAATCAAACTTCATAGCTTCTACAAGAGAGAGTTTATGTCAAGAGTCCCGGACCCCTGCTTGGAGTGGGGGCAGGGAAAAGAGCACAAAACACAAATTAATATCTCCATCAATGGCCCTATATTACTACTACTATTAATAAATGGCTAACATTACTGTGCATTAATCTCAGCTCATATGGATTATGAAATTTTATTCTAAAAATTTCACCGTGTTTTCAAGATGAGGTAACTGAGGCTTAAAGAATTTGTGTAACTTTCCCAGTAAATTGTAGAGCTGGGATTAGAACCCAAAGTTCAACCCCTATGTTATATTTTCTCTTCTGTGGGGTACTGGTAATATTTCATTTGGGGAGTAAAATGAGCTGCCAGGGTAGGTTAACTGCAGCATGAGCTCCCAGATAGCTCAATGAATTTATCCATTGAAGACCTGGAATTTCCATCTGGTTGCCAGGGTGCATTTGCCAAGACTCAAGTACAACAGTGCAGCATTGGGTATAATTAATGTTTAGACAATAACTGGTCAGCATGTTCAGCTGCTTCTTGAGGTCACTCCTGGGACATGAAAATAGGACCCTGGATTGGCATAAACAGGATGTTTGTTTTCTTTGTGTTCTGTCAGGAGGCCATTATCTTGGTCATCCAGAAGTTATAACTAATTGCTCAGGTGCAAGTTCAAAAGTGGAGAGGATATGACCGGGTCTAATTTTGAGCTCTTTAAAATAGAAAATAGATGAATTTGAAATCTGTTTCTGCTCAGTATTCTTCAGGTGGTATTTTAACAAAGTCCTAAAAGAAAAATTTTAAAATCTTAGATCAATTTTTAAATTGTATAGATTGGCCCATAAATAATTCCTATCTATGGAGTCAGAAGCCAGTGTAGTCGGTGAATCAATACATGGTCGTTATGGCCCTACTACCTGCTCTTCCTGTGATGGGTGTGATGTGTGATTCAAAGACAGGCAGGGTTCTTTTCTGAAGTTGTTCATAATATGCTTTGAGGTCTTCAAACATTTTGTGCCACAGAATCATCCCTGAAGCCTGTCAAATATAGAGCTGCCTGGGTGCCCCATCCAAGACCCAGTCAATCAAAATCTCAGGGAGTAGATCTTGAGAAAATGTATATTTAACAAGGTCCTTCGATGGTTGAGAATGTTATGGCAATGTGAACTGCTACCATAGAAAACATCTCAGGAAATATGTGTAGGAGACTTATGCATGTATATATATATGTATCTAGAAACACATTAGTCTAGGGGTTCTTAACCTTTTTTGTTCTATGAATCCCTTTGCCAGTCAGGTGAAAACCATGGACCCATTAGTAAGTCCATACTCTACTGTGTGTTATTTAAGAAATATACCTGCACCAATATGTGCCCACAAGAATAATGTTCTTTTTCATTTCAGTTCAAGCTCAGTGACACCTTGTTAAGAACCTCTGCATTAGCCTGTTATTTGCATTTATGTTGTTGAAATGTGCCTGTAGATAAATACATATCTAGTAATCATAAGCATTTGTTGGGCATCTCTATATATATGTCAGGCACTGTTAATTCATTCAACAAATATTTGTTTAAAAGTCTACTACTCTTCGTCAGAGAATGAAAACGTCAAAAACTCCCTGCCCTCAAGGAGCTTACACTTTAGTAGGAGAACACCAACAATAAACACAATTACATAAGACCATCATATGATGATGAGTGCCATGGCAAGAAGTAAAGTGGGGAGGGGCTGGGGCCTGCCAGTGGTGGTGATGGGATTGCAATTTAGAACAGGGTGGTTGGGGAAGACTTGAAGGCGAGGGAGTGAGCCCTGTGGTTGTTTGGAGTATGGCTGCTCTCAATTTGGGGAACAGGAAGTTCAAAGGCCCTGACTAAGAGCAGCATCCCTGGTGGGTTCAGAAAAGAGCCAGGAGGCCAGGGGCTGGGCCACAGTAGGGGATATGGTCAGTGAGGCAAGGAGTGAGTGGACCAAGGCATGGATCCTGTAGGGCCCTTATAGGTGGTTGGAGGACGTCATCTTTTCCTCTGAGGGTGATGGGAAGGGTTCTGAGTCCAGATATAACACAGTCTGACAGCTTTTAACTGGATCATTCTGGCCAAAGAGAATGGGCTTTCAGGGGTGGGCAAGGCTGGAATCAGGAGACCAGTTAGGAGGCCAGTGTGGTCATCCATGGGAGAGATGGTGCACAGGCCAGGATGGGAGTGGTGGAGGTGGTGAGAAGAGCATGGCTTTTGGGGTACCTTCTGAAGGAGGAGCTTGCAGTTTTGCCAATGGATTGAATGTGGCGTGTGAGATGACAGAGGATCCAATGATGACTCCAGGGCTTTGGCATGAGTAATTGGGCAAACTGTATTGCCCATTACTGAAATTGGGAAGACTGGGAGGTACCGGTTTGGGAGAAATGATCAAAAGTTTGAAGGGTTTGGACACATTTCGTTTTCAACATCGAGAAGGCAATTGGATTTAGGAGTCGAGTTCAGGGGAGAGGTGGGGCTGGAGGTAGACATTTGTGAAGTATCTGCATATTTAAAGGCCTGAGGCTGGAGGAGATCACCAAGGGAGTGCTGCAAAGAGGGAGAGAAGGGGGGCAAGGCCTGAGGCCTGGAGCATTCCATTGCTTAGAGGTTGGGGAGAAGAGGCTGAGGAGAAGGGGCGGGTGAGGTGAAAGAGGACCAGGAGAGTAGGAAGCCTGGAAGGCAAGTGAAGGAAGAGTTTCAAGGAGGAAGGAGTGATCCGCTGTGCCAAATGCTGCTGATGTCAAGTAAGTGGCCTGAGGACCGTTGGATTTTGTAACGTGGTACTATTGGTGATCTGGAAAGGAGCAGTTTCAGGGGAGTGCTGATGGTGAGAGCTTGATTGGTGTGGACTCACGAGAGGACTGGAGATAATGGGCGTGAAAAGCTCTTGAAGGGTTTTGCTGTAAAGAGGAACAAAGAAAATGGGCAGAAGGGAAGTGGCTCAAAAGAGAATTTTTCCACGATGGGAGGAAATAGCAGCAGGTTTGCATGCTGGTGGGGTAATCTGGTACAGTGGGGAAGTTTGATGCTGGGGAGAGAGGGGAATTGCTGCAGCAAGTTTCTTTAGTTTACAAGAGGGACATGGGATTGAAAAGCCACGTAAGAATTGGCCTTTTACAGGGTGTAAGTGCTGGTAACAGGAGGCCCGGAAGAAAAGTATATGGGTGCACATGCTGGCAGATGGCCACATGCTTTACATTAGTCCTGGCAGTAACTCTGTGGAGGCACTACTATCCCCATTTTATAGATGAGGACATTGAGGCACAGAGAGGCTAAGTACTTGCCCAAGGTCACATAGACAAAAAGTGCCAGATCCAGGATTCCAATCTATGGTTCCAATCCAGGCAAGTGTAGCTTCAGAGGCCACCACTCCTAAACATGTCATCATCTGTCTCTTTGTATATGGAATTTTTTTTAAAGAATTATTTTTATTTATTTCTCTCCCCTCCCCCCCCCTCGAGTTGTCTGCTCTCTGTGTCCATTCACTGTGTGTTCTTCTGTGACTGCTTCTATCCTTATCAGCGGCACCGGGAATCTGTGTTTGTTTCTTTTTTTTTTCTTTGTCTTTATTCATTTTTTTAATATTACATTCAAAAAATATGAGGTCCCCATATACCCCACCCCCCTCACCCCACTACTCCCCCCATAGCAACATTCTCCTCCATCATCATGCGACATTCATTGCATTTGTTGAATACATCTCTGAGCATCGCTGCACCTCATGGTCAGTGGTCCACATCATAGCCCATACTCTCCCACGTTCCATCCAGTGGGCCATGGGGGGACATACAATATCCGGTAATTGTCCCTGCAGCACCACCCAGGACAACTCCAAGTCCCAAAAACGCCTCCACATCTCATCTCTTTTTCTCATTCCCCACACCCAGCAGCCACCATGGCCACTTTCTCCACACCAATGCCACATTTTCTTCGATTACTAATCACAAAAGTTCATGAATAGAATATCAGTAAGTCCACTCTAATCCATACTCTATTTTTCCATCCTGTGGATCTTGGAATGGTTGTGTCCACTCCATATCTATATCAGGACGGGGCTTAGATTTCACATGGATGCTGGATGCAATCCTCCTGCTTTCAGTTGTAGGCGCTCTAGGCTCCATGGTGTGGTACTTAACCTTCTTCAACTCCATGTTAGCTGAGTGGGGTAAGTCCAATAAACCAGAGTGTAGGAGCTGAAGTCTGTTGAGGCTCAGGGCCTGGCTATCATATGGTCAGTCCAGAGATTCAGATCCCCTGGGTATATATTAAACCCCAGCACCAACTACAATTCTGGTAAAGTAACAGGAAAGGCATGTGAAAAGAGATCACGTCTGAGTCCAGCTCCATCACACAGAAACACAAACTCCAAAGAAGGACCAACTGACATGGCAGTGAACTCCATCTGCCATGACCATAAAACGTGTGGGTCTCTGTAGCCCTCAGAAGAAACAATACTTGGGGTTGTACCTACTTTATCTGTCTCTGGCACTCTGCTCAGGTGTGCATAAGGGCAACCCCTCTGTGTTTCTTTTTGTTGCTTCGTCTTGTCGTGTCAGCTCTCTGTGTGTGTGGCACCATTCTTGGGCAGGTTGCACTTTCTTTCACGCTGGGTGGCTCTCCTTACAGGGTGCACTCCTTGCATGTGGGGCTCCCCTAAGCAGGGGACACCCCTGCATGGCCGGGCACTCCTTGCGCACATCAGCACTGCGCATGGGTCAGCTGCACACAGGTCAAGGAGGCCCAGGGTTTGAACCGCTGACCTCCCATGTAGTAGGCAGACGCCCTATCCATTGGACCAAGTCTGCTTCCCTGTACGTGGAATTTTAAGAAACAATATTTAGCACCTGATCAATTGAAGGCATCAAGAACAGTATGATATGTAGTTGGAGAAAGTAAATGTTACAAGTGTCCACCGTCTGACTCTATGCACTTTATAAAACAATAAACTTTTTAACTTAATTTTTAGTTTTTTAAAAACAAATCAATGTTATTGAAACATATTAGCATACAGTTCATCCAAAGTGTACAATCAATGGTATTTGGTATAACCACATAGTTGAGCATTCATCACTTCAGTCATTATTAGAGCATTTTCATTATTTCAATAATAATAATAAAAAATAGAAGAACAAAATTCTTCACCTCTCCATCTCTCTATGCTTCCCCTGCTGTACATAGTTTCTATTTCTGGCTATTCTTGCACATTTATTTATTTATTTAGAGCTTTATTGAAATATATGCACATGCCGTACGATATTTTGTGGTGATGAATGAGCAACAATTGCGATTATATAAAAACCATTGATTGTTCTCTTTGGAGAGATTGTATGGTATGTGAATCAATTTTATTATTTAGAACAGTTCTATATTTACAGAAAAATTACGAAGATGGAAATGAGTTCCCATGTACCCTGCACCTGGCTTTCCTTATTATTAACATTGGACCTTACTATGGTACATTTGTTACAATTAATGAGCCAATATTAATCCATTAATATTAACTGAAGTCCATACTTTATCCCCTTCTTCCAGGAACTTGTTAATGAACAAACCTAAGAGCCTCACATGTAGGTCCATACTCCACTGCTTCCTGTTTGTCCTGGCACCTTTTAGGCAAATGGGGGTCTGCAAATGACAGCTGCCTCAAACTTAGTATGTAGATTTGAAATGACACATATCAGTAGCCAGAGGTGGGACCTTGTCTCAGAAGTAATTCCCGAAGACATTTGTTCCTTCCCTCACCATCTCACCTCACCAAGTCCCAGCTGCTTGGAACGAAACGGTTCTTCTGTAGAGGACGTGAGAAGATTTCTTTGCCTGTCTTAGGAATTATTTTGGTTGGGCCTTGTCCTGGCTTCGGTCTATCAGCTTGACTTGGGAGAACCAGAGAAGGGCGGGCACCTCTGGGAAGGGCTGGGTTTTCCAAGGAGGGTGCATTCATTCTGTGGCCAGGTTTGGCTCTGGGGGTGGGCCATCGTTTGGTTCCAAGAAAATGGCTACGTTTCTGTTCTAAAAACATGCCTTGTACACTGAAAATGTGTGAATATCTTGCACATACATACTGCCTTAAAGAAGAAGGCGCATCCGGAGGAGAAGTCGGGGTGGTCTCACCCTCGGCAGCCACACCTCAGGAGTATGAGGAAAGAGGGATTGTAACCACACTGCCATTTCTTTGACACATGGGAAACCTTAGAAAAGCTGCCTTTGCCAACTGAAAAATGCATTCTACAAGGATAGTGGGTCATATTTATTTTCTCCAGGTTTTTTCCCCAAAGTATTTTAAAAAATATAAATCCCCAAATCCGTTCTAAGGCAGATAGGTAGTGGGGATACGGCTGTCTTCCTGAGGGGGTTCAGCCTGAGATCTAGAAAGGATAAGAGATGTGGGGAGAATGAACTTGGGTAGATCAGACCTTCTGTCTGATGACTTTTTCCTCGTGATTGATGTGTAGTGATGGACCTCAATCCAGGGAACAGAAGCGTGTATATGTGCATGTGTGTGCTCATGTTACTAAGCACAATAATCTAGTAAAGGAATTGGAGTGGATAGTTCAACTCTTGTATAATTCAGGCCTCTTGGTTCTTCCCCCTTCTCCATCTGTTCATGTGGTCATTTTACTTCTGATTAGTAAATTTCACTAAAAGGTGGGAAAGGGAAATAAGAAGATGGAAAGTCACATTTGGTCGTGTGGAGTATAAGTTTAATAAAAGCCACAGTTGTAAGAGAATGCAGCTGGAATGAGCACTCACATGAAATTCTGAATTACTGGTAAATTTCTGCTTGCTTCGCTTTCCTGATCCTTTGTTCTTGTAAGCAAAAATGGAGTTTGATCGTGGCAAGCACCAAGAGAGGCCGCGTGCCCTTTGTCTTGCTGAAGAAGCCATGTCTGCCCCAGTGTGGCTGTGAGCAGGGCCGGGGCCAGGTAACCGCATTAACGCATTTGCCTGTCTCAGTTTGCAGTGATGACCTCACCCACAAATTCAAAGGTTTCACCGTGATGAATGAAGAAGAGCGATATGAAGCTCTCAGACACTGTCGCTATGTGGACGAAGTCATCAGAGATGCTCCATGGACACTCACACCAGAGTTTCTGGAAAAACACAAGGTATTTCTCTATCTTCCATGTTCTCTGAGGAGCAGGAGAGCGGGAGTCTAATCCTGTGCTGTAGCCTAGGCCACAAAAGACCAGGGCTGCTTCCAATTCCTAAAGAGGTCACCAGGAACCATCATGTGATGTCACCACTCTTGCGCCCTTGCCTGGGGGTTGGCATCCTCTCACTTCCTAACCGTGGCACTTGGAGCAAGTTTTTTAACCACTGTCTGCTCACTTACCTCACTTATAAAATGGGATGATAATGCTACTGTCCTCATGGGACTGTTTTGAGGATCTAATAAGATGATCCAAGTAAAGCACTGAGAACACTGTCTGGCCCATAGCAAGAGCTCCAAAAACATTAGCCACTGTCATCGTCGTCGTCATCATCATTACTGGTGCTTATAGAACCACAGGTGTCTACTTTTCACGGAGCAAATGAACACACCTCTTATCCAGAAGGTCATGGTTTAGCCTTTAAAGAAAGAACTTTGTGATTTTGTGACCTCAGGAAACAGCTTATGCTGACCAAGATTTTTATTAATTGAAAATATGAGGCCTTCTTTTGATTGCATCAGATTATGTGCTTTGTATCTCCCTACCAGCCCCACATTAGGAGCTATTCTTTCTTTTTATATGCAGTGTGGAAAAAAAACAGATTAAGCTGTTTCAAGAGTTTTCTTTTCTATTTTTAAATTCACGATGCAGAAGAGAATGGAGAGCACTGATAAACGTGCATGGGTAATAGCAGAGGGGACAATTTCCCAGCAAGAATAAAAAGAATAAAGGGAAAACTACAATATGATTTATTTCTAGCAATCACCAACACATTTTTACTAAGCATCTAGTGTATACTCAAGTGGTGCTAGGCATCATGGGGTCTACTCATAGCGGTAACGATGGCTGCCAGTTACAGATTGTGTACCATGGGCCCAGCACTGTGCTAGCACTTTGCTATTACACAACCTCATTCAGTCTCACGGCTACCCTGAGAAGTTGCACCTGTGGTGGTGGTGGTGATGATGGTGATGATGATGACGATGAGATGATGATGATTGTACATTGGTGAGGAGGAAGAATGAAATAAAAGTAGAAGTAATAAAATAAAGAGTAGTTTGTGTAATAAAAGATCATTAATAATAGATATTTATTGGTATGGTATAACAACTGTTATTTAAGCCCCTTTTTGTATAGTATCATATATTATGTCATTTAATCCTGTGGTTCTCAATTGGAGGCAACTTTTCCACACTTTACCCCCAGGGACATTTGGCCATGTCTAGAGACATTTTTGGTTGTCACAACTAGAGGGGTGCCACTGGCATCTAGTGGATAGAGGCCAGGGATGGTGCTAAGTATCCTTCAGTGCACAGGGCAGTCCCCCCACACCAAAGAATTGTCCAGCCCAAAATGCCACTAGCACTAAGGTTGAGAAACCCGGACTGAATCCTTATAGCCAACTTAATGAATTATATAGCTAGTAATGGTGGAGCAGGAATCATTCCCAGGCAACCTATACTACTACTTTAAAGTACTTCTCGAGAGGGAGTGAAGCTTCATTATAAAGGGCTTGGAAAGCCCGGCCAGAAGTTTTTAACTTGACGTGGTTGGAAATAGGGAACCAGTGATGGTCAGCAGGCATGAGATGAAAAGAAGAAACTCTGAGTTCTCTGAAGGAGAAAGTTTAGAGCAGAAGAATGGAAGGGCAAGAATCCCACTGTCAGAGGTAGGAGAACAAAGAGGGACCATCAAAGGAGAGAAAACAAACATTTATTTTTTTAGCTCTCACAATCTCCTGGAAATGGAGATGACTGAGTATACCTTTTGACCGAGAATTCAGACCCACAGTATACAACTGGCATACAAGTGCCTGACTTCCAAAAGCATTTTCGGGGCACCAGTCCCCTTCAAAATGCAAAGGTGTGCATATCCATCCCTGTAGTGACGTCACTCCTCTCTCTCACTAACAGATTGACTTTGTGGCCCACGATGACATTCCGTATTCCTCTGCTGGTTCCGATGACGTTTACAAACATATAAAGGAAGCAGGTGAGGAGTTCTTCTGTGGTTGCTTGTCCACCAAGTGATCAGATTTAATGAGAGATATATGCCATAGGACTGCAGTAAGTACATACACGGCACTGGAATTTCAGGGGTCTCCTGTGTAGCCTCTACAATCTCTGTTGACATGTGCTAAGGTTCATTCTCTATACATGGCTCAGATGCCATTTGGGCATTTATATAGGAATTCAAGGGAGCAGCAAAATACTCAACTTCAGGTTTGTGTCTTGATTTTAGGATCTATCAGACTAAAATCACAGGATCCAATTGCATTTACTTTCCTCACTCACAATTAAGTCTTTACAATGAAATTATTTTATATTGCCAAGAAAGTTCCTTCCAGAAGAAAACAGGTAACTGGCCAGCTAACGATCTGGACTCTTGGTCTCCAAAGTCAGCCCTGCCATGTTTCTATTGTCATCTTGTCACGTGATAGTAATGTACCACCGGCAGAGGCAAAAAGAGAATGGATAAGCATTTCCAGAATCAGGTAAAATACTCCCTTCCTGAAACTCTTAAGTGATGTCATGGAAGGCAGACATGGTGCCTGAGGTTTGGAAGCTGTCACGTTTGTGGTGAAGCTCTTCTGTTAAGGTTGGAGTTAAAGGGTGGCTGGAGAGAGGGAAGCTTGTTTCCACCACCCACAAGCTCCCCGGCGTTGAATCCTTCATTGGGTTCTCTGTTCCTGCTGCCACGCGGCTGATGGCTCTGGGAAGATGGCTTTTGGAGCATCATAAACAATCTGTCGTTTCCAGCTTCAGCAGGTTCTCAGTGCTCCTTGGTAATCTTTTATCTAGTCTTTTTCCCCTTCCTGCCCTGATTTACCACAGCTCCAGGCATCCTTACCTCTTCTCCTGGATCCTGAGGAAGAGGGGAAAGTTTTTTTTATTATTTTTTTTATTAAAGATGTATTTTTTATTTATTTCTCTCCCCTCCTCCCCTCCCCTGGTATCTGCTCTCTGTGTCCATTCGCTGTGTGTGTTCTTCTATATCCACTTGGATTCTTGTCAGCAGTACCAGGAATCTGTGTCCCATTTTTGTTGCGTCATCTCGCTGTGTCAGCTCTCCATGTGTGCGGTGCCACTCCTGGGCAGGCTGTGCTTTTTTCTTGTGGGGTGGCTCTCCTTACGGGGCATACTCCTTGCGCGTGGGGCTCCCCTACACGGGGGACACCGCTGTGTGGCACGGCACTCCTTGCGTGCATCAGCACTGCATGTAGGCCTGCTCACGTGGGTCAGGAGGCCCGGGGTTTGAACCACAGACCTCCCATGTGGTAGATGGACGCCCTATCCGTTGAGCCAAATCCGCTTCCCATGGTGGGGGGGGGGGTGCGTTTTTTATCCCAGGCTAACTTCTTTATGTGAACCTACCTTCTCCCTTCCTGGGAGGCTGCTTTTATCGATTAGTCTTCTTTGATATCTCCAGTCAGTATTTGTGAGCTTCTGAGCGTATGAAAGTCTACAAAAACAGACCAAACAACCCAATTCTTTTCTCCTGCCCTCCTTCCTGCCTCCTGTCACTTTCTCACTCAGTCCTTTCCTTCCCTGCCACTTGCAGGCTCGCTTCCCTGCTACTACTCATCCGCCTGCACTCCTGCCCCATCCTTCCTGAGGTTCCTGTTGACCTTTGAACTACTAATGGTCTCTTTCCAGTCCTCCTCTGAGCAAATTGACCCTGCTGACCACTCTTTCTTCCACACGCTTGTCCCCCTTCACTCCTGAGCCATTGCTCTCTTCTAATGTCCTCCAGTCTCTCTGACCAAGCCTCAGTTTCTCTTTCTCAGCCCTATGGAGCATCTCCATCTTCCCAGCCTCAACTCTGTCCATTACCTTCCACAGACTCTACACTTCAGGCATACGGAATCCCTCCTGGTTTCCAGGACATGCCTCAGCTTTTAGTGCCTTTGCTAAGCTGTTCTCTGGGCTTGGACTGCCCTTCCCTGACCTTCTGCTTTCTACTCAAGGCCCAGCTGAAGAGCCAGCCTGGACATCCCCTCTTTTCCCTGGGGAACTATTCAGCACGCCCCCCCCCTTCCTTAGGCACTTTTTGCGCACATACCTCGTTTTCAACTCACTCCCACAGCATCCTGATTGTTTCTCTCTGTGTGTTTCCCTCACTAGAATGGAGTGCCACAAGGATGGGGACCAGGTTTCATCCATCTTTTAATCCCCAGCCTAGTCCCTGGTACATTTTAGTGTTCATTAAATGCTACCCGAACAAGAGAGTGGTTTTATGGAGGAGGATGGATAATTAGCTTAAGATGGAAGTCTGTCCTGTCTGCAAGGGCTCTTCCTCCCACAAGGTAAATAGAGCTGTTTGCCTTGATAATTCAGGCACAAACGTCTGTTTTTCAGAATTTTTCATATTATTTGGATGTAAGAGGTGATATTTTGGTGTGAATTTATATGGGCCTTTGCATCCAATTTCTGTTTGCTTTCCAATAGGATCTTTTTTTTTTAAAAAAAAAGATTTATTTATTTATCTCCCCTTCCCCCCCCCCACCCCCATTGTCTGTTCTCTGTGTCTATTTGCTACGTCTTCTTTGTCCACTTCTGTTGTTGTCAGTGGCACAGGAATCTGTTTCTTTTTGTTGCATCATCTTGTGTCAGCTCTCTGTGTGTGTGGCGCCATTCCTGGGCAGGCTGCACTTCCTTTCGCCCTGGGTGGCTCTCCTTACAGGGCGCACTCCTTGGGCGTGGGGCTCCCCTACGCGGGGGACACCCCTGCATGGCAGGGCACTCCTTGTGTGCATCAGCACTGCGCATGGGCCAGCTGCACACGGGTCTAGGAGGCCCGGGGTTTGAACTGCGGACCTCCCATGTGGTAGACGGACGCACTAACCACTGGACCAAGTCTGCCGCCCTCCAATAGGATCTTGACCTCTAAGTCCCTCACATACACCTTTATTGAAAGAGATGATGACCACATGTGCTAGATTACTCCAAACTGTTAGAACCTCACAGCCCAACAAAATCCCAATGAAAGTGACAAGGGCTAACCATTTGACCTGTTTCAAAAATGACTATGATGTGTCTAAGTGAAAGATCTTTAAAAATTACACCTATGAATTTTTGTTTTTCTTGCTCTATCTTATGGCAGGCAAGAGAATAAAAATCACAAATTATATATGCTCTTTTTGGCAAATGTATAATGAACAGTAGTCTCTGCTACATACTCACCACCCAGCATTTGTCATTTTCTTGAGCTCAGGCTATCAGTCAATGCCACAGGGTTTCAAATAATCATCTAAGAATTAGTCGTTGCTGGGATTTTTAAAATAGCCCCCAAATGTATCCATTTGGACTGCCCTTTAAAAGATAGATGGGGAGAAGGTAATTACTTCTATCCTCTTAAAGAGTCACCTGGTTTCCTGACCCTAAAAATGAAGATGTCCAAGATAAAGACAAGCAGCTACTTAGCTTCTCCATCCCTCTTCCTTCATTCAACTACCTTCCACAGAACTCCCATTAGCCTATTTGCTGCATGAAAATCTTGGAGCAAGGAAGAGTTTGGGAAAGGGATGCGCTGGAATTGGCGTTTTAGCTAAAGATAAGTGCAGAAGTAGATTTCTAATTGTTTGGTTTATTTTTTGCTGTTTTACTGTCTACCATGCACCCTGTGTGTGGGCACTGTATGTACATCCATGTATACCTTCATACATGCGTTAAACCATTATCTCGCAAGGTATGGATGATCTAGTTTAGTGAGCTACCATTTGTTCACTTAGGGATTTCAAGTCCACACCCCACATTGCACTAGGGCTGGCCCCATTGTTGACATCTATCATCAGAGTCATCCTTCCCATTCCTCAAGCTCCCATCACTCCCTACCCTCAGCATGCCACTGCTATAGCCTTTTCCTGGTCCTCATGGACTTTTCGATTCTTGAGGTAGGGTAGGCTCTACGGGACACCAAGGCCAGCATCTCATTCCCTCCTTGACATTGCTGCCAGCTCCTGGTATATATGATGCTTGTACATCTCCCATGATGGGGAACTCCCTGCCCCCTAAGGCATCCACAAAGCCAGGAATTGAGGGAAAATGGGAATGGGATACACATATGAATAAGACATAGCCCCTACCCTGGAGAAGAGAGCAGAGTTGGACATGAATAAGTACACCAAGTTTTAATAAGACTCATGGGGTATATATAGCAGGCTAGGGAGCCATTGTCCAAAGGTGGGGTTGTGTAGCCAATTTGGAAAAAAGCAAAAATATTAATGGAGTAGGGAACATGCAGAGGTAAGGGTGGAAATGGAGACTGGCCAGATGGGTTGGTTTAGACTTAATTTTGCATGTAACGTGGAGCCCAACACTACCCCGAGGCAGGAGAGTGCCATGATCAGGTCTGTTGTGGGGGAAGGGCCAACTGGGGACCAAAAGTGATTTCTGTAGCTGGACTTGCTTAGGAACCCCTATTTCTAGATATCTGATAGAGAAAACAACATGCTTGGTAATATAGGTTTGTACTTAGACTCTAAGGAGTAAATTCACTGCCTTTTTCTCCTGGGGTGCTCTGTAAGTTTCTCAGGCCTACATTTTGGCCTGACATGGGGTCACCCATCTCCCCCTGCCTACCAGATCCCCACTGCACCCCCCTGACACTCAGCCACTTCCGCCATCTTTCTCCAACCACCTCCCGCTTGTCCTCACCCCAGCCTCACCTCAGCCCTTACTTGTCTTTGCCCCCTACTCTTCCCTGTGCTCTGGTGACCCACCTTGTAGCTATGCTGATCTTAAATCTCTGTTACCTTCTGTATTCTTCTAGAAGGTCTTCTGGGAATTTAAGAATGCCCTCCGTAAACTCAGGCAGTAGAAGGGAGTCATGTCAGGCTTTGTCTGACTGGCCTGCCACCAGCAATAGGAATGTTCTAGTAAGGCCTCCCCATGTCGGCACGGGGTTTCTGTGAGACAGTTTCCTCCCAAAGTTGCTGGTGGGAAACACGGTGCTGGCCCCGGTGCTCTGATCTTTCTATAGGGGTCTCTTTCCTGACCCTGTCCCTGGGATTTGAACCTGAGTGGGGACAGAGACAGGCCCCTCTCATGCTCTCAATTTTGCTGCCTGCCTCCTGATCCTCGGCTACATCTACCTACCCCCTGAAGTGATGGAGGTCTATGTCAGTGGGTACAGGGCCTCAGGGCATCCATGATCCCTAGAAATGAAAATAACCTTGGCTAATACTTCAGAAAGTCATTCTGGTACATTTAATGTGCTTCCCACTCCCACCCCCCAATGGTGTTTTTGTTAGTTCATGGCCTTTTGGGGCCTTAGAAAGGGCTCTCTCAGTGGTCAGGAACATTGGACAAGAATGGGAGGTCTGATGTTAATCTCAAATCCAATCTTGATTTTGTTTTTGTTTTTAAGATTTATTTATCCCCCCCTACCTCGTTGTTTGCGCTCACTGTCTACTGTCTGTGTCTGCTTGTCTTCTTTTTAGGAGGCACTGGGAACCAAACTGGGGACCTCCCATGTGGGAGGGAGGCCTCGAATTGATTGAGCCACTTCCATTCCCTGCTTATTGTGTCTCTCATTGTGTTTCCTCATTGTGTCTCCTTGTTGCATCATCTCACTGTCTTGCTTGTCTTCTTTGGGAGGCACTGGGAAATGAACCTGGGTCCTCACATATGGTAGGTGGGTGCCCAACTGCTTGAGCCACATCTGCCTCCTGCAATCTTGTTTTTAAAGAGTCCTGAGAACAAAAACCCCGTATACTTCAGACTTGGAACACTGTCAAGGAGCACTGGGGGGAAGAACAAACTGGCTAATGTATCAGTTCTGCTGAGATGGGTTATGGCACAGAGGGATTAATACCTTTTCAAGTCTTGGTAAAATCTAAGCGGTAAGCTAGCTGCTCCTTTCCTGAAATTGCCAGAAAGGACCTGGTAGAGACCAGAGCTTATCAAACTTAGATGTGTCTATGGATCACTTGCACAGTCTTGTTAAAATGAAGATTCTGATTCAATAGATCTGGTGGGGCTTGAGATTCCCATGTCTACCGAGCTCCCAGGTTGTTAAATGCAGCACGTCCATAGACCTCTCTAAGAGTACAAGGATCTAGACCAGAGATTCTGGGTCAGCTGAACTGCCCCCACCCCCTACCCCAAGTTAAATCAGTGCTTCCTGGGTTGATAGTTCCTTGTAGTATAGACTTGGTGGTGGTTTTATTTTTGGGCGAGTGTCCTCTAGTGATCTAAGTAAAAGCTGCCGTCTTAGTTTGCCAGGCCTGCTATGACAAATACCATACAATGAGTTGCCTTAAGCAATGGGAATTTTGTCTCATGGTTTTAGAATCTAGGTATCCAAAATCGAGGTCTCAACAGGCCACACTTTTTCACAGGGTCTGCAGCATTGTGGTGCTGGCTTGCCATAGTGCTTGGGGTTCCATGACTTGCATCTCTGCCCCTGGCACATGGTTCTGCTTTTGGCTTCTTCTACTTCTTCTGCTCAGTTATCTGGGTCTATATCTAGATTTCCTGTCCTTATAAAGACTTCAGCATTATGGGTTAAGGCCTACCCCAGTTCAATTTGGCCTCATCTGAACAGGATCTTAGAGTTCCTATTCACAAATGAGTTCACACCTTAACTAATAAAAACACCTTCAAAGGTGAACACACCCATAGGAACACGGATTAAGAGTTTAACATGTCGTTTGTGGGGAACATTATTCAATCCCCAATAATCTGCCCTCTGGACTGTAAAAGACAGGTTCTTCCCACATGGAAAATTTAATTTACCCCATCCTAACATGCCCAAAACCTTAAGTCATTTCAGTAATAACTCTTAAGTCCAAAGTCTCATCAGAATCAGTTGTGGGTATGGTCCATTCTGTGACACAATTCCTCTTGGTGTGTGGACCTGTGAAACTTAGAAAGCAAGCTAGTTGCTTCCAAAATGCAGTGGTAGGACAGGCATAGGATAGTCATACTCGTTACCGAAGGGAAAAATTGGAAAGCAAAAGGGGTCACAGGTCCCAAGCAAGTCTGAAACCTCCCAGTAGGGCAAATCCCATTCGATTCCAAGATCTGAGCATCACCTGTGGATTAGAGCTTTCTCCTCTGGCTCTGTGGGGGTTGCTTTCCTGATCTGAGGCATCATATGTCAAGTTCCAGTAGTTTAGGTGTAGGAACAGGGCCAGAAGTGGTTTTAACTCTAAGAAATACAATATCCCTATTCCAGTTACCTATTGTTGCGTAAAAAAGTACCCCCAAAACGTAGCAACTTAGAAGAGCCATTTTATTGCGCTTGTGATTTTGTGGGTCAGGACCTCAGCAAGGGCTTGGCTGGGTGGTTCTCGTTTGGCATTTCTCCAATAGTTGTGGTCAGATAACAGCTGGGCTACAGTCACCTGAAGGCTCACCCGGGCCCGGGGTCCCAGATGGCACAGTTCAATGGGCGGCTGCTGGTGTTGGCTGTCAGCAGGCAACTCAGCTGTGTCGTCACTTGGGCCTCTCACAGCATGGCGGCTGGGTTCCAAGAGCGAGCATCCTGAGAAGGGAGTGTCCAGAGAGCAAGCGATCTCAGTGGAAGCTGCACGGCTTCTTCTGAACCACACTTGGAAGTTATGCAGATCACCTGTGCCACGTTCTGTTTGTCATAAGCAAGTCACTAAGGCCAGCTCTCATTCAAGGAGAAGGGAACTGTGGCCATCTTTAATCCATCACAACCCCCATTTCCAAATTGAAGAGTCAGGGGGTGGTTTTTTTGCCCTGGGAGCACAGACATAAGACTGTGTGTGATGGCGCATGTGCACAAGGACCCTTTCTTGTGGTCCTTTAATCTGCTCTGCTGAGTTCTCACTAGGAGGTAAGTCACCGTGGAAATCTGTTTGGGGTCCAGGTAGGGAAGGCCCGAATATTCATGTGCGAGAAAGGTGCTCAGGAATGTCCTGAGCACCCACATTTGGCTTTTCTGCTCTAAGCATAGTTTATTTTGAAAGCCAAAAATGATGTCAAATGAAGCCAGAGAACATCAAGGGCTTGCATTAAGCTTTATAGCACTCTGCTGTGTTTGTCAGAGCTCCATGTCAAAATCCCTAGCCAAACTGGATGAAATGATGAAGCTTAAATTAGATAGACTGTAAGGTCCACATTACTCATCATCATTCTAATATTGCCTACTACTGTTGAAAGTTTCCTTCATTAACATGAGCTTTGCTGCTGCTTAAAATAGCTCCATAACCAAACGCCGCAATTCTGAAAAGCATGATAAAAAAGGTTCTCTGATCATGCTCATTACTGAATATTTTTAGCAGAGCAATAATTAGGATTTGGAGGAAGCCGAGTGCCTCATTATATCAGCAGAGGGCTTGGCTTCTTTTAGAGACCTACCTCCCAACCAGCCAAAGCACATCTCTCCCCAACCCCAACCCCACCTTCAGTTACTCAGCCACGGAGAGACCTCCTCCTCTAACTTCATAGAAAGGGTGAGCTCATGTCACAAGTGTCTAAATGACTTGCTAAAATCTGTCAGCAGCTGGAGAATCTTATTAACATTTCAGCAGGCGGGAGTGTGGGTGAAATCTCTGCCTGCTGAAAAATGGGATAGACGCCTTACGAGAAAGCTCCCCACTGCTTCTACCAAGGTGGAGATGTCACTCAGGGTTCCTATGCCCACTAGTGCCCCTGCACAGCTGGGTCAGTTTGGGTGCTGTTCATGCCCAGACGTTGAGATGTTTGCATCCTTTGCCTTCCCTTTGGTTTCCTATGTTTGATTCTGTTTTCCTAGAAGGTAAAAGAAATTTTTGACCTAGCAGCAAACCCCAACTCAGTCCTCTGAGCCACAGTACTTTAGAAATTGGATACTTTGTCTCTTTAATGCCAGCAGTGCCACCCGGCTGCTGATATGAATCGGGACTGTACAGATGGTATCAGACTAAAGCCCCAAAGGAACACCATAATAGGGACTGCAAGATTGAAAAATTCACATATAATCGGAGAGAAAGCTGGTGTTGGAAGGCTATCTAGAGATCAACATACATCTGGTCATTCATTCAAAAAACCATTCCTATAGCCTGCTGGTCACCCAATGCTAAGAATGTAGACAAAGAGAACAAGTCAGGCGTGCTTCCTTCCCTCCTGTAGCTGTTAGTCAAGTGGAGAAGACAGTTATTGAACACGTTTTATAAAGATTTGGAGTATTTGAAAGAAAAGAGCAGAGGATCACACGAGGGAATAACAAAAAGGAAAGACCTAGTCTGGGGGTTTGGAGATTTCCTTGAGGAAGTGACACTAAAGAATCCCAGTGGATGACCAAGAATCTGGTAGAGAGTGCTTGCTGGTGGCAGAATGGGGCAGGGGGTAGGCAGCATTTTCAAGACACTGAACAAATCCTATGTGGCCGAACTGAGTCAGGGTCAGCCAGTTGCTCGGTTCCAAAGATTCTAAGGAGAATGATGCCTTGGTTTAGGGAGTGAAAGGGAGAGTGTCTGAGATGAGACTGGAGAGAAGCACAGGGAAGAGATAATGCAAGCTGTTGCAGAGCCACGTTCAGGGTTTCGATCTAAATCTAATAGAAAACCAATGAAGGGTTTTGAGCAGGGTATCTGACTTGCATTTAGAAAGATCACTCTGGCTTCCCTATGGAGGATGGGTTGAAGGAGACAGAAACAACCCTGCTGGAGATTGTTTTGTGGCTTTTGCTGTAAGCTTCAAACAAGATGGTGTTGGATTGCCTTAGGATGGGGGATGGAGCCAAGTGGAATGAATTGTGGGGAGACAGGAACTAGATCGGTAATTGGAAATTGGATGTGGGGAGGGAGGGAAAAAGAAGAGCAAGGGTGACTCCCAGGCCATCTTGTCCAGCCACTTCGTTTCTCACCAGAGGAAAGTGAGGGTTTGAGTGAATTCCCCAAGTCCGTAAACTGAGAACCCACTTCCTTTGTGCCCAGGATCTGTCACCCTGTCCCCTGCCTGATGTCTCTGACTGACCAGCCCTAATGATCATAGGTGGGAAGATCATTTCAGTTGACAGCAGAAGGGTGAACAGAAGCCCGATGCATGCCTTGTTAATATTTGTGACCTCTCGGCAGTCCTCTGTTGGTATACCCAAATATATGTTTGAGAACTTTGAGGAGGTTCTGTTAGAACTTGGCGTTCTCTCTGCTTGTTTATTTTTACTCAGTCCCACGTATTTTTAGATGAAAGGGCCTTTGAGTGGTGAAACCACCATGCAGAGTAGACTGTTCTTAGGGAGATAAATCATCTAGCACCCCACTGGCATGTCTTTAGATCAGAGACAACAGAAATAGTATACTCTGTCTTCTTTTCCTTTGGTATAACGTGACACAGACTTCCTTGGGGGGAGAAGTGGTGTTGCCGTGATCTAATTCATTGACTCAGTTGTTAGTCTCCTCCATTCACCTGTTCCTTCCATTTGCGTTTATTGAACACCTCCCACATGCAAGACACGGGCACTGAGCTCAGGGCTGGGGATGGCAGAGACAATTAAGGCATAATCTGTGCTTTCAAAATGTTCACTTGTCCGAGGAGACAGATGTGAAAAATAGTTTTGTTCATGGGAGACAAGTTTACCTCCTCAGCATTGTGGATTCTGCCTGGTGGTGTCGGAAGGACTTCCGAGAGGCATGGCCTTGAAGCTGGACCTTGCGGGATGAGGGCGGGGAAGGGCTGTCCAGGGCATGGAAGAAGGGTTTGGCATCAGCACAAGCCAGGAGCGGGTGTGGCATATCCTGGGGTGGGTCTCGGAAGCTGAACAGGCAGAGTTTGTGGGAGGGAAGGAGCGAGCGAGCGAATGAAGCCGAGGCTGGAAGGGTCAGTGGGGCCAGACCCGAAAGCCTCACTGGCTCCCTCTGCCTGCTGTGACTTTGTCCTGGAAAGGAGCGCCATTAAGGAAAAACAGTTCAACTGAAGCACTCTGAGCGTTTCCTCTTTATCTCCTCTTTCTTCTCTGCCCAGGAATGTTTGTTCCAACGCAGAGGACAGAAGGCATTTCAACATCAGACATCATCACCAGAATTGTCCGTGACTATGACGTTTATGCCCGGCGCAACCTCCAGAGAGGATACACAGCCAAGGAGCTGAATGTCAGCTTTATTAACGTAAGCGTGCCACCCTGCACCCTCTGAGTGCCACCGCCCCCGCTGACGTTCCCTGAGTGCCTGCTCTAGGCCACACGGTGTTCTAAACACTTCTATCGTCGCCTTTCACCCATGTAACGACTCAGTGATGTATTACCCCCATTTTACAGATGAGACCAATGTCCAAATGTCACCAGTGGAACACAGGCAGTGAGCTTGACATCCTATACAGGAGCTGCCACCCTTCCCTCCCCTTGTGCCAACCTCCCTATTTAGGGTCCTCAGACCCGGATGAATGGCTTCTGGGAGATCTGCCCCTCAGGAAGGGAAAGAGTTGTCTTTGGCTGAAGGGGAAGGAAGGAGGGCAGGGGTAATGAAAAAAAAAAAAACTAAACCTTGAGAAAATGCTTTCTTGTTTTAACCTCTCTTAAAGTTTCATTTTATTAAGGCCCTTACACATGCTCATTAGACACCTTAACAGCCGTTTTTTATCGTCCAGAGAAATTACAGCTGTTTAAATAAAGCCGAAAGTCTTTGGCTTCCTTTTGTATTTCTACCGCATTGTTCCCACAGAGCTGCTGTTCCTTTAATAATAGAGCAACTGTTAAAAACAATCTTTAAAACAAGCAAAACAAGCTGTTAAAAAGCAAAGAGGGCAGCACAGTTGCTGGATGTGAGGTTAGTGAGTCTGGACAACTATATTTGCCTGGGCTCCGAGGAGCCGATATCTTTGATTAAGACAAGATGTCTCCATACATGCAGAATTTCTACCTGGGAAAAAAAAAAGTACTGTATGTTCCAAGGGTGATTTGTCTCCAAAACAGGATACTTATAATTATGTGGAGCCATAATTATCCAGCAGCTTACACAATTGATCATTGCTACCTTCCAAATAGGAGGGGAGGGGCGTCATTAATTGTGGAATCAGTGATTATCAGGTGAGCTTATGAGTCAGGGAGGGTTGGCACTGAAGGCTCTGATTTTGTACCAGCCGGGCCACCAAGTGAAAAGTGTCGGGGTCGAGGGGCACCAGAAAAAGTGGCTGAAAAGAATTCAAAGTGAGTATTTGTTAGCTTATAGAGAATAAAGCCCTGATTATTTCAGTAAATTAAACTGTCTGTTCCTTAAAATTGAATTCAGTCGACCATCCAAGCATGTCGAGCTGTTTCCGGAAGTCATTGCTTGCTCTCGTTAAGTGGCCCTGAGAGCAGCCCCTTAGGGAGCTGCGCAATTCACTGTGGATGTGCTCGTGGCCTTTCTGTGACACCAAATCTGGCTGCGGTTCGGGGTGAACTCGAATGTGTGGGATGGACGTGTATCTGTGAGTCGTCATGGAACCTCAGAGGTAGCAGGAACCGGATGGGGATCGGTCACCCAGGCCAAGTCCCTGGAGTTAGAGATGAGGAAAGCTGGCCTCCAAACCGGCCAAGGTCCCTCAAGTGAAGTAGCGATGGAGACAGCAACAGCTGCCCAGTCTCCTGACTCCTGGTCCAGTGCTCATTCTACTAGCCCATGGTGTCCCTGAGAGGCGCACATAAGAACTCTATTTCCAGTGCAGAATGAACTGTGGAAGAGAATCACGTAAAGACAACAGCTAACGGTTATCGAGCGCTTACCAGGGCCGATCTGAGAGTTTCACTTGGAGTATCTCATTTCGTCCTCTTAATAAGCCTGTGTTGGCAGATACAATGACTATATCCAATGTAGAGATGAGGAAACAGAGGCCCGCGGAGGTTGAACTACTCACCCAAGGTCACACCCTAAGTCACAGAGGACAGAGTGACTTCCCGGAGTACATATGCAGGTATCTGTAGCTCAGTGGTAGCATCCGCCCCACCCTGAGGCCTTGTTGAGGTCTGGAAGGTCAAAATTAGGGACTCTCAACCCAGTTTTGCAATATTCTCGGTGTCTCAAAAATTCTGATATGTGAAATCAACTTTAGTACCATGTAGTAAAGAAAAGTTAAAGCTTTACTACTCCTTTAGGAGAAAAGGTATCAAAATGTTATGAGAAGACCCTTTGCCCCATGTTATTTTCATGGTTTCAGTGCCATCTTCATTAAGTAACACAGATTTAATGCCGATGCCATTTAATAGTAACAAAAGAGCTAACAACACATGTAATCTTTACTAAACACCAGGCTTTGTACATTACTTAATTGTCTGACATCGACCCTATGAGCTGGTATGATGATTATCCTCATTTCACAGGTTAGGAAAAGTGGGCTTTAGAGATGACACAGGACTTGCCCAACACCCAGTGGCTTCCAGGCCCATCGACAGGCAGCATTGCTGCATAAAGGCTTAAGAAGAACAAAATTGCAATCTGGAGATGCTACCAGAACAAAAGCTTTCTTCATCACTGTAGAAGTAGATGTAGTTCAATTAGCATAATGGAAAATATCATTACAATGAAAATTTCAGTGTACTGGATGGATTCTAAGCCCAGCCAATGACCTACTTATTTCAAGAAATATTGGTTTTAATAGTGCTCCAGTATAATAGGGAACTCGGGCAGCCTTGGGTGGCCATTCTATGTAAAATTCCCACTTCTGTCTATGTCCCCAGGAAGTGGATGGGGTGTTTGCCCAGTATCTACCTATCATAAAGGGTAAATATATATATTTTTATTCCTCTCTTAAATATGTGAATTCAACTCAGAGGTTTAAAAGAAAGAGAACATTAAAAAACAAAACAAAACAAAACAACCACCTGTCCTTCCCATTTACATACCCAAATAGGCTAATGACAAATGACTTTTCATATGAGAGCTGTGCCTTCCCTTTGATCTGACCCTTAGAACATGGCCACCTCCTGACTGGCTAGGTCAGGCAACACCACAACTCAGATGAAAATGTGACTATCAGTGTAGAACTTGGATCTCTCTCATGCTCTCTTGGATAAATCTGTTTCTCTCTCCTGCAATTTTTGTCCAGGAGAAGAAGTATCGTTTTCAGAACCAGGTGGATAAAATGAAGGAAAAGGTAAAAAATGTAGAGGAAAGATCAAAGGAATTTGTCAACAGAGTGGAAGAAAAGAGTCACGATCTAATTCAAAAGTGGGAAGAGAAGTCGAGGGAATTCATCGGCAACTTCCTAGAACTGTTTGGGCCCGATGGAGCGTGGGTATGTAATTATTTCACTGGGCCCCACAATAGCACGTATTTTCAGTTTATCCTGCTTTTCATGGAGCCACTCAAGGGTATCCCTTATCTCAGTCCAGTATGTGCCCTCTGCTTTGGGCATCAGCTGAGTGACTTCAAGTCCATGTCATTTCCTTATCCAGTTTCTACTTTATATTATACCCCTTAATACAGCACCAAACAGAACTGGAGGCCAGCTCAGATCTTTGTTCCTATTTCTTGTCCAGAGCCTAGAAGCCATTTGGTCCTCTTTAAATGTCTATTACTGTAGGGGTTAGTTCCACAATCCATCCCAGTGTCCCAGTTGGAGGTATTGCAAAGTTTGGGGAGGTGAGAGTGAAATGGGTCAGTGGCAACACAGCGCTTTGGCTGCAAGACAAGGACAACAACAGACTCTTGGATTAACGACTGGCATTTGTGATCTGGGGAGGAGGATGCAAAAGAAATGAACCTGCCTCGGTCAGGGTTTGTTTTCAGGAATCCACCTCTTTCACTGGTTGGAAGTAAGAAAAGAGGTGGGATTTTGCCCTGCATCTGTGCTCTTGATACCCTGATATTCCTCTGCTTTCCCGTGGCACAGAAGTGTTGAGATAAGATGTAAAAGCCTTGGGACTGAGGCCATGATGAGAGAGAAAATGTGCAGAAGATCTCCTTGCCTAAATTGTATAGACACCTCTGAGTGATAACAATGGAAAGGGAAAAGACAATTTTGGGAATACCTTCTATTCCTTTGGCATTTCTATTGTGCAAGCACTTCCAAAGTAAATAACCAGTATGATCAGCAGAGTTGATGGGGACTCAGTGGAAGAAGTACTTTTAAGGCTAATTTTCCTTTTAAAACAGAAAAAAAACGTTCTATTTGGTTTCCCTGATTTTAAGTAGCCTAGATTTCCTATTGTGATGTGAGAAGTCTCTTAACAAAATCTACTTTGACTTAATTATTTTTATTGGTGGGTTGTCAATTCTGCCTCTCTGCCCGTTTGAGCTCATTCATTATAGGATTATCTGAAAGCAAAACACTCAATTAGTAATAGAAAAAGAGCAGTGTTGGGAAGTTGGAAGAGATGCTTTGCTTAAAGCCTAGTAGCCTCTTAAGTGATTATAGAGGTGGGTGCCATGGCCAACCATGTCCTATCTGCTGGATCTGAGAGGGATGGGAGAGTTTGCAAGGGGCTGCTTGAGCCCTCAATCACTTCTAGAAAGAGATGGCAAGAGAATAGGCTGGATTCCTTTTCATTTTCTCCAGACCTGTAAAAATTTTCAGCTTAGTCAATTTTGTGTATGTGAAAATATTTGTTTATTGCAAAGAAATTTCAGAAAAACATGCCTGTTAAAACACCGTTAATTTTTACAACCGAATGTCAGCAAAAAGTGTTATGAGGAAGTAAGTTACCAAGTTATATCATACTCACCTCTTCAATTATACCCCTGGTTATCTTTAAAAATATATAAACTCTGGATTTATGGCATGATCTACCTTCCATGTGTTATTGACTTATTTCCAACTCTAAATGTACATGCCTAAAAGGTAATATGATATTGAATCAAAATGCGTATTCTAGGAAAAATGGACTCTTCCTGTATGTTTCTGTGCTAGTATTTTATCTTTTTTTGTAAGAAGTCTTGATTATCAACCAAATTATCCTTTAGTTATCTAAACAAGATACCCATCCAAATTTTTTCAACAGTAGATCTTTGGCACCCTCTCTGAAAAAGGCTATATAGGTTCATTTTAATTAATACTGAAACTTTTGCACATTGGAGAAATTTCTTAATCGAATAAATGAAAATAAGGCACCATTCCAATAATCAGATGCCAATAAAAATGGCAGCAGTACAAAGATCTAAGCAGCATATCATCAGCAAATAGCAAAAGTTTCACTTCTTCCTTTCCTTTTTGGGCACTTTTTCTTTTTCTTGCCTAATTGCTCTAGCTAGAGCTTATAGCATAATATTGAATAACAGTAGCGACAGTGAGCATCCTTGTCTTGTTCCTGATCTCAGCAGGAAAGCTTTCAGTTTTTCAATGTTGAGTACAATGTTAGTTATGAGTTTTTCATATATACTCTTCGCCATGTTGAGAAAGTTTCCTTCTATTCCTATCTTTTGGAGTGTTTTTATTGAGAAAGGATGCTGTATTTGGTCAAATGCCTTTTCTGCGTCAATTAAGAGGATAATGTGATTTTTCTATTTCAATTTATTTATTTGGTTTATTACAGTGATTGGTTTTCTTGTGTTGAACCACCCTTGCACACCTGGGATAAAACCCACTTGATTGTGGTATATAATTCTTTTTTTTTTTTTTTTTAATTTTTTTATTTTTTATTGACTTTGTAATAATATTACATTAAAAATATATATGTGAGGTCCCATTCAACCCCACCCCCCCACCCCCCCTCTCCCCCCCCCCAACAACACTCGTTCCCATCATCATGACACATCCATTGGATTTGGTAAGTACATCTTTGGGCACCTCTGCACCTCATATACATTGGTTCACATCATGTCCCATACTCTCCTCTATTCCATCATGTAGGCCCTGTGAGGATTTACAATGTCCGGTGATTACCTCTGAAGCACCATCCAGGGCAGCTCCATATAATTCTTTTAATGTGCTTTTGGATTCGGTTTGCTGCAGGTATTTTGTTGAGGAATTTTGCATCTATATTCATTAGAGAAATTGGTCTGTAATTTTCTTTTTTCATAGTATCTTTGTCTGATTTTAGTAGTAGGGTGATGTTGGCTTCATAGAATAAGTTTGGTAGTGTTCCTTTTCAATTTCTGGGGAGCTGCTTAGGTCAGTTTAATTCATGGGACATTTATTAAGCACTTGCTCTATGCATGACCCTCTGGAAGATGCAAACATTAATAAAAGACCATGTTCTCTGAGATTCCATGGTCTCTATAATATAAAGGCTGAAATTTCCCATTAACCTACTGTGTAGTGTAATGTAGTCTACATTTTTCAAAACTAAATTTCTAGAGCTGAAGAAAGGGATAGTGGATTTTTAAAAAACTTTTATTTTGAAATACTTTCAAACTACAGGACAGTTATAAAAACAATACATGTACAAACCCCACCAGAGAACCCCATCATACCCCCACCCCCCAAATACCCAGATCCATCAATTTTAACATTTTGCTATATTTGCTTTATCATTCTGTCTACCCATCTATCTGTTTGTCTATATCAATCTATTTTCTGAACACTTGAGTGTAGGTTGTATATCAAGTGCAAGAAATTTAACATTGATATTTGGCTTATAGTCTATACTTCAATTTTTTCATATGCCGCAATAATATCCCTTTTAGCCTTTTTTCCTCCTTGCTAGATCCCATCCAGGATCATGTATTGCATTTAATTCTCATTGTCTCTTTAGCTGCTCGTTCTTTTTTTTAATTATTAATTTGGGAAAATATTATACAACATAAACTTTCCCATCTCAACCATTTTCAGGCACTCATTTCCCCAATGGAATTAATCACCCTCATTATATTGCAGTACCCTTACTACCTTGCATTATTGCAGTTTTCTCATCTCCCCAAACAAACGCTATGCTTATCATGTATTAACTCTCTATCCCCTCTGCCACCTTCCCCTGGCAACCTATGAGCCTGCATCTTCTCCAGTATTTTCTTTGTTGTTACCATGGAGCTTAAATTTAACATCCTAAGTCAATAACAATCTCCTTTGCTTTGATACCATATTAAATTCAATATGCACAGACTATATTTCTATACCCTTCTGTCCCCCCACCTTTATGTAGTTCTTGTTACAGATTACATGTTTATATATTATGAATCCCAAAACACTGATTTCTCATTACATTTTATGCATTTGCCTTTCAAATCCTGTAGGAAGTAAAAAAGTGGAGTTATGAACCAAAAATACAATAATACTGGCATTTACCCATGGTGTTACCCTTACTGGAGTTCTTTATTTCTTCATGTGGCTTCAGTCTAGTGTCTACTGTCCTTTCCTTTCAACCTGCGGAACTTTCTTTAACATTTCTTGTAGGGCTGGTCTTCTGATAATAGACTCCCTCAGTTCTCTCTCAGCTTTTGTTTATCTGGCAATCTCTTAATCTTGCCCTCATTTTTGAAGGACAGTTTTCCCAGATATAGAGTTCTTGTTTGACAATTTTTTGCTTTTAGCACTTTAAATATGCCATCCCATTGTCTTCTTTCCTCCATGGTTTCCAGTGGGACATCTTGAGGCTCCCTTGTATGTGATATGTTGCTTCCCTCTTGTGGCTATCAGAATTCTCTTTTTGTCTTTGGCATTTGACAATTTGATTATAGTATGTCACAGTGTAGGTCTATTTGAATTCATCCCGTTCAGAGTTTGTTGAACATCTGGAATGTGTATATTCATGTCTTTTGTTAAATTTGGGAAATTTTCAACCATTATTTCTTTGAATAGTCTCTCTGCCCCTTTTCTCTCTTCTTCTTAGACTCCCACAATGCATATATTGGTATTCTTGATGATGTCCCACAGGTTTCTTAGGCAGTTCATGTTGTTTCATTCATTCTTCTTTCTGCTCCTTAGACTGAATGATTTCAATTGTCCTATCTTCAGGTTCACTGATTCTTTCTTCTGTCAGCTCCAATGTGCTGTTGAACCTCCCCCCCCAAGGGAATTTTTAATTTGTTACTGTAGTTTTCAGCTCAGTTTGATAATTTTCATAATTTCTATCTATCCATTGATATTATCCTTGTATATATCTATCATTTTCCTGATTTCCTTTAGTTCTTTGTTCATGTAATCCTTTAGCTCTTTGATCATACTAAGGACCATATTTTAAAAAGTCTTTGGATGTCCCAGATGTGATCCTCCTAATTGATGATTTCTAATACTTATACTCTCCTTTGCCTAGTCCATTGTTTCCTGTTTTTTTTATTTTGATACATTTTTTGTAACTTTTTATTGAAACCTCTATTTTTAATTTTAAGTTATCATCCCTGGAATTTAGACTCTGTGGCATCTGTTCCTTAAGCTTGTATCCACCTAGTGTTTCCTTGAATTCTGGGCAATAACACAAACACACCAAAAAAAAAAAAAAAAAAGAAAAAAAAGAAAACGCCTTTCCCAGTCTTTGCAGTTGGACCTGTGTGAGTGCTCTCCTTCAAGACTTACCCACAGAATGAGTTTAATTAAAAAAAATTTTTTTAAAGCTATTTAGATTACATAAATGTTACATAAAGAATATAGGGGTACACAATGAGTTTACAGAATAGCTCCAGGCCAAAGCACAGAGGTCTCCCTGATCCTTTGTGAGCATGCCTCTTGTCTTAGGAATGTGTGTGTGGCTCTAAAAATTTTTCCATTTATGTGGTTCTCATTGTCTCCTCTTCCCTAGGAAACAGTTTTCTCACTGACCTAGGCACTGTATGATATGGCCCACAGCCCGCAATTCTTTGCCCCAGACAGTACTCCTTGACTGCTCTTTTATATGCCAGGCAAGTTGGGGAACCGTGAGTCCCTCAGGCCACCGTCAGCCAGATTCAGCCAGATATACATGCTTTCAGTATGTCCATAAAGATTACTCTGCTACCTCCATAACTGGGACCAGGGATCTGTACTGGGAGTGCAGGCTGGCTCTGCACTGAGGTGGTGGAGGAGGGGCCAGCCAAGGTGCTCTGAGAGTCTTCTGCTTTTAAGTGGTTTTTTTCTTGATTCAGTGCTCATCTTGTTACTACAGTCCTTTAACTGTTTTATGAGGCCCTGAGAAAGATGTTTCTGTGGGGGATAGAGCCCTAAAGCATCTCACTCTGCCATCTTGATCAGGGCAGGCAAAGTAGAGGTTTTTGTTTGTTTATTTATTTCTCCCCCTCCCTCAGTTGTCTTCTCTCTGTGTCCATTCGCTGTGTTTTCTGTGACTGCTTCTATCCTTATCAGCGGCACTGGGAATCTGTGTTTCTTTTTGTTGCGTCATCTTGCTGGGTCAGCTCTCCATGTGTGCGGCACCATTCTTGGGCAGGCTGCACTTTCTTTAACACTGGGTGGCTCTCCTTACGGGGCACACTCCTTGTGTGTGGGGCTCCCCTACATGGCCGACACCCCTGGGTGGCACAGCACTCCTTGCACACATCAGCACTGTGCATGGGCCAGCTCCACATGGGTCAAGGAGGCCCGGGGTTTGAACCATGGACCTCCCATGTGGTAGGCGGACGCCCTATCCATTGGGCCAAGTCTGCTTTCCGCTAGAGGTTTTTAATGCAACCATATAGACATTCATTTACTTACGGGGGTTGAGAAACGTATTGCTGCAAATAAGCCCTGCTATTGTAACTCAAGGGGGATGCATGTTTCCCTCACCTGGAGTGAGCAAAGGCAGGGAAGGGATAGAATTTCATAGAAACTTTACAGACCCTAGTCGTTTTAGGTTCCCAGTGAAGGTGAAATAGTAGCTGGAATTGTTCTAGGGGAGTCTTTGCTGACAGCAAGCTGTGGTGATTTTTAAGAAACGAAACCCAGCTTAGAGACTGGAGGATTTTCTTTTTTAAAACTTGCTATTAGTGTCAAAACTGTTATTAACATTAATTTACCATATCAGCCAGACTTAGACATTACTTTTTTTCTGTTGACATTAAAAGTACAGGAATAGTTACAAGGATGTTAAACGCCAAGATAAGTAATTTGCTTTTCATGAATATGCTATTATTATAATAATTCTTTATTTGTGGATTGGGACTGGAACTTATTTCTTAAAATAGAGGGTCTGCCTTACCTGCAAATACAGTACTGATGCAAATAATCCAAACTTGGAAAGGCAAAATAGAAGGATTTCAGGTACAAAATTTGACATAATGGGGGTTGGTATGAAGCATAGTGTGTAGCTTTTAGTAGGTGCTCCATAAATGTTTCTGGATTGAGTAAATGTATGAGTGAATGAATGGATGGATCTGTGATGAAGACCTATTTGGAGAACCTTCCAGCATTTGCAAAGTATATAAGGTCTAAATCTTCCAAATACATTACATACATACATCTTTAGACTTCTATTGCTTATAGTGCTGGATACAAGTGTTGGTTGTAATCTGGTATTTGGTGGATCAAATTCAGCAGGCAGGCTTGGTTTGCTTGGTCTTCCTCAACATTTTTTTTCTCTCCCCCTGCCTTGTCTGCTCTCTGTGTCCATTTGCTGTGTGTTCTTCCGTGTCTGCTTGTCTTCTTATTAAGCAGCTCCAGGAACCAATCCTGGGACCTTCCGTAGTGGGAGAGAGGCAATCATTCTCTTGCACCACCCTAGCTCCCTGGTCTGCTGCATCTCTTATTTTCTCTCTTCTGTGTCTCTTGTTGCATCATCTTGCTGTGCCAGCTCTCTGCGTCCATTGGCACTCCTGCGCGGGGGTCACTCCCACATGGGGCAGCACTCCGTGTGGGCCAGTTCGCCGCATGGGCCATCCTGCCTTCACCAGGAGGCCCTGAGCATCCAACCCTGGACATACTATATGGTAAACAGGAGCCCAACTGCTTGAGCCACATCCGTTTCCCTCCCCAACCTTTTAAAATTTCTTTTTGGGAGGGCATGAGTTCTCTAGTGTGCCACAGTTCTACCATTCCCCATGTTCCCTCCCCCAGCCTGATTCACACATTTATGCTGTCCCCTGGGCCCCAGAGAGTGTTTGAGTTTGGTCTTCGTGCTATAGTCTTTATGTCTCCTCAAGTGTCCTCATGTTTGATGTTAGGGATAAATTCCAAACCTTTATTCATCTCTAGGTGGAAAGTGATGATGTTAACATTGTTGTTACTGTCTAGAATTTGTGTAGCAGGTTTAACTCTTTTGGCAAAGCCCTTTCACATTGACTCTATCCATTTTAATCACACAAGAGGTAGTATCATAGCTCTTTTATCAAATAAACAAAGGTCTGGAAAAATCACGACGCCTTCTGATGGTCTCACAAGAGTTTGGAGGTGAAGGTGCTGGGTTGGAGCTCCGGCCCAGGTCTCTTTCTTCCCCCAGATGGTACTGTATTCTTTCACGATCAGAATTTCCACAGGGTGCTGCCATTTTGCTTAACTCTGCTTTGGTCAAGGCATGGCATTTGGAGAAATTGAGGCCTACCAAAGCCCCTTTAAGGTACTTCAGGCCAAGTTATCTAGATTCAGGACAGGTACTGCCTGCTTTCTATTCTACTGCTGTCTTGCTAAGGATATGGAAATCATAGTATCTATGGATGTATTTGTTATCTATTGCTGTGTAACAAATTAAACTCCAAAACTTAGTGACTTAAAACAACAAATATTATCTCACATGGTTTCTTGGTCAGGAATCTGGGAGCAGCATAGCTGGATGGTTATGACTCAGGGTCTCTCATGAAGTTGCAGTCAAAATGTCAGGAGGAACTGCTTCCAAGCTCACTTATGGAATTGTTAGCTGCATGTAGTTCTCCCCCCAGGAGACGTGGCAGCTGGCTTCCTCCAGAGGTAGTGATAGAGAGGAAAAGAGCGACCAAGACAAAGGCCGCTGTCTTTTATAACCTAATCTCAGAAGTGATGTACCATCACTTCTGCCATATTCTATCCATCACACAGACCAACATTGGTACATTGTCAGAGGGGACCACACAAAGATGTAGATACCAGGAGACGGGGACCACTGGGGGTGGACTACCACGATGATTTTTGAGAATTTGAAGCAAGTAGTCTGCTTCTCAATTGCTATAATTGTGATTATTTCTTCCCACTTACCCAGTCTGATTGGTAGGTTAGCAGAGCCTGAGATATTATTTTCAATCTCACTGCCTACTATTATACTTATTTAACTACTTTCTTTTTTTTTAAAGATTTATTTTTATTTATTTAATTCCCCTCCCCTACCCCGGTTGTCTGTTTTCTGTGTCTTTTTGCTGTGTCTTGTTTCTTTGTCCGCTTCTGTTGTCGTCAGCGGCACGGGAAGTGTGGGCGGCGCCATTCCTGGGCAGGCTGCTCCCTCCTTCGCACTGGGCGGCTCTCCTTACGGGTGCACTCCTTGCGCGTGGGGCTCCCCTACACGGGGGACACCCCTGCGTGGCACGGCACTCCTTGCGCGCATCAGCACTGCGCATGGGCCAGCTCCACACGGGTCAAGGAGGCCCGGGGCTTGAACCACGGACCTCCCATGTGGTAGACGGACGCCCTAACCACTGGGCCAAAGTCCGTTTCCCTTAACTACTTTCTTGACCCATACTTGGAAGGCAGCCTGTAACCCAACCAGAGCTGCAAATGGAAACTTTGCAGCAGAGACTTTGTGTTACGTTTTTGGATAGTGTGTCTTTGAAAGACAAAGGGGAGGGACTTTAAAGGAGGTTTGAAGCTTTGCTGCCATGTTGGAGGTGATGCTGTTCACACCGTGCTGAGGGTTAAGGAGCCAGGGTCAGGGGGTGCTGGATCAGCTTTCAGGGTTTTGGTGTAGAGCTTTCCTAGTGAAACTTTATTTTTGTTTGACGTTTCTGAATCCCCAGAGCAAACACATTTCTATTTAAACATCAGCACCCCCAACACACATGGTGGGTTTTTGTCTTTTAATTATGTATACTTTTGAACGATCTGTCACTAAATTCCTCATTGACTCCAAAACCAGAATCATTTCCTGTTTGAGATGAAATGAGTCTATTTTACTTTACCATATGAAAATAGATCCTTTCCTTAAGTACCAGGAGAGAAATGACCTTAAGTTAGGTGGAAGTTTTTAGTTCATCTTGAACCAATAAACTGCCCCTACTCCAATCCAATCCATCTGGTAGATCCTCATGGCAACAAAAAGGCATTGGTCATCCCATACACAAGGTTACCTTTTTCAGAAAACCTGACAGTGTGTTCGTTTTTTGTACTTAAGGTGAGGGCTGCTGCTAATTAAAGCCGTTTTGGTTTTGAGAAAAGAAATATCAAATGCCGCTTGTGGATCTGAATTAGATTCCTGCTTGAGACTTTGACAGTTGAATTAAAAAATTTGTCTTCGAACAAATGCACAAGTAAAATGTGCATCATCATGAAAAGCTTCTTAGTATGAAAGTGGCTAATGACAGGGGAAGTGGTCACGAACAGGGGCTCACTTCCTAGCTGGGCAGCTGTGGGTAAGTTCCTTTGCCTCCTATAGTTATTGGGAAGATTCAGTTGGCACATACTTTAAAGCCCCTAGAACAGCATCTGCCCCTCGAGCCATGTCAGGCATAGAATAAGGACTAGTTGTTGATCCATTTGACCAGAACCGAAACAAGGGCCCTTCTCTCTCTCCTTGAGTTACAGCTTGCTTACCAGAAGCCCAAACCAGATGGAACTAGGATTTGTTTTTTCATTTCTTTTTGGCAAATATGTCCGAATATATCTGCAATACTAAAACCTTTCAGAGGCATTTGTCAGGACATTTACTGCCTCTCCAGATGTTAAAAACTTCTTAAAAGGGAAAACTTTGTAGGAGGAGAATAAAAAATTACTTTGATACAGACAGGACTATAAATGGAATTATTTGGAGGGGACTTTATAAAAGGAAACCTCTTTAATACAGTAAAAGACTGAATTTAAATACCTTTTTCCTTTGAAAATTCCAGGCCATGGTCTTCATGATTTTGTTATATTTCTAAAGTGCTTTTCTTCCCAGGAAGCTCATTACAAACTGTCTCCTGACCTGATGCAATTCAGCTCCTTTGCAGGGGAACCGCCCTTCAAAATGTACCACAAACAGATCAGAGAGCTAACAAATCAAGGCACAGATATCACATTTTATGAAGTGCTACACCATTGTTTAAAGATTCAAATTCTTTCATCTCTTTAGGCAGGGTATTCTTAGTTATGAGCTTGAGTCAAAGTACAGTAGACATGTTGTAGATTCCTTGGAAAGTGGGCTTCTAATGGAAATGCTGACATCCATTAACGGCAGGAAGGCTAATGGCTGCCACTAAAAATATACTTAAAGATTACAGTAATAAAAACATAGATTTTAAAGTGCCTGCTAGAAATTCAAGGAATTTTTTAAATGTTGCTGTTAATCATAGGCCACCAATCATTTTGGCATTTGATTTTGTCTCATAAATGGGCTTAAATATAAGGTAATGCTGTTGTACTGCCCCATTTTTTTTTTCAGTTTAATTTTGAGTTGGTGTGGTGGATTTCTTTTGGCAGAATTATCAGTGCCTTTACTGGGAGGTAAATAATCGGTATATTCTTAGAATTATAGAATTTTAAATATGGAAAGGATTTTAGTGATCAGAAGTCATTTCCTTTTTCTCTGCTAGACTAAACGTGGGACTCTAAAAAGTAACAGGCTAGAGCTTATAAAGGGAAAATGAGTGCCATGGGGCAATTGATGATGTACTTGAGGCCTTTAGTTAAGCCGAGGCAGTGCCTTCGTTTTCTCACCTGTGTCATTGTTCTTATGATAAAAGTAGGATATGATCATTATAGAAATATTAGAAAGTAAAGAATAAAAAGGGAGTAAAAATCATCTGGAGTCTCAACACCCAGAGCAGTTGCTGTTAATATTTCTTTCCTTCTACACGTATGTACGTCCTTTTACAAAATTGGGATCACGCAGAACATACTATTCTAAAGTCACTTTTACATCACACTAGTTCATGTGTGTTTGCTCACATTAAATACTCCTTAAGAGCCTGGTTTTCATCAGTGACTTACTGTATCATCTTGGAGCTGTACAAGATATCTCTAACCCATTTAGGGAGTTTTCAGTTTTGTCTGTTATGACATTGTAATGAATATCTGTTAGCACAATACATATTTACTTACATCTCTATCTCAGGGAAGAAGTTTTTGCACCTATTGCCAAATTTCACCCTAAAAAGGCACCCTACTATTTTTTTTGCTTTTTTTAAAATGTTACATTAAAAAAATATGAGGTCCCCATATACCCCCCCATCCCCCTCACCCCACTCCTTCCACAACAACCTCTTCCATCATCATGGGACATTCATTGCACTTGGCAAATACATCTCTGAGCACTGCTGCACCATATGGTCAATGGTCCACATTATAGTTTGCACTCTCCCCCAGTCTACCCAGTGTGCCATGGGAGGACATACAATGAAAAATACTTAGATTACATAAAATGTTACATAAAAAATATAAGGGATTCCCATATGCCCCACTGCCCACACCTCCCCCTTTTCCCACAATAACGTCTTTCGTGTGATGAACACATTTTGGAGCATTGCCACTCAGCATGGATTATAGTTTACATTGTAGTTTATACTCTCTCCCACTCCATTCTAGGTTATGGCAGGATATATAATGTCCTGTATCTGTCTTTGCAATGTCATTCAGGACAATTCCAAGTCCCAAAAATGCCCCCATATTACACCTCTTTTTCCCTCTCCCTGCCTTCAGCAACTCCAATGGCCACTGTATCCATGTCAATGATATCATTTCTTCCATTGCTAGAATCACAATAAGTCTATAGTAGAATACCTGTAAGTCCACTCTAGTCCACATTTTATTCCCCAGTCCTGAGGATTCTGGGATGGTGATGCCCACTTCCCCTCTAATTGCGAGGGGGCTATGATCCCATATGGTTGGTGGATGGGACTCTCTTGCTGGTAGCTGTAGACTCTCTGAGTTCCTTGGTGTGGTGCTTGACCATCCTCCCCTCCTTTTAGCTGTCCTGGGTGAGCCCAGTGAACTGGACCGTAGGTGCTGCAACTTCCCTGAGGCTCAGGGCCCAGCTGGCATGTGAACAGCACACACTACTGTTTTGCCCTGCAGTTCAAGAATGTGCGCCTTTCCCTAAACCCTCACCAACACTGGCCATTACAAAGCAAAAACACCTTAGTAATCCAATATATAAAAAAGGTATCTCATTTCAGTTATTTGCATTTATTTGGTTATTAATGGTGCTGAACGTTTTTTTAGAGTTCATTACTAAATCTTCATTTGCAAATTGCCTGGATGTGTCATCTGCCCATCTTTCTTTGGATAGTACTTATTTGGGGACAGCTTTCTTGAGATATAATTCAAATGCTACTCTACAATACATCCATTTAAAGTATACAGTTAAGTGGTTTTGAGTATGGTCACAGGTATGTGCAGTCATCACCACAGGCAATTTTAGATCACTTTCATCCCTCCAAAGAGAAACACTGTACCCTTTAGCTGTCACCCATATGCCCATTTTTCTTTTTCATTCAGAAGCTCTGCTTATATACTAAGACCTATAATTTATAATTAACTGTTGTAAAATTTCCCCATTTTCCATTTACATTTAATCTTTTTTTTCCCCAACTACAACATGGATATTTTTGTTTTAAACTCTAAAATACATGAGAAATTAGGAACTCTCAAGTGATGTAAGACAGCCCCTGGAAAAGCCTGCCTTCAGAAAGAACAAATAAAAGGACAAATCCTACTTACTTGAAACTCTGGAGGATGATAGAGACTGGGGAAGGACTACGCACACACATACACATAAATGCAGATTCAAAGAAAAAAAAACACCAAAGAAAAAAAGGGTAGGAGGTCTACAAGCTGGACCCCTCCACTCACTTGGTCCTGCACAGCTTAAGAGGCACACAAGGCAACGCAGATCATAGAGGCACTCAGCAGTGAGTTAAAGTCCACGCACAGCCGGGCACAGGGACCCAAGGCCACAGAGTCTCAGAGCAGAACACAAGCAGCTGGCAAGTGTGTGCATACCAAAGGGCCCCCACAGAACAAAGGGGACCATGGCAGAACTGTTGGCAAGAGGTATTGGTACCCAGCCCTGTCTCTGATTGCTGGATCACCTAAATGAACAGAACGGACCTTTTGAACATTGACCCCCACCTAATTCCCTGGAGCAGGATCCTTCACAGTGAAGTAACTGGAGGCAGAAAGCCTGACAGCAAAAAAAAAAAAGGGGGGGGGGTGGCTTGGGAACCAAACTACTGTAATGCATGACTGGTCCCAGAACTGAGAAGTGTAATGGAAAGGGGACACTGAGTGAGGGAGGGAAGTTAAGCAAATCATAGGATCTGGGGAGAAAATTCTGCACACACACACACACAAAAACAGAATCAACATTCCTGGAGAAGGACACAAGAAAGTGACGCTTTCTCTTGGAGGTGAAACAAGTGTACATAAAAGAACACTCTTAAAAATGAATGTATTTCCTCACAGTCTGAGGCTGGGAAAAAGTCCAAATCAAGGCCTCATCAAGGTGGTGCTTTCTTCCTAAAAACTGTGGCATTCTGGGGCTGGCTGCTGGTGATCCTTGGTCCTTAGCTTGCACCTGGCAAGATACATAGCAACCTCTCTTGATCTCTCCCTTCTCTTCCAGGATCTGTTGATGTTCAGCTTCTTGCTTCCTGTGGCCTTCCTTCCCCATGTCTGAATTTCATTGTGCTTATGTAGGACTTCAGTAATAGGATTAAGATGCAGCCTGATGAGGTGGGCAGCACCTTAACTGAAGTGGTCTCATCACAAGTTCCTACTTACAATAGGTTCATACCCACAGGAATAGATTTGATTTAAGAATATGTTATTCTGGGGTACATACAGCTTCCATCCACCACAAGACATATAAAGAACAAAGGAGAACATGGTTGAAGTAAGTTTTGCCTTTACAGTAATAACACTGAATGTTAATGGATTAAATACCAATCAAAAGACACAGATTGGGAGAATGGATAAAAAAGCACAATCCAACTATATGTTGTTTCTAAGATACCTTAAACCCAAAGACACAACTAGGTTGTAAGTAAAAAGATATAAAAAGATAGATAATCCATGAAAATGGTAACAAAAAGACAGCCAGGATAGCTACACTAATATTGGACAAAACAGACTAAATCAAAAGCTCTCACAAGAGACAAAGAGGGAAGCGGACTTGGCCCAGTGGTTAGGGCGTCCGCCTACCACATGGGAGGTCTGCGGTTCAAACCCCGGGCCTCCTTGACCCGTGTGGAGCTGGCCCATGCGCAGTGCTGATGCGCGCAAGGAGTGCCGCCCCACGCAGGGGTGTCCCCCGCGTAGGGGAGCCCCACGCGCAAGGAGTGCACCCATAAGGAGAGCCGCCCAGCGCAAGAGAAAGTGCAGCCTGCCCAGGAATGGTGCCACCCACAGTTCCCGTGCCGCTGACGACAAAGAAACGACACAGCAAATAGACACAGAGAACAGACCCCCGGGGGACGGGGGGGAATAAAATAAATAAATCTTTAAAAAAAAGAAAGAAGAGAGAGACAAAGATAAGACGTGTGCTAATAAAAGGGTCAACTCACCAAGAAGAAATAACAACCTTAAGTATTCAAATACCTAACCACAGTACCCCATAATACATGAGGCAAACACTGGCAAAATTGATGAAAGGAAAAGATACCTCTATGATAACAGTTGGAGGCTTCTCTATGCCCCTTTCATCAATAGATAGTACATCTAGACAGATGGTCAATAAGGAAACAGAACTTGAATAATATGATAAAACAACTAGACCTAATAGACATATACAGAGCATCGCACACTAAAACAGCAGGATGTACATTCTTCTCAAGTGCACATGGATCGTTCTCCAGGAAAGACCACAGGTTGGGTCACCAAAAAAGTCTCAATAAATTTTAAAAAGATTGAAATAATACAGTGCATCTTCTCTGACCAGAATGGAATGAAGCTGGAAATTAATAACTGGTGGGTAACTGGAAAATCCAAAAATATATGGAAGTTATATAACGTACTCTTAAACGATCAATGGGGCAAAGAAAAAATTAAAAGGGAAATAAGTATATATCTTGAAATGAATGAAAACAAGAAAACATATCAAAACTTATGGGATGCAGTGATGGCAGGGTTCAGTGGGACATTTATAGCCCTAAATGTTTACATTAAAAAAGGAAGAGCTAAAATCAAAGACCTATCTGCATACCTGGAGGACCTAGGAAAAGAACAGCAATCTAAATCCAAAGCAAGAAGAAAGAAAGAAATAACAAAGATTTGAGCAGAAATAAATGCAATACAGAAAAAAACCAATAGAGAGCATTAACAAAACCAAAAGATGGTTCTTTGAAAATATCAATAGAATTGAGAAACCTTTAGCTAGTGTAACAAAGGAAAAAAAGAGAGAAGAGGCAAATAAATAAAATCAGAAATGAAAAGAGGGCATTACTACTGACCTTACAGAAATAAAAAGGCTCATAAGAGGATGCTATGAATAACTGTATGTCAATAAACTAGACAACCTAGATAATTTTTGCATATGGTGAGAGGTAGGGTTCCACATTCATTCTTTTGCATATGGATTTTCAGTTGTCCCATCACCATTTGTTGAAGAGACCATTATTTCCCCACTGAATGGACTTGGCATCCTTTTCAAAAATCAACTGGCCGTAGATGTGTGGATTTATCTCTGGACTCTCAATACTGTTCTATTGGTCTATATGTCTATCCTTTTTATCTTATTTCATGATGCTTTTTGAGGCACAGAAGTTTTACGTAGTCAAACACCAAATCTTTCCTTTATGGTTTCTTTCTTCAATTTTATGCTTATTCCAAAAGATATCTCTAAAACACAAATCTGATCATACCCCTCCCTTGATTTCATTCCACTCAGGGCTCTTGGGGAGAATATCCAGCCTCCTCCTGGTCTACCCCATAGGCACTTGAGGTTCTAGTCACCTGTATTAGTCAGCCGAAGGGGTGCTGATGTAAAATACCAGAAATCGGTTTTTATAAAGTGTGTTTATTTGGGGTAGATGCTTACAGTTATCAGGCTATAAAGCATAAGTTACTTTCCTCACCAAAGTCCGTTGCCATGTGTTGGAGCAAGATGGCTGCTGACGTCTGCAAGGGCTCAGGCTTCTTGGATTTCTCTCTGGGCTCAGCTGCTCTGCTTCCTCCACAAGGCCAGCTGTAGACTATTAGGCGAATGGCTCATCTCTCTTCCCAGGGCTTCTGCTGTGTCTAATCAAGCCTTCTTTCTTTTTTCATGTATCTGCTTCTCTGTGTGTTTACTTCCCGGGCTCTAGGATCAAAACTCCAACTCCCTTCTCTGTGGTGCAGTTTTTCTGTGAGTCCCCACCCACCAAGGGGGCAGGGATTCAACATCTCACTGATGTGGCCCAATCAAAGCCTTAATCATTATTTAATCAAGTAAAATTGAAACCTCTGAATCCAAATAATCTCATATACCCAGAGAAACAAACCAGTTTACAAACATAAATCCAGTATATATTTTTGGAATTCATAAATCATGTAAACTGCTCCATCACCCAAGCTACTTGCAGGCCACAGAGTGGCCATCTATACTTAGTACCTTGTGCTTAGGCAGCCAGCCACCCCCTCCCCAGTCCCCACACACCCCCTCCTCATATCCCAGCTCAGACATCACCACCTCCTTTACCCTCTTCTTCTTCCCCTTCCTTCTTTACAGAGCTTCGTACCCAGATAGTCTCAGTAATGGTTTGTAAAATGAATTAACCCAAATGATGAGTAAAGTCTATCATGGCTACAATGAGAATTGGCTCTCAGGGACAGTTCAGGATCAAAAGATTAGACCAAGCTGCTAGGATCTGAGGTTCAGCTACAAGCAATTGAAAAAAACAAGGGCAGAGAGCCCAGGCAGCACAGACGGTGCTCAGAAGTTGGTGGAATAGAGCACTGGGATCTGAGCAGTCGGCAAAGGGCAGAATACCAGGGAGGCTGGCCAGCGTGGGAGGTTTGGTGGGCAGGAACTCAGGACAAGACAAGGTTTCCCAAAAGGCTGAAGGACAGTGTCAGAAAACAGCTCAGTTATGAAAGCACCCAGCAACAGGCCACCCACGGTCCCAAAATGGAAAACCCATCTGACCTCTGAAACCCCCTACCCTGTGGTCTTCCCCACACCAGTAAATGGCATCGCCAGCTTTTGAGTTTCACAGGCCAGAAACTAGACTCACTTGACTCCTCTTCCAAGTCCTGTTGGCTCTACCTTCAGAATAGAGCCGGACCATATACCAGATAATGCTGTTTATATGACATTCTGGAAAAGGCAAAAATGTCGGGGCAGAAGTCATATTTGTTACCAGAGGCTGGGGGAGGGGTGACTACAAAGGGCCATGCAGGAATTGGGAGGGCTGATGAAACTCTTCCATACTTTGACTGGTGGTGGCTGCACAACTGTGTGCGTTTGTCAAAACTTACAGAACAGTACACTAAAAAGGGTGAGTTTTATTAGTAGAAAGTTATACCTTAATAAATATATGGGAAAAAAATATACCTGGAATCCCACCGTGTCTCACCCTCTTCACAGCTATCACCCTGGTCCAAGCCTCCATACTCTTGAATTCTTATTGCAATGGGCCCTTAACTGTTCTCCCTACTCCTGCCTTGCTTCACTGTAGCTTCTCCCGAGCACAGCAGCCAGAGTGGTCCTTTTAAAACAATACTCAGGTTTTGTTACTCCTTTGCTCAGAACTCTCCAGAGGTTTCTCCTCAGAGTAAAAGCCGTACTTCTCACATGGCCACCAAGACCCCATGTGAAGCAGCCCTCTGTTATTCCTCTGGCCTGATCTTTTTCTAAAACCCCCTCCCATTTCCCTCCCCACTAATTCACTCTACCTGCAGCCATAAGGGCTTCCTTAGCTTGTTCTCAGAGCAAAAAGCAAGGTTCTCACAGTGGCCACCAAGACCCTATGTGACACAGCCATCTGTTCCATCTCTGGTGATCTTCTCCTAATGCATTTAGCCCTAGGGGCTGCTGTAACAAAGTACCACAAACTAGGTGGCTTGAAACAACAGAAATGTATTGTCTTAACAATGCTGGATGCTTGAAGTCTGAAATCAAGGTCTTGGGCAGGGCCACGATGTCTCTGAAACCTATAGTGGGAACCCTCCCTTGCCTCTTAGCTTCTGATGTCCCTAGGCATTTCTTAGCTTATTGGCAGCCTATCTCCAATCTGTCTCCATCTTCACATGGCCATCTCCCTGTGTGTTTCTGTGTCTCTTCTCATAAGGATACCAGTCATATTGGGTTAGGGACCAACCTAATCCAGTACTTCTCACCCTAACTAATTATATCTGCATAGACCCTATTTCCAAATAAGGTTACATTCTGAGATTCTGGGTACACATGAATTTGGGGGGAGCACCAATCCAGAACCTGCTTTCTCCTGACTCCCCACCCCATCCAGGTGGCTCCACTGCAGCCACAATGGCCTTCTTGATCTTCTTTGAACATGGCACAGAAGTTCCTGTCTGGGGGTTCTCTGTGCAGACTGCCCTTTCCTCTGATTTCCATTTACACGGTCTCCTTCTGTCACCTCTTTCAGACCTTTGCTCAAATAGCATCTTCTCAGAGTGGACTTCCCCAAGCACCCTATTCACAATTGTAGCCCACCTACCCCAACCCCCACTCACCATCCCCTCTCCTGTTTTATTCTCCCAGTCTTTGTTTACATGTGACATACCACATACTTTATTTAGTTTATTGTCTGATTTCTCCTCATATCCAGGAGGACAGCAATTTTTGTTTTATTTTCTGCTACCCCTCCAGTACCTGGGAGGGGGTATTATTTGCCTTGCAAATAATAGACACTCAGTTAAATTTTGTAGATGGAAGAAAAGACAGGAAGAGGAAAGTGTTCCAAGACCCAGCAGTGACAGTAATCTTATGTAACGGCATCTCACTGCCTCTGAATTTCACTTACTTCCTCACTGTCTTCGTTTGCCAGGGCTGCTAAGACAAATACCACAAACTGCTTGGCTTTAACAACAGGAATTTATTGTCTCATGGTTTCAGAGGCTAGAAGTCCAACGGCAAGGTATTGGCAGGGTTCGCTTGCTCCAAAGTCTGTTGTGTTCTGGCAGGCCTCCGTCGAATGGCAGTTGTATTAGTCAGGGTTCTCTAAGAAAACAGGACCAACAGGAGATATCTGTAAATATTATGAAATTTTATAAAATTGTCTCATGCAATTGTGGGGAAGCATGAGTCCAAATTTTGTAGGGCAGGCTTCAAGCTGGGAACTTCAATGAAGGTTTTCAGTGACTTCCCCAGGAGAAGCTGGCTGGCTGACATAGAGATGGAAACTCTCTCCTCTGACTGCTGATATCATTACTTTTCCTCTTAAGGCCTTCAACTGATTGGATGAGACTTCTCTCATTGGGGAAGGCAATCTCTTCAGTTGATTGTAGATGTAATGAGCCATGGATGCCATAAACTCACTGATGATTTGAGTTCATGCAATGTCCTCACAGTAACAATTAGGCCAGTGCTTGCTTGAGCAAACAACTAGGCACCATTACCTGGCCAAGGTCACACATGAACCAAATCCTCATAGCAATCTCTCCTTTTTCTGCTCTTCTGGTTTCCACTGACTTCTGATATCTGGCTTCTTCTGGTTTCTGTCTGCTGACTGACTGTCCAAATTTCCTCCCTCTATAAGGCTTCCAGTCATACAGATTCAGGCCCATCCTGTTTCAATTTCGCCTCACCTAAATAGGATCTTCAAAGATCCTATTCACAAATGAGTCCAACTCTTAACTAATAACATTTTCAAAGGTTCTATTTACCATGGGTTCAAACCCACGGGAACACAGAGTAAGACTTGAACCTGCCTTTTGTGGAGGACATGATTCAATCCCCAACACTCACCATAGATAGTCTTGGAAGACATGGAAAGTAGTATAAGTCAGTCTTCATGGGCACAGATGTGAACACAGATACTTCTAGAACTGTTTTGTAGTGGTTCTCCTTCCTGCCTTTCCTCTTTCTTTCCTCTCGTCTCAGATTGCTAAGTTAACAGATGTCTTCTCTCATATTTTTCTCTAGAAGCAGATGTTCCAGGAAAGGAGTAGCCGGATGCTGCAAGCCTTATCCCCGAAGCAGAGCCCTATGAACAGCCCAACCCGGAGCCGCTCCTCTTCCCGTTCCCCTTCACCCACCTTCTCATGGCTCCCGAACAAAACCTCTCCCCCCTCCTCGCCCAAAGCAGCCTCAGCCTCCATCAGCAGCATGAGTGAGGGAGATGAGGATGAAAAGTAAAGGCTGCTGGCAGACAACAAGAGCCACACCACACAGGGTGGGGAGGAGGGGGTGGGGTCCTGGGGCATGCCTGGGTGGTGTCTGAAGAGTAATAGTCAAAAGCTACAGCTTGGCAGGGAACTGACCCCTGATAAGACAAGGCCTTGGGACCAGTTCTCCCACAGTCTCCACACAGCCCAAGACTTGGGCTCAGCATGGAAGTTTCCAGCTGAACAACCTACACATACCTTAGCATCACCTAGAGTCACTCTACTTTAACCTTGTTAAGGGAAGAAGCCAAGTGCCCCAGGGAGACTTGCACAGAGTAGGGTATTTCCTGCTTTTGGTCCTTACATTGATTCACATCAAGTAAACCAGCAGTGGGAGTAGCTGTTCCCTCAACCTGCTACTTCAGGCTACATAAGGGACCCTGCACGTTGCCTCCCACCACCTAAGCTCTGCCAGAATAAAATTGTTTCCAATAGAGGCGGCAAAGTGCTTCGGAAATAGTCAAGTTAAGGAAAAATTCCAACCACCTCACTTCAGCCACTAAGACCTGATGTGGCCATGGATCCACTCTCCAGTTTCAGGAACACGGCTCATAGACAAAGTGTTGCTATAGGCCAGATATGAAAGGTCACCTAGTGTGAACCTCAGTTTATTCACAGGACAGTTTGGTCAGGGAGTACTCCACATAAGGCCTAATGTGATCCAGGTTGTACTTTTTCATCACTGATTTGACCTCATTGTTTTCTAGAGATTAATCTGTGAGAAATGCAATGAAGAAAAACTTATGTATATATATTTTAGCAGAAGGTCAATGTCTCCTGAAACTACCCCTTAAAGGATGCTATTGTGGGATGACGTCTCCCATTTCTGGCCAGTTAACAGTTTCATAGACCTCAAGAACCATTCTGACATACCCAACCACATAGTATACTGATAGGGGTGCTACCTGCATGTATCTGTTCTATGTATGCTCCATATGTGCCACCCAAGGTGTATGCCATATGCAATATGAATATATGGTGGTGGCATTTTACAATATAGTCCTCTCCTGCTCTCCACCCTAATACCCAGCTGAAATCCTTGGTCTAAGGAACTGGTTTCCTCATGACTTGGGCACTTTGTCAAAAGCTCATCCCAGATTCCCATAGAGATGTTTCATCCCAACAGGGAATTACTATGCTATTCTCATGGCCTTCCCATAACATTTTTTAGTTGAAGGAAGGTTCTGAAGAGTTGTATGCAGAACTCTGGGAACCTCAGTTATGATCTCGGCATCTGAGTGGTGTAGGCAGCATTGTAGCCATTCCTTTGTCCCAGGTCTGCCAAATGGGATGAAGACTCTAAGCATTCCTGCTGAGTTATTTAAAGTCACTGCTCCCTAATCACATGTAAGAAATGAGCAAGAATTATTTTCCATGTGAGTCAAGGTTTCAAACCAAACTAGTGGGTAAAAATAGGCATTGCCTGGCTATCCCAGTAAAGCCAGACAGAGCTGGGGCCTGACTGAACAGCGGCCCAAACGACTTGTGGGCAGAGCCCAGCATCCTTTGTGACAGAAACACCCCTTCAGAGGCCTTGGGAACCAGCCATCTAGGTGTCAAAAGGGGCAGCCAGTGAAGGAAGGTGGCACGTCTTTCCCCCTTGTGTTGGGGTCGAACTACCTCCCCGACCACCTGGAGATGAGTGGTGGCTGTTGGGAAGCAAAACTGTGAGGCTAAGTTGGCTTGAAACCACCTCGTTCCTGGCACTTTCTCCAGAACTCTGTACAGCACTTGTGCAGGACATGTAACTGGCAGGGACACAGCCTGTGAGACAAAAGCCACTTTTGCAGTCAAGGTCCAGAGCATTGCTCTGCCGAGAGGCAAGAACCCTCTTCTGTGGCCATTTGGTCTCCCATCATGCAGCCAGGACAAACTGTTGGTCTGTTCAGTTGGTTCAAACTTGTTAAAGTGAAAAGATGAGCCCAGCAGGGCAAGGGAAGAACAAGGGAGAAAGGGGGCACCTGGAGAGAGGATCAAATCTCAAACTAGTTCAGGACCTCACTTTTTGGGTGAAACGCTCATTTGGGGTGGACTTTTATGCCCTTACTCCATGGCCCAGGGCAGATCAATCCACACTTACCAATCCTGCTCTGGAGCAAAGAGTGTAGGGGCGAGGCATCAGGCTGATTATAGATTTGCAGGCCTTACACGTCATGCTGGCAGGTGCCATCTGTGACTCAGATTCAGTGCCACCAGTGCTGCCAATTATGAGAAATGACCAATGTGTGGGATAGTCCAGGGATGGGCCAAAATCCCCCAAAAGGGGGTTCTAAATCTCACCCTGGGTCCCTCTCCTAACCTCCAGTGATACTTCTCCATCCTCCCAAGGCAACAAGTTACCGAGAAGGAATGAGGGAACTCTCCAACCCAACTTTTCGTACTTCTTGGGCTATGTCCTGGTCTCTTCCAGCTTTCAACTCCCAGCTTCTGGGAGGAGATGGCATTGCTCTTGGTTTGGGTCAGCCAAGCAGTTGTGGTGGCCAATAGCAGATAAGCTGGAATGGGAGATGTAGAAAGTATGATACAAGCTTGGAGTGGTAAGTAGAAATGAAAATAAGCAAGAGATTCTTTTTGCCCTGGAAATGGAAGGAAGCTTCAATCTGAGGAGAGCTGGAGGACAATTTAGGATTGTAGAAGAGGGAAGGTGATGACAATAGGAGAAAGTGAGGCTGAAGTAGGGGTGGGAGAGTAGTTTTTTTCTTCTCCCCTTCCAGTGTCAACTCACAGGGCTAACAAGTGAAGGAGGAAGGGTCCTTTTCCACACATCCAAGGTTAGAGGATACAGCTGCACGAAGAGGATTCCCTCCATCTCTAGCTTCCTCGTTTCAGCACTTCCACCTTGGCTGCCACATCCTCCTTAGGGGAGCCCTGAAATCAAATGCTCCCCTCCATCAGCTAAGAAACAAGGGTGCAACTGCAATGTCTGGTCACACTGAATGGCCTGTTTCTGGCAAGTCCAGCTCCTGTGCGCTGGGACTTTGCAAAGGTAGAGGAAAGCCAACCTCAAGACCAAAATCCAAGTTGGGCTTGGGACTTACTCCAGGTGGAAGAGAGCCGTGGGCTTCACCTCTTGCTCCATGCCTTAGGCTACTAGTGGCCCCAACTCCATCCTTTGAAGGAGAGGCTGGGGAGAGGTTTATTTCCTCTCCATCTTCAGGGCTTATTTTAGCACCCAGTCATACCCCAGGGAGAGGTGCAAGATGGCATCACTGGCTCAGCTGAATCCCATGAGCCGGTGCCTAGCAGATGTTCCTGTTTCTCAGCCATCTGGTCAGCACTAGTCTTGGCCACTGGACTTAACAAAGAATTAGCTCATGAGGCATTTGCAACATACACTACTCTCTAGACTCGAGCTTTTTGTGTCACTGCAATGCGTCCAGGGACAAAGCCATAAGAAGTGCATGCATACATATGAATATGCTGTACATAACAAGAATGTGATGATGTGCCTGGGTTAAAGCACGACCTTATGCCCAAGCATTTGCTCTGGTGCAGAATAACGCGAACTGCTGGAATCGGCCTCCTCCCCACTCTATCCCACTCCTGCTCTCAAATGGAGCGCGACATTCCCAACTCGTTTACAAATAAAGGGATGCAGAATTGCACTTTTTGCTCGTCATATTTCTTAAAAGTGTGCTTCTGTGTTCCTATTTATAAGCTCTGGGTCTGTATGGAAAACGCCAGGCATTGTAACAGTTCTAGCCCACTGGCTGCCCCTGCCCAGGGCTCTGACCAGCTGTGGCACCAGCACTTCCAAAAGGATCTGGTTCTGTACTGTGCGGAACTGGGCGACATCTTGGCGTCGCCAGAGGACCCACCTCTGACCAAAGAGCTAGTTAGGAACGGACCCCCCTGGAGAGGAGGTCACCTGGTGCGCCCAATGAGAAATCCTGAATTGTAGCTCTACCACGAACTTGTTATGGACAAACCACTTCGCTTCTCTGGCCCCAGTGCCTGCTTTTGTAAAATGAGGGGGTTGAGGGAAATGGTTTTGGAGGTCTTTGCCTGTAAAGATCTCAGACTTTATGAAGCAGCCTGTATTGCTCACCGGTTTCTGTCCGTGACAATGCTGTCACTGAGCCACTGTGAGAAGTGCTTACCTCTCATGAGCGGCTCCTTGGGGCCTGCACACACTGACATCGTCGGTGAGTGGTTTCGTGCCTCAGCCTCCACATCCCCGGCAGCACTACACACGCCTCTTGGGTTCCATCCACTTGGCCATATGCTCTTCGAGTGTGCCTAAAATTTGGGAAATGGCCATTTTGACCACTTTTCCATCTTTGGCAAAAGCTCCTTTGTCAGCTGGAGACAGAGATGGAGGTGGAAATGCTAAATCAAGATCTCCAATGTCAACAGTGAAGGCAGCTGTCCATGTTCTGAGAACTGTAGAATCACTGCACTCAAGCCCTCCACTAGCAGAGTCTCCACGAACTCCATCTGGAGAGGTTTGGCTCTTTGAAATGACAACAGTTCTGACATTAGTTTAGGCTCTAGAGCAGGGGTTCTTAACCTTGTTTGTTCCACCCTTTGCCAGTCAGGTGAAAACCATGGACCCCTTACTAAGTCCACACTATACTGTGTACTATTTGATAAATAGATCACACCTATACCAACACATCCCCAAAAGAATACTTTTTTAGAAATTTCAGTTTAAGCTCACGGACCTCTGGTTAAGAACCCTGCTGTAGAAGAAATAAAGACAGACCGGTGGTCAGCAGGGTAATTAATTTTAAAATGGAATACCTATTGCTCATGGGCCATATAACTTAGCTTTGCTACACAGGTCAAGCACCTATCTTGACAAGTTGTGTTTAGGGCAACAATCACGGAGCTCTTCATGACTTCCAGGAAACCTCAGAAATGTTCTCAAGGGAAAAAGAATCAGCTCTAAGGTGGAATAAAACTCATGTTTAAGAAGCCTGATATTTGCCCCCCAAAGAGAATTAGCCTTTGTTATTAAACATAAGCCTGGAAAAAAATGGTTCACTATCAAAAATATTTGCACGCACAAATCACGCACACACAGTCCTCTTGTATTAGAATCGTCATTGGCTATTGTTGAATGTTTAAGCGACTTTCCCAGGTATTCAGCAGAACCTAGTATATAAAATAGACTCCCACAGAAATGCTTTTCAGATAGAGCTTGACAGTTCATAAGCACCAAAGTATACCCAGTGATCAAATTCTTTTAAGAAAACATCAAGTGAAAACCAGTAAATTACCATTATTTTCTGAAAATATCAGAAAGAGCATAAACAGCTCCAGGTGAGCTATGGAAGCCGTGGGCACACACTCTTTCCTTGAGGGCCACACAGATAGGCTTGGGACCTCGCTTGGAATAGTTTAAGCTTGATTTGGACAGGGGTTCTATGGATAAGATGGCCCTTTTAGCTCTCACCCTTAGATTCTTTGATTGCAGGATGGCAGGCTGGCCTCTCTCACCTGAATAACAGGGCATTTATTTGCCCTCGTAAACTGTTATTTCATTACCAGTTTAAGACCTAGAAGAAGAGCAGTTTTCATATAGGAAGTTCTGTTCCAGTTACTGGGCTATGGTGACAATAATTAACTTTAGAAATAATTATACTATTGTATTAAGCTGTTAGTAAGAGCAGTTGAAAGCTTCTGCATCTGATACTGTTGTTGAAAGCATTAAACATCTTTGAGCACCAGCAAATTTGGTTTGGACAAGAATGCCAGGGAACAGTGAGTGGCGTTAGCTTAGCTTTACAGTTTCCTGCACAGGAGGGAACGGCAAGGCTGCCTAGTTGCTCCAAATCCAAATCGAGACGGCCTTTTTCTACTTTTTAAATATTTTCAGTTTACCCGTTGAAGAGAACATCAATAAAATTGCAAGGATTCTAGGCCTGCTCTGTGCCAGGAAGACAGGATTTGCTGCCTCCAGCTCTTCAGTGATTTCTCAAAGACTGGTTTATAGTCTGGACTTCATCAGTGGTTTTCAACCCTGCCGCACGTTAGAATCTCCTAGAGGGCTCAAAAATTACTTTTCAGAGACCCTCTGATTGGATGGATCTGAAGTGGGAGCCCAGGACCTGGAAATTCCCATGTGGAGCCAGGTGGAGCCCCTCTGGGCTATGGGAATACTTCTACTCGGGGAACAAAGTGATGCTCGGAGAGGAACTGGATTCAGTGAGGTTGGCGGCCAATGGTTTGTGCAGCAAAGATGAGACAAGAATTTATCTGCCGTGCGGACACATCAGGAAAAGGTCTACATAGGATTTTGTTATTGTCTTATCCCAAGAGAGACTATTATATTGATGAAAGTGAAATCAATGGGCAGAGGGCAAAGGATTCATTTTGAGATCAACATTTAGAAATTACAAGGTTGTGTTAAGGCAACCAGCACAGCGGCTGTTGGAAATGGGTGCTCAATGTTGTTCAATAAAGGGACGTTAAACAGAGTGAAACAGCTGTAGATAGCTGCGCTATCCAACATGGTGGTCACGAGCCACGTGGACATTTAAATTTAATGAAAATGGAATAAAATAAAAAATGGTCTCTCAGTTACGCTAGCTCCATTTCATGTGTTAGGGCGGCTAGTGGCGACCCGATCGGGCAGCACAGATAGTCAACATTTCCGTCATCACAGAGATCTGGTGAAGGGCATGGTCTACAGAAATGCTTCCCAGAGGCAACTCCTTCTCCATGATGATGCCTTATGATTTATTCATGTGATCAAAGTGTAAATCTGTGTGTCAGTATGAAGCAAACATCTAAAAATACTATCAGCAGCTAATCATTTGGAAACATGCATTATAAAGTCATGTGGATAGATTTTTGAAGTAAAGCACAATGAAGTACAACTGTATGCCACAGTGCAATGCTCTGCAACAGCCCGAGGGCATCCTAGAATCTTGGGTTGGCCCTTTTATTTGAAATTTTACCTATGTGACCAGTTTCAAAATAGGGCAGGAGGGGGTGCTGCAAGAACGCTAGTCCTACCCAAACTGTGAATTATGTGTTAGCACGATGGCTGACTTATAAAATATAGATGGATCGTTTTTAAAATTCTGATTAACACGTGGGCAAATTGTATCACAACAGGTAAGCAGCTGATTAGTAACTGTTACCCATTTTAGGTTTTAAGGAACTTCATAAAATGTTCGACCTGGAATTCATGTAGTCCAAACCTCTAATTTGATAGATGGGTAGACTGAGGCTCAGCTGACAGCTAGCTGGTTGGAATAAAGGCAAGCATGACCATTTCCTGACATTAACTTTCCCCAAGAATCACTCAAACCCAAGTTTTTTGCTTCAGATTTTCTAGAACTTTTGTTTTAGCGATAAATGTGTATGATGGCAGTCATGGAACGTTCGTGTTAATTCAAGGAGGGGGAGGAGGTGGGAGAAAGGACACCTCTCGCCATTAGATTCTTAGTAAAATAATGACCGACTAATAACTGAAGACCAACATCTCTTAATTCAGAAAACACGTAATTGCAGTCAAATGTCTTAAGAGGCACTGGATGCTGGTGTTGGTGCTGCCCCAGTTCCTGTTGTTAGGGGAGGAGTGGGGTGAGGGGGGTGGGGGGGTCTATGGGGACCTCCTATTTTTTTAATGTAACATTAAAAAAAATAAAGACCAAAAAAAAAAGAAAACGGAACCAAGAGCCCTTTCATCAGAAAACTTAAGTTTCTCTTCGGCATAGTCTGTATGGTAGCAGCTCCCCAACTTTTGCACTTCTAATAATTCCTCTGGGACATCTGTTAAAATATAGATTGCTAGGTCCCCACCCTGAATCTACCAGCAGAATCAGCGGGGCCCAGGCATGTGCACTTAACTCACATCCCAGGCAATTCTGGTGGTGGCCCCTGGGCAGGCGATGGTAGTTTGCCCAGGCCAGTCCCGGCTTACATCTGTTGTCCCAGAATTAACAGTGTTCCTTTTCACTTTCAGAAGTGTCCTGGTTTGGACATATTATATGGTCCCCTTTCTCCTATCCACAGACCATATTTTGGAAAAACAAAACAAAACTGCTATGGGTTTATGGTTAAGCAGCTCCTTTATTTTGCCCACAGGGTGTTAAAGAAAAAGTGAGCCCAACACCCTCTGCTACAGAACATCTAAATAACCTATTTTTCCTTCAATCAACCCTAAGAATTTAAGTAAGCCTCCTTGCCCATCTCTAACAACTCGCAAAAATGCTTGGTGCTGTTGACTTCCTGAATTTCAGAAGCTGAGAGTGTAGAAGATAGAAGCTTGTGGTTGTGAGTGACGAAAATACAGACCCGAGGCCGGGAAAACAGCACACGGACTCAGAGCGAATCACGACTACCGTTTTATTGTTCTGGTTATGGTGGTACAGATTGTTCACGTGCTCCAGGAACAGGTTGTACGACAGAGACCACACACTGCTCTGCCAACTTACAGGAAACAGTATGAGGGCTACACACTTCTCAAGTCATGCTCTTCCGACAAGCACAGCAGAAAAAGACTTCTCCGTGGAAGAGTGGAGTGACAAATTACCCCAAACCAAAGTCACCGTTCACTTGTGACAGTGTGTACCAGCCAGGCCAAAGGGATAGCACAGAACACAAGCGGGCCGGGATCACTCTACAACCACAAGGCAGCGCACCAGCACTGGACACAGCCGACATTTCTCACGGTAACTTAGGCTGACAGATGGCCCAAAACGAACTGGGGCATATTCTGATTTACGGGTGCAAACATGGCAATGAACTTTTATTTCATGTATAAGTTAATGTTTTTCTCTTATCAAATCAGTTATCAATCACTGACAGTTTAGACACTACTTTTATGAGTTATGACTTAAAAAAAAAAACATTTCAGCAAAGCAAATAGCTCTACAATTAATCCCAGTGGCAGAGATGTTCCCAAGGGTATTGTTTACTCCACGATGGCTTTTCTTACTTGGTTCAAGCACTGCCTAAGTATTCACAGTGTTCTAAATTTGGGAGAATATTTAAATTTCACGTTACTTGTGTACTTTTGTGAGGACAATGAACTTAGAGCAACAGATGGTATGATGTGTCTATACACCTGAAGCAGCAACTACAACCTCAAGTGGTTTTAACATCAAGGAACTCTGCAGAGCTGAAGGTCAGCCAGAATGTTCAAGTGATATGTTCGATTCTTTTTTTTTTAAAGCTGTCATGTTGCCCAGGGACCGACTCAAGCACAGCCCCAGGTCTGAGAGCGTGGCATCCAGTTCCAGCACAGTGCCGCATGAGGAGAGGGAAGGTAAGAGCCACCATGAGCACAATGGAAATGGAGGCAGCGATTTAACTGGATTCGTCCAACTGAGAAAAAGGCAATTTAAATTTTTAAAATACTCAGTGCTTAATATATATATATTTTTTTTAGGCAAATCTTGCCTTGGCTGGCCACTCAAAGTCAAAAAGCATTTAGTTTGGTTCAGACTTTTTTAAAAAAGCTTATGTGGACAATTTATTGGTCAAATAAAAGGTTTTTTTAAAAAGCAAGAAGCAGGACACCAAAGAACTTTATGTGATGGTTTCTCCAGAAAGAGTTACACATGCACCTAGAGAAAAAGGTAGCAGACACTGGATCCCGTAAAGGCCCTTCTGTTTTCCGTCGTATGTTGGTTGCAACAGCCTCCTGACAGCAACTGGCACATGTGGCTGACAAGCCCGGGACTCAGCCTGCTTCTTCTTCAGTGGTAGGCAGTCTCGAATTTTTTTCTCAGCTATTTAGTTACAGGCCTTAGCTGTATACATTCTAAAACATTTACTCTAATTGAACATGTGGGACATTAACCTCAGTATTCTTGTGCCATTGTTAAAGGCAAAAGCCGGTTCTTAAATGTAAATACAGTGCCTTTTAAAATACTGATTTAGGTTTCCCATGGTTACAAAAACTAATGGTTCAAATAACAAAAGGAAAATGGCTTTTATAAGAAAAGGGTGCCACAATATATTATAAACACTGTAACAACTTATACTCATCCTGTTTTCAAGAAGCCCTTTTGTTTTATCTTACAAAAACTTCATGGCTAATTCCCTTTAACTACCAATCAGAGTTGACCTCTGTAATTAATTGCCTGTGTTTTTTGGTTTTTTTTTTTAGGTACCGGGGCAGAGAGTGAACCCAGTGCATTGTTATGTAGGAAGCCGGTGCTCAACCACTGAGCCACATTGGCTTCCCTAAGTTGGCTTTTCGTTTATTTTGCTTGTTGTTCGTTCTTTTCTTTTTTTTTTCAGGAAACACCAGGAACTGAACCCAGGAACTCCCATGTGGGAGGTGGGAGCACAACCGCTTGAGCCGCATCTGCTCCCCATAATGGCCTTTTTAATGCCTGCACCTACGAACAGCCAAAACTGAGTTAGAACTGAATGTCAAGGTTCATTATTTTCCCCTCAAAATGAATCTCAAGGTAAGAATATTTTTAAACATTGAGTAGTCGTGTTATTGATGTGCATTCGATTTGAAGTTTGCCATTTTGAACCAATATGAAAGGGAATGCCGAATGTAAGAACAGCTGAGCCAGTCTTAAGTGCCACAGTTAGATGTCACTTTGCTAACTGCAGGGCAAGCACAGTGTTTAGTACATATGTGATCTTTGACATTGGTGCTGTTTTGGTCCATTTTGCAAAAATCATGCATAGAATTCAAATTAGCAGGCCACTTGTAGGTTAGCAGGAAGCTTGAATTAGTTAATGGAATGTTCTTTTAAGTGAAATTTTATTATTCCAAAGGGATTCAATTCCAACGGAAAACACAATCCTCACCGAAAGGCCAAGAAGCAAAATTATCAAATCAAATGAAAAGGCAGGGGATTTTTCTATGAAAATCTCAGATAAGGGAGAAAAAGAGAGCTTTGCTTACCTACTAGACAAAGGGCATTTGGTTGTTATTTATTATGTAAAAGCTTAAAGGGCACAGAGTCTGAGTAGTGAGAAGGTTAAGGTTCTCGTTTCTTGGGTCATCTTGTATTACTCAGATGACAATACCTCTGAAACTCTAGCTCTGGCAACTTAGATAAGAACCGTCAAATCTGAACACATTGTGGCAGAGTTGCAGAGGGAATATTAGAGGCTATTCCCTGAGACATACAAGGATAGTGAAAATATAATTCTCTGAGTAGCAAATAAATATATAAGTACATATAATCAATTTGATCTTTTCACTTCTCCCTTTAAAGAAAATACTAAAGAAAAAGAGTTTATTATATCTAAACTCTTAATGTTTTACTTTTTTAAAAGGTTCATTTTAAAAAATGAGCACTGTTTGAGAAGCCAGGCGCAGGCAAGATGCTTTCACATAACATTCCCTCTCCTAATGCTTCTCTTAAAATGGTAAGGTTCAGAAATAAAAACATAGTTCTTATAAGTTCAACAAACTTAGTGGAGTCCTACAATAATTAGTTGCATTTAAAGAATGCAACTGTTATTCTTTACTTTTGGAAACTATAACATGAAAAAGTGAAGCAAACTTAATGGAATTTTAAAATTATTAGAACTTTTAAAGAATGCAATTGCAATTCTGTACTTTTGGAAAGTATAATGTGAAAAAATATCCAAAATAGTTCTCTATGTAAATTAAAGCTTAAGCCATGGTATTCAAAATTAAAATGATTTACATAATCTACTATACTTTGTGTGTTTTTTCAGTAATTAACCTTCCTGAGACTGATTTGTTCTCCTTAGTGTTTGCTTAACTAAAGTGCTTAATAAAATTTCTACAGAATATATTACCCTCTCCATAGATGAATATTATTTTGAACTACAATCTGACAAAAACCTAACTACATTTAATTATGCTTGATTAATCCAAATGTCACTGAGAGATTTATAGAAGAGAGGAATATTTTTTTCAGGTTAAGTTCACACTCTTTTCAATGTTAAGTTTCCTGGATCCGGTCTTATCACAAATTTACCACCTCAATTCTCTACCATTTAAAAAAATCCCACAAGAAATATTCCAGTAGTCCAAAATTGGACCAGGGGACTCCAGACATCAAACTGTTTCTTAATATTTTCAAGAAATATACAGACCTCTGTAAAAGGCTTAAGTTGCCACTTCAGGTGGGGAGGCGAGCTGACGACGCGGAAGGGAAAAGGATGTGGAGGTCGGAGAGGCAGGAGGTCACTTCTACATCCCGGCTGTCTGCCTCCAAGAAGGGCAGCTCCCGTTATGGGCTGCGTAATCACATAAGGATATTGATGAGAGGTGAAGGGCGGGCTTCCTTTGAAGGCAGGCACTTAAGTGTTAGACACTTTCCTTCGGAGACTTTTAGGTGTTTTTATCTCTACCCAAATAAGCCCATTTAAAGGGTGGCAAACTGATGGTACCCACGGGAATCGGGAATCGTTAACCTGCCACCGCCCCACCCAGCCGGTTAAGTCCCCAGATGCGGGTCCCTCGGCTCTGCCAGCCCCCGGGGACCAGGCGGGCAGGCGTGCAACCCGAGGTGCCGCTGCGCTTCCCTGAGGACGAGGAGGGCCGTCCAGCCCATCGCCTGCGCCCGGGGAATTCACCGCCCTATTTTAGGGACAGACGGACAGGCAGAAACAAAGGCTCCTCAAGAATTTCGTGACCAAAATACTGTCGTTATTTTCTTCATTTTTTGGTGGGTGAACACAGGGAAGCCGTCTCCGGTGATCCTTTCGTCCACCTCTAAAGTTAAGTTTGGAAATGTTCAACAGGGTCTCTCCTGACAAGCGGCTACGTGAACGCCATCGTCAGCACCCAGACACCCGCGGGAGATTGACAGTTAAGTAACGATGCAAACGTTTCGGTTTGGGGCCCCCGCGTCCCTCCACACTCGCCTCCCTGGCTTCATTTTTCTCCACAGCACTTACCCCCGACCATACTAGAAAATTTCCTTGTTCTGTTTCTAGACTGTCTCCACTACTCGAATGTGAGCCCCACGAGGCAGGACTCCACCTGCTTTGATCACTGCCATATTCCTGGCTCTCAGCAGTTTCGAGCACATAGTACACACTCAATATTTAAGTGGAGGGGTCAACATAGCTTTCCTTTACGTGACTCCTCCGTCTACCACCTTCATTAGTCACCCATATTCAACGCTCAATTTCACATCAAGGCAGAAACCAGGGAAAAGACGGTCTGACCCGAGAGAAGGCACAGCATGGGGTGGCACTTGGTGCATAAAGCAAGGTTGTCACTCGTGCTCCTTGATCATTATGCTGGAGCACTGAAAGTGAGAAAGGCCTGCTGCTCGTTGTCTAGTGGAATGTGCTGACTACTGAGGAAAGGATGCTTAAATCCTGCAAAGAGACCAAATGAAACCTTCAACCTGAACAAAGCTGCCTTACCCGAGATCTACCTGTAAATGCACTTGCTAAACATTAATATGTGTGCTTCTAGAGTGGGCCCCAGACCTACGAGCCGTTTCAGTGTATATTCGTGAATAACTAAACAGATCCCAATGTGGTCTATTTCTTCACAACCTAAATTGTAATACGGTTTGATAAGGCCCGTAAGGAAGTGTCACAGCAGAGCTTTTGGGAGGGTTACATACCCTTAGTTGGACAGCTCAAGAGAGGACCTGTTAATAAAAAATAGCTTAGGGGAGCAGGTGTAGCTCAGTAGTTGAGCGCCTGCTTCCCATGTACGAGGTCCTGGGTTCAATTCCCAGTACCTCCTAAAAAAACCACAAAAACTTATACTTCTTTTGACAACTCTGATTGTGTGCTAGTTTGAAATATTCTATTTTTTTAATTACCCAATTTAAACTGTCAGTGGTTGATAACTTAAGTTCATTAAAATTACATAGGTGTCTTATTTTCAAACCAGAAATCTCCAATAAAGGGAACAGGAAACTAACTTTTAGTTTTCTTTCCATACAGAACAATAAACAAAAATCCTTTATTGGTTGTTAATGGTTCTTGCTGGTAACAATATTGGTTCCTTCTGTTTACTAACATACAGATTATGAAGGATATTAGCTTCAAAGTCAATGTTTAAGCATCTGGACTCCTGGGAAAGAGGGCAGAATAAATGCCTGTTTATTATGTAACTACTCCTGCCCTCCAACACACACATCCAAAAACTGAAAAAGAAACCGTCTATAATGAAACTAGTAAAAGCCACAACCCCATGCCATGGACTCTAGGGCAGTGCCAATAGATACACTGAAGTCAGGGCTAATCAAAGGAGTCCCATGTTGGCCAGGTATTTCTCTAGTCTCACGCAGGCCCCAATTACTGGGCGGTTAATGAGAGGCTTCTAAAGGACTCTACTAACAAATCCCTAACTTGGAGAAGCAAGGACTGACAGCAGGAGAAGCTGAGAGTACTCTGCATGGGCACGTTTCCAGAAACAAAGGGTGGGAAGAGAGGTGGGCTACAGGCAGGCCTCAGGTATACCATCTGTGATCATTCGGACTGGCTTCCTAAACAGGAAGGGCAGTGGGGAGCAGAAGCAGAGGAGAGAGACAGTAACTCAGGAGCCAGTCACACAAATGCTGATATATAATCCAGACAAGTGAGAGAAGTCTGGATTCCCCCACTTCTCCTGCTAGGGTGATGCCTGGTGGAGATGGGGAACTCTTAAGGAGAGCCCCTGTCCCCCAATGGGACACCCCCCTGCCCCAGGGCAGAGGATTCAACAGCATCCACAGGTGGCACTCAGAGACAACATACCCGAAGGAGGCTTTGCTTCAATCATTTCCCCACCGTCCAAACAGCTGGATAAAAAAACCAAAACAGCCTCCACAAATGACAGTCCATCAATATCTAGCCTTAGAGTGCAAGTTCTAAGGTGATCATTCATACACTTTCCAGCTACAAAAGGAGAAGTGAAGGAGGCTTTATCTCATCTTGGGCAGACAGACCTGGTTCCACTCAAAGGCAAATAATAAGCAGAAAAAGTCATCATGATACTTGTACAACAGTATAAAAACAAAACAAAGAAGAAAAGGAATGAAAGAAGCTAAAGATAGTTCAGTACATTCTGGAAAAAGAATCACTTCAAATGCCAAGAAAATTGTTGACAAAATGGTTCAGCCCTCAAAGAATGAAATAAGGAATCAAAGAGGACAATATAACCAGAGAAAACTGCTGCCAGAGCTCAGGAAAGAAACAGATAAAAAATAAAACTATAACAGAAGTGAAAGCCATATTAGGAGCCTCGAGGCCTGGGATCACTACAGGAATCTGAGTCAGTGAAATGGAGGCTAAGCCTTGAGGAAAAAAAAATCAGTATGAAAAAAGGCAAGAAGATGAAAGTGATCAACGAAAAGATGAATGTGAAGGAGAGATAACACAGAGGCAATATAGGGGCAAATTCACGAAGACAACAACAGAATAAACCCAAATGAAATGTAAATAAGACCCAGATGTCAATATCTAATGCTTATTACTGTGTACCAGGAAAAACCAACAGACAACTGTTAACCCTGGGACATACTCGAATGAATTTAAGGAATTTTCAGGATAAACAAAGGATCACAAGTGTCCAGGGCAAAGAAGCAGGTTACCTATAAAAGGAGAAGCAAAATTTGTCTGCCCTTAGGCCTCTCAGCACCACCAGTTATTAGAAGACGATAAAGTAATGTCTTCATAGAAATGAGGGGGAAAGGATGTGATCCAGGAATCCGCCAGCCAGCCAGGTTGTTTTAAGTAATGGCAACAGAAATACATTTGTAAATATGCAGGAAAATCTAACTAGCTGTAATCCAGTCCACCTAAAGATAAAAGCATCAACTTCCAAATGTGTAGTCTTTGTATAAAAGGGCTGGCAGTGAGCACTGAATCCATTCAAACATAGACTTAGTCTAAATAACTACAGTAATTACCTACGGCTATACACTTTAAGTTGCCTGTCTTTCTAGGTAAAAGCTGCCAAATTCACTCCATTATCTCCTCTTACTAACTATGCCACAATGAAAACACACAAAAGACAACCTCTTCTGAATGGAATTATCTTGTACTCTATAAGATTTTGGTTTATAGCTTACCCTTGAGAGTTAGTATACCCAGGAAATTCCTCAAAAGAGATAATGCTAATTACCTGGTACATTGTTGAGAGCACCCGCCTAGGAAGGAGAAGACCCACCTACCCACTTTGGTTCATCTCTTCACCTGCCGTGCCGCCATAGCAGACTACTTGACTGCCGTGGGACCCGTATGGAAAACAGAGGTAATGATTCCTGCGTGGCCCACCCCCCCATGCCCCTAGCATTGAGAGGACCACATAGGATGGTACATGCTCACGTTTTTTGGTAATCTATCAGCAAGGCTAAAAAACCACATCATTGTTTGGATTGAAAGAACCCAATATATTAAGGAGCCAAAAACAGATATTCAGAGACAAAGAAAGGATCAGATAGCTCTTATGGATCCATCCCTACTTCCTTCATTTCTCTACATTTTAAAATCATTTCCTGGCCCTACACTAAGGCTATCCATAGCTTCTGACCTGGATTATTTTTAATTTGGAAACAAGGATAGTCAAGAACTTTGAAAGATGCTGCCCCACAGCCCCAAGTGATTTTTTGATTCAACCAGTATTTATTAGGCATCTACTATATGCCAGACACATGAAAGAGTAAATTCAAGAAATATGGAGGAATGGGGAGCATTAACCTGATTTAACCGAATAAGGGGCATTGTCTATTTTTATTTCAATCTATATGTAGAAATTTGACCATGTGCTTATAGACCCACCCAGCAAACAGCCAGAGGGAGATGCCTATGTTCAGAGAATCACGTACAGCTAACAAAAAGGCTAGTGAAATATTTGCTAAGGGAGATGGTAAAACTGTGAGAATTCAAGACATTTCTGAAACCCTTCTTGTGGTTGCTATAGGAGCCAAGTTAAAATTCTTAATGCAGAAAATAAAGACAGAAGCACTCTTGTCCTGGGGTCAGAGAGATAGAAGAAGTAAAAAAGCTATGCACCAATGACTCGCAATTACATTATTAAGACACTGAAATAATCTTGACTTCTGAAAAAGATTTAGATAGGGAGGAATGTGAGAAGATGTTCCCACACCCTATCTTCCATATTCAATCTCGTACATGGTTTGTTGTGAGAGCATAACGATCAATGTGCCTTCCTCAATCACACGATATAAAAACATTGACAGAACAAGGCAGCAGGTAACACTACTGGAATCTGCTGGCCCCCTCACCTCTAGAGTATATCACACATGAAAGTGTAAAAGTATGGTTAGCAATTGAGGCCTAGTAAGATACCAATATGCTATCTAATGTTTATCAAGAAGCTGAGGCCCTTAAATGTAAAGGACCGCAATTTTTACATCTTTCACACAGCAAGAAAATAATTATGTGGGACAGCCCCAGCCACATGACATCAACTTAGACCTTAAACCAATAGATGTACCCATCTCGTCATGCCTCTCAGAAGCACGTCGGTATTCCTTTCAGTCAGTTGATTATTATAAGCTCTTGGATGAGATCCTTCTAAGGACAGAAGAGAGAGATCTCTCAAAGGAGGAAGGGAAGGACCATAAGCTCAGGTAACAGAAATGAATTGAAAAGAAAATCAGATTCCGTGGAACTAATAGAAACAGATGTAATCACCCCACGTGCGGTTGGGCAGAGCTAGCTTATGACTAAAGAACAAGGAGCACTTTACAAGTTCAAACTGGTAGATCAGTGGGACTTGATACTTAAAAATTTGACTGAAACATTTATGTGGACATTAACAATGGGAGAAGTCAGAGTAGATAATATATATGAAAAACAGTGGTGAAGAGAAACACATCCCGTGGAGCTGTGTAAGATGCTGATTTTAATACGGACTCTCAGACGGGTTCCATTTCTAAAGGGAAATGTAATATGGTTCCTCTCTTCTTACCTCAAGTCCTTTCCTCCTCTGCCAATTGCCACTTCTAACTTTTAGGAAAAAAGGAAAGGAATGTGAAAATCAGATTTAGCTGACAATTCTAAAACTGGCTAAAGTTAATGAAAATTTCCATTACCTAAGGCATTAAAAAATAAACAACTGTTTCCCTACAATAGTCCATTTCACAACTAGTAAAGTGCTTCACACAGGAACTTCCAATTCCTTAGACAACTATTAAGGGATATAATATGACAAAGATACAGTATTAGATTGGTTAAACTTTTGCATAAGCTTTACAAAACTCCACTTCCTACTCTTTACAAACTTGATATTGACCGGAAGGCAGTTTTTCACTTAAGATCTTTGAAAACCAAGTGGTTAAGTGAAAACTTCCAAGACAACTTTTGGAATGCTTTAATCAACAGAATGGAAGTATACAAATTAATTTTCAAATAAAATCAATGCTTCAATGATTAAAATCTAACACGAAAATACCCACACCTCACAATGAGAACACGATCGGATGGAGGAAGGCAAAAGTCTAAATCAGAGTGTTGAAGTGGGATGCATGTGAGGGAGGAAGAGCTCTGGGACTGATTTATCAAGACGAGCTCAGATGATGCCTTCAACTCCCAGATTCCCTGGGCCCTAGTCAGTGATTTGACATAAACATGGTATTTGATCACAAGGAGCAACAGACAACAGCACCTGCTGTGTCTGGAATGGGGAGAGAGCTCAGAATTCTGTGGAGGCTGTAGGCACACACCACTATGATTGCGAAGTGTAGGGTATGAGGACGCGAGAGCCCAAGGGAGGCTCCATGTTCTTTTGTGCCAGGTACCAATCATACCACAGAGCAAGGTACTAAGAAAAATGATTCAAGTTACTAGTTTAGTGGAAGAGCGAGAGTAGCTACAGCAAGGGCTTCCAAGGAAAAGGTCCAGCTGATACAGAGAAAAACATTCAAGCACTGGAATAACTAAGGTGCCACACTCAGAGTTGGTGGAGGCAAGAAGGTCTCTATGGTTGACTTGAAGAAGGCAATCTTTCTTCACAGAGATGACCAGCGCATTTGGTTCTCTACAGAGTTCTATTGGTCTTGACCTTGTCCCTACAAAGAAAATTAAAAAAAAAAAAATCCATATGAGTTTGGGCTCAACTTCCTCTATTTTACCCAGGACTTACCCAGAGCATTTAGTTACATTGATAATTTAAAAACCTTGCCTTATCTCAGGATTATTTGATGGCTACTACAAGAAAAGACTTATGATTTATATATACTTTAAAATAGTTCTTTATTCAATTAAAAGCCTGATTAGAAAAATGGGGAAATACTGCTAATGGGTACGGGGTTCCTTTTTGGGGTGATAAAGATGTTCTAAAATTAGATAGTGGTGAGGGTGGCATGAACATCCCAAAAACCACTGAGTGACACACTTTAAAAGGGTAAATGTTGTGGTATGTAAATTATATCTCAATAAAGCCATTATTTTAAAAACCTGATTGGAGAATAAATTTTCTTGGAATTTCTCATATATAAAACATCTAGTGAATTTACCATACCAACTAAATACTTCCCCCAAATCCTCAATAATTATCCAATTTATAAAATTTAACACTTTTTAATTGTAAGGCGAAGCATTTTAGAATTTTAAAACTTGTTTTCAGCTAAAATTTGTCTAATAATATGTTAGAAATTAAGGCTCATACCTTATTAGTATACCACCTGTTAAACTACTCAGTTTTAGAATTGTCTTTAAAACAATACTCAATTAAAGGTCTTTAAAAACAACCTAAATGTGAATTAACAGGTCATGTTGATGCCTGACATGCTACTTCACTTATATACACACCTAAAATGGAATCAAGGGAAATTGTGCTAAGTGTTTCAAGCTGATTTAGCTTAATCTTCGCCAGGGAGGAGAGAGGGGGCGGGGAGTGTGTGGGGGGGTGGGGGGTATTTCATCATTTGAGATGTGGCCAATTCAGCAATATCACACAGAAGCTCATCACTACACTTCCACAGAAAAAATCCAACATCAGTACAGATACCCTTGATATCATGCATCAGAAAAGACCAAGGCTACTGTAATGGTACAAAATCGCAAAGCTATATAAAATATATTTGCACACAAATACCTTTCTATTACTTTATGGTAAGGAGGTTAAGAACCAGGTGTTCAGGTAAGAAGAAATATATGCAATTAAAATATATGACAGAGAAACATTGCAATGTTAAAATAGAACTAAAAAATTCAATGCAAACTTATGACTTGTAAAAAAATACTTTATCACTCTGTCCAGAAAAAGGGCCTAGAAAGGATAGAACAAGCACTCCCAGCTCCCAGTTGGGTCTCTAATACCTATTAAAAGGAAACTGCTCTTTGACGGAAATGGCTGGCTCCAAGAGGGGGGCTGGAAGATATAAAACGAGCCTAGGATATCATCGTGAGCCAGAGAGCAAGGAGGCTTTCAAAGGTAAATGGATTTTTGTCAATGAAACATATAGGATCTAGCTCAAAAACCCAAAGGTGTGCCGATTTAAACATCAACAAGAACAATGACCATTACATGTAATAACATGGATGGATTTCACAGAAAGCTAGCACAGAAGAGTACATACTATATTTTCTTGTATGTTAAGTTCAAGAAGAGGCAAAATTTACCTATGGTGATGGAAGTAAGAAAAATGGTTACCTGGGAAGGGGGAAGAGTTTTATTAGAATGGGGCCTTTTCGGGTGCCAGAGATATAAATGTAAAAATTCACCAAGCTATAAACTTAAGATTTGTGTACTTTACTATATATATGTCATACTTCCATCAAAATAAGTACTGTCTGAAACATATCAAAGCAATAAAAATCTTTAATATCCATATATACATAATAATATTCAAAACAGAGAAAACCAGAAACTCATTTGTCACCAACTAAGGTAGGTTTTAAACCAGCTTTACACATTGAAAACTGATAATTAAAGGGAAATATTGAAACACTTATCCTCCTTTGTCTGGAAGGTACCTAAATGGCCATAGTTGATGAGGAAGAGCTTTACTTTATAGGAGAATGTAAGCTAATAATTGTCAAAGAAGTGATATTTTAAAAATATCACTGTACATCTATACAGTGCCAAAATACCACAAAGATTACTTTCTAGTTGAAAAAGGATCAGAAAATCACCACCTAAACTATGGTCAATCTCAAGATCACTAATGATGGATCAACCAGGTATCATGGGTTTCGTAGTATAATTCTGCAACAGCACTTAAAACATTCCACAAAAAAATGCTTAACTTGAATCAACTTTCAGTTTACAAGAAATACAGATGGAATTGGGAACAAACTAAATGATATTTCAAAGAAGAAAAACAAATGGATGTGGGACATTCTGCCCATCTCTCAAGGAAATAGAATTATTCTAGATTAAAAACAACTTGAGACATAACCAGAAGTGTTATGTAGTCCTTGAATGAACCTCGGTTTGGACAAATCAGGGGAATTTTAATGATAAGAAAATTTATTGACACGGGAAGGGGGTGATTGTTAAATCAACCAAAAGCAAGTTATAAAACTGAAAAAATACATAAGTAAACAAAGTAAAATATCTGGAAGGATACGCACTGTAACAATGGTAACCTCTGGGTTGTGAGAATCCATGCTGCTTCTTTTTTTGCTTACTAATATTTTCTAATATTTTACACTGTACCTACACTGTTTTTATATTAATAAAAAGTATTTTAAAATTTTTATTGTGGTAACGTGTGTGTACATAAAAAAGTTCCCATTTTAACCATTTTTAAGTTTACAAGTCAGTGGTTAATTAGGTTCACAATGTTGTACAACCACCACTACCATCCACTATAATAAACCTTTTTATCACCTGAGCAGAAACCGGTACTCATTAAGCAATAACTCTCCATTCCCTGCTCCTCCCGTCCCCTACAGGTAACTTCGAACCTACTTTTGGTCTCTGTGAATTTGCTTATTCAAGCATTTCATATAAGTGGTATCATACAATATTTGCCCTTCTGTGCCTGCCTTACTTCACTCAACAATGTTTTCAAGATTCATCCATGTTGCTGCATGTATAAGAACTTCATTCCTAACAAAAAGTTATTTTCAATGAAAACAAATCCCTTACTGCTGCTAGTAGAGCTGGGGCTTAAGGGTAGCCAGAAGAAAAAAAAGTTGGAAACCAAATCGGATGATTTTCCTTATTACTATGAAATAGTGAAACTCATTATTCTGTGATTACTGGTAATTTTAACTTCTTTATATTTTTTCAGTTTCAACTCACAAAATCTCTCTAAAGATTCTTCTAGAGTAAATCTCTATGGATGATGGCAAATTGCAAGTCTTTACTTCCTGTTGTTAAGAACTTTCAACAGCTCTACAGTTCGAGGGGTCCCAGAACGGGGGGCCTCCATTTGAACAACCACTCTGGCTACCCAAGTCTTGCTAGCCTGCCTGTCTGAGGGGAAAAGTCTGCTCTAATCTTTCTTTCCCTAACGATCACTTTGCTTTTCCAGTGATAAATCTGCAAAGAAGATATGGCTGAAAGATCTCAATTGTCTGGCACATGAAAGAGGCATTTTATAATAAAACTCAAAGTGGAAAATTACTGTTTAGCCCTGTATTTTGAAGCATCTCTGGGTTCTCTGCTAGGATTGCTCCAATCATCAGCTTCAGGTGTGGTCTTGTAATGGCGCCATGCTGACTTATTAAAGACCGGAAGTCTCTCAAATGATTCACTTGAAAGGGCCTATCGGAAAAATAAAAATGTACACCAAAGTTCCAGTGCGTTATTTTTCTTATATGCAATACGAACGCAAATTTTACTATTTAAAACATTGGAAACCTTAACATATTTGTGAAATTGTATTAAAACCACTTTTTGGTGTTTATTTAGACTGGCCAGGATAAAATTAAAGCATATCTAAAGGAATCAAAACATTCACTAATTCCAAATCAGTAGCAAAGTATTCATAAGCAGAACAAAACACACTGTAATTCAGTAAATAACTGCTTTGGGAATACTCAATGGTCTTGACTATAGGGCCTTAGACCAAGCACTACTGTTCATTGGGCAACTGCTCTCTCAAAGGGCCCAGGAAGGAAAAAAGTTCATACATACCAGAGTTATAAACATAAGCCCATAAAGTAATACCAAATATCACTTAATTTACATGCACTGTAATCGAAAACAAATACCCCAAACAACTGGCTAAATTATGGTATAACATAGAGTAGCATACTATTCAGCTGTTAAAAAGAATGAGGCAATTCTATAATAACTGGTATGGAAAGATCTCCAAGGCATATTGGAAAGTATGAAAAAACGTAGATATCTGTATGTTTATAAATGAAGAATCAACTCTAGAAGGATCAGCAAGAAACTGGTACCTATGAGCACCTCTGGGGAAAAGAACTGGGTGACTGAGGGACAGTGGTGGGAAAGGCTTAGTTTTCCCTTTTGTAGCTTTTACATTTTGTGCTATGTGCCTATATTACCTATTCAAAAATACTCCAAATATCCTAGAGTTTAGAAATAAAAGTTGAACACCAATGAATGAGAAAAACTGTATTACAGAGGACTTTGTTATTACGTCAACCTTTTATATAACCATATTATGATTACTGAATTCTTATAATGTTCGGAAAGTCAGAGGGTTTTTAAAGCAAAAGACTATAGACTTCAATTTATAAAAATCTGTCTCCTTTTAGACTAGTCCTTTCAATGGATATGCAATTTAATAAAATCATAATTTTTGAATTATGGTTTTAAAAGCCAACATTTTAATTTTTATTTCTCCATGTTTCATATTTTGTTATACCTGAGCATAAAATCATGGGTGAGAGATAACATGGCTTTCACATGAATCAGAAGTAAATCTGAGCTGTGTTTAAGAAAAGATATAGTGCTATTCTCGATCAGTTTTTTGAAGTTATAGCTTTAAAAAGTAAAGAAGCCTTCATAGTAAGAGCAGTTGAATGTGGTACCTTCAAATAAATGACTGCATCAGTACCCACTCCTTCCATGGAATAAAGCTTTAGATCTCCTTGAAAATATCTAGCATACAGACGAGAAATTGGCAAACCATAACCAAATCCAGCCTATTGAGAAAAGAAAATTAATACAGTGAGACATGCACAAATAGTAACCTGTTTAGTATGAGGGCCATTCAGAGAAAATTAAAATAAACTATGTAGATTTAAATCACAAATTATTGATTCAACCTTTACAATGATGGGTTATATTTTCATCTACCGCAAGCCATCCTTTTTTCACAATGCAAGACACTTCTCATGTGTTTGGAAAAGAATAGAAATATTCCAAATTTTGTCTATTTTTAAAATATCAAGTGGGATTTGATCTGGTAACAAAATTAAACATTTCAAGGTTTCAAAATCAGATTTCCTTGTTCTTTGAACTGAAAAAAAATGAAATTAGCAGCACAGGAGTTCAAATCTAGCAGTAACAAGGATGAAACATTGAAAAGAATTTCCTGAGAGGCTACTTCCTAGGATTCTGGACATGCTACAGTAGGTTGTTATATTGTAGTCCATGTATATAAAAGATAAGAAAAAAATCCAGTATCCTCCTGTATCTCTATATCACAGAACCCTGTGTGTTGATAACAAGTTGTTAGAAAAAAACATTCAGGTATTGACAAGAACAATAAGAACAATTGAGACTAATTTCAATAACTTTTGGAGTGTGGGGGGAAAGAAACAAATCCACTAAGGTTCATCAGCTCTGGTGAAATCTATTGGCAAGGTTAAGGAAGAAGAGCAGTGGTCTGAACCAGGCTAACACATGGCTAGAGTAGTCATTGCCTGGGCTTGGATGCAGATAGATCTAGGTTCAAATCCACTTTCTGTGTGACTGAGCTGTTTACTCAACCTCTCTGAGACTGTTTTCCCATCTGAAAATAAAATAAAAAGCATATCTCAGTGCTTCTATAAGGGTCAACTGATATAATGAATGTAAAGTCTTAGCACAGTATCCTAAATAAATGGATGCTGGTATTATGGCTACTACAGAGCAGCAATTTTACCAAGGTGCATGAATTTCTGCCATTTTCTAAGATCTTGACTTGAGACCTTCCACAAGCTAGGGCCTGACTCAAAGGGCTGGGTGTGACAGAGTGTACCCTGTCATTTAAGGACTTAGTACTGGCTGAATGTGGCCAGTAGTGAGGATGAGATAACCATTATGGTAGAGTTAGTTCTGTACCCCAGGAGGAAAAAAACATGCTGTTAATCTCATTCCTGTGGGTGGGAACTCATTGTAAACAGGAGTTTTTGAAGATTATTTTCAATTGGGTGTGGCCAACTGAATCAGGATGAGTCTTAATCCTATTAATGGAGGCTTTTATAGAGAAGGTCACAGAAAGAGAAGCCACGGGCAAGTGGCTGGCAGCTAGAAGTCAGTGGAGCCTGAAAGAGAACAGAGAGTTTATTGCCATGTGAGGGAGAAGGCCAAGAAACCCAAGGATTGCCAGCACAAAAACACCACAGTCTTTGGCAAGAAACCACTGCCTCGCTGACGCCTCAATTTTGGACTTCTCCTGGCATCAAAACCACGAGCCAATAAATTCCTGATGTTTAAGCCAGTCTTTTGTGTGGTATTTGTCATATCAGACTGGTAAACTAAGACATCTGTAGTAATGACTGAGGGAAGCGGATGTGGCTCAAGTAATAGGGCCTCCGTCTACCATATGGGAGGACCCATGTTCCATTCCTGGGGCCTCCTGGTGAGAAAAAGAAGAGAAAGTGTGCCTGCATCGTGAGCCAGTGCCCGCGTGGCGAGGTGAGTGCCCGCATGGTGAGCCAAGTGCCCGCATGGTGAGCCGAGTGCCTGTGTGGTAAGCCAAGTGCCCGTGTGGTGAGCCAGTGCCGGAGCAGCGAGCTGAGTGCCCGCACAAGTGAGTCATGCAGCAAGATGATGACGCAACAAAAGAGGAGGAAGGGGAGAGTCAAGGTGAAGTGCAGCAGAGACCAGGAACTGAGGTGGTGCAATTGACAGGGAACCTCTCTCCACATCAGAGGTCCCCAGGATCAAATCCCAGTGAATCCTAGAGGGGAGGGACGAGAAGAGAAGACAAAAAGAGAAATAGATACAGAAGATCTCATGCGAATGGGCACAGATGGCAAAAACAGCAGGTCGGGGGAGCGAGGGGAATAAAAAAAGTGAATGTAGTAACAACTGAGGTAATCACAGCAGAGAAAACAGCACACTCCAGGAAGAGATCCTAGGACATCTGCTTTCTACATTCAAGCGAGGCACAGAGCCTGCCCTCATGTCCAACAGAGAAAAGCAGAGGACACTGCAGTCCAAAGCAGTGATGAATGTGAGGAAATAGGTAAGTCCAGAATGTTACGGAACACAGAAGAGGAGCCTCTAACCTGGAGTTGGTGAGGCTCAGGAAAGTTTTCCCAGAGAGTTGAGGCATCAACAGGAGTTAGCTAAGAGGACATTCCCAAAAAAGAAAAATCTCAAGGCACAGAGGTATAAAACAGTGAGTTGTTTGGTGAGGAAGCTGTATTTTCTAGTAGCACAGATCCACATGCTCAAGTTTAAAGCTGAGGATATACTAACTGGGAGAGATGCTGGTGGAAGCATTTCCTCAAAAGGAGAGGCAATGTGGTACACTGAGAAGAACACAGACTTAGTCAATTCCAGCTGTGCCATTAATTAGCTCGACAACCTTGGGCAAGGTACTAACTCCTTTAGGCCTCCATTTCATTTTTTCATCTATAAAATGGGAGGCTGGATACATAAATTTTTAAGGTCTCTTACTTCAACCCTTCGGTTTCTTTGAAAAAGAAAAAAGCCATAGCAGCTATCCGCTGGATACTATTTTAAGACCTAGAACAGACAATCCATATTCCTTTTAAACAACTGCAGAAGGCTCTAGATTTGTTTGTCATGTCTTTTTTTCTTTTGACATTTATTTAAGTAGGCACCAGAGCCTGGTCATTGCGATGCCTTTCAAAATTGATCTTTCATGAATTTTCTTGAATTCTGTATAAATGACTTCCCCTCCGTCTTCAACATGCTGAGTTAACAGTCTGGAATAAATGATGCAAAGTGTTTGATATTTATTCACACAAATAAAACATAATCCTACATGCTTATCAGTCAGGTAGAACTCTAAAATGAAACTTAATTTATACCCTGAACCATTTTGCACACTGATATATATGTTGCTGTGTTTAATGACAAAGGGTTCAATTGTTGTTTGTCAATTAGAAACACTCAGCAGGGGAAGAAAGTGTGGCCCTACCAAGATCTAAATGCTACCATGGTAACAAGAGGCTTTTTTCCCTGCCTTAATAGAGCTCTTCAGAGTGAGACAGAAAGGGCTCTGAAAATGCATACAACATCTATGTTTTGTGCACGTATCATTTAATATAAATTTTTAATGTTTTCATAATTTAACCTTTTAATTATATAAATAAATTTGATGGTAGAAGTTCAAAGCCTCTGGGTGATTGTGGCCCGGACCAAGCTGCAGCTATACACCTGATCCCGTTCCTTTGCTCTCTTAATATTAAACTTCCACCCTTTTCAAGAGCACTAGGTGGTAAATGGCACCCCAGTAGCAGTCTTACTGCAGTGATGTGCCTTTTCTCTTTATTTGGGAGCCAGACACTCAGCTGTGTTTCTTAAATATAAACTAGAGAAGAAATCTAAGTCAAAAGGATCCACAAAGAAAGTAGCAGAAGCATAACATTAAAACTAAATCCCCCTCCTCCAAACCATACAGAAAACATTCTGATTCAAGGAAGCTAGTGCAACAACCTAGGGGGAGAGCCAGCCTTTTCCAAGTCCCTTCTCGTGTCACGTTTAAGATGCTTACCAAAGGGGCAGCTCTTGTAGGCTCCAGGCTGGGTCTAGGAGCAGTTGAATACATATAGTTAAAAAGACGATCTATTTTCCGCAGTGGGACACCACCACCTTGGTCACTTATCTGCAATGCACAAAATGTTTTAAACAACCAAAAAAGTCAATCTATACTGTCATTAAATACAATACGCATCAGATTGCTCTAAAAACTTATAAGGGCTTTGAATCCCCAATGAAATATGGCTTCTTTGTGAACAGTGTGAAAGAAGGAAGGCAAAGTAGTGCAGTAGAATCCAACAGGCTTGGCTTGAGGTCTTGTTCAGCTGCAGGTTCCAGAATAACAGGGCTCCAAAGAAGTTTAAATGAGATAACAAGCCAAGGATCTAGCACAATATTGTCAAATAAGGCATTTAATAAATGTCAGTTTTCTTCCCTTTCCTCTTTTAAATGTGTAGAGATCATTAAATCAACTGATGAAGTATAAATGCAAATAAAGCAGTTACCTTAATGGACAAGTCTTCTTTGCCCAATGTAACAAGGGTCTTAACAGCTGGGTAGCCCTCTTTTCTATCTTCATGTAATTCTACTGTTGCTCTCATTGAGTTCTAAAATAATAAGACCTTCTTTTTTAGCATATCAATGACTCACAAATCACAATTTTTAAAAAGAAAGTAACATAGAAAGTACTTAAATACAACAATTCTTTTGTGGGGCAAATATTAGTTGGGTTTATATGGCATCTTTCCTCCCCCTCCAAAGAGCTTAGTTAAGCATGTGTTTGGATCCAGGAAAAATTCCTCACATTTTATTTTATTTTTCATCTAGTTTGCCCCATCTACCAAGTTAAATATTTCTTTATTTCCTTTTTTTTTTTTTGGTTTTTGGTTTAGAGTATTTAAATTATTCAACTCTTACCCAAGAGGAATGTTTTTATCACATGTAATGAGGCTGCAGAAGCTGATTTTTGCACTTTAAATCCTATTTATCAGTCTGCATTTATAGCGCACCTTTCCTCTAAAGAAGACAGAAAGACTGAAAAGATTCATGCTTCCCATAAAAATTAATCATTTGGTTGAAGAAAAAAAAAACCACGTAGAAATCTCAGCTAAAAAGAAATTCTGAAAAAGCCACAGCTGTTGAAGAGCAAATTCACAATTGAATGCCCATCTCAACCTTAAAAGTGTTACATCAGTAACATTATAATTTTAGGAAGCAAATCAGCATCACTGATTCTTCAGGTGTTCAATTTAGGGCTTTACACATTGGAAAAAAATGAAATTTTAGCTCAAATGCCTTGTGCCTGTAATACTGCTACTGTAAATGCCACTAACTACTGGTTAACAAAAACAACAGCTCAAGCTGTAGGTAGTCTAAAAAGTCTTGTCTTTGTCCTTTTTGGTCCAGCTCTTCCCCATCTTTCCCCTCTGCCTCTCTCAGCTCTTCAGCATTGATTCAAATATGTAAAACATATATGGGGACCTCATATTTTTTGAATGTAACATTTAAAAGAAAGTAAAGAAGAAAAAAAAATATGTAAAACGTTCCCCGTATCTTTCAGGATTGGAACAGTCACTGATGCATCAATACAGTTGATGTTCAGAAACATAAATATGCACAGACGAATTTATTCTGATCTGGCTACTACCAATAAAGTCTGCCGGGTTTGGAAACTAAAAAGCTTCTCAGATCCCATAACTGGAGTAAAAACAGTATAGATTTTCCATAAAACCACTGAAACACAATTAAGTTTCAAAATCAATATGTACTAATATTCACAAAAACCATACGTACACAGCAATTTTTCATCTCACAGTGTACAAATGATAAAACCCCACAGGATATCAGAAATAGAATTTTTAAAATGGTTATGCAAAACCTTTTTCTTATGTTAATCTAATGAATCCATTATGCCCTGAATCAAAGTAATTTAAAATGAAGACTTCTTTCTGTGTTTTTAAATTCCACTTACCTTGAACAACTCAAATAGCATGTGAAACAGATGTGAGGGCACATAAACTACCTGAATAGGTTTGTCTGGAGCTTTGGCTGAAAACAGAGACAAAACCGTCAATGAATAAGGACCCAAAGAAAGTCAAGAATGATTTCTGCATTCTATTTTCCAAGTACATAAAAAGGAATGCCAAAAAAGGCCAATTTAAGTTTCCACCTCTAAGGAGGCAGGGCTAAGAGAAAAGTGTATGCTTTGGAACTGAGCAAGCCTGGGCTGAAATTCCAGGCTTCACTTGCCAGCTATGTGACCTTGGACAAATTATTCAATCTCTTTGACACTCAGTTTCCTCCTGAACAGAACTGGAATAGTACTGCCTATATCATAATGTTCTGAGAATTCCATAAGATCCTCTAAATATCACCCAGCATTTCTCAAGTGAGGGGCACGTCCCCCACCACTGGCTCCAGTGGTAAGCTGGGAAAATGGGAAGCCACAGGAGAAAAGGGGCACATCATCGCCGAGAACTGGACTAAACAGCGATGTTAAATGTTGTTAAATTTCAATAAGCAAGGCATATCATACAGCAGGATGCAAGGTTCATGTAACATTTTCTGCCAGCAGTTAGCACGCAAACTCCTGGAGACCTACAGTCCTTTGTCCAAGTATCAGGGATCCTCTGAGGAAAATTTGAAAAACACCAAATCCCACATCAAGCACTAAGAACAGCATGGGATATATAGAGGAGGTGCTCAAAAATTTAGCCCACCTCCTCTTCATGACCCAGTGTCACTTAAGAAATGGAAACTACATTTCCATTTTGAGTCGAACTACATTTTCCACGTCGAGTAGAAGAGAGACATACTCACCCATGTTATAACTTCAACTTAACTACTTCCTCTAATAAATAATTAACAATAGTATGAATTGGAACTAACTTTTGTTCGATACCTAATAGTTTACAAAGAGCTTTCACAGGGAAGCAGACTTGGCCCAATGGATAGGGCATCTGTCTACCACATGGGAGGTCCAAGGTTCAAACCCTGGGCCTCCTTGACTCGTGTGGAGCTGGCCCATGCGCAGTGCTGAAGTGCGCAAGGAGTGCCGTGCCACGCAGGGGTGTCCCCCACGTAGGGGAGCCCCACACGCAAGGAATGCGCCCTGTAAGGAGAGCTGCCCAGGGCGAAAGAAAGTGCAGCCTGCCCAGGAATGGCGCCGCCCACACGGAGAGCTGACACAACAAGATGACGCAACAAAGAGAAACACAGATTCCTGGTGCCAGTGATAAGGATAGAAGCGGTCACAGAAGAACACAGCGAATGGACATAGAGAGCAGACAACTGGGGGGGGGAAGGGAGAGAAACAAATTAAAAATAAATAAATCTTTAAAAAAAAAAGAGCTTTCACATACATTATCCAATTTAATCCTCATGACCACACTGCCTGGTTCACAGGGTGGGCCGCATTATTATAAGAGACTTGATAACTTGCCCACAGGAACAGAAGAGGCACTGAAATTGGACACCTGAACCAAAATCTTTTGATTCTGAATCCTGAACCCTTTGACAATCATTTATTTTTAAATCACAATATATGCAAAGGGTTAAAACATTTTTTACCAGAGAAAAGAAAAAGTCCCTCCACCCTATCCCATCTTACCCCCCACCAAGTTCTGTACCCAGGGGCAGTCAGATTTTACTATTTCCATTTTAGTTCTTATACACACCATCAAGGCAGGCAGTAAATCCACCCCAGAAAGGTGTATATGAGATACACATTTCTCAATCTTTACATATATGATTCACTTGACTGAAGGTTTGGCTAGGTGTAGAATTCTGGGTTCAAAATTATTTTCTCTCAGAATTCAGAAGGACAGTCGTCTGGCAATGACAGTACAGCTTGATGAGTTTAATACCAGTCAGGTTTTCATTCATGCTGCCTGCTCCACCTTGGTTGTAAAATTTTTGATTAAGAACAAATATTTTTGATTAGGAACTAGACTGACCAGTTGAGGAAGCTGGTATTCATTTCCTCCCTGTAGCTCCTCCCTAAATGAGAAGGATGACTTGGAGCTCTGTGTCCATGGCAAGGCTTTTCAACTGTCTTTAGGATGAGCAGGTAGTAAGTTGGCCTCCTACCATAGGGTCCCCTAAACGCTCAAAGGAAGAAGGCTTTACTTTAAGATACCAACACTCACATGAACAGGCCCTGTTTTTTCCAGGTTGTTTCTTTGAAAGAGAGAACTTTTATTTTTTATTTTTTGCCCAGGGGAAAAGTCCTGCTGCTGTTTGTAGGTAGAGCACTGCCAGAGTCAGGCATTCCCCATCATCCCTCCAAGCTTTTCCATATACCAGTTTTCAGTTAACCCCTGACTTGGACTTCCTCATCTCATTTCCAGTTCTTTGCACTACTCGGCTCTGTTCCAAGAGTGCCATCCTTCAAGGTTAATCTTTGGTGAATGAGGTGCCATCTCTGCTGCAGTTTCTTCCTTCCTGAGTTCTATTCTGTTCTATTAATCAGCATACCTCGGCTGGTCAACTTCTTTCAGGAGTTGGGATTGTGGTTCACTGATGAGCCCCTCTGATTTCCCATGCTGTTTTTTCTTGTATGCCTTTACTGTCATTTAATGGGGCCCAAGGAGCAAGCTGAATGCTTAGTCTGGCTTGTACCAAAATGCATGATAAGTTATATAAACATCCTTCTGTATTCAACTTTCTCATGCCAAATTCCAAGGAAATTCTAATCTTAAAATATCTTTTATAGCTTTTTCCCCCCAGTTCAACCAACATTCTCCAGCTGTCATTTGAAAGCAAGTTCAATTACTTGTACTTATCTCTGGGAACATTATAGTTTAGATTGCTTTCCTTTCTTTTAAAACCACATAAAATGTTTTTGTCCAAGAATATTCCCTAATCCTGAGTCCAGTGGCTATTAAGTAGTCAGTCCTTAATAGATGTTTGTTGACTTTCTAAAATCAGACACAAATGGAATATGAATTTTCTAAGGGTACATTTTAAAATGTCAGTGGACAAAATGGTCCAGGTTTTTCATCCTCAAACCTCAAGAAATAATAAAGTCTACATTTTGCAAATCATTACTCCAAATACTACTAGTTGAAACAACATTTAATAAATAGCAATAGAACTCTACTTAGGATATTTGTTTTTAGATAATTCTGCTAAAAAATGCAGAAAAAAAACCCAAACCTGTCAGCTAAGCAGAGAAAAAAAAGGATTTCAGAGAAAAAGTAGCTGGGAATTTAAAAATGGCTAATCAAGTCCCAAAGTCAATGGAAAAGGATATTAAAAACAGTAGATAGTATGATGCAAAGACACACTTGGGATCAAGCCCTGACTCTGGCATTTAACAGCTATATTAAGTTAATTAACCTACCTGGGCCTCAGCATTTTATCTCTCAAAGAGGGACAGTGCATGTCTCACTGGGTTAATATCAGGATTAAATGAGATAATGGTGATAAACTAGTTCACGTAGAGCCTGTCACACAGTAAATACTCAGGAAATGTTGGCCATTATTAAGAATTAATATCTAAAGAATTAATAGGGTTACCAGTAATGGCTTTTCAATAGTCATATGGAACTACTTGACTGAAAATATCCACAAAAGTATCCAATATGGAGAAACCAGAGGTTAAAGGTCCAAGAATGGATGCATACCTTTACTATGAATGCTCTTATAACCAAATAAACATAGTATGAATTAAAATTTTGATGTTTCCTCCCCAAACCCATAGCTATGAATTATTTCTTGAAGGACAAGGCTAATCCAGCAATAGTGAAGACATACAAACAGTGACGATAGGTCTTATCTTTCCCAAGTCAACCCTGGCTCACAATAGCCACTCTTTATTAAATATCTACTATGTGTCAGGTGCTATACTTGAAGCACTAGAGACATTATCTCTACCCTTCCACCATCCTGTAGGGTGAGCTTACGGATGAGGAGGCTGAGTCTTACCGAGGCAAAGTTCTTGTCTAAGTGTCATCTTGCAAGTGTCAGATTTGGGTTTCCCTCCAGCTGGCTAGCTACAAAGCTCACCTCTTTCCCCTAAGCCATGCTGCCTTACCATACAGATACTAAAAAAGGTAAGGCAAAATGTTTATTTGCTTAACGTTGTGACAACTCATTTCTCGAGAATGAGAATGTTGAAGTAAGAATGATAAAACTGCTTCTGTCTTTGGAGAAACCAATTATGGATTGCCACAGATGACTAGTCAGAAATATTTTAAACCTGATACAAGATAAGTAAAATTCTGTTATTTCAATACTTCTGCTAAAAGTGTTACAGAAAAGAAATCATAAAGGAAATTTTACTATATCTTGCCCCCTATATTTGGAATTCTAATGACTACTGATAAAAACTGATAGTGTTCCCACAGTATATTCTATATAATCCAGTTACTACTCTATCAGGGCAGACCCATAAAAAATGACAATTCAGAAACCGAAGATTAAATATCAAACTAGTAGAATTCCAAGTCTTAGGTAGTAACAAATTGTTCTTTTGGGTTAAAGGCAGCCTCACTCACTCTGAAGTCCTGAACACCAAGCAGCAAGTGATATCACTCTCTGACTACTGTTAAAGATACCTGTTGTACAATAAAAGCATCTTGAAAAGGGGTACTATGTTAGTCTATACACGCTCTGAAAATTAATCTATTAAGAATCTGGACCTGACTTCTCCCTAGGAAAAAAGGTAGCTTTCATAAAAGCAGGAAACACACATGCTCTCATTATAAAACAACAGCATCTTCTTAAGGACCAACCTCCAACCAATACCTCTAATATGGAACTTGTTAGAGCTAAAGTAATTCCTTAAACATGCTCACAAAGAGTGCTGACATTCAAGAAATTATAAATATACATTACCAAAGCAAGAGAAAACTAAGGGCTACCCATAACAACCACTGTTCATTTATCTTCATGATGGGAAATAAGATTTTAAAAATCATTCATGATGTGAAGTCTAAGAAACCTGCCTAACACAGGGTCCTGAAGATGTTTCCCTATGTTTTCTTCTAGGAGTTTTATAGTCTGGCTCTTATATTTAGGACTTTGATGCATTTTGAGTTGATGTTTGTATATGGTGTGAAGTAAGGGCCCAATTTATTCTGCAAATTGACATCCAGTTTTCCAAGCACCATTCGTTGAAGAGACAATTCTTTCCCGATTAAGTGGTCTTTGCCCCCTGGTCAAAAATCAGTTGCCCATAAACATAAGTGTTGATTTCTAAGCTCTCAATTCAATTAAATTGTCTATATGTCTGTTTTTATGCCAGCACCACGCTGTTTTGATTACTGTGGCTTTATAGTAAGTTTTAAGATTGGGAAGTATGAATCTTCCAACTTTGTTCTTCTTTTTTAAGATTGGTTTAGCTATTTGGAGCCTCTTTCCCTTCCATAACTGGGATTGCATTCAGACGCTAAATCACTTTAGGTAGAATTGATACCTTAACAAGATATACTTTTCCAATCCACGAACACAGATTAGCCTTCAATTTATTTAGGTCTTCTTTGATTTCTTTTAGCAACATCATGTAGTTTTCTGTGTACAAGTCCTTTATGTTCTTAGCTGGATTTATTCCTAGAGATTTGACTTTTTAGTTGTTACTATAAATTGATATTTTTCTTGATTTATTCTTCCTATTGTTCATCACTAGTGTATAGAAACACTACCAATTTTTACGTGTTGAGCTTGTACCCTGCCACTTTGCTGAATTCACTTATTAGCTCTAGGAGCTTTGCTGCAGATTTTTCAGGATTTTCTGTATATAGGATCATGTCATCTGCAAATAGGGAAAGTTTTACTTCTTCCTTTGCAATTTGGATTCCTTTCAATTTCTTTTTCTTGCCTAAGTACACTGGCTAGAACTTTCAGTACAATGTTAAATAATGGGTGACGGTGGGCATCCTAGTCTTGTTCCTGATCTTAGAGGGAAAGCTATCAGTCTTTCACTACTAGGTAGGATGTCAGCTGTGCGATTTTCATTAAATGATCTTTATCATGTTGAGGAAGTGCCCATCTATTCCCAGTTTACTAAATGTTTTTATCAAGAAGAGGTGCTGGATTGTGTTAAATGCCTTTTCTGCATCAATTGAGATGATCATGTGGGTTTTCCCCTTCATTTTGCTAATGTGGTAAGTACATTAATTGATTTTCTTTTTTTTTTTTTTTAAAGATTTATTTATTTATTTAATTTCCCCCCCTCTCCTGGTTGTCTGTTCTTGGTGTCTATTTGCTGCGTCTTGTTCTTTGTCCGCTTCTGTTGTCGTCAGTGGCACGGGAAGTGTGGGCGGCACCATTCCTGGGCAGGCTGCACTTTCTTTGGCGCTGGGCGGCTCTCCTTACGGGGTGCACTCCTTGCGTGTGGGGCTCCCCCACGCGGGGGACACCCCTGCGTGGCATGGCACTCCTTGTGCGCATCAGCACTGCGCATGGGCCAGCTCCACACGGGTCAAGGAGGCCCGGGGTTTGAACCGCGGACCTCCCATGTGGTAGACGGACGCCCTAACCACTGGGCCAAAGTCCGTTAATTGATTTTCTTATGTTGAACCACCCTGGCACACCTGGGATAAATTCCACTTGATCATGGTGTATAATTCTTTCAATGTGCAATTGGATTCAGTTTACTAGTACTTTTTGAGGATTTTTGCATCTATGTTCATAAGGAATATTGGTTTGTAGTTTTCTTTTATTGTGGTAGAGCTTTATCTAGCTTCGGTATGAGGGTAATGTTGTTGGCTTTGCAAAATAAATTAGGGTGTGTTCCCTCCTCTTCAATATTTTGGAAGAGTTTGAGTGGGCCTGGTGCTAGCTAATTATTCTTGGAATGTTTAGTAGAAAGTATTTGGAAACCACATATCTGATAAGGGTTTAATATCCAGAAAATATTAAGAAATCCTAGAACTCAGCAACAAAAAGATATACAACCCAATTTAAAAATGGGAAAAAGACTTGAAAAGACATTTTTCCAAAGAAGATATACGAATGGCCAAAAGTACATGAAAAGATGTTCAACATCATTAGCCATTAGGGAAATGCAAAATCACAACCACAACAATGTGCCATTTCCCACACACAAGTATGGCTACTATTTTTTTAAAAATTGGAGAGTGGTTGTAGCTCAGTGGTTGAGTACCTGCTTCCTATGTACGAGGTCCCGGGTTCAATCCCGGTACCTCCTGGAAAAAAAAAAAAGGAAAATTACAAGTGTTATAGAAGACATTCATTCTCATTGCTGGTGGGAATGTAAAACAGTATAGCCACTGTGGACAGGTTGGTGTTTCTCAGAAGTACAGAAGTAATTTACCATATGACCTGTAAATCCCACTTCAAGGTATATATCCAAAATAATTTAAAGCAGGGACTCAAACAGATATTTGCACACTAATGTTCATATTGGCATTATTCACAATTGCCAAAAGAAGGAAGCAACCCAAGTATTCATTACTCAATGACTGGATAAACAAAATGTGGTATACACATACAATGTAATATTATCCAACCATAAAAAGTAATGAAGTTCTGATATGTGACAACATGGATGAACCCTAAAGACATCATGTTGAGTGAAACAAGCCAGACACAAAAGGACAGATACAGTAAATATGAAATAATTAGAATAAACAAACTCAGACTCAGAATCTAGAATATAGTTTCCCAGGGGGTGGGGTGGGGTAGGGAATACAGAATTAAGGCTTAATAGGTACAGAGTTTCTATTTGGGACAATGGAAAAGTTGTGGTAAGAGATAGTGATGATGGTAGCACATTGTGAACATAGTTAACAGCACTGAATTATATATGTGAATGTGGTTAATGGGAAATTTTAGGTTGTATATATGCTATGAGAATACTTTTTTTTTAAATCCATGGAACTGCACAACACAGTGAATCCTAAGTTAAACCATAGACTATAATTAATAGTACAATTATAAAGACCACAATCCAATTTTAGAATTATTAAGATGTGCTTTCATCAATTTTAACCAATGTACCATACCAGTACAAGGGGTTAATAATAGGCTGGTATACGAGAATCCTGTATTTTATGCATGACTGTTCAGTAAACCCACAACTTCTCTAATAAAAAGGAAAATGGAAGAAAAATCATTCATGAGATACTGCCAAAAATAGTAAAAATCTTCTCATGGTGAGGTAAATTGCCCAGCATGATAGCCTGGGCTGGTAATAAATGTGCTGACACAGCTGGCACCCTGGAATCAGCAAGAACAGGCTTGCTGCTCTGGACTTCAGAGTGAGTGAGGCTGCCATTAACGCAAAAGAGCAATTTCTTACTGCCTGCGAATTTACATTCCATTGATTGACAAGTATAAATCTAGACAGATCAGGTGTGTCCTAGTCAGTAGGAAGAAACAGAGAGAATTTTAAGATGCTTCTAATCAGAAATACTCAAGAAAATTCCACTTGGTTCTGATAGTGTATTGATTCAAAACAGGGACACAATCCTTCCCAGAGAACCCAAAAGACTTTGAAAACCAGCTTTGATTCCATACCGTCTAAGCAGAATGTACAGGCAATTGTCCTTTGACAGCAGCCTAAAGTATTTTCACATTTTTATTTCATTATAAGAGAATTACATTTTGGGCATATTTTTGGGAGGGAAATTGGTTGTATCTTTAATTGTAAATGCCCATAACCTAAGACACAGTCATTCCATTTCCAGGAATCTAACCTACAGAAAAACTTTCATGTGTTCACAAATTTACACACACACACACCCCTTTTATTGCTCATTAAATGTAATACAGGAAAGCTGGAAATTCTAAATGTCCACCCATAGGGAAATGGTTAAATAAATACTGGCAATCTACACTATGGTTAATCTATAAATGACATTAGTACAGGCAAATATTTTCAAGGTGAAGCAAAAAAACACCAAGTTATAGAACATGTATACTTTGAACCTCATATATGTGAAAAGCAAAGCTCTGTATGCGACTGAAGGGGGTACTTTCATTTTTTATTCTACATTTCAGTATTGCCTATTCTTAAAATGAGCATGTCTCTTCTGTAACTTACAAAATTTTAAAAAATAAAGTAACTTGTAAAGAACTACAAAATCATATGAATAATACAAAAATCAGCTATAATTCCACTATCTAGAGAGCTGTTGTTTATATTTTGGTAGTATGAATCCTTCAAAATATTTTCCAATGAATTTGCACTAATACAAATTTTCATAGCCCGCATTAAAAAAAAAACACTCAACTTCTCCCATATATTATTGTTTAAAGCATTATTTTTTAATGCATGCCTAGGATCTTATGGGTGTACCATAGTTTATTCACATAATCCTTTATTATGGAAAATGTGACTTGTTTTCTAACTTTTCTCTATAACAAAACCACTCTGATCACTCTTGTACATAAGTAAATCAGTGTACATCTCTATTTCCTTATACAATTTTTTCTGTGGGCAAAGAATACAATAATTAATTAATTAATTTACTGGGCCAAAGAGCAAGAATGTTGTTAGCATTTTTGAGAATGGCTGTACCAATTTAAACTTATACCAGAAACGTTTAAGTGATGGTGGGAGTGTATCTTTCTGAGTACCAATTCAAAGCATTAAAACGTTTTAATCATTGCCATTTTGAAAGACAAAAATAACATTTCTCTATTTCTGTTTGTACTTCTTTGACTATTAATAGTAAAGTTAACCACGGTTCCATATGCTTATCGACTGTCTGAATTTGTTAGAGAACTGCCTGTTCGTACCTTTGTGCATTCTCTACTTGATTACTTCTAAGCCAAGAACTTTGGGGTCTAATGCCTGAACAAAATCTCCTTACAACAATACACCTTGGTCAATCCAGTTTACCTATGGTATAGAGAAAGTTTTAAAAAGATATGAAAGATAAAACAGCAGCAAAATTTTGGAACCTCAAAGAAATACAGTTCAGGTATAATCACTTCTTTAGTCAGCGCCTTCATATTTAAAGTTAAAATCATTTGTTCCTTACCATTGAATTCTTCAACTTCCAGCTCTGGGGCTACCAAGTAATACTGTTCACACAACATCTTGGCTGTTTCATATGCATCTGCAAAGAAAGAAAAAAGTTTAGTTGATGCACTAATAATGGAGGCACAAACAAGTATTTATTATATATACATATTTATAGAATAAAAAAAGAATTTCTAAACTGGCTGATTTTGAATTAATCAACTATTGCCTTAAAAAACTAGAGCTTTTTGGAATAGAATTATTATTCTATTACATATATAAGAGAGATCTATATTTTGTATCGCATTCCTTAAAGTTGTGGTTTTTTTTTAAGGAGTTACTGGGGATAGAATCCGGGACCTCCCACATGTGATGCACACACTCAACCACTGAGCTGCACCTGCTCTGCTTTCCTTAAACCTTTAATGACCATAACATTGTCTTATTATCAAAACACTGGATAAGTGACAATATAGCTAGCTGTATAACAAGTGCATATTTGTTTAACTTTTAATTATTCCCAAAAAGTTTTTTTCATAAAAATCTATGAACTCAAGATTGTACTTCAGGACACTATATAACCTGATTAAATTGCAGCAACAAGATAATATGTTGTGATTTCAAAAACAATAATGTCAAGTCTTAGAATTTGCCAGAGTTATTTGTAAACAATAAATATTTGCTGAATAAATGAGTGCTTCGATGGGTCACAAAATTTAAGTTACTGGAGACACCACTATTGCTTAAAAATGTCCTTTAAGTTGGTTAAAGGTATCAGATTGGGGCTGATATTTATCACCAAAGTATGAAGAGCAACAGTTTGCTCTTGAAAGGAGAAATAAAAGGCACAGGGTAACAACACCAGGGCCATTACAGAAAGAGCTGAAAAAGAGAATTTAGGCGGTTACATCCTGAGGGATGGGGAGAACAAATTCATAAAGCAAAGTCCATTCTTCCATATTTCATGTGTGCCTCTTAAACTACAATTTGAGATCCAAGTTTGTCTGTTACACTTGTTTTGTAACTTTCATACACTCAGTACAGTGCCTGAAGAGATAATAAATATTTCTTGGTTTGATAAATAAATTTTATCTATCTATCTATCTATCTATCTATCTATCTATCTATCTATCTATCTATCTATCTATCTATCTATCTCTTCCCTCCCCCCCCCCCAGTTATCTGCTCTCTGTGTCCATTCCCTGTGTGTTCTTCTGTGACCACTTCTATCCTTATCAGCGGCATCGGGAATCTGTGTTTCTTTTTGTTGCGTCATCTTGCTGCATCAACTCTCCGTGTGTGCGGTGCCATTCCTGGGCAGGCTGAACTTTCTTTCGTGCTGGGTGGCCAGTTCTCCTTACGGGGTGCACTCTTTGTGCGTGGGGCTCCCTTACGCGGGGGACACCCCTGCGTGGCACGGCACTCCTTGCGCGCATCAGCACTGTGCATGGGCCAGCTCCACACGGGTCAAGGAGGCCTGGGGTTTGAACCGCGGACCTCCCATGTGGTAGACGGACGCTCTATCCATTGGGCCAAGTCTGCTTCCCGGTTTGATAAATTTTAAATCTTTTGGTAACTTACTTTCTTTTTAACTTAAAAAAGTAGCTTATTGAAATATAATTCATATACTGCACAATCAACCCATTTAAAGTGTAAGAGTCAATGGTTTTTAGTATATTCACAGAATTGTGCAATCATCACCACAATCCAATTTTAGGATATTTTTATCACCCCAAAAAGAAACCCCATACCCACTGGTAGTCACTACCTACCTTCCCAACCCTAGGCAAAGATGGATTTCAATGGTTTTTAGTATATTCACAGAATTGTGCAATCATCATCACAATCCAATTTTAGGACATTTTTATCACCCCAAAAAGAAACCCCATACCCACTGGTAGTCACTACCTACCTTCCCCAACCCTAGGCAAAGATGGATTTGCTTCCTGTTTCTGTAGATTTGCTAGTCTAGACATTCCATAGAAATGGAATCACACAATATGTGGTCACTTATGACTGATTTCTTTCACTTTGCATAATGTTTTCAAGTTTCATTCACATTGTAGCAGGTATCAGTACTTCCTTCCTTTTTATAGCTGTCCTTTGTATAAATTGTACAAATATACCACATTTTGCTTATCTGTTCATCAGTTGATGGCTTTTTGGGTTGTTTCCACTTTTTGGCTATTATGAACAATGCATCTATGACTATAGTTTTTGTGTGGACATGTTTTCACGTCACCTAGGAGGGAACTGCTGGATCCTATGGTAATTTTAACCTTTTGAGGAACTGCCATACTTTTTCAAGGCAAGAACATTTTTTGTTTCACCTTTACACTTTCTAAAGATCAGATATTCAGATTACTTTAAAAAGTTTCAGGGGCACATCTGAAATGTTCTCAATTGGGTATTGGCTCTTTTGTAGACAGATGTGTACTTCTTTTATATTCCCCACATGGATACTGTACATAGAATAGGTACTTGTTTAAGATTCAAGAGGTGAGAGAAAGAAAAAAGGGAAGGAAGGAAAGGAAGAAAGAAATAAGGGGAAAGAAGATGCCCTAAAGAATAAATGTTAAAATGAAAAATGTTAAAATTTGATACTATCAAACCTAAAATAATACAAAGATAAGATTAGGGTATATTCAGACTAAGTTTTGGTTCATTTACCTTACACTGCTACCAAGTGAAAAGTTTATATATTGTTTGGCCTTGGAGTAAGAATTCTGATTATTTTATTAAGCTTTTAGAATTAAATTGCTATAAAGAATCATATCACAGATAGAGATGTTAGAATGACTCTGACAAGATGATTTAATGAGGAATAGCAAAAAGGAATTGTCAGTGAGAGGAAAAAATTGATCAGTGTGAAAGTAGACATTAAATTAGGATTGAATTTAAACTCTAAAGAGTTAAAATTTAGAATTATACCAAATTTACAAGTTTTTTAAAAAAAATGTTATAATAGGCCTCATCAAATATCTTTTAAAAAGAAAAAAAATCAAGACACTCTTTTTGCTTTGGCTATACCACCCAACAATGCTACATCTCCACCTAGTGACATGATAGCACCAAGCCAACAAAGAACTATCAAGGCCACTTTACTTAAATCAACAAATTCTAAAATCTAAAAATGATGGTTCATTATCCATATACAAAACCAGTAAGTCTCCACAGAACAATTCTTCCAAGTATACAATACCTTTAAAGATGTTTAAACATTGCTTTTCAATTCAATATAGCACAGGAAAATAATCTGACCCTCCCAAATGTGCTAGCTTCTCTTGCTATTAGCTTGCCCAGTAGCATGAGATTATGATAGTACTGTCAAGAAAAAGTACTATACAAATATAATATGTGGAGAATGGTAGAGCCCACATAGAAACAGCCAGCTTCAATTTCAAAAGACCCAGTATGGTTCCTAAGAAAACATGTGAAAAGAATTTTTTAAGCAACGCTATAAATTAGTTTGTATCAATGCTATAATTAAAAATATCATCATGATCCTTGAAACACCCAAGAAATTACAAGACACATATATACCACCCAGGCAAAAACACTTTGAGGGCAGTAATGGCCAAATCCATATTCATATGCATCTCTATAAACTCTCAAGGCACATGATGCCTTGGACACAAAACCCACCTAATAAGTATTTGTTAAATGGAGCAATCCTCTGGCCCATGATAAAGTTCTCAAGGTAAGGTCAATTAGAGAGATGTTCTTTTTGGTCAGGCTGGCATCTAGAGGCCTAGTATGGTTCCCAAATCTGGCTGTTGGTAGAATTCATTACCAAGTTTATAAAGAGTATAGATTATGAACTCTGTGTTGAGGACTGGAAATCTGCACTTTAAAAACTGGGCAGCCAGATTTGGGAACCGCCTGCCTGGAAATGGAAAATCAAAGCCACATTAATTCTGCCACTGTTTCTCTCATGACAGGAATGATCATGGGGTATTAGGGTATATGATTGCACATATACTCAAACAGGACAATTTTGTTTAAAATAATTTAACATAAAAATGAAAAAGCTTAAAAAAACTACCATCATAACCAAAATTCAACTCCTGGGTTATAAATTTATTTTCATTACACCTAGAGTAAAATTTAACTTCTACTTATTAATATAATAAGTTTTTTTTAGGACTTTTCCATTTTTTTAACCTAGAAATAAAAAATTTTAATGTAATTGACCAGATTACTTTTATCTGCAATATATATATGAGCAAAAATTTACTACCAATCTTTAAAAAGAAAAATTAAGGAATGATTATTATTGCCACTTAACACAAGTGATATTATTTTAAGAATTTGTTTTCAAGGGTAATATAAGGTGCTGATCATAAAGTAATTAAGGGAGGCAGACTTGGCCCAGTGGATAGGGCGTCCGTCTACCACATGGGAGGTCCGCGGTTCAAAACCCGGGGCCTCCTGAACCGTGTGGAGTTGGGCCACGCGCAGTGCTGATGCGCACAAAGAGTGCCCTGCCACGCAGGGGTGTCCCCTGTGTAGGGGAGCCCCACGTGCAGGGAGTGCACCCCGTAAGGAGAGCTGCCCAGCGCGAAGGAAGGTCCAGCCTGCCCAGGGGTGGCGCCGCACAAACGGAGAGCTGGCGCAGCAAGATGACACAACAAAAAGAGACACACATTCCTGGGCCACTGACAAGAACAGAAACGGACACAGAAGAACACACAGCGAATGGACACAGAGAGCAGAAAACTGGGGGGGCAGGGAGAGGAAGGGGAAAGAAATAAATAAATCTTTATAAAAAAATAAATAAAATAATTAACCACACTGTGGGTGTGGCATATGGATACTTCCACAGGCTAGACTATCTAAACGGCAAACCCACAAGACTGAAAACAAAAGGCCAAGTCATAAAGAGAAGGGTGAGGGTTTTCCCAGCAACTAGCACAGCAGATCTAACCTAGCCATGAATCAATGTTAAGAAAAAGCACACGAGAAAATTTAATAGATTATGGAGATTATTTTACTAAATATTTTATTATAAGATTTTCCTATTCAAAACTCATCACAGGACTCTGTTCTAAAAATATTAGCCCGTCTCAAATACATGCAACTATTTGTTTACAAATATCTCATAGGAGGCTGGACTAGGAAGAATTTTAGTGAGTGCTGAAAAAAACAAAAATTAAGATGCCAAGGTCCCTAGTTTTAAGGAGCTTATATTCTAGGAGAATACAAAGGAAACAACAAAACAAAACTTAAAGCTCAAGTCTAATAAGCCACTGCCAGACGAAGGTAAATATAAATGACCATAAAGCATTACAAAAGTCATGGATATGCTGGTCTTTAGAAACCCTTTTAAGTTACAAAGAAATTCTAATAAGACATGTCTAATATCACCTTCCTAACCAAAATCCATACTGAGTGCTACATATATTCTGGGGTTCTGCTGTTAGGTGCATACATATTTATAATTGTTATGTCTTCTTGTTCAATTGACTCCTTTATCAGTATATAATGCCCTTCTTTGTCCCTTGTAATAGTATTTTATTTAAAGTCTATTTTATCTGATATTAGTACAACTACCCCAGCTCTCATTTGATTACTTCTTGGATGGTACATTTTTTCTAACCTTTCACTTTCAACCTGCTTATGTCTTTGAATTTAAGGTATCTTGTAAACAGCATATAGTTGAGTCATTTTTTAAAAATCCATTCTGCCGATCTCTGCCTTTTGACTGGAGAGTTTAATTCGTTCACATTTTTTTAAGGAGGTACCAGTGATTGAACCTGGGACCTTGTACATGGGAAGCAGGCACTCAACCACTGAGCTACACTGATTCCCCTCCATTTACATTTTTTTTTATTGACTTTGTAATAATATTACATTAAAAATATATATGTGAGGTCCCATTCAACCCCACCCCCCCACCCCCCTCATTTACATTTAAAGTAACTACTGATAATGCAGGCCTTTCTTCTTCCATTTTGTTATTTCATCTTTGCTAGTCTTCTCTGACCCTCCATTCTTCTGCTAATGCCTATTTTCGTATTTGATTTTTTTGTATTGTACCATATTAAGACGTTCTCATTTCTTTCTAGATGTTTTTTATAAGATTTTATTTTATTTATTTATTCCCCCCTTGTCTGCACTCGCTATCTGCTCTATGTCCATTTGCTGTGTCTGCTGTCTGCTTTTTTTAATTTTAAGAATTTTTATTTTTTTCTTCCCCTCCCCCTCCCCACCCTGCTGTTTTTGCTGTCTGTGTCCATTTTCTTTGTGCTCTTCTGTATCTATTTCTCTTTTTTTTGTCTTCCCATCTTTCTCCTCTAGGATTCACTGGGATTCGATTGTGGGGAACTCTGATGTAGGGAGAGGTTCCCTGTGAATTGCACCACCTCAGTTCCTGGTGTCTGCTGTGCTTCACCCTGACTCTCCCTTTTTTCTCTCTTTTGTTACATCATCTTCTTGCTGCATGACTCACTTGCACAGGCACTGGCTCACCACGGGGGCACTTGGCTTGCCATGCAGGCACTCATGTGGGTACTCGGCTTGCCGCACAAGTACTTGCATGGGCATTTGTCTCACTGTGCAGGCACTGACTCACCATGCAGGCACTTGCGTGGGCACTCAGCTCACCACATGGGCACTCAGCTTGCCACACAGGCACCCACATGGGCACTCAGCTCACCATGTGGGCACTTGGCTCACCACATGGACACTGGACTCATCACACAGGCACTGGCACATCGTGCAGTCATGCTTTCTCTTCTTCTCCACCAGGAGGCCCCAGGGACTGAGTCCAGGTCCTCTCATATGTCAGGTGGAGGCCTTATCACTTGAGCCACATCTGCTTCTCTCATCTTCTCTTTAGGAGGCACCAGGAACCAATCCTGGGACTTACGATGTGGAATGGAGGCACTCAAATGCTTGAGTCACCTCAGCTTCCTGCTTTCTGTTGTGTCTCTCATTGTCTTTCTTCTTTGCGTCTCCTTTGTTATGTAATCTTGTTGTGTCAGCTCACTGGGCCTGCTTGTTGCGCCAGCTCACTGTCTTGCTGGTCTTCTTCAGGAGGCACTGGGAGCCAAACCTGGGAACTCCTGTGTGGTAGGTGGGGGCTCAATTGCTTGAGCCACATTTGCTTCCCTTGATATGTTTTTCATATATTTTCTTTGTGGTTACCATGGGGTTGAATTTAACATCCTAATTATACAGTCATTTTTTACTTGACACCAACTTAACTTCAACAGCATACACATAAACTGTTCCTATGCCCCCATTCTCCCTTTTTTTGGTACTTGTTACAGATTTATCATAACTTTTTGTGCACTTTCATTTTAGCATCTGTAAGAAGTGGAGTTACACACCAAGAAATAGTACTGGTATTTATAATTACCCAAATGTCTATGTTTACCAGAGGTCTTTGTTTCTTTATGCCACTTTGATCCACTGTCCCGTGTCCTTTCCTTTCAGTTTGAAGAACTCCTTTTTAGCATTGTTTGTAGGGAAGGTCTAGTGATAACGAACTCTCTAAGCTTCTGTTTATCTGAGAATGCCTTAATCTCTCCCTCATTTTTGAATGAAAGTCTCACCAGGTATAAAATTATTGATTAGCAATGGTTTTTCCTTGGCACTAAGTATTTCAACCCACTACCTTCTTGCCTCCATAGTTTCTGATGAAAAAATAAGTACTCCATGTAACTGGGACTCCCTTGTACATAACATATTGCTTTTCTCTTTTAGCTTTCAGGACTCTTCCCTTGTCCCTCACATTCCAGTTTGACTACCAAGTGTTTGGGTGTATTTCTCTTCAAAGTTATCCTGTTTGGTCTGCAAATATTCACATCTTTTGCCAAGTTTGGGAAGTTTTCTGTAATTACTTCTTTGAATAATATTCCTTCTGCTCCTTTCTCTCCTTTTCCATCTGGGACTCTCGAAATGTGTATATTGCTAAGCTTGATGGCGTCCCACAGTACTCTTAGGCTATTTTTGCTTTTTCTATGCCTTTTTTTTTCTGGTCCTCAACTTGATTCATTTCAATTGTTTTGTCTGTGAGGTCACTCATTCTTTTTTTTTTTAATTTCTCTCCCCTCACCCCCCCCCAGTTGTCTGCTCTCTGTGTCCATTCGCTGTGTGTTCTTCTGTGACTGCTTCTATCCTTATCAGCGGCACTGGGAATCCGTGTTTCTTTTTGTTGTGTCATCTTGTTTGTGTCAGCTCTCCGTGTGTGGCGCCATTCTTGGGCAGACTGCACTTTCTTTCACACTGGGCGGCTCTCCTTATGGGGCGCACTCCTTGTGCATGGAGCTCCCCTATGCGGGGGACACCCCTGCATGGCAGGGCACTCCCTGAGCGCATGAGCACTGCGCATGGGCCAGCTCCACGCGGGACAAGGAGGCCCAGCGTTTGAACTGCGGACCTCCCATGTGGTAGGCGGACACCTTATCCATTGGGCCAAGTCTGCTTCCCTAATTCTTTCTTCTGTTAGCTCCAATCTGCTGGTGAAACCCTCCTGGGAATTTTTCATTTCCATTATTGTGGTCTTCAACTCCAACAGTTTGGTTTGGCTCCTTTTTAAAAATTTCTATCTCTATATTGAGATTCTCATATTGTTCATTTATTGTTTTTCTAATATCCTTTAGCACTTTACTATATTTTCATCTCTTTGAGCATACTGAAAATCATTTTTTAAAAACTCTTTGGTATGGTCACAGTCTGGTTTTTTTATCCTTTTCCTTTGGATGGACCACCATTTCCTGTTTCTTTGTCTTAGAATCATTTGCTGCACACTGTGCATTTTAATAATTCAAACTAACTCTGGGATTTAGTCCCAGAGCTGTCTGCTTCTTGAGTTTGTATCCAGCTAATGATATAACAGATTTTTTTAAATGCAAGGATCTAACAAAACCAAACAAACCAATGCAAAAAAACACCTTTCACAGTCTTTGCAAATTGTCTTTGCATTGGCTAGAGCTCTTCTTCAACATTCGTCCCTCCTATCAAGGTCAGCCCAAGGCAAATGCAAAATGCAAGGTCCTCCACTATCTTTCCTGGGCCTGCGTCTTGTCCTGGGGTTGTGTTTGCTAGTGGCCTTAGGAGTTTCCTTGTTTGCAGCAATTTGAATGCCACGCACCATCTGCTCCCTAGGAAACAGACCTTCTCCCTCTCCTAGGTGCTCCATTACAGAACTTAAAGCAGGTAAGCCTTTGTCCCAGGCCAACCAACTCAACTGTTTCTTACAAAGCTTTTGCTGTCTCAAGCTGCTTTTGACTGGGAGTGCAAATTCTGAGAGGGGGATGAGCAGAAGAGTTTCCCAAGTCAGTCTTTCCCAGCTGGAACAAGGCCAGGGACCTACAAAGGAAGCCCGGCTGGCTCCACACCAACCTGATGAGGGGATGAGGGAGGGGCTAGCTTTTCCTAAGGATCTTTGAAGCTGCACTTTCTTGGTTTGGTACTTGCTCAGTAAATGTAGCCTTTTAACTGTTTTCCATAGTTTGAAGAGGGGTCTCTAAGGTTCCTCTACTGTTTTTGCCCAGGGCAGGTTGGAACAATATCTGCCCTCAGGGCTGGGCCCCCAGAAATCTGAAGTAGATAATCAAAAGCAGTGATTAGTAATTTTGCACTGCACACCCTGGGACCTTGGGGAACTAGCAAGCTGCACCAGGGGCTGGGGATGATCCAGCCTGCCATAATGTGGGGTATGGGCAGTGAGAGCCACCGCCTGGAGAGTGCAATTTACTATTATTTACCACAATTTTCCAGCTTCCTCCCACTCTTCCCTGGATGCTACATAGCATCTTCTACTAGATTCTAAAGTTTCTAAATAGTTGATTCAGACAGTTCCTGCCTGTTTAATAGTTGTTCTGGTAAAGGAACCGATTCCTGTAGCTTCCTACTGTTGCCATCTTCCCATAACTAGAAATTTGTTTCTTGAACCTAGTGTGAGTGGGTCTCTGTTACTTGCAAACTGAAGAGCCCTAAGTGAGAGCACAAGACATTATTTCTGAACCAGAATAATGACAAACTCTTAGGGTGCCATTTGTTTGCTATTATGCCAAGCAATAACAGCATACATGAACAACACAGGCAAGCTAACATTGTTGTAAGAATTGGCTTTTGTAACAAGTATTTAAGATTGTACCTTTTAAAAAATTATCTTACCACAGGACTTTCCATTCTAGTTCCTGGTTTCTTACAAAGAAAGGAGGGAAAAGGGTCACAATGGAAGGTACCTCCCAGAGGATAATAGGAACTGCTCTACAATACTAATTCCAGCATTCACTACCATGAGTCTATAATTTGCAGATGGGTAAAGGTAGATATTAATGTGCTAAATAAGCACAAGAAGGCATGCTTCAGTGTTCTGCACATTCAACTACTGTTATGCAAGATGCACCTCATTTTTACACATTTATACAACTGTCTAGTCAAAAATAAAAATATTTTCCCTACTCTTCTACAGAAAAGTTTTCTGTAATCTTTCTCAACGATCTAAGTATGGGGATCATTGTTAGTTCATTATGGCTTCTTACAGCTATAAAACACACATCTATTCACAGAAAGGTCATTTAGTTTGGACATAAAACTATGTTTAAAATATGCAGGATCTTCACAGCTGAGAAAACGAACAATGGAACTATCATTAAAACCCAGAATCCCTACTCTCTCCACATCCAACTTCCTAAAACAAAATGAAGGAAGTACAGGCTAGATATAGAGTCACTGAGTTAGAAGCTTAACTGAGAAATCTTAGAGGATACAGGGAGCAGGTAAAAAGCCAGTGCAAAAATACCAACTGCTCTAAAAAGAAGGGGGCAGTGAGATTCCACTACGTAAAGGGAAGTGCCTGACATCCATTTCTTCCTCTCCTTGACAACACTTGAGGACATTGGTAAGAAAAGTTGGTGAGGCCCAGAACTTTTGAGACTTTCTGATTTTTGCCTCCAGGACATTTAAATACAGAAACTCCAGTGCCTTTTACCTAAAGATAGAAGAATTTCCAGGCCTTTTGACCTCTGGTGGACTTGGATAAGCTCTGCCTTGTTTGTTCTCTGTCAGTCTTATTTTAAGCTAGAAAGAGCTGCTGTTTGGGTAGTCTGATACTCAGAGAATTAAGAGTTGGGCCTATAAAGAAACAGAAACCTGTTAAAATTTACCTAGGTTGACAGGGAGAAAAGAGATCTCTGGGTTCTCTCCTAGGGTATCCAGCTCATTTCACCATGAAAGGTTGATTTAGGGTCAATACTCCAGTGAAGAATAAAGATTATATACTTGGCTGGAAAAAACATTTGAATATACAGATTGAGTGTAACAGATCAGATACAGGAAGGACTCCAACAGTATTGATACGGAGGGCGGGATAGAGGCTATGACTGTAAGGTATTGAATTCATCCAGGAAGGTAATGTGTGATAGGTATTAGTGCTGCAGATGGAGAAATATGTGAACACTATGGATTTCGTAGAAACAAAATTTATGAATGATATATGCAGTTAAATAATGATTTGTAAATTTGGTATAAATTCGAATTATAAAATTGTTCTTGCTGGGTTATGAAGACAGGTAATTTTTATTCTTTCTTTTCCCACATTTTTTAAATCATCTTCAATGAGCACTTTTATTATTTTGGTAATAGGGTATTAACCCTCTTAAATGATCCAACTGGTACAGGAGTTATTTGATTAACAAAAAAGTTGGAAAAGTAAGAACTGTAATTACTATCATAAATATTAACTTAAAATGCTCAGTTGAATATACAATTTATTCTTCTGCTAATCATTTCATAGAAGGCCAAAGCTCTCCCCGCCCCTACTGAGATGGCTCCCTTATCTGTTTGCTCATTGCTTGCACTCACAGTCTGCTCATTGTTTTTTGTTTGTTTGTTTGTTTGTCCATTATCTTCTCGTTGTCTGTTTTTTCTTTAGGAGGCCCGGGAACTGAACAAGCCCGGAACCTCCCATGTAGGAGGCAGGCGCCCAACTGCTCGAGCCACAGCCGCTCCCTGCTCGTTTGTGTTTGCTTCTTGTCTGCTTGTTGTGTTTGCTCAACGTCTTCTCACTGTTTGTCTTCTTTAGGAGGTGTTAGGAGCTGAACCACGTGGAAGGTGGGAGCTCAACTGCTTGAGCCACATCTGCTCCCCACAAAGCTTTTTATTTTTAAATCTTTTTTGTCTTTATTCTTTTTTGAGTATGGATCTGTTTGCAGTTCTAGCTCATCTTTCTGGGATAAATGATACATCTATGAATTCCAATTCCTACTTCTTTAAAGTATAATAAACTTAAAGTACTTATGAAGCAATCTGAGTACAGATTCCTTCTAAGACTTTTACTCTGTGCTACCCCATCATCTTAATTATCTTGCTCATAGTAATTTAATTACACTTTTTAAGAGACTTCCTTTTATTTAATCTTTCTGAAATATTTGACTTGATTTTAATGAAAATAAGTCCTTTCAGGGCACTTCAGTATTTCTTTAGTTTATATAATATTTAAATAAATTAGTCACAACATGACTTACATCAAAAGCTTAGGTACAAATAAGTGATCCTTACTAAGCATATACCTCACCAGATGGACGAAGTACAAAAGCATTCTAGAAAATACATACAAGCCAAGAGGATTTAGTATCCTGTGGGTATCAATGTGATTTATGAAGGGAATGAAGGATGTCATAAGAGTTGATTATGTGGGTATTGCTTTACAGCATTTATGCATTTCAGAATCTGAAATCACCCTCCATTGTTTCTTTTCCTTACAGGAATAGGCTGTTGAGAGATGAAAAACATGGTTTTAAAGATGCAGTGGGAAATGGGGAGCACGCCAGTTCTTCTTCCTTACCTCGTGAGGGTGGGGATAGCAGTGTGTGTGTAAGTGGGTGGGTTCTGAGTGGTAGAAGTGCATGGGAGAGTTATGCTAAACAAGTGGTAGGAACAATTAAATAACAGGGTGTAGAAAACTGCTCACAGTACAACAGTGATTTCCCAGGGTATGAAGTTAAAAAAAAAAAAAGGGCAGAAGAAAGAGTAAAGATGAAGCTGTGACTGAGTACAGGAAGAGTGAGAAGAAAAGGGGATTTCAAAGCCCATGGACAAAACTGTGAAGAAGAAGGGACAAAGAAAGCAGAAGGTAGGTTTTAGGTATGAACTTCCATTTTTTTCCCTTTCACACGTTTATTGAACTATTTTGTATATAATTTTTGGCTTGTTTTGGTGCAAAGTTCTGTAAAAGGAGTGATACAAAAGTGGAGAAGAGTAATTCCAGGGCTTTAGAAATTTACACCCCAGTTAGAGAGGTCAACATAAGTACAAATAATAACACCAGGTTATATATATTAAGTACAACAAGTCAATACAGACAGCAGTACTGGAAGATGACAGATTGGTTGCCTCAAGGGGCAGGACACAGCAGATTCCTCATCCCATTCTCCTACTATGCACATGGCTCCCATAAGCACTGCTTTAGTTCTCTCCTCTACGGAAGTCATTAACGGTTTCATAGAGCCCCTATAATTTATCTGGTTGTACTACTCTTGGTGAAAATCTCCCTAAAATTAGTGAAAGATTTTACTTGTGAAGAAACATTGAGATAGTTAAGTATCAGTCTGTTTTAAAATTTGATTTTGAAAAATTTCAAACAAATTCAAAAGTAGAAGATATAGGCGAATCACTCCCCATGAACCCATCACTAGCCTCAACAATTTTCAACATATGTCTAAGCTTTTTTACTTCCCTCCTTTCATATAATTTTGAAGCAAATCCCATATGTCATTTATATCATCTGTACATACTTTTAAATAAACCTATTTAAGTTAGGACTCCTTTTAAAAAATAACAATACCAACATCATACCTAAAAAATTAATGATATATATTTTTTATAAACCAATGCATTTCCCCCGGAGATGGTGCCCTTGGCTGTTTGCTTGGCTTTTTTTTTTTTTTGGCTCATTGTTTGCGCCCATTTGCTCATTGTTTTTGCTCACTGTCTGCTTGTTTTCCATTTGTTTTTTCTTTAAGAGGCACCAGGAACCAAACCAAACCCAGTACCTACCATGTGGTAGGCAGGTGCTCAACTGCTCGAACCACACCCACTTCCTGCTCGTTTGCTTTTGCTTGTTGTCTGCTCATTGTTTGTCTTCTTTAGGAGGCACTGGGACCCAAACCTGGGACCTCCCATGTGGGAGGCAGGCACTCAACTGCTTGAGCCACATCCGCTCCCCAAATGATAATTATAAATGTCAGATATCCAGGGTTTAAATTGTCAATGGTCTTATAAATGCCCTAAATAGCTTTTTAAAATATTTTATAATTTACGCCAGAAACAAAAGTAAAGAGGCACCAAGTTATTATAATCAATGGTATAAATGAGAAGCCAAATGACTTGTACTTATGATACCCAAGGAATACTTCTAAGAAACTTGCCTATAGCTCTTACTACATGCTAGCACTGCTTCAGGGGTGCTACATATATTAATTAATTTAATCTATGATATAGGTAAGTTACTAACAGTGTCATTTTACAGATGAGAAAATGGAGGCACAAAGAGGTAACAAAGTGCCCACAGTCACCCAGTTAACCCAATGCCTATCAGCTGATGAACAGGTAAATAAAATGTGGTCTGTCCATACAATGGTACCTTATTCAGTCATGAAAAGGGATGAAGTACTGATACATGCTATAACATGGATTCTTGAAAATATTATGCTAAGTGAATCAAGCCAGTCACAAAAGACCTCATATTATATAATTCATTTATATGAACTGTCCAAAATAGCAAATTTAGAGGGATAGAAAGTAGATTAGTAGAGCTAAGTAAAAGGGGGTGGGGGGGATGGGGAGTGAGTACTAATGGGTACAGGGTTTCTTTAGGGGGTAATAAAAATGCTCTTGAATTGTAGCGATGGTTGCACAACTCTGAACATACTAAAAACCACTGAATTGTACAGCATATGAATTAGGTCTCAATAAAGTTGCTTTTTATGAAAGTAAATTATCAAAAGGTTTAAGATTTATCAAACCAAAGGATATTTATTGATCATCTACACAGGCACAATAATTACATTTTATGAGAGTTATAATGGAAGTGTAAGACACAAGCCCTGATCTCAAATTGTTTACAATTGAAGAGGTGCACAAGAAATACATAATAATGCACTTTTCCCTTATGGCATTTGTGACTCTTCTCTAAGGGGTAACTGACTGACTCAGCCAAGTTTTCTGATTCATAAAAGTCATTAGACTAAGGCTAAATAAACATCTAAGCTACGACAAGACCAATCCTGCTCTCCTGCTTCCCTGCCTCCCTGGAGGCATGCAGAGGCTATGATCAACCACAGGGTGTCTTGTGTGAGAGAGACCTATAAGACTCTTCTTGCAGGGAGCCGAGGCTGGGCCTATTCACCTTATATGTGAAATAATTTGAGTAAATGTTTTCTAACCAAAGAGAGGCCAGGATAGCTTGACAATCCTAGACTAAGCTAAGGTCAGCAGACATATGGATCCCTGCTCCTGGTTTAGGAATGCCCAAGGTAAACAAATAGCTCAAGTTTTCCTACACCATGGCTGCTGAATGTCTGGGCTGTTCTCCCCACTGGGGAAGCTGTACATTCTGGACCACTTCTTTGGTCCTCCTGCAATAGTCCAGGTCACTCTGCTTGAGGTGGGCTTGAGAGCCATACCAAGGAGACAAGACCCTCTACTGCCTCTTACTTAGCTGCACAGTTCGGGAAAAATCCAAGCAACAGAGAGCCCTGATGAAGACTGGGGAGACTTGTGGTCATGACAACTGGAACAGGGAGTTTTGAGGAGGGATACAAGAGTGATCGTTAAGAGATATGATCTGGAGAAGGGGACAGATTGGGGATTGGAGGCTGCATAGAGTAACCATAATATTGGAGACAAATGAAGAAGTACAGGAACCTGGTGGATCACTTACAACTGGGAATAATTTCTGGAGATAGCATTTATCTTAGATGAATAATGAAGAACTACTGTTCAAATTCAAAGTGCCCAGGTACCAAGGACTTAGGGTCACAGGGCGCTATTCTACCCTGAGGCTACTGGAAAAATGTCTAGCTTGACGTCCAATAAACAGGGACGTCTGCATGCCAAGTACATTCTAAAACTAGGGATGCATATAAGAAAGAAGCTTAAATTCTACAAATATGCGAATTCAGCCTAATTTTATAATAAGGCGCCATGATCTCTGAAATTTCCAGGTAATAATGACAATCAAAACTTAGGCTCTAAATAATGATGTTTGTGACTAGCAGAGCTATTATATGGGTATGACAGTGGCTGAAAGGGAAAGTATCATGACACGTATATTACTAGAAGGAGAGCTAAAATAATGTAACAGGGGACTATATAACATAATGAAACCTCATGTAAAATATGAATATGGATGATATTGCATATATAAGACTGTTTTTACAAAATAAAAATACAAATAAACTAGAGAAAGGGAAACAGAATAGCAGCTATGTGTGGCAGGGGAAGCATGGAGAGACTGAGAGGTGATGAGTTTGGTTTGGTTTTTGTTTTTTTAGTATTATTACTTGAGTAATGAAAATGCTCAAAATAATTGAAGTGGTTCATGCATAACTATGTGATTATACTGAATACCACTGATTGTACATGTTGGATGGATTACTGCTGTATTAATATGTATCAATAAAATTGATTTGTTCAAAAAAACCTTAGGCATTCTTAAGCTAACAAATGTTCACTGTTTAAGATAGCACTACAAAAAAGTGCTCATCAATGAAGTAGAAACTCACATTTTGAGCATTACTAATTCTGCATCTTCCCCTGAATTACCTAGAAATAATGTTTCATATTTGGATCAAGTGGATTGGGACCAGAGGGGCCTGATGCATCAGCAGACAATGTAGCAACATAACCCTCTAGCCAAGCTGCCTCAAATAAACAACAATCCTATTTGAATTACAATCCATAACATTACCTTGGTCTCCTTACCTTTCACTACATCAGCCACATTACAAGTGGGATCAATACTCCCGATGTGTTTAGGATGAGCAGGATTAGGGTCACCACCAAACAGAAGTGCTAAACAAACACAAAAGAGAAGGGAGAGGATGAAAAAAATAGCAGGTTAGGTTGGTCAAGCAGAGGAATTAACAGCAGTTTATAAGTTTTGGGGTTTTTTTTTGGTTAGGAGTTGATAAGTTTTGAAAAATATTCTCGTATTTGTAAGAATGATTTTAGCATCTACAGTATTTTTAGAGCAATAGAATATATACAAATGATGGGAGATGAAGTGTAGACAACCCTTTCTCCCCCACCCAATGTTTGCCCACCTTCTCCATACTACTCCAGATATTGATTCCAACATTCACTAACTATTTAGATCATGCAGTCTGCACCATTTGGACAGGCCTGCAAAATGTTTTCACTATGACTTTTTCAAATGCCTCCATCATGGAGACTTTTTCAATGTAGTATGTACAGACAATATTTGTTCAAGTATTTTTATAATAAGCACATTCAAATAATTTCACAATACACAAGGTTTGCAAAGTTTTGTTCAGGAAAAAAAGCCAAAAGAAGCTTATTTTTAAACCAAGCAAAACTGTCAATAATGTAGACTCCATATAAGGAGAATGCCTATATAAAATAGGAAAATGTTAAATTATGAAAAATGGCAAATATGGGCATTAGGCCAATACATAAAGTTCCAAGCAATTAAGGAGAAGAAAAACAGAGGTGCATGAGCTTAACCTACCATCTAAAAACATGTATGTATATATGTATATACACATTTTTCAATCAGAGAGAAACTAGTTATTTAAGTAGTTTAGCTAAATAGTATTTAAGTTCTTTTGTAAATTCTCATACATTTCTATTTTCAAAAGGTGTACAATTAGAACAAATCCACATTTAATAGTTGCATAAAATTAATTTATCCAAATACATAAAATTAGTAAAATAAAGATGCTCTGTCCATTTTCCAACTCAGCAAATAGGTTGCATTAGACTCTAGACATGCTGATGCTTTTTCATGAAAATTATGAAATCAGTCAAAAAGACAGTGCTGATAATAAGCCAAAAAGTTTTTATTAGAGACTTTTTGTTGTGTTTTTATCTATCAGCCAAGAGAGTGAAATAAACTCTCAATATGGGATTATTGCCTAACAATCTCACTTAAACACCCTCTGATCATTGTATATGCAAATTCAATATTCTCAATATCAATGTTTTTTAAAGCCAACAAGGAGAGCAGTCTCAGAGACACAAGAAAGTATTCAGCGATAAACCCACAGCTGCAAGTCCCTCAGTAGAGGCTTAAAAAGGCAGGTAGTGGTTATGTCTCGTAATATAAGCATCACAACAGCCTTTCAAGGATTTCTTTTAACGAAGAATACTGACAAGTAGCTTGTAAATAGGTGGTATTTACTTAGGAAAAACTGAACTAGCAACGAAATTTCTACAGCCAAAAATGCAGGTCAGTAAATTAAAAGTGAAAGCAACAGGAAAACATTTGGGAGAAACTCCAGTTACCTTTTCTGAAATGCAAAACCCAAGCCCAACTTACTGTGCTGGTTAATAAGCATGCGGAAAGAAATGCGGTTGGTATAAAAGCGATCCAGAAAATACTGGATGTTACTGCTGATGAAAGGATCGAATCCATACTTCTCCTTATATTCAATCACTCCCTGAGCCATGGTAGGAACCACATCATTATGTCTATTTCTCACTTTGATCAGGACTTGCAGAAAGCTGTCGGGAGGGAAACAAAATACAGTCAGTCTATCTCATGCCCTCATGGACTGAAGCACAGATTTCCCAGCTCCATCCCCAGGACTATTTATCTGCGGGTATTTTTATGGGTAGAGACATCATTACCATTATATACTCATAAGAAACAAAAGCGTTACTCAAGTTTTTGCTTAGAATTTTCTTTCAATAGAAACACTTCTTTCAGAGATGCAAAAAGTAAAAGGTTCTAGTAAAGAAAAAAAATGCTCAAGTATCTTTTTAGGAATCCACTGATATTTTTGGATAAGTGATTGCAATGTAATGCAGACTCTATAAATGTTTGTTGAATAAATACTTGTAGAACATATCAATATTTCTTCTGACAACATGTGGACAATCCACAAAAATATCCGAAGATTTATTAATGGAGTCTCAAAGCAATAGCTTCCATGAGACTATCTATATACCCAAAATAATGTCAAAATTTTTAAAAGCAAAATTTTGAAATAAATTTCTCACAGCAATAAAATGTAGTGCTGAAATGTAGATAGAAGAAAGACAATTAAAACCAACTTATTCAGGAAGTGGACTTGGCCCAGTGGTTAGGGCGTCTGCCTACCACATGGGAGGTCCACGGTTCAAACCCCGGGCCTCCTTGACCTGCGTGAGGCTGGCCCATGCTCAGTGCTGATGCGCGCAAGGAGTGCCCTGCCATGCAGGGGTGTCCCCCGCGTAGGGGAGCCCCACGCGCAAGGAGTGCGCCCCATAAGAAGAGCCACCCAGCATGAAAGAAAGTGCAGCCTGCCCTAGAATGGCACCACACACACGGAGAGCTGACACAACAAGATGACGCAACAAAAAGAAACACAGATACCCGCTACCGCTGATAAGGAAAGAAGCGGTCACAGAAGAACATGCAGCAAATGGACACAGAGAGCAAACAGGGGGAGGGGGGGAAGAAAGGGGAGAGAAATAAATAAAACTTAAAAAAAAGCCCAACGTATTCAATTGTTCTGCTATATTAGTATAAAGATGCACAGAGAAAAACATTAAGAATGGCAACTAAGAATGGAAGGATAAGTCAATGGACCCAAATAAAAAGGTGAGTATGTGTGTATAAAAAAATAAGAATGAGCATATTGATAAAGTGACATTTCAAGTCAGTAGAAAAATAAATCAATTGGGATAGCTGGCTAACAAATTAAGTCACTTCCTAATTTCAAACCAAAAAAATGTATTAGCATGTAAAAGAGTAAAACCATGTGAATAAGTATATAACCTCGGCGTAAGGAAGGCTGTTCTAAGCTAAATACCTGAGATAGAAACAACCATGAAGAAATAAATGACATGGTTATCTCAAATTTCATCAGTTCTGTTGGCACACACATTAGAAATAAAGTCAAAAAGTGTAAACTGGGGGAAGCGGATTTGGCTCAACTGATAGAGCGTCCGCCTACTACATGGGAGGTCCGCGGTTCAAACCCCGGGCCTCCTGACCTGCATGGTGAGCTGGCCCATGCGCAGTACTGATGCAAGGAGTGCCCTGCCACGCAGGGGTGTCCCCTGCATAGGGGAGCTCCACGCACGAGGAGTGTGCCCCGTAAGGAGAGCCACCCAGCGTGAAAGAAAGTGAAGCCTGCCCAGGGATGGTGCCGCACACACGGAGAGCTGACACAACAAGATGACGCAACAAAAAGAAGCACAGATTCCTGGTGCCACTGACAAGAATACAGGCAGACGCAGACAGCGTGGGGGGGGGGGGAGGGGAGGAAGGGGAGAGAAATACATAAAAAATAAATCTTTAAAAAAGAAAGTGTAAACTGGGAAAAATATATCTAAGCAAAGAATCTGATGATAATGAAAAACTGGCCAAAGAGGAAACAGAAGCGCCAATAACTTCACCCTCACAATAATAAAAGAAACACAAATTAAAACAAGATACTATTTCCCATTAGACTGGCAAGGAATAACCACTGTCAGCTACAGCTACAGTATGGAAAAATGAACACTCACACACTCTGCTGGTGGAAGCCTGACTCATGCATTTCTGGGGGCAATTTAGCAACATGTATCAAAAGCCTGAAGAACATAATTCTGCTTTCAGGAATTAATTCTAGGAAAATAATGGGCCAAGGTGACCAGACATACTTAAAAGTTATTCTTCAGAGCAGTGTTTGTAGTAGCAAGAAAACTACCAACCATTTCAAAGTCCAACAATAGAGAGTCAAATTGCATGACCTATCCATAAATGCGCAATTATGAGACTACTACTAATGGTGTAGATCTAGAATTTAGATACTTTTTTTGTAAAAATATTTCATACATATATATATGTATGTATATATATATATATATATATTAAAAATACATGCCTAAGGAAAAATATGGATGGAAGGAAAATGTTAACATTGGTTGTCCCCCTGGTGGTGAAAATTTGGAGTGACTTTCTTCATACTTATCTAAATAGTTGCTTTTCTCAATGATGAATTATTCTTTCTGTAACATACATACATACATAGTAAAGATGAATAAATCAACTCTGAAATGAGAAGGCCATACTTATTCACAAGAAATTTTGTAATAGAAAATTTGTCCTTTATATAATATTCATAAATTCAATATTATTAAGGTGAAACCATTTATTATAGTAGAGAAGTGCCTCAACTATCTGAAGGGAGGGGGTTTGTCTTCAATGGCTCAATTCTCAGAATACTTCCCAGTCTTCTGGGGCTCTTCTAAACTTTATCATTGTAAACATGGTTGTTCTCTAGGCTATTTTCACTTTAATAAACTGAATTCACTGATGGGGACTCCTATATAATCTATCACTGAACAGAAAAGGCAATTATTCACTCACCTTTCACTCCAAAGAAGAGCATTGGGCTTTTCAAATCACAACTATCTTGCTGGCTGTGTGAATCTGGGCAAGTTACCTAGCATCACTGAGTGAGAGCTAGTGTATCTATCATACACTAGAGTCAGCACCTGACAGCTTACAAAGCAGGTTCATGTTCATTCATCTCATCTAATTTATAACCTGTTCCACAAATTGACACAGGACTGAAGAAAAACAACAGAAATGTAATATTGCATACTTCCGACAAATCTTTATCTATGAAATCTATAAAATTTGGAGCTACAGAGGCCAGTACTAACTTACAGAATTTCATCAAAACCAACTGTCACCAGCTAATGACTTTTGAGAAAACAAAGTTCCTGGACTCAACCCATTTAATACCTTAATACAATAGCAGTGGCTTATCAAGGAAAATACTGCATCTGAGGCTCTAACCCATTGCTTCCTTTCAACATTTCACAGATTCATTAAAAAAAACAACCCACCTAACGTAGTATAAAACATGTCAGGGTATTTCTCCTTTCCTTATTTTAATTTGCAACTAAACTTAAGCTAGCCACTCCGAGCGCAAACCAGCAGTGGGGTACATTGTAAAGAGCAATGCACTAGGGAAAAGAAAACATGATTAATAGATCCAGCTCTGCTAGTAACTGATTTTACAATCTTGGGCAAGTCACTTCACATCTCTGACCTCAACTTCCTCATCTGTAAACTGACAGGGCTGAGTTAAAGGCCCCCTAAGGCCGTTTGGATAACATGTTGTTTCTCTACTTCTGTTTATGTAACACCTGTATGTGAGGTATTCATTCTCGCAACTGTATGGACTAGGAAAGAAATTCCTCAGCAAAACAGGACTGCCAAATGCATCCACACATGCAAACGTGAAACCAGAGGAAATTACTTTGAAGGGAGATACTGAATTTTTTCTTGGGGGAGAAAACACTGTCAGAGCTAGGGTGAGTGATTCTTGGCTAAACGAAAATAAAAACCAGAAATAGTTTCTATCAGCATTAGAACTTAGCAGTCTTTGTACATAACAGCAGCAACAGAATTCAAGTTGTTATATTAAAAGTACACTGCTTTTTCAAAATGAAGCCATTACAGTTTCTGAGTGCAAACATAACATCCCATTGAAATAAATTTTTTAAAAAGTTGTAAAGGATTGAGTAGGTAAATTCAGGCTTATACCAAGGATACTACATTCTTAAAACTACCACTAGGTGGAACATTTACTGCAATATTTATAGTGAGCGCCAGGTTCATCTTGAAATCATGGAGCATAATTCCAACTGTCATTATTCCTTTCGTACTATGTTAAATTCTTAACCTCAAATTTTAAAAAGTGCAATATTGAGTTATTACCCAAAAAGAAATTAATTCTTTTGCCGGAATTGTATTTCTTGGTTCCTAATGACATGAGTTCCATTTATCAAAACTTGTTTTAACTATGTATTTTTACCTTCAGGTAAGTTTTGGAACTATACTTACTTATCTAAAACCTGCTGATCTTCTGGGCTCTTATTTTCATATTCTAAAAGTTCAAGGAAGCTCTGCATATACCTAAAAAAAGAACAGTTAATGTGTTAGTTACCCACTCAGTATCCATTCTTCTTTTACCTCTTTCTAAGAGTACCCCAAATTTTCACCCAGGTATCCAATCCATGCCCAGTTCTAACTCAACCCAAGTGCACTAGGGGAAGCTGATACCACAACTGCTCCTGGGCAGCTTGGTTTCTCTATGGGTTATCTCATATCTCTTACCACTAATTATCCAACAGTCCAGTCTAAGCCTCTCACTGCATCTTATCCCCGTGAACACAGGGACTGGTTCGGGAATGGGCTTATGCATTAATTTGGGTCAGTAAAATAAGAGGGAAGACTTGTTGGAGGTCTCTGGGAGACAAATCAACTTGCTTTGCACAGCGTGCTATGTTGATGTGAAGTCTGGAACTGCTGCAGCTCTACTGCCACCAGGAAGAAATCCAGCCTTAAAATAAAGCCGACACCATGGAAAGCAGAGCCTTAACAATCTCACTAATCTCTGACTCAAACCAACACTGAAAGCTCACCCATGACTGGACCTTAGAGCTATACAAGCCAATTTATTGTTTAAACCAGGTTTTGCTGTAATTTCTGCTACTTGCAATCAAATACAACCTGATATAGCAAATGTACAGTTTGATTACCAAAAAAGTACAGGAAAACTTTAAGAAGTACATGTGTGACATTGAAGTGGACTCTAAGAACTTAGAAACTAGAAAAAAAGAAGATTCCTTCTCAGAGTTAAACTAATTTCATTACATTTAATGGAGGAGAAAAATGCCTCTTAGGCCCTCAGAAACAGCCTCTGGATTAAGACTAGCTACACATCTCAGTCAGAACCAGTACAAGAAATACTGTGTGCAACATGAAGATCTGGAGAACACAGAAAAATAGGATTCAGAGAGGCGCAAATTATAGCAGCTACATCCAGACAGGACTCTTGCTGAATGTGGTGAGGATTCAGATATTCCCATTACTTAGAGGTGTAGGCCTTAACATGTCCTGAAAAAATTATCCCTTTATTCTAATTAGTCTAACAATCAGTTACAGCTAACCCCATTATCTAGCTTCGGACAAAGGAGGAGGGCACTCTAGTAACTAAAAATGACTGTTACTCATAAAGATACATAAACAGAATGTCATTCTTTTAAGCAGCCCCACATGAACTGTGTGACAATGCATTTGGTACTAAAATATGCTCATCCTTGGGTATATTTTTAAAAATGTCTCTGGACATAAAAGTCTATGGATTAGATATCATTAAAATCATCAGGTTGGGTGGCGGACTTGGCCCAGTGGGTAGGGCGTCCATCTACCACATGGGAGGTCCGCAGTTCAAACCCCGGGCCTCCTTGACCCGTGTGGAGCTGGCCCATGCGCAGTGCTGATGCGCGCAAGGAGTGCCCTGCCATGCAGGGGTGTCCCCAGTAGGGGAGCCCCACGTGCAAGGAGTGTGCCCTGTAAGGAGAGCCGCCCAGTGAGAAAGAAAGTGCAGCCTGCCCAGTAATGGTGCCGCACACACGGAGAGCTGACACAACAAGATGACGCAACAAGAAAAAACACAGATTCCTGTGCTGCTGACAACAATAGAAGCAGACAAAGAAGAAGACACAGCAAATAGACACAGAGAACAGACAACCGGGGTGGGGGAGGAAGGGGAGAGAAATAAATCAGTCAATCAATCTTCAAAAAAATAATCATCAGGTAAAAACCGCTCTCCGATGCTAAAGTCAGCCAATCCCCTGGTGATGCCCTCTGTCCGGCCACACACAGGCAAAATTTTAGTAAGGCATCCCACCCCTTTCAGGAATGGTCCTTTCTGAACAGGATAATTCACTTACAGTTTAAAGAGCAAATTCATTCAAAGTTTAAAGAGCAAAGTCATAAGGAGAGAGGAGTCAAAGACTATGCTGAGGTGCCTAGCCTGAAAGTCAAGAGAACAAGGAGAGCACATTCTGACTGAGGGGAGAGAGGTAGGATTCACAGCCTGTTTTTACATAAGACCCACTTTAAAAAAGAAAAGGAGATGGCAACTAAATGCAATGTATGATCCTGTACTGGATCCTAAATCAGGGGTGGGGGAGACTGCTGAAAAGTTAGTATAATGAGAGTAAGTTCTACATGTTAGAAGATACTACTGTGTCAATGTTAAAATTCCTAAATTTGATAATCACACTGTGGTTATCTAAAAATTGTTCTAAGGAAATACATACTAAGGTATTTAGTGGCAAAGGGACATGATGTCTACCATTAACCCAAATGGTTCACAGAGAAAAAACTATATATATATATTAGGTATGCGGATGGGTAGACTGACAGAGAGACAGAGAAAGAGAGAGAATATGACAGAGCAAATGTTAACAATTAATGAATCTGGGTGAAGGTATACAGGAATTCCTTCTACTAGTCTTACAACCCTTCTGTTAAGTATGAAATTATTTCTAAATAAAATGTTTTAAAAAAAGAAAAGGAAGAAATGACATGCCTATGTTTAGAATGGATATGGAAGAGGAATGAATGGTGAGGAGAGGAAGAATTGTTGACACAGTAATCTGAGTCTATGCTTTGGCAGTAAATCACTTTAATGCCCTAAAGTAACCTGTGCACCCTTTATCAGCAAAAGTTAATATCCAACTGTCACTGCTGCCAGAACCAGGAGACCTGAAAGTCATCTAGCTTACCTAGAATCCTCACCGCAGCGTCCCCCTCATAGTGATTATATACTTCCTGCTAGAAAACCTCTAATGATGGTCTTGAAGCAATGAAGAAGTCTCATGCAACAAGTACTCCTTCTGAAACAAGCCATTAGTTCAGGGTAGAGTATAACTGGCTATAATATCAAAGTCACAGTCACTGGCCGTCTGCTCCTCCTGGCCTCTAAGGAGCAGATTAATAGTTCCATTCTCCTTACATTTGTTCACATTGTTCCCTTCCCCTCAGCTGCTCTCCCTCCCTGTCAACTCTACCTGTCAAACTCCTTGACTCCAGAGCCACATCTCATTACCTCAGTGTCCTCCACAGTCTTCTACCTTGCATTTACACTACAGAGTAGACATGCAAAGGTTTCTCGAATACATGCAAATCCTTCTCTAAAAATGCCCGGGCAGGCTGTCAGCTCTTACATCCTGCCACTCACTGCCCTCACCCTGTTCACCTAGTGCATAGTTTAGTCACAAATTCAACTTTCCCAATTAAATAAAGTATGCTTTAAGCATCAGAGCCATCTACAATTGATTTATCTTTACGTTACATTCTGTTAAGATTTTTCATACTTTTAATAGGACAAATGAAACACATCAGGTAGCTGATTTCCCCCCCAAACTGAGCTCCCCTTTTAAGTGACTTACTTAATTTGTTTTAAAAGAGATACTGCCTTCAAGGAACTTCTTTAAAAGGAAAACAAAAGGAGCAAGACTAGGACTTATGAAAAGTGGCCAACTTCCTCCTATTGAAAGCACTGCTGTTCCTTTATATTTTTCTCTACTTTCCCATTTCTTAAATAATGAACATAAATCACATTTAACCAGGAAAGTGAAATGTGAAGTCAAGAAAGTATCGGGTAGAATCTGGAAATACTTTCATCAAAACAATTTTAAACTCAACAGTCCGCAATAAAAGCAGCAACTCTTAATTGCCTGAAAAAACCCAGCTATGCTGAATGACTCATTGCCAGTCACACAGTACATGTACTCATATGAAGAACAATCCCAACGCTAAATGTTCAGAGCATTTGTAGGAAGTCCCATTTTAAGCCACAGTATTTACGTACCAACTTTGAACTAATCCCACTGAAGGACGGTTAAGCAAGTTATCTGGCAGAAGATTCACTTCTCTCATTGTGTTAGCCAGTCGCACAGGAAGCTCCTTTCGTAGAAACATATACGATGTTTTCTCACATGCATTATCTCTCCCTGTTAAGAGATGAAAAATGTTCTGTGATTTTATAATCTAACACACGGATTAATGAGGGGCTCTCATGGTAGCATAGTTACTGGTTAAGCTGAGAAAAATAATCCTGCAGTTTCTAGTTAAATTTTTATCCTCTGAAATAACAAGTTTAAGAAAATAATTTAATTAGAACTGAAAAAGAACATTTATTTCAAGAGGCAACCTTGAAAGCCTTTTTAAAAAACCACAAATACATTCCTAATGATACCAGCAGAACATAAAAGTGACCTAGGATTCCATCTGAATTTGTTTTCAAATAAACACTGTGGGGGAACTGCCAAGCACAAAAGTACTAGTACATGTAAGTCCACTCCTGTTCCTAGGGGTTCCCTGAAGGCAACAGATCCATTCATTCCACACGAATTCACCTACCGTGTGCCAACTGTTTCCTAAGATTTCCTTCCAATGTGTTTCTTCAAGGACCACAGCTCTACCACCCTGGGAAGTAGCCACAGACCATCTGACTCCAAGGCAGGGGGTCTGACCAAGACACAGGACTTGGATGTGTCAGAAAAACCAGCTCATGGGAACGCTCAGAAGCGGAGAGATCTACTCTTAAGGAAGAGATCAGGGAGTCTCCTGGAAGTTGCCCTGAGCTGGTTGTGCATAAAGTTTACGTAAACAGGACACAGTGAGAGTAAAGGTACTCGGCCACCTGAAAGGGGAAACCCAAGGCCCTTCCTTTGCTACCAGGTGGCCAGAGTAGTTCTACGATTGGTCTTCCCAACTCCCAGTCCAGCTGTAAACCTGATGATGGTTGGGGGATGAGGGACATGAAAGAAAGGACATGAGCTTCGGGGACAGAAATGTGTTCCGGTCCCATCTTCTCCATTTTAGGGCCCTGAAACTTTTGGTAAGCTTCTTAACCTCTCTGAGTCTCGGTAGTCTTATCTGTAAAATGGGAATGACGCTTTAAATAAAATGTGAAAACCTATGTGGAGCCCCGCACAGAGCACTGTTCAATAAATATTAGTTCTTCTGCCCTCAGTGATACTTATGGGTCCATCCCATCTCCCTCACACTTAAAAGACCTTGCTGATGCTCCATAGTTCCTGGAGGTTGCTCTCAAATGGGCAACATGGGCTCAGAAAGGGGGAAGCAGAGCTCATCTAACGATTTTCTCCTCCACAATCTCCTTATTCTTCCACATGTGATAAAGTCAGCAAATCAGAGATTGAGAAATAAGTCAGATTTTCTAACACTTCCAGCCAAGTTCTGATTTATTCCTTTCCTCTCTCCCCTGAACAAGACTGGAAATAAAGGCACTCACTCTTGAAATGTATCTGTAGAACCTTTCTTGGTCACACGGCCCTGTCTCCTCCTCTCCATTTTTAAAAGAGTTAGACTAAAAAAGTAGTATCTTAAACAATCCAACGCTTGTTTCCTTCATTCTAAGTGAGTACACTGAAGGCCTTCAGTAAATCTTTAACTAATTGATGATCCTTAGACGCTTAGCATTTTCACATGATGAATACTTTAATCCACGGAACACCCATTTCATTCCATATAAGGGGAGGTGGAATACCCCAGCAAAGTCTTTTAAGCCTCTGCTCTATACACACTCATTTGGTCTTAGACTATTAACATTTAAAATAACAGCGGTTATTTTACTTCAGATAATATATACTATCCCTAAAAGGTTCTGTATACATATTTTTATAGATGAGATCATTTTAAATGCACTAAAATTGCTGATATTTAAAAAGAATCTCATAGTGACTCTCATGATAAAATGAAGGACCTATTATCTAATTTAAATTGTAAATCTAGATTTTCACATACCAGGGGAAATACTTTGCATCCTGGTTAAATATAATTGTTTTAAAAAGCACAAAAGAAATGCTAAGGTTGTCATGGAATCGAGAAGAAGAGGAAGAACACTGTGGCTCTGAATATGAACTAGGAGTGTCAGTATGAACTTGTGACTTTAAAAACTTATCTGAGGGGAAACGGACTTGGCCCAGTGGTTAGGGCATCCATCTACCACATGGGAGGTCCGCGGTTCAAACCCCAGGCCTCCTTGACCCGTGTGGAGCTGGCCCATGCCCAGTGCTGATGCGCACAAGGAGTGCCCTGCCACGCAGGGGTGTCCCCCGCGTAGGGGAGCCCCAAGCGCAAGGAGTGCACCCCATAAGGAGAGCCGCGGAATGGCGCCGCCCACACTTCCAGTGCTGCTGAGGACAACAGAAGCGGACAAAGAAACAAGACGCAGCAAATAGACACAGAGAACAGACAACCGGGGGAGGGGGGAGATTAAATAAATAAATAAATCTTTAAAAAAAAAAACTTATCTGAGTTTGGGGGAGTGAAAGTTTACCTGTTTACATTTTCAAGTCAAGAGCACATCAGAAGGAGCAAACTAAAGCCCAGGGATAGGGTGAAGAGGGAGAAGCATGAGGAGTGACAGCAAAGGGCTGGATGGTTTCCAAACATGATGATTTTCAGATTTGGGAAGGTAAAAAGGTATATATATACATCATACGTTGTACAATAGGGCATACTATAAAGACATTAGTATATCAGTAGTAAGTATATGAATATTTACACTGAGTGAGATAAAGACTAGCCTCAAGTCAGTTCAGGTCAGGTTTTGCCATGCAATGAGTTCTGGTACCAACCTAATGAAAAAACATTCAATATTTACAGCTTTCTGGACATCAGTTCAGATAAAGGTTTGTGGTTCTGTAGGGCAGTAATGACAAGGTCTGGTGGTAGAATAAAGACACACTTAGGTTTGAATCTTGACTCAAGCACAAGCTTTATGAACTTGGGCACTTTTTTAAAAAAACACTTCTAAGTCTCAGTGTAACCATCGATAAAATAATAACAATAGTACTTATTTTATAGATTGTTGTGAGGATTAAAACAGGCTTAACATTTGACATTGACAAGTTCTTAAAACTTGGAAGGGCTCATTAAATAGCTATCCTTAATAATGAAGACAGTGACAAAGCAGAACAGTCTGAGGCCATGCGGTACAAACAAGATGAAATGGTATGACGTTGGTAAGCCTTGAGAGCACGACCGCATTCTAGCTCCGCAGTGTCTGTGCTCATGTGATGATTCTACACAATTAAAAAAGGATTAAAGTATGTTCTCTGTTCCTCTCCTCAATATTTTAAAGTAAAAAGTCGTCTTGACACATATTGGTAACTCTGCACCATCTGGAAAACACAACTACTAGGCATGACTTCAGATAGCCAAGGCCAATTTTAGGAAGCATTTTATTCTAGCCTTCTTGGAGTAGCAGCCTTTTATAAACTAGTGTGGAAAAGTATTTTATCTGTCTCCATATTCCCAATGCACACATTACAGTGCCTCACATATGGTAGCTTCTCAATTATTTATTGGAAGAAGAGATAATGCTTTCAGAAGTTTGTATTTTTTTAAAAAAGAGTAGCTGGAAAATCTTTTTTTCTTCTTCTTCTTTTTTCTTTTTGGTCTCCTATATTCTAATTTAGCTTTAGGGGCAAATTCTTTATATTCAGATACCTTAATTATATACCAGCTTAAAAGGGAGATAAGCCTTTTTTAGTTAATTAATGAACCTAAAAATAAATACAAAAGGCCTGATTTTTTTTAAACCTTTCTGTGGCTTGCTTCATTTCTTATAATTAAAAAAAATTTTACCCGATGCACTAATGTTGGATAGTCAGTTTAAATCAAAAGGGCTTTATGTACTACTTGAGCTCAGGTTCTAATATTTCTAAAGTAAATTTACCAAAGAAAATTCTTTTGGTTTTAATGGAATGTTTTTTCAAAAGGGTTCTGGTTTTATAAGTCGTCTGGCATACTGAGTATTTTCCAGGTATATTTTCCAGTTATTTCACATCTTTTTAAAAAACACTTAGTTGGTTTTTCTGCATTCCTTAACTTTTATTTTCTATTTTTATTCTGCATTTCTCTACTTCACCTTATTCAAATTTACAACTAATGTTTTCTTGAGTACCAGTTCAAAACATGACCAAGAGAGAACAGGTAAAGGGGCTTGGAAAATACTGACTTAATCAATGCAACTTAGTCACTGACTTAAATATACTCATGTATTTCTTCAATTTTTCTTCCTTATTTAATAATCCATTATTCTCTTCTGTTTTCTCTTTGTTTTATACTTTACTCTTTCACTGGAAAGTTGAAGACAATTACTACATTTGTAAAAGGTATGATTTGCTTTGTCTAGAAGACACAGGATGTCCCTAAGACACAGTATGATAGACACAGAAATACAAATGACTTTCAATTTAATGCAGCCCTCCCTATGGTGGGACTATGAGATGGCCACTGGTAAGAAGCATTTGTCTAACCTTCTGGGAACAAGAGTACACAGATTTGTGATCCTTTATACCTAGTTTCCATGGTGACCTGTATTTCTTTAATCCTCTTTTTGGCTAATTTACAGGAAGCAGAAAAAAAGAAATTATTTTTTCAGCTAACGACATCACCTGTTAACAAGTATCTTATAATTAGAGGGTTGAGGACATATTTTGTACTCTTTCCATCAATAAAGACAATGCCCCTAAAATGTCAAGTCATCTTTGTGGGATTACTTGAAGGCTATCTTTGTCCACATCTTACAGCATTAGCACTTGGTGGGGGGGTCATTTGGGGGTGGCAATAATGGGATCAAGGAATAGAAAAGGAGAGCAATAAATGGAAAAATTACCAGTAAGGCACCCGAAGTCCAAAGAATAATCAACTCATCCTAATAATGCTGTTTTCTAAATACTGTCAATGTTTATCTTTGTGATGTATTTTTCCCATTAATGATGTTAGATGGGCAAAATATTAAAACTGAGAAAATAATATTTTAGGGGCAGCACTTTGACTCTGTTCCTCCGGTTCTATCTGTAAAATTTCAGTCTTTTGAAAACACTGAATTTTAGAATCATAAGTAATTAATTATTGGATTTGCCAGGGCTAAACAATGACTAATTGAATAGTCCTTCAAAAGAAACAGCCTCAAGTTTGAATATGGAGCTGCCAAATCATTGTGAATGCCCTTCAAAAGAATCCCTTATTTTTTTATCTTTATTAATATTTTCAAAACGTTTTACTTCATGTCCAGAAGTAGTATTTCACTGCCTGAAAAGCTTGACAGTTTTACTTAGGGAAAACTTATTACTAAATTTAAAAAGAGATCAAAATAGGTAGTAGATTTTGTGTCTGCCACACTTGGGGCTGATTCTCTACTCTAGGCCAGACCATGATTTGGTTATTATAATAGTAACCCAGAAATTTCAGAGCCAAAGAGCCAAAGACTGGGGATTTCACATATACTTTAGTCCCTATCAAATTCAATGCCCCAATAAGGTCCAGATGTTATGCTATTTCTTTTAGCCCAATGCCTCTTTTATGCTCACAGAGGCTGTGGGGCAGGAAGTCAGACAGGACACAGGAGTGATGGTTTGCCTGGGACCTTAGCTGGGAAAACTTGAAGGCTGGGGGTGGGGGCAGTGACTAGAATGGGGCTAGAGTGATCTGAAGGGTCCTTCACTCACATGTCAGTGTGAGTCACATGACACTTAGGCCGGGATTACTCGACAAGCAGGAGCACCTTTGGGTGGCCTCACCATGGGCTTGGCTTCCTCACAGCATGGCAGCCGCTGGCTAGGTAGAGCCTTACATGGCTTCGGTAATCAAAGTGGAAGCCAAGTGGCCTTTGATGACCTAGCCTCCGAAGTCATACAGCTAGCCCAGTTCAGCCACACTCAATTGGTTGAAGTAGTCCCAGTCTGCACAGACTCGAGGGGAAGGAAATTAGACTCCTTGTCTTGATGGAGAAGGGGCAAGGTCACACTGTAGAAAAGTAGTGTCATGCCCATCTTTGGCAAACGCTATCTGTTGTGAAATGCTAATAACAAGTTGATTTATTTCTCCTCTTTTATTTTAAAGCACTCTCTTCTATTCCCCGAATTTGTTTCCTCTGGCGTTGTTCTTTGTCCATTTATTTATCTTAGTCTGTCTCTTTCTTGATGTAGGCTTTCCTTAGATGTCTGGTGATCCTTGGTCAGTCAAGTTTAAAAGTAAGACTGACTGGGAGCTCTATGGGGCTTCAGGAGGAGTGAGCACCCCAGATAACTGCTTGTAAGGATTTTTTTCTGTGGGGTCCTAACACCACAACAGCTTCCCTGATTCTCCTTAAATATTTTATTCAGTGTCTTTGGGGAAGAACCTTTTTATCTAAGGATAAATGCCTGCCTACTAAAGTTCTGATGATCAGGATGGAGGGTGACCTTCAGTTTGTAGACTTCCAGGTAATTCTTCCGTTTTCACCCAGCTAACCCTATCTGTTATTCCTGCCTTCTGTCTACATACTTCAGTACTGAGACACAAGCCCTCCTGGACTCTGCTGTACCCAACAGCAGCCTTCTTAGCCATGGTGCCTCCTGAAGTGTGTTCTAGACCTGTACTGTCCAATACAGGAGTTGTTAGGGAAAAATCTAAATATTTGATTTTATAATTATACCAGTGACAAATTCCCCAAGCCAAGATAACTGTACCGTGGTTAGCAGGAGAATGCTCTTAGGCTTAGTACATCCACAGGTATCTAGGGGTAAAGAGGCATGATGTCTGCAACTTATTCTCAAATGGTTCAGCAAAAAGCATGTGGGACAGTAAGGGAGAACAGAAGGGAGGGAGGGAGGGAGGAAGAAAGGGAGGGAGGAATGGAGAGAGAATGAACAAAGGATGGGGGGAGTGAGAAAGCAAATATGGCAAAGTAAAAGGTGAATCTAGGTACATGGTACACATGGGTGCTCAGGGTATTATTTTTGTAACTTTTCTTAAGCCAATGCAAGTTGCAAGTAGATGTCATAGTAGGCCCAGAGTGCCCTGTGCTTGGGCAACCTCTCTGCTGCTGCCCCAACTACTGAGTTCTATGTCTGAGATTCCTCAGATAATTGAAGATTCCATCAGCACAACCTCTGGCATAGTGTAGGTAGTGAATAAATATTTTCTGATTTGAACTGAAAATTAAAATACCTAGTAAGTTTAAATATAAACTGACACTAACAAATAAAACACAGGGGTTCAAGATAACATTTCTTGGTAAAGATAAATTCCTCTCTTCATTCTACATATTTGGTTAAGAATAGCCAAATCCTTAAACTTGGGGAAGAGCCAAAAGCTAGGTAGAAAGGAGAAAATAAAGTGGCAGTAGCAGTCAACATGGTGTGCTGGGCCAGAGAAAACATCTTCAGAACTTACATCACAAAGAGAGCTTTGACCAGTCAGATCATGTGCATAACAATCGTTGCCTAAGTCACCAAGCAGATCCATACCAACCTAACTCCAGCCGGGGTTTAGGATCTAATCCTAATGGTAGGCTGGTGAGAAACAGGATGCCTTGTTGTCATGGAAGCAGGAATAGTTAAGTAAAGGTCACGCTGCACCCATCTTCGAGGTTAATTGAGGCAAAATGTTTAGTTAGCCATTAAAGTGAATGGAGTTCAAAGCCAGTCATGCTCAAAAAGTACAAATGAGCTGAAAGTGCTATGTTTCTTGAAAAATGACCAGTTCATATGGCTGAGACCTTAGGCCGACAGACTTTAAGCTAATTAACATTCAAGGATAAGAGCTCCCTACCCAGCTGTTCTTAGCAGAAAGCTGATTTCATCCAGGAAATGCTGTGTCAATAACTTTTCACAATAAAAGCATAACCGACATTTACTGAGCACCTAATACATGCTATGCATTGTGCTGAACTTTCCCAGTTTCATCATTGCAATGACCCTATGATCAGATGCTATCATCTCTATTTTACAGATATGGACACTGAAGCATGGTGGGCTTAAGTACCAGAAGTTAAGGCTTGAGCACCAGTCTGTACTGTTTCTCATATTCCTAGAGACAATAGACAGACTAACAAGGGGTGGTCCTCAGAATAAGGATAATCTAATATTTCACTACATAGTCATCTAAGATAAGTTTTCTTTCACCATCTCAGAGTTAGATAAGCTCTAGACATAAAAGACTACCCTTATTTCTATGTAAGTAAATGGAATAGGGGTATAAACCTGATAGTTCCAAAATTATAGGATTGGACTGTATTTGCTATGAAGAGTTGCATTAGGGGCAATGGTATATTATGTTGAACTGAAAAGAGCATAGGTTTTAGAGCTCAGTCTACCTGAATTTTAATCAAGGTTTTGCCCCTAACTTTGTTTAGGCAAGATACTTAAACTTTAATGTAAGCATCAGCTTCTTCATCCAAGAAATGGAAGCATCTACTTCACCTGGACATTGTAAGAATTACAGCTAAATCTTCCTACTACTCTGCCTGGTATGCAAATGTAAGTTCCCTTCACCTTGGAGAAAGAAGAGTTTCTGGTTCACTTTGGAAGAGGCAGCCAAGTTGTTATGTCAACAACTAGCTGATGGTTTGGTCAGTCTCTTCATTACTCAGGACCTCTACTTTCTCTTGTGTAAAACTGGGGAGGCTGGACAGATGATTTCTAAATTCAGGTTCCCACTAAATGAATCTGAGAGGGTAAATTTTGGTTTGTGTCTCTAAACTTCAGTTAAGCATCCTACACCAACCCTGCCTGATAATATAGGTTTTCTGGGGCAATTCTGAAGAGTGCTGCTAGGAGTAAAGAGCCAAGGAAAGAGCATACACATGTACATTTGTTCTTCTATCTGTACTGTCTATCCAGAAAGTCTCTGAAGACACTTTGCAAAAAGGACAATTGGATTAACACCTCATGTGCGCCCAGAAACCACCTTAAAGAAACCTCATCTATCACAAAACCTTTAAGGGAGAGGTAGGGACAGCAGGAGAGCCAGCCACAAACTCACGGGATTCAAAAATTTTGACTAGCGTATATGCCTTTATGCATTTGTCCTAGCTTCTCGTTTACCTATAAGCTCCTCGAAGGCAACACCTATTTCCTGGCAATTTCCTAGGGCTCTTTGGTTTCCACTTCATTCCAAACCCAAAACATTCAACCAATGTTGAGGGACTCCTAAACTCTTGTTACCTTCAGCATTTCACAGACTTTATTCCCTAAAGTGATTCATCTCTCTTGGGCTTGGGCAACTAATTTGCCGGATCAAACACTGTGGTTCTTAACTCTGGAAGCACATTACAATCACCCAGATGACTGAAAAAAAAAATACCAGTGCCTAGACTCCACCCCAGAGATGGATTCAACTGGTTTACACGAGATACAGGCATCACTAGTTTTAGGAGATCTCCACAGGATTCTCATCTCATGAGCAGGCAGGACTGAGAACCAGTGACTAACATCTAATCATGGACAATTCAATGGGAAAAAAAATCAAAGTATTCCTCAGGTTCAGACAGTAGCTATTAAGCACACACAACTTTTCTATTTACCCATCTATTTTCAGTCTCTATTTTCACATTTGAGCTTTGTTCCAGCCTCAGGAAACTGGCCACGAACATTGTCATGGCCTATAAGAGATTTTTTAGCATTATCTACTACCCTTTTCCCCTTTCTTAGATGCTCCTAAATAGGGAAGATAAAAACTGCTGAACAAACTCATGAAGGAAATGATTGTACTTCAGGATGTGGTAACTCTTGACAAGCAATGACAGTGCACTTGTCAATCCTTGCCTCCAGTTTGTTTTGTTCATGCAATACACCCAATCCTTTACCTATTTTCTCACCTATTGACTGGGGTTCTAAGAAGACACAGGTGGTCAGAAACCTCGTCCTACCGCCTACTATATATGTGGGTAATTTCCTTACCTGCTTTAAATCTGTTCCCTAATTTGTAAAGCGGACATGACTTTTGTGACAATTAAACGATACCATCTTATACCAAGTGCAGGTAAGTACTCAGAAAATAGCTAGCTCATTCAACTGAATCTTTTTCAGTTTCCATATACAGTCCACTTTAATTTCTTTCTTGAACAGCTTTACTGAAGCTAAGCTCAGGTGAAAGAAGCTGGAATATGAGTTCGTAGGCCAGAGATGAGATGGCAGAGAATGTGCAAAGAACATGAAGCACAAGAAGGAGTGCCCGTGTACAAGGGGCAGTTTCTAGAGAACGGGAGGCTCACTGAGAGCCAAGCAGCTTCCTCCCAGAGGAGTTTGTCACAAAAAAAGTGCCCACTTGAGGATATTATATGACCATCATAGGAACTGTGATATAGCAATTACCACTTTGCTTTCTATTTAATCTCAAAATCCACAGGAGAAATTAACCAAATTTATACAAATTCCAAAGTCAGGTATTAAGAAATATCTGCTACCAAGCTTAAGGAAACTGTGTACTCTATCTAACAGGAGAGATTCGAGAAAAGGTTCAGAAAAAACCCTGAATATGCTCTGGTCTATGAAAATGTCACAATTGTTGGAAAAAGATATATATATTACAAATTTCAAAGGACCCTAATGTTTTCTGGTCAATGACATATGGGGAAATATCTCATTTTATGGTTTGGGAAAATAGAGCTCTGTTCAGCAATTGATTCCCAATAGTGAGAATATCATAAACTGCTCTCCATGCCCTGGTAAGAAAGCAACCCTGTTACAACTCAAACAGTTAACTGGTATGCCAGTTTGATATTGTTTATAACTTCCAAAAATAGATATTGGATTATGTTTGTAAACTGGTCTACTCCTCTCCGTGAATATTACATTATATTGGATTCAGAGGTTTCACTTTTACTTGATTAAATAATGATTAAGGCTTTGATTGGGCCATGTCAGTAAGATGTTGCATCCCCACCCCCTTGGTGGGTGGGGACTCACAGAGAAACCGCACCGCAGAGAAGGAAGTTTGTAGTTTAGATCCTGGAGCCCGGGAAGTAAACGCACAGTGAAGCAGATACATGAGGAAGGAGAGAAGGTTCCATTAGACATGGCAGAGGTCTTGTGGAGAAAGCAGAGCAGCTGAACCTGGACAGAAACAAGCCCTAGGAAGAAAGGAACCCAGGAAGCCTGAACCCTTGCAGAGATGGCAGCCATCTTGCCCCAACAAGTGGCAACAGACTTTGGTGAGGGAAGTAACCTACATTTTATGGCGTGGTAACTGTAAGCTTCTACCCCAAATAAATACCCTTTATAAAAACCAACCAATTTTGAGTATTTTACATTAGCACCCCTCTGGCTGACTAATACAACTGGAATTACAGGTCAAGTCTAGGAATGAGAATACGATCATGACTGTTTGGGTGAGGCTTAGGGAAATAAAATACCACTGAATGAGAACACTGAATGTTTTATTGAGGGAATATAATATCAACCCATGTAAACTTACTAGTTCATTGTAAATTTTTGTGCCATTCACAAAAGATGAGACACTGACTAGGAATGGGATTCTCCTTGAGAGAGATGAAGGAGACCTGCCATGGATTACCATCAAACCCAGTTCTGCCATGAAGAGAAGTATGGAGGTAAATTAGTCCTCCCTGCCATAAACGTGAAATTGGCTAACAGAAGATGCTGCAACCTGCAGGCTGACAGTTTGCAGTTTACACGAAAAAGGTGGAAAGCTCCAAACACTGGTAATTTATCCACAGTCCCCTTAGCACATTTTAAAGAAGTTGACTAATTTATCAAGAAGTGGACAAGAAAAGCAAAATTTTAAAATTTTACAGTAATAAGGAACTGTCCTCACCAAATTTCAACATAAATTACAAGGCAAAAGTTAACAAAGGACATTCAATCAAAATGAGAGCTGTCTTACTAAATAGAAGCTACAAACATAAACTACTCTGTGAACAGAATGTATGATACAACAGAAACAACAGAGTAATATTGAGAGGTTTTAACTCTTGCACAGTGGGACAGCAGAATAGGGCAAAAATGAGTTAACTACAAAACTCACATCAAAAATAGCAATAAATTCCAGATAGATTTAATTACAATTTGCAAACTCTGCTATAGGTGATAAATCTGATAAAGATAAAAGACAACACTGCAAATGATCTTAGGTGATATTAAATATATAAAAGCTCAGCTTGTATGCAAAATAAAAGGGAAACCAATGTACATTATTAACATATGTAAATATATGGGCAAAAACTGAAGGGCTATCACAAAAGACAGATGGTAGAATCATAGGTGATATTCTTTCCAAATGTCTTGAATTTTATAGTTTGATAATTACTAAAGAAGGATACAAAGAGGGGAAACAGTATTATACAGCACAATAGTTTAATATGCAAAATATACACAAATAATTCATTCAAATGATTAAACACTATAGACTGCAGTCACTAAATGGTCGAAGGCACTTTATACCCAACAAAATGAAGAGAATAAATCCACAGGGGGGGAAAAAGCCTTTTAGCTTCAATGTTACATAGAAGTAACATAGAAACTATATTATATTATACAGTTATATTATACAATTAAAATCATTAAACTTCATTTTGACAGAGTTATGGAGAAACTGGTACACTTACACTTTGCTGACAGCCCTGTAAATTAAAGCTAGAAAATCCCTCCAAAGCCTTTCACATAGTAATTCCACTCAGGGGCCTATACTCTACAGGTAAACTACAAGTATCTGGGAAAGTTTTAGCTATTCCCAAAGTAACATTATGGAGAGCCAAGGTTTAGTGTTGCTACCACAAAGGAGAAACAGAGCTTTTATCATGTATCTGCAAATTAAGAGCAATCACGGCTCACTTCTTTAAACAGGGAACTAAATCATCTTAGACCAGGGGTCAGCAAACTTTCTGTAAACTGCCAGATGGTGAATATTTTAGGCTTTGCAGGCTGCACAATCTCTGGGGCAACCACTAGTCCCTGCTGTTGTGGAGAGACAGGCCATAGACAATATGTAACCAAAGAGGCATGGCTGTGTTCCAATAAAGTAAAACAGGCAGCCAGCCCTCTATAGAGTTCCATGGTATTGCTAAAATAAAAGGATGTGTCCGACTCTGAAAGCAGATGATCGCAGAAGTAAAATAATTGACCTTCCATACAATATAAGGAAAATGTGAAGAAGCCATTGTATTTTCTGACTCCCTACCCACAGTAACAAAACCAAGGTTTCCCAAATCTTGCCACGGTCTGTTCAATCTTCCAAAAACGTAATGGGAGAAAACCATCCAGTCATCAATAGATCAGTAAGTGTGGTTGGGTCTCCCCTTCAAAAGCACACAAAACATATGCAAGGGCTACAATGACAATGAAGCAGAAGCTACACCTTCAGTGCCTCAGAGCAGCCCCAGGACCTGATAAATCAGGTTACGTTGAAATCCAGTCCAATCAAATCTTAAAGGCCCAAAAGACTAATTTAATTCTTTCTTTAAATTTCAATACTGATCAAGATGCAGCAAGCCAAATTAGTTGTCTTTACCTCAGTTGTTCTTTTCCCCCTTTAATTCTGAATACTTGGCTGTTAGCCTGCAAACGGGTTAGTCTAATTCTTGGCAACACCATATAGCAGACAAACCGCACTGCTTACTAAAGGAAAGGTGGGTCCTGTATATACCTAAAGGTACAAAATAAACACTTGGAACAGAAAGTGATTGTTTTCCCCTTTTCCCTAACATGGTTTAAACAAAACTTTTCACTTTCTCCAGGAACAAAATCATCATTCTCCCCAGTGGTAATCAGGCTTCAGGGAGCAAAATAACTGAAAAAAATGAAACTTTGCTAAGAGCAGTCATTTGGAACCAAAGTCAATTTCTCAGTGGGTACTGGAAACTTAAGATAGTTTCTAAAGGAAAAGAGAAGGCAGCTAGGCCCTTAAACCTCAAGAATAGTAAAAACAGGGAAAGGGGCTGCTACCTTGTAATAGCTAAAGACTCCAAAGTTCACAGATAGAACCTGATTATGGTAGAAATCAAAACACGAGGGTCTGTGAAAAGGCAGCATGGATGTCAGACAACCTGCTTCCTGGTGAGTTTATTTGGAAGACGCTGTATTTAAATGTGAGGACATTTATGGTAGTTTAGACTTCTTTAACAACTGACAGAACTGCCATAATGTCTAATAGCCTTTACGTGGAGTCAGGCATACCATCGGCCATCAACATTTATGGAGTCCCCACTCTGCACAGAGAGCATCAAGCTAAGCTGAGGAAGCTGAGGGAGGTTTCAAAGAAGAGGCAAGCACTGACCTCTGGAAAGAAACAATTTGGAATAAAATAAAAGGAGGCAGGGCCAAATACTTTAATACAACTGCAGCTGCGCAAAGGTAAAGCACAAAGTAGCTGGGAAATAAAAGAAATGGGAAGTTAAGTCTGCAGGGGTGGGGATTAAAGTGGCTAATAGAGGAGCCAGAATTAAAGAGAGTAAGACTGAAAGATGAAAATCAAGGCCAAATGAAAATATGAATAATTTCCTACCAATTTATTCAACATTTAAAAGATTCTATCTTTACTTTATCTAATAATACTCCAATTCTCCCTCCCTTATATCACTCTGAAAAATTTCAATTCATAACAACTACTCAAGAGAAAAAACTCAAAAATTTTGTAAAAAAAAATACAAGGAGCCACCAGAATATTAACTCCATTCAAGGGCAATAAATTGGTTTTAAAAAAAGGAATAATAGGTCTACAGAAAAAAATGGAGCAAGACATGTAAAAATTATATTAAGAAATAAAAATAAATCAACAAATATTTATTCTGAACATTGAAAGGTGATGTTTTCATTGCCCCTAGTACGGAATTAATGTCTATACTATTTAAAGCTGCACACTCCAATAGAAACATAATACAATCCACATAAACAATATTTAAAAATTTAGTAGCCAAATCAACATGAAAAAGAAACAGGTAAAACTAATTTTGACATTTTATTTACCCCAACATATCCAAAATGCTATTATTTCAGCATGTAATCAATATTAAAAAGCATTAAGATATTTTACTCCTTTTTTATACTAAGTCTTCCCAATCCAGTGTGCAATTTATGCTTATAGCATGTCTCCATTTGGAAGCTAGATCTACATCAGAAATAAGTGATGTAATTAGATTTCATAAGACTTACAGTTGGTAAGGTAAATTTACATACCCACATTTTTCTAAACATACTTAGAAGTTCCCCTATAAACTGAATCGAGTATTGGTTTTAAATTTAAATCAAATCAATTCAGTTTTGCAGTCACATTAGCCATATTTCAAGTGCTCAAAAGGTACATACTAGAGAAAGAAAGTCTAAAGAAAAGTAATAATTATAAAGATAACCACTGGAACAAAAAATTCAAACCTAATTATTAAAAGAAATATAAAAACAAAGCAAACATACAATAGGGTAGAAAATGTTAAGGTATTAGAATAAAAACAAAAATAAAATTACAGATGTTCATCCTTACAGATGATGACAGAACTGACATTATCAATAAATATAAATAGGTTCAATTTATCACATAAAAGAAAAAGACTGATTTGCAAAGAGAAACCCAATTGTCAGGGATTGAATCATGTCCCCCACAAAAGGCATGTTCAGCTCCCAACCCCTGGTCCTGTGAGGGCGAACCCATTTGTAATAAGGACCTTTGAAGATGTTATTAGTTAAGGTGTGCCCACACCGAATGAGGTCGGGCCTTAATCCGATATGGTTTATAAACAAAGGAAACTGGATACAGAAAGAGGCTATGGCGGAAGCAGTCAGAAGCTGGAAGTCAACAGAACAGGGAAGAGAAGGGTGAAGATGCCACTCTGAAGATGCGTTGGCCTATGCCAGACAAGACTAGGAATTCCAAATATTGCCTGCCAGCCAGAAGATAAGACCCTGGAAGGAAGCAAGCCTTCTGAAACCATGAGCCAATACATTTCTGCTGTTAAGCTGCTACAACAAATGGTATTTGTTGTAGCAGCTCAGACACCAATACACTAACTTTATACCATATTTGCAGACATACTTAAATTGCTTTAGAAAGCCTGAAAATAAAAGGATGGCAATGCTACAGCAGCAAATGCAAAGAAGAAAACAGGGATCTAGATCTTAATATCAAGTAAGGGTTGAATCAGGGCAAAAAGCATTAAACGAGCAAACAGGTGACACTATAATGCTAAGAGGTGTCAAGTAGATTAAAAAAAGGTAATGGTATAGAAAATCTAAATACCAATTAGATCTGATATATCTAACTGTAACATGAGAAGAGAGCATATATCCTCTTTTGCAGCCCATGCAACAGTCACAGGAAATGGCCATATAGGGCACTACAAAGAATACATCAATTTAAAAAATAATAATTCAGACAACATTCTCCAGTCACGATACAACAAAACTGGACATAAATCAAATCAAAATGCATTAAACACCTACACTGAAAAATTTAAAACTCAGATAACTCAGTTATTCTTCACAGAAGAATAAAAACCTGAAGATGCAGAAGAGCTGGGGTAAAAAGGATCAAATACTACATATGGGCTGCTAAAGCAGTGCTCAGCGGAATAGCTGTAGCCTTAAATACTGAACGGAAAAAAAAAGAAGAAAAATTAAGTATCCAATTAAAAAACTTGAAGAACAAAATAAACGAGGCGCAACTAAAGAGACAATGACAATTAAAGGCAATACACGATCCTGGACAACATCTAACAAGGGAGGAGAGAGGGCTGAAAAGGACATTACTGAAGTACATTTTAAATATTGGAATATAGACAGTAAGCTTTATATCAATGTTCAAGTTCTTGAACTTGATAACTGCACTTAAGGTGAATACATAAGTGAATAACCTTGTTCTTAGGAAAGGTACATGGCAGTATTATGTATTCCAGAAGCATGATGTATACAACCTACACTCAAGTGTTCTGACAATGGATAGCTACTCAGACAGATGGACAGAAAGATGGATCAGTAGATCAAATGATATGGCAAATGTGGGAAAATGGATCTTGGTAGCTGGGGAGAAAGGGGTAGTAGGAGTTCTCTATACAGAGTTTGTATTATTTTTCTACCTGTCTTGCACGTTTGGAAGTATTTCAAAATTAAAAGTTTAAATAAATAAATCTGTGAAGATCAAAGGGAATAGTAAAAGTAGACATTAGTGAACTAGAAAAAAAAAGTCATAAATCTAATAAACAAATCCAACCATTAAACCATCAGCTTAGCTCGTCAACGGGGAGAAGGGAGCACAAATTTAAAAAAGAAAAGGGAAATAACCACAAAGGAAATTAAGACTGGTAAGAAACTACTAACTCAGCTACGCAAATTGACCTTAAAAACTCAATGATTAGGGTAATTTCCTAGAAAAATATTTCAAAACAGACTCTAAAAGAAACAGAAAATCTATACAGATTGATAACACAGAATAGAGAAAGCTGTCAAAGAGCAATATTCCCAAAAGGTTTCATAGGGGGATCTACCAAACCTTTAAAGAACAAGATAATTCACAAGATTAACTGGTCTTAGCAAAAGGAAATATTTAATTTTATGAAACTACAATACTGATAAGAAAACCTAACAAATGCTGCACAGACATACAATTATCACACGGATGTCAATACAATGAACCCTGGGGTCCATCATACTATCCTCTCTACTTCTGTGTATTTTTAAAATTCTCCATAAAAAAAAGCTAAAATTTTAAAAAATGTTCACTGAAAAGGAGAAGAAAATTTTATCTAGATACCATTTTTCACCCATCAAAAGTCTGACAATAGTGTTAAGTGGAGGCGCTCTCAAAAACGTCTAGTGAGAGGGTAAACAGGCAACCTCTACGGAAAGCAATTCAATAATATTTATCACAATTACAAATGCACATACCCTGTGATGTAGTAAAACTACATTTAGGAATTTTTTCATATATACATTCACATATGCATGAAAATGAAAATGCACACAATAATGTACTGTAGCAAAGGTTGTAATAGCAAAGACTGGAAACAACCTGCTGTCTATCAATGGGAAATTGGCTAATAAATTATAGTATGCCCATATAGCCAAATTATCAGGAACCATAAAATAAAAAAGGAAATCCTGCAGGTAAAGAAATGGAAAGCTCCCTAAGGTAGCAAAGTTTAAAAAGGGAGGTACAAAGGTAAAATAAGCTAATGAAGAAAAAAAAAACTAGTGGACAGAAATAGGAAGCAGGCTTTTTGCTGTTCTTTTGTACTTTTTGAATTTTGAACTACCTGACTAATCTCAGACGAAAAAAAAATATATATATATATAGAATTTTTAAAAAATCTGACCCTTTGGCACTCACTATTAACATTATAAACTAATACTCCATTGAGAATACTTACTATTCCCTCTGTGGAAGGCTATATTTCAAATAAGTATCGAGTTCACGAAACTATTTTAAAGGGTATAAGGAATACTGCACAGTAGAGAGAGGAAGCATACTCTAGATTCAGAAGATCATCAAATTAAGGGTTTTCAACCCTGGTTATGCTGCTTTAGAATACCTGGGGATCTTCAAAAAATACCGATACCCTGTACCCCAACCCAGACCGTTTACATCAGAAATTCCGGGAATAGGGCCCAGGCATGAAAATCACTCATCTAAATCCTTTAAAACACTGGTTCTTAACAGGGGGTGATTTTGCCCCAAAGGGGGCATTTGGCAATGACTGCTGACATGTTTGGTTGTCACAACTAGGGAGTGACGTACTACTGGCATCTAGCAGGCAAAGGTCAGGCATGCTGCTAAACATCCTAAAATGCATAGGACGGTCTCCCACAACAAAGAATTATCTGGGCCACATAACGTCAATAGCACCAAGGTCAATAAAATAAAATCACTGCTCCTGAAGTAACTTATCAGTTTTATCCCTCACTCTAAACCAAGAGGAAAAAAAATCTCCTGATTTACTTAAGTGGGATACCATTAGTGTAATGAAGCTATTTCCGTGGCCACAGAAACTAACGATTTGTTAATATCGTTATAACCAATACTATAAACATAAAAAATATTCTGTCTGTCTTTTTTTTTAGGTCGCTATTGAGTTAACTCTAGTGGAAAATTTATATCCGTTTGTAAAGCAGCCAGGGAGAAAGTCATAAAGTTCATAAACTGGCAGCCTGTGGGTCAACGTAGTTCCTCCATCTATTTTGTTTGAGCCACAGGTCTTTTAAAACATCAAATTGTGCCAATCGGCTGCAACTGAGGAGTGGGTACCTCTCCTACACCGGGGGATTTGCCACGGCCCTACCTGGCCCAGCTTCACTGACTCATTCTGCTGCTGCTCCCCACCTGGTCTTTTAAGCATCGGCGTTGGCCATCCCCCCCCCTCCCCCCGCTCCCCCGCAGCGTTCTCTCATAAAGGGGCATGCTGCCTCTTTACTCCTCTTCCCCCTCACCCTAAAAATATCCCCACTTCCATTCTCAAACTCCCACATCAGTTGCCAAAACAGAATTTCCTCTCAAGCTAAAAGAACTAAGAGAAAGGGAGAGGTAGAGATGACCTTTGCGTGACAATTTCCCTGTTTTAGTTTTCATGTCATTAAAGATAGGCTGATTGCCACCTGATTAATGGGTTACAAACCAGGCTTGTGATTCCTAGCAAATTCCACTGTAATTATATGTAGCTCTTCTATGACCTTCCTTATAAGGAAAACACTTAAATTTATGCTTCTGCCATTATCCTAGATGAACATATCCTGCCACCCCTCCCAAAATAGGTCAGGAGCCTTTTACTGGAAATAACCCATCAAAAGATTTGGTCACTTAAAAAATCAACGACAAAAAAGCTCATCCCATTTCCTTTGAAATTACAATCATATAGTTTTGGAGCTGTATGTTAGAGATGACCAGATACATTCAACACATTTTACTCATGAGAAAAATTAGCCCCAGTGAGGTTAAGTCACTTGTCCAAGGTCACACCATGAGTTAGTGGCAGAGCCAGAATTAGAACACTTGTTTCCAGATACTGATCCCATAGGTTTTCCATGATAACATTATCTCCTGCTGTGGTTTTCGTACTCAAATAACATTCTTGCCAAGACACCTATTAACATGGATAGATACTAGCTGCTATAGAATTAAATTAACCCAAAATTTGGCCAAGCTATTAGAGCTATGAGTTCAATTTTGAGGGTGGAAGGAAGGAATCAAAAGTTTCTGGGTTCTTTTTCTTGTCAAATAACCTGTCTCAGTTTACCCTAATGAAAAGTTGGTACCTTCAGAATCTTCTCCAAAACTGTAAATTAGAGATGGAAAGCATGCCTGCCTATTTATAGCAACTGCACATTTTCTTTCTCAACTTCGAAGCCAGGAGCTGCCCTCACACAAGTTGCCAGTAATGGTAGAGTAAAAGTACTGAAAAGCTTTTGGGAGTGAAGTTTAAGATGCAAAGATCCACCTCTCATTAAATTTGATCTCTTTCATCGTCTTTCTCTGGCAAACTGGTTCCTTAAAAGTGAATTTGGTCTTTACTCTCTTCCCAGCCCTAGTTTTTTTTTTTTTTCCTTCACTTTTTGTTTGCTAGTTTTTGAAAGCACAGACATCACATTTTGCCTATCTGGTCTTCCCCAAACAGTCTACCTACTCCACACTTAAAAGAGTTTTTGTGCCCAGTTGACAGGTTAATGGCATCCCTTGATATTTATATAAATCCATATAAGAATCGGGCACCCCCCCCTTCTGTTCCTTCCCTTGGGATCTTAGACCATCTTTGCTGCTGGGTGCGATTTGTCCTCCGGGATGCCGAGCTCCAGTCTGAGACCTGGGTGTGCGCTTTCTCAGGGGTTTTCACAACTCGCTCCCGCTCGCGTTCAGCAACGCGAGTATCCGCCCCACTCGGGGAAACAGGGTCTGCTAAACGTGAGGTGGTGGGGTCTCTTCCCACCGGCGTTAGGCCTCGGGCAGCTCAGGGTCGGGTGGCCTGCGCTCCCACCTCAATCGGTGGGAGTTACCCACCAGCCCACCCGCCAGGGGAGAAGGTGGGTGGTGCACCAAACGCGAGGCAACGGCGACAGGGCTGGCATCCGGACCGGGGCTGTGCTAGACCCTGCGCTGACGGTGCAAGCCCACGCGTCCGCTCCTCCGCGGCATCTAAGGCGTTCGCAGTCCAGGCCTCTTAACAGTTTTTTAACCTAACAAGATGAGGACAACCGTTCCAGCCCCGCCGCTCCGGTCACCCAGCAGGCACCTCAGAGAAGGGACAAAACGTCATTGCATAATTCATTTCGACCTCCAGGCGTTTCTAAACAGCTCTTACCCAACCAAAACGACCGAACCACGAAAACATGAAGAAGCCACTCACATGCCGCTGCGAAGTTTCAAGGGCCGGGATGTTTGTGTCAGGTCCACTGGAGCCAACGAAGGCACGTTTGGGGAGTCCCGCCCGGGATAGGGGTGGTCTGGGACGGTGCTCCAGTTCCGCCCCCGGCCAGGTGTGCGGGTGCCAGCCCCTGCCCCTCCGCGCCCCGCAACCCGAGCCCCCGGGAGCGTCCCCCCCACCCCCCGCATCCCCGAGCCCCGCCCGCCTTTCCCACGGACTTGGCCCCGCGTCACGGCCGGCCTGCCCCGCGGCCCCGGTACTCACCGAAGTCCAGGAACTGTTTGATGGAGAGCGGCGACGGCGAGAAGCGCGAGTAGCGCTCGATCTGCTTGGGCACGGGCTGCTTGAGCAGCCACTGGAACAGCCGCATCCTCGCCGGGGCGGCTCACAGGCCCGCCGGGACGCCCGGGCCGGCCGCAAAGGTCCACGCAGCCGAGGGGGCGCGGGTCGGCCACGTCCGCCAGGCGCGCAGCCCGGCCTCCGCCTCGGCCCCGCGGGTGCAGCCGCCGCAGCAGCTCCCGGGCCGCCGCCGGCCGCCCGCGGCTTTCCCAGGCCCCGCCCAGGGGGCGGAGCCAGCCGCCGCACGTACGCGACGCGCGAGGGGAGCCGGGGCCGCCGAAGGGCGCGAAGGGCGCGCGGCCGTCCGCACGCGCTGGCCGCTGATTGGCCGCTGATTGGCCGCCGCCGCCCGGCCTGTCCCGGGTCCCGGCGCGGCGCGGTGACCGCCCGCCTGCCTCTTTCCGTGGGGCTTCCGCGCGCGCGAGGGGGGCCTAGGTGCGGACGGGCCCGGAGCCCACGCCCGGAATCGGAGCCTGAGCGCCGCGCAGGGCCCTTCGCCCGCCGAGGCACCTCTTCCCGAGGCCTTCGCTGCGAGCCGCCGACGGTTGCACTTCAGGGTGTTCTTCGTATCTTGACGCTTGAATTTTCATGTTCTAGTTCGTACTGAATTCTGTTGGCTGTTTCCTGCCCCACCGCCGCTACCCCCACCCCGGGACGGGATGAAATGGAAACTCACCGACTCGGTTTCATGCCCCACCCCCACCCCCCGCCGCCTTGGGGTCGGCTGGATTGTCAGGCCACTGCCTCTGCTCGGCGGGCGCCCTTCTCCCCCACGCGGCCCCACCCCCGCCACCGTCCCGCGCCGACACGTTGCGACACGATTGTTAGATCACCGGCTCTCTGTTTCGTAGCTGCGGTGCTCTCTCCGCCCCCCTCCGCCACCCCCTGCGTCAACACCTTTGCTCTGGCTTCATCCCGAAGTCACAGTGCCTCTCTGTTGCGTGGCCCCCTGTGTCCCCCGGCCCCCGCGCTACCCTATCACCTTTAGACAGGACTAATTGGAAGGTCATTACCTCTTTATCATGTCCCCAACACTATCGCCGTTGAGCAGGGTCGATTCTAAGGCCACTGACTCTTGTGACACACACACACAAGCACTCACAGCGTTGGATCGATTAAATGTAAAGTCATTGACACTCTCATGCCCCGCCACCACCATAGGACAGGATTAGTCGGAAACTCCCCGACTCTGTTTCCTGCTTCACAACCACCACAACCACCACCTCTAAAGAGGATTCTGTCCGTACACCATGTGGAGTATTTGCCTTTGTAAGAGTGAATCTGAACTCAGGGCTCGGCATATGACCTCTATTTCCTAATGTGAATGTATGAGATACTACTTGTTTTAAGCCTTTCCGCCGACTTTTGGCTTTATATTTGGCAATGTGTCAACCTCACCTAAAATTAAAGGTAGAATGTTCTTTAAGGAAAGGTGAAAATGTAACTGGAAGCCAATCCTTTGGTCTGATTGGACTGGTTTTCTCACTGAATGAGGTTTTGGTGTGTAGCTATTTAGCTTGAGTGCCTTGATCAGGCATTCATGCATCCAGTTCTTTGCTTCATAAAACAGTTGCATCTCTACTCTCTGGATGTAAAGAAAAGAAATGCATCTACTCAGAGACTTCCAGTGGTCTTCTGGAATGTGCAGATTTTCAAGTCCATCTCGATCAGGTTGGTGGTGGTACGGAGACGACTATGTATTTTCCATTCAAAGTAAAACCAAAAAAAAAGACATACTAACAGCCACTTGAACCGGGAGCTTTACCAGCTCCTGGTGTGCATGGGCAGAGAAGGAGGATCTCTGTGGCCTGCAGTTCATCCAATGATTTTCTCAGGTGCCACCCAGAGGTGGTGTTTAATTGCTGGCCGTTGTGGTAGTCTGTGAGCAGGAAGTTTGATTTGGTGAGAGGGAGTGCTTCCCAACCTAAGCAACAAAGCACTGCTATTCTTTCTGAGCTTGCAAATCACCTCTTTCACGCCTTCGTTTTCTGCTGCACAAAATGTAACTTTAAATCTATGCATTCTGTTGATTTGATTACTTGAACTTTCATGGACCAAATTTTATTGATGCTTCTCCAAAAGGTGGCAAAGTCCTATAAGTTGGGAGTAGTATGAAAGGGCAGGTATAGTGAAAACTGTGCTGGGCCAGCACTCAGATCACCTGATCCTAAGCTTGGTTCTGTCATCAACTAGCTGTGTAACCTCAGACAAGTCACAGCCTTTCTGTGGCCCATTTCCTTTTTTTTTTTTTGATTTAAGGAAAATAAAAATTTATTAAATTTTAAAACTTACTATTATTTATTTTTTTATTTTTTTTATTGACTTTGTAATAATATTACATTAAAAATATATATGTGAGGTCCCATTCAACCCCACCCCCCCACCCCACCTCTCCCCCCCCCCAGCAACACTCGTTCCCATCATCATGACACATCCATTGGATTTGGTAAGTACATCTTTGGGCACCTCTGCACCTCATAGTCAATGGTCCACATCATGGCCCATACTCTCCTCCATTCCATCCAGTGGGCCCTGTGAGGATTTACAATGTCCGGTGATTGCCTCTGAAGCACCATCCAGGGCAGCTCCATGTCCCAAAGACGCCTCCACCTCTCATCTCTTCCTGCCTTTCCCCATACCCATCAGCCACCATGTCCACTTTTCCCAATCCAATGCCACCTCTTCTCTGTGGACATTGGATTGGTTGTGTCCATTGCACCTCTATGTCAAGAGGAGGCTCAGATTCCACATGGATGCTGGATGCAATCCTCCCACTTTCAGTTGTAATCACTCTAGGCTCCATGGTGTGGTGGTTGTCCTTCTTCAACTCCATCTTAGCTGAGTGTGGTAAGTCCAATAGATCAGATTGTAGGTGCTGGAGTCTGTTGAGGCTCAGGACCTGGCTATCACATTGTCAGTCCAGAGATTCAAATCCCCTAAATATATCTTAAACCCCAACATTAACTGCACCTCCAGCACATTAGCATGAAAGTCTTATGAAGGAAGATCCCATCTGAGTCCAGATTCATCACACATAAATACCATTTCCAAAGAGGGGCCATCTGACCTGGTAGTTAACCCCATCGGCCATGACCATAACTCCCATGGGTCTCTTTAGCCCTCAAAGGAACCAATATCTGGGGGTTGTATCTGCTTTATCTGTCTCTCTGACTCTGCTCAGTTGTGCATGAGGGCAATCCTTCTGCCAGCCTCCAGACTCTTTTTTAGAAACTCGTAGCCATATAAACTCATTTCTCCTTTCCATTTCCCCCTTACTTTAGGTCAAACAGCATTTTAAAGTCATGTTATTTTATGTAGACAGGGATATTCTGCTGATCCGCATTGAACCTTCCATATAAGGTCATTTTCCAGTTGCATCATCAGTTGGTAGTTGATAGTGGTCCCTCGGTGCCAGGGAGGCTCATCCCCGGGTGTCATGTCCCACGCTGGGGGGAAGGCATTGCATTTACATGCTGAGTTTGGCTTCGAGACTGGCCACATTTGAGTAACATGAAGGCTGACAGGAGGAAATTCCCAGGCACAATGTTGCTCTAGGCCTTGTTCTTATTTTAGGCTTATCAGCTCACAAGCATAGTCATTAGCATCAGGGGCTCACTGTTGAACCGTCACTCCCTCCCGGTCCCCGCCGCTGTACCTGGGAGACTGTCGCTGCTCCCCTAGGGACCACGACAGATCACCACTGGCCAGGAACCCAGTACCCCCCCTGCTGTGGTTTTTAATTGTTGCCACTATGAGTATATCCAAACATTACCATGCACCCTGGACATATGTTCTGTACAGCTCCCTGTCAGCCATATATCACCTGTCATTGGTATCCCATACCAGTATCCCTCCATTGCCATTGTTGAAACACTCTGTGATCCAGAACTCCCCGAAATTTGAAGCCCAATATAATGTCATGGTCCCTTACTAGGGAATGGCATATAGCGATGGGTTTAAAGGTTCGATAAAGAACTTGGATAAAGTTAGATAAAAAACTTAGATAAAGAATGTTGACTTGAAAAAATTCTACATCCTATCTTTTTCTTTTTTTTTTTTTCCCCCCCCTAATTATTCAGCTTCTCTTCACAGGAGTCCTAGACCACAGCAATGCATATATATAATATACAGCACTCCCATACATCCACCACAAAACCTTTTTCCTTCCACAGCGATACTCTTACACCCTATTCACATCATATTTACTTAACGTGATGTACAGAGTCTGAGACATTAGCTTTCTAACAAGGTGACATCTGTGCTTACATTATGGTGCATACTTTAGGATACACAGTTCTTTACATTCTTAGTTATCCTATGTTTTACATTATGGTTTACATTATCAGTCTGTCATCTCCTATATGTTATGGTGTAATATTACATGTTTTATATCCATCCTTGTGTACTCTCAAGAAACTCCTCTCCTACCCCCCATTTACCTTGGTTCCACACATTTAGCGTCCATTTTCCCTTCCACCTTGGTGCCCACAGTGACAGCCAACCTCCGTTTCCTGAGGAGCCACCTCCAGAGATAGATGGAATAGTGTTCAGGGCCTAACTTGCTCAACTGCCCCAATGCCCTGGGAGCAGTTCCCTCTATTTGATGGCATTAGTCCTCCCCAGGATGTGGGTCCACCCCCACTCTCACTACTTGGGTTTCTACCCCATGGTGTCACCCACTGTGGCAGAATGAGCATTTAGACATTCCCCAGGAGCCCGTCCTGCATCAGACCCTCCCCTCCGAGCATTCTAAACAGGTAACCCTCTTTATTATATTTTGATATGATTTTCTCGGCATTTTACTTTCCACCAACACCTGACCCTCTCCTGTGTTCATATGCTACCCCTCCCTCTCCCCACTTTTGGGCAATGTTACCCATCCGTCCCTCCCCAACCACCCTCAAACCCGCAAAGCCCCAACCAAAGGCAACCCCTTGCCCCCCTTTTATCTCTTCTTTGTGTTCATACTTACCACCATCTCGTCTTAAATTCCACCCCTGCAGACATCGGCTCATATCCTTCCTCCACCCTCCGATTTCCTGTAAGCCTATCGTTCAGTCTCTTGCTATCTAGGGCAGCTTGTTTATTTCATATCATTGAGGTCATGTAGTATTTGTCCTTCAATGTCTGGGTTGCTTCACTCAACATAAGGTTCTCAAGATTCATCCATGTTATCACATGTGTTTGTAGTGTGTTTGTTCTTACAGCCGAGTAGTATTCCATTGTGTGTATATACCACATTTTATTGATCCACTCATCTGTTGATGGGCATTTGGGTTGATTCCAACTTTTGGCAATAGTGAACAATGCTGCTATGAACATTGGTGTACATATATCGGTTTGTGTCCTTGTTTTCAGTTCTGCTGGGTATATACCCAGCAGTGGTATTGCTGGGTCATATGGCAAATCTATGGCTAGTTTTTTGAGAAACCGCCATACTGTCCTCCAGAATGGTTGGATCCTTCTGCATTCCCACCAGCAGTGGATGAGTGTTCCCCTTCCTTCACATCCTCTCCAGCACTTGTATTCTTCTGTTTTTTTCATAGCTGCCAATCTTATGGGTGTAAAATGGTATCTCATTGTAGTTTTGATTTGAATTTCCCTGATAGCTAGAGATTTGGAACATTTTTTCATGTGCTTTTTTGCCATTTGTATTTCTTCTTCAGAGAAGTGTCTGTTTAAGTCTTTTTCCCATTTTTTAAAATGGGTTGTTTATCTTTTTATTTTCAAGATATAGGAGTTCTTTATATATGCAAGTTATAAGTTTCTTATCAGATATATGATTGCCAAATATTTTCTCCCACTGTGTGGGCTCCCTTTTTACTTTCTTGACAAACTCCTTTGAGGTGCAGAAGGCTTTAATTTTGAGGAAGTCCCATTTATCTATTAGTTCTTTTGCTGCTCATGCTTTTGGTGAGATATTCATAAATCCATTTCCTATTACAAGGTCCTGTAGATGTTTCCCTACACTGCTTTCTAAGGTTTCTATGGTCTTGGCTCTTATATTTAGGTCTTTGATCCATCTTGAGTTGATCTTTGTATAAGGTGTGAGATGGTAATCCTCTTTCATTCTTCTACATATGGCTATCCAGTTCTCCAGACACCATTTGTTGAATAGGCCACTCTCTCCCAGTTGAGAGGGTTTGGTGGCTTTATCGAATATTATGTGGCTGTATATGTGAGGTTCTATATCAGAGCTTTCAATTCGATTCCATTGGTCTATGTGTCTCTCCTTATGCCAATACCATGCTGTTTTCACCACCGTAGCTTTGTAGTATGTTTTGAAGTCAGGTAGTGTGATTCCTCCAATTTCGTTTTTCTTTTTCAGTATGTCTTTGGCTATTCGGGGTCTCTTTCCTTTCCAAATAAATTTCATAGTTAGTTTTTCTAGTTCCTTAAAGAAGGCTGCGTTGATTTTTATTGGGATTGCATTGAATGTGTAGATCAGTTTTGGTAGGATAGACATCTTAATAATGTTCAGTCTTCCTATCCATGAACAAGGAATAGTCTTCCATTTATTCAGGTCTTCTTTGATTTCCTTGAACAATCTTGTATAGTTCTCAGTGTATAAGTTCTTTACCTCTTTAGTTAAATTTATTCCTAAGTATTTGATTTTTTTATTTACTATTGTGAATGGTATTTGTTTCTTGATTTCCTCCTGATCTTGCTCATTATTGGTGTACAGAAATGCTACTGATTTTTGCGCATTGATCTTATAACCTGCGACTTTACTAAACTCATTTATGAGTTCTAGAATCTTCGTTGTAGATCTCTCAGGGTTTTCTATGTATAGGATCATGTCATCTGCAAATAATGAAATTTTGACTTCTTCCTTTCCAATTTGAATGCCTTTTATTTCTGGTTCTTGCCTCAGTGCTCGAGCAAGTACTTCTAAGATAATGTTAAATAGGAGCGGAGACAGTGGGCATCCTTGTCTTGTTCCTGAGTTTAGAGGGAAGGAGTCTAGGATTTCTCCATTGTAAACAATATTGGCTTTAGGTTTTTCATATATACTCTTTATCATGTTCAAAAAATTTCCTTGTATTCCAATCTTTTGGAGTGTTTTTATCAAGAAAGAGTGCTGTATTTTGTCAAATGCTTTTTCTGCATCAATAGATATAATCATGTGATTTTTTCTCTTCAATCTGTTTATATGGTGTATTACGTTGATTGATTTTCTTATGTTGAACCATCCTTGCATACCTGGGATGAATCCCACTTGGTCGTGGTGTATAATACGTTTAATGTGTTGTTGAATACGATTAGCAAGTATTTTGTTAAGTATTTTTGCGTCTAGGTTCATTAGAGAAATTGGTCTGTAATTTTCCTTTCTTGTGATGTCTTTGTTTGGCTTTGGTACTAGGGTAATGTTGGCATCATAGAAGGAGTTGGGTAATGTTCTTTCTGTTTCGATTTTTTGGAATAGTTTCAGCAGGATTGGTGTCGGTTCTTTCCGGAATGTTTTGTAGAATTCACCTGTGAAGCCATCTGGCCCTGGGCTCTTCTTAGTTGGGAGATTTTTAATAACTGATTCTATCTCTCTGCTTGTGATTGGTTTGTTAAGATCATCAATTTCTTCTTTTGTCAATATGGGCTGCTTATGTGTTTCTAGGAATTTGTCCATTTCCTCTAGATTGTCATTTTTGTTGGAATATAGTTTTTCAAAATATCCTCTTATGATAGTCTTTATTTCTGTGGGGTCAGTGGTGATATCGCCTTTCTCATTTCTTATTTTGTGTATTTGCATCTTCTCTCTTTTTTTCTTTGTTAGTGTTGCTAAAGGTTTGTCAATTTTGTTAATCTTCTCAAAAAACCAGCTCTTGGTCTTGTTTATCTGTTCAAGTGCTTTCTTATTTTCTATTTCATTTAGTTCTGCTCTTATCTTTGTTATTTCCTTCCTTCTTCTTCCTGTTGGGTTACTTTGTTGTTGTTTTTCCAATTCCTTCAAATGTGCAGTTAGTTCTTCAATTTTTGCTCTTTCTTCTTTTTTGATATATGAATTTATGGCTATAAACTTCCCTCTCAGTACTGCTTTTGCTGCATCCCATAAATTTTGGTATGTTGTGTTATCATTATCATTTGCTTCAAGGTAGTCATTGATTTCTTTTGAGATTTCCTCTTTGACCCACTGTTTTTCTAAGAGTGTGCTGTTTAATTTCCAAATCGTGGTGTGAAATCTGGGCTTCTGTCCCTTGCAAATCTCCAGCTTGACTCCACTGTGGTCAGAGATAATGTTTTGTATGGTTTCAATCTTTCTGAATTCGTTCAGCCTTTCTTTGTGGCCTAACATATGATCTATCTTGGAGAATGATCCATGTGCGCTTGAGAAAAATGTATATCCTGCTGTGTTTGGGTGTAGCGATCTATATATGTCTATTAGATCGAGCTCCTCTAATATACTATTCAGATGTTTTGTTTCTTTGGTGATTCTCTTTTGAGATGTTCTGTCCAGAGTTGATAGTGGTGTATTAAAATCCCCCACTATAATTGTAGATGTATCTATTCTTTCACTTAATTTTTCTAGCATTTGCCTGGCGTATTTAGAGGCACCCTTGTTAGGGGCATAGATATTTATGATTGTTCAATCTTCTTGACAGATTTTCCCTTTCACTAAAATGTAGTATCCTTCTTTGTCTCTCACAATTGTTTCACATTTAAAGTCTATTTTGTCTGATATTAATATAGCTACTCCTGCCTTTTTTTGGTTATTGTTAGCTTGTATGATTGTTTTCCAGCCATTCACTTTCAATCTCCATGCGTCTCTGGGTCTAAGATGTGTCTCTTGTAGACAGCATATGGATGGGTCATATTTCCTTATCCAATGTCCCAGTCTGAATCTTTTGATAGGTGAGTTTAATCCATTGACATTCAGTGTTATTACTATCAAGGAATTATTTGTGTTAGCCATATTTTGATTGGATTTGTGTTTGTCATATTTTGTTTGTTTGTTTTTTTTGTCTTTTTTTTTTGTTGTTGTTGGTCTTATACTCTCCTCCAACTCTGCCTTTCCTGTTTTTCCCTTTCTTCCTGCAGAACTCCCTTTAGAATTTCTTGAAGGGGAGGTTTCTTGTTGGAATACTCTTTCAGTTTCTGTTTGTCTGCGAATATTTTGAACTCTCCATCATGTTTGAATGCTAGTTTAGCTGGATAGAGTATTCTTGGTTGGAAATTTTTTTCCTTTAGTACCCTGACTATATCATACCACTGCCTTCTTGCCTCCATGGTTTCAGAAGAGAAATCAGCACTTAATCTAATTGAGCTTCCCTTGTATGTGATGGTTTTCTTTTCTCTTGCTGCTTTTAGGATTTTCTCTTTGTCTTGAGCATTGGATAATTTGACAAGTATATGTCTTGGGGTGGGCCTGTTGGGGTTTATGACTTGTGGAGTGCGCTGTGCTTCTTGGATATGTACATCTGTCTCTTTCAGTAGATTTGGGAAGTTTTCAGCCATTATTTCCTGCAACACTCCTTCTGACCCCTTTCCCTTCTCTTCACCTTCTGGAATGCCTATAATACGTATGTTTGAGTGTTTTGCATTGTCATTCAGGTCCCTAAATCCTAATTGGATTTTTTCTATCTTCTTATTGACCCCTTCTACTATCTGTTTGATTTCTGATGTACTGTCTTCCACATCACTAATTCTCTACTCTGTCTCTTCTAGTCTGCTGATATTTGCTGCAAGTGTATTTTTGATTTCTTGAAATGTGGTGTTCATTCCCATCATATCTGTTATGTTTTTGCGTATGTCTGCAATTTCCCCTCCAAGTGATGTCTTCATGTTGTTAACCTCTTTCATTACTTCGTCAAATTTGTCGGTGATAAATGTTCTGAGATCTTTCATTGCTTGTGCCAAGTTTTGCTCCCCTTCGTGATTATTGGTTTGTTGATTGGATTCAGCCATGTTTTCCTGATTACTGGTTTGGTTTGTAGATTTTTGTTGCTTTCTGGTCATCTCTTTATTTTGACGGATTTAATCAGTTCCTTAGCTTCTTTGTCTGCTCTTGGAGGTTAATTAGCTGTTATTTTTACATAGGTGTTATATCTTCTCTTTGTCACTTTTTTCTTCTTATTCTAGTTACTTGTTGTTGGTTAAGTTCACTTTCCACCCAATCGATGTCCCGACACTTCTGCCCTGCAAAAATCCCGAAAAAGCCTTGCCTTGGAGAACCTGCCACCGCGCCCAGCTGTCTCTTCCCGGGACAGACCACAAAGGCAAGTTCACTCAGCGACCATCTTGTCTCCTCTCCTCCCATTTCCTTTTTATGTCAGAGAAAGATGCCTGACGTCTCTCACTGGTACTTGTGACAATCAAATAAAATAAAACATATCCAATATAAACACAAGGTATCGTTATACCTCTTTTATACAGCAGTATATGTAGTTTTACCTAATAGTTTTGTGATAATTGGGAAAGTCCAGAAGCTAAATCAAGTGGATTGATTTCGGTACTTTGAGAGAAATAGATCTTGAGGAACTTTTAAAATATGGTGATCTTGGGAAAGCAGATGTGGCTCGGGCAATTGGGCTCCTGTCTACCATATAGGAGGTCCAGGTTTCGATGCCCAGGGCCTTCTCGTAAAGGCAAGCTGGCCTGAGTGGAAAGCTGCCCCACACAGGAGTGCTGGCCCACGCAGGAGAGCTGACGCAGCAAGATGACGCAACATAAAGAGACACAGAGACGAGACAATAAGAGATGCAACAGAACAGGGAACTGAGGTGGCACAAGAGATTGAGCACCTCTCTCACCTCTGGAAGGTCCTAGGATTGGTTCCCAGTGCCGCCTAGAGAGAAGACAAGCAGACTCAGAAGAACATGCAGCAAATGGACACAGAGCAGACAAGGAGGCAGGAGGGAGAAATAAATCTTTAAAAAAATAAGTAAACATTGTGGTCTTGTACTGGCCTCACTCCCAGTGGTTCTCAAAGTAAGGTTTCTGGATCAACAGCATCTGTATCACTTGGGAACCTGTTAGAAATGCTAGTTCCTGGAGCCCACTTCAGACCTACTGAACCAGAAACTCTAGAGATGGGGCCTAGCAACCTGTTTTAATAAGCTATGTGGGTTTTAAAGATATGTCCACAAATTATTTTATGCTCCTGCTCTTAAGGGGTAGAGTTTAATTCCCCTCCCCTTGCATGTGGGTTAGACTTAGTACCCACTTCTCACAGGTAGAGTATGGCAGAAGTAATGAGATCTCACTTCAGAGATTAAGTTATAAAATGACTTCAGTCCTGCAAAATACCTGACCAGTCCTCCTCAAAACTGTCAAGGTCATCAAAAACATCAAACCTGTCCCAGCCAAGAGGGGCCTAAGGAGAGACAACTAAACGTAATGTGGTATCCTAGATGGGATTCTGGAACAGAAAAAGGATATTGGGTAAAAACTAAGGGATTCTGAATAAAGTATGGACTTTAGTTAATTACCTGGATGAACATTGGTTTATTATTTGTAGCAAATGTAACATACTAATGTAAGATGTCAAAAGTACATCTTACATTGTGGCTCAAGTGGTTGAGCACCTTCCTCCCATGTACAAGGTCCTGGGTTTGATCCGTACCTCAAAAAAAAAAAAAGTACAGGAAACTGGATGCAGGGTATATGGGAGCTTTCTGTACTATCTTCTCAATTTTTCTATAAATCTACAACTGTTCTAAAAAATAAAGGCGACCTTTACAGAAAGGTGACTTCTGCCTCCCCGCCCCCCGGCCATGGATCACTGGCTCTTGGGGAAGCCACTGGCCATGTTGTGAGGCAGCCCTGTGGAGAGGTCCATGAGGGTGAGCCAGGAAGCAGATCCTTCTCTAGTTGAGCTTGCGATGACTGTAGCTCTTGCCAAAACCTTGATTGATATGAGAGTCCCTGAGCCAGAACCACCCAGCTAAGTGGCTCCTGGACTCCTGACCCACAGAAAGCCTCATGATTTGTTGTAATATTTGTTGTTTCCAGCTGCTAAGTTTGGGGGCCATTTGTTACACAGCAATAGTTAACTAGTATATAAACCCTTCAGGTGAACCTGATGTATGCTCAAACATGAGAGTCGCTGCCCTACCTATGCACTCTAACCCAACTCCCTATTCCTTCTACCTCATGCTCAGATCTCAGCATAATTGTCACTTAAACATTAAGGGAGGCTGGCCCTGCTCATAAAGTAGATGTGTTCCCCCTCGTATCTGGTTTCCTGACCCACTGTACCTCCCACTATAACACTCAATACACTTTTTTATAATTTGATTAATTCTATCTTCTCCACTAGACTTAAGCCACTGTGAAGGCTGGGACCAAGTCTGTCTTAGTCACTGCTTTATCCTCAGTGTCCAGCATAAATACCAGCCAGATTTTGGGTGCCCAATAAATATTTATTAAATAATTGAAAACTAGCAAAAGTAATAGCAAAACCTACTCCAATTTATTTTACTTATCAGCAGCTATCAATGGCAAAGGCAAGAATAGTTTTCTGAGTAATTCAAGCAATAATGGACCCTTTATGAAGTCATACATATTATAGGGCCATAATCAAAATTTAAAGTGGAGTGGGGGAAGCGGACTTGGCCCAATGGATGGGCCGTCTGCCTACCACATGGGAGGTCCAAGGTTCAAACCCAGGGCCTCCTTGACCCGTGTGGAGCTGGCCCATGCGCAGTGCTGATGCACGCAAGGAGTGCCCTGCCACGCAGGGGTGTCCCCCGCGTAGGGGAGCCCCACATGCAAGGAGTGTGCCCTGTAAGGAGAGCCGCCCAGCGCGAAAGAAAGTGCAGCCTGCCCAGGAATGGCACCGCACACACGGAGAGCTGACACAACAAGATGACACAACAAAAAGAAACACAGTTTCCCATGCTGCTGACAACAGAAGCGAACAAAGAAGACGCAGCAAATACACACAGAGAACAGGTCAGGAGCCGAGGTTTGCTAAGGTTTGCAGGGAGGGCCTCTTCCCTCAGCCGCTGGAGTCTTATTGTCAGCCCCAACTCCTTTCACTATCCCCATCCCTCCACTTACCCCAATTTTCTGGAGGCCTGAAAGCTTTGAGGAAAAGAAAAGCAGTTTCTGCTCTAGAATAATCTGCCCCTTATATCATCTGATATGAGAAAACAATATATTAGTGGTATAAGAGGAGCAGGAATGGGGCCAAGCTCCTCCCAAAATTTGAAATGTGCCACAGAATAGAAGAGGCCAGGTTTCGAAATCTAAAGAGACTCAGTCTTGAATGCTAGATCTGTCCTGCCCGATAAGGTACTACTCACTACATGTGGCTCTTGAACACTTGGAGTGTGGTCAGTCAGAAATGAAATGTATTGGAAATGTAAAACTCACACCAGATTCCAAAGATTTAGCATGAAAAAAAAAAGAATGCAAACCATCTCATTGATAATTTTACATGAATTGCATGTTGAAATAACATTTTGGATATCCAAAATCGGTTAAGTAAAATATATTACCAGATTTACTTTCACTGTTTCTTTCACTGTTTTTAAGTGTGGCTTCTAGAAAATGTAAAATTACATCTTTGGCTGTCATTTGGGGCTCATGTTATTTATCTCTTAGACAGTGCTGTGCTAGATATATGGCAGGGTGTCCCTTATACTCTGGTTGATGTGGGTCAGTAACTAACATTTGTTTCTGGGCCTCTTTGTGTCAGGGCTGTGTAAAGTGCAGTTACCTCTTTTAATCCTCAAATCAATCCTGCACAGCCCATGTATCATAAGGGATTATACATTTTTACAGATGAGGAAACTGAGGCTCAGAGAAGCTAAATAACGTGCCCAAGGTGAGCCATGAAGTATGGAAGAGCCAGTAAATTCAACACTGGATAGTTGTTCAAGGTGTTATTCAGTTGCCAAGGCTTTTCTCTCGGTCAGTACAAGCACAGGAAATGATGCCCCTCGAAAACCCCACAAAAGGGAAGTGGATTTGGCTCAATGGATAGAGCATCTGCCTACCACATGGGAGGCCCAAGGTTCAAACCCAGGGCCTCCTGACCCATGTGGTGAGCTGGCCCACGCACAGTGCTGATGTGCACAAGGAGTGCTGTGCCACGAAGGGGTGTCCCCCACGTAGGGGAGTCCCACGTGCAAGTAGTGTGCCCCGTAAGGAGAGTCACCCCATGCAAAAAAAGTGCAGCCTGCCTAGAAGTTGGACCGCACACATGGAGAGCAGACACAGCAAGATGACGCAACAAAAAGAGACACAGATTCTGGGTGCTGCTGACAAGAATACAAGCCGACACAGAAGAACACACAGCAAATGGACACAGAGAGCAGACAACTGGGGAGGAGGGGGAAGGGGAGAGAAATAAATAAATCTTAAAAAAAACAACAACACAAAAATGGCAGTACCCATGTCCTCTAAAATTGGAATTACTTTGCCCAGACAAGACTTATTCAATGAATAAAACTATGCCTCCCTAGTCCTTGATGCCAAGTTTCCAAAAAATGGCTGGTGAGAGTGACATAGCATTGCCTTCCTTTTTCTCTCACCATAACTTGGAAAGAGTTTCAGTGGGTGCTGGTTGAAGATCTAGACTTTCCCATACCAAAACAAAAGATTCCTGTAAGTTTTTGTCTATGAGTTTAGGTATAGCAAGAAGAAAATTTGGTTAGAATTATAGATTGAATTTGGAAAAAGGATTTTTGAATATGTTATTTCTTAAGATGAGGCCAAACTGGACTGGGCGGGCCCTAATCCAATATGACCAATCTCCTAAGAAGGGGAGAATTGGACACCGACACAGCAGGGAATGCCATGTGATGACAGATGCTATGGGATTTGAGGGCAGGGTGGACAAAAAGCAAAGCAGTGAATGGGAGCAGGATGGGATGCTTTTGCTTCGGTCCCTCGGAAGAGCAGGACCCAAGCTAACATCGGGATGACACGTAAGACTGAATTACCGGTGAAAGTACCTAAGTGAGCACCCACTTTAGATGCTAAGAACAGACCTTCCATTAATATTTCCAGGGTTCTGTGTGTCCAGAGCAAAGTGCCACCACTGGGATCATAGATATGCGTAGGTCTTAGTTTGGTTTTGCCACAAAGCAGATTTCGTGCAAGTCGTTTATTTGAGAGACGATGCCAGAAAATACTGCCAGGGGAGCAGGGGAGACAGCCCATAAAGGGCTTGTTATCATGCAAGTTGCCATGGGTAAGAGGAGCTTCATTTCGCCGCTGGGGAACTCTTGGAAACAGCATAGACGCACATCTCAGAGTTATCCTCCCCAAGAGGCAAGGAAGCTGGGATATTTGTACACCAATTCCCATGCGTCAGTGGCTGAGGGTTGCCCCTGGGAAGGGGGAGACAACTCCCTAGCGCTCTGGCCTGCTGTGTGTACTACCCAGAATTTTATCACTCTCTGACTTTTATCACACATGCTTAAATGATTTCATTTGGTTGTTTTGAATTTCATTAAAAAAATGAGTATTGTGCTGTAGGAAGACTTCTGGAACTAGCTTTTTCCACTCAGTATTAAGATTTATTTTATGTTATGTGTGTAGCCATAGCACATTTTAGGTCATTTCTAATTTTTTCTTTTTCTGTTTTTCTTCTCTTTTTTTTTTCCCTCTTCTTTGTTTTTTTCTCTTTTTGTGCTACTACAAACAGTAAACAATACCACTATGAACATTTTTGGACAGGTATATATATACCTAGCAATGGAATGGTTGGATAGTAAGATATGAGAACGGTTTAGTTCTAAAAGATAATGCCAATTGTTTTCCAAACTTATCCCACCAGTTTAAGCTTCTACCAATAAAGAAGAGAGCCTGTTAGTGCATATCCTCTTCAAGACTTGGTATATTGTCAGATGATTTCATCTGATGCTTTAATTCTTTGTTTGGATGTTGGGTTCGTGATAGTTCATATCATTCAATCAATTAATTAATTTTTAAAAGAAAGACTGACTGGGCCGGTGTATACTGAATCCAGGATTGTTATTGATTCCTTCTATGCAATTGTGGATCACCTTCCCAAATAACAGAGTCTTAGTGTCCTGTCCAAACTCTATAAATGTACACTATCAAGTTCCTTGAATATCTCAGTCCAATGAGGGGCTTGAGGAGCTGGTCTCATTCTAGACACAATTCTGAGCTGGGCAGCATCTGCTGCCATTTAGCACTTCTTTCTTCACAGTCCCTTCCCTTCACGCTGCCTCCACCTGTCCAGTATCATCGTACTGGGCTTGACAAGTTCTCCTCGATTCAACAGTTTTCTTCCCACTTCCCAAGAAAACAACTCTCCAGTGCCACATTCCCTCAAGACACTGCTCTTTTCTAGGACCGACTCGAGGTGCAAACTTTAGGCACCACAGCAAAGAGACTGGGTTGACAGTTTTGGTTGGGTGGGCCTTTTGGCAATCCTGGTGCCACTAGGCAGGCCTTACCCATCCCCACTGAGGTGTGAAATCGGCTGTCGACACTGGTAATCGCTACTTGGTCATCCCGCAAGATTAAGAATTCTGCTATTTTCTGACTGTGTGGTCCTAGGCGAGTTTTCTAACTTCTCTGAGGTTTGCTTTCTCATCTGGAGAATGGGAGTACTGAAGGCTCCTTTAAAGGTTTGTTGTGAGAACTGGAGATGGTACCCTTCAGCCCCAGTAAGCTTTTGCTTGTGGGGGCTGTTGTTGTATACTCGAGTGTGAGAGCATGGCATCGGCGACAGCGGACCCCAGAGCTGCAGGCCTTGCATCTGCCCCTGACTAGTTCTGTGAGTTTGGGAAAATTGCTTCACCTTTCCACACTCAGTTTCTCATTTGTAAAACAGAGGCCTGGGCTTCAGCTGATCTCTAAAAGGCATGAATCTCCTGACTCTATGAGAGCTCTGACTACAATACTAAATTATTTATTGATGCCTGTGTAGTCACCCGCGGCTATTGTTCCTCAAGTACTAACTTATTCAGTAGATCCTGAGGGAAGGGTTGGGACAAGTACTTTCTCAAGAAACAAGGGGAAACAATCTTATTTTACTCGAGGGAATATTTTCTAAATTTGAAGGGGAAAGGAAACAGTGAAAGGGGGGCAATAACTACCCCAAAATTTACAAATAAAAGCTATGTTTGTGTTCAAATAAAGAACTCTGATTTACTCTCTGATTACTCCAATTATCTTTTCACTACCTTACAAAGCAAGTTTATTGCATGAGTCAGAGCTGTATTCTGTTTCGCCTTGTATACTCTTTGTATAACCCTTTTCTTCTTTTAGTCCTTTCCCTCAAAATGGCTTCATTCTTTTACAGCTTTTTTTTTTTTTTGTCTTCTCAGCATTCCTGATGTTGCTCTGGTTTCAGTGAGAAAATCACTCTAGTCTGTGGTAAGTTTTTTTGGCAGCATAACCTGAGGAACACCTGTCTCCATTCCTATGCTATGTTGCCTCACAGAGTGGAGAAGGTTGGACTCCTGTGTATAAACCTCACAGTCATGGACAAAAAACTTAATCAGAATTAGGCCTAAATGAAGCTTCAGGAGACAATAAAAACATAGGAACATTTTTTCCTGCCAGTATTTAAACTTTCAAACCAAGTCAACTCTCGTGTCTTTCGATAGCCTTCTTGGCCTCTCATAAGGCAGGAGGGTAACCTGGAACCTCGCCTTATACCTCTCCAAGAAGCTGCCTACCTAACTATCCTGGTGTCCTTTGTCTGCTCACAGGACTGGCCGTGTCTCTGAGGAAGAACCACTGCATACACCCTGGATGGGAAGCACTTGGAATGAAATGTTGATTGACTCAGACTCCTTGGAGCCACAGTCTCTCCAACACCACCAGGAGAATGAAAGCAAGAGAGAGAAGAGAGAGAGAGCTCACAGTTCGAGAGGCAGAATGACCAAGACCTGAGACAGAGATGGCAGCTAGAGCAGACTAGAGAGCGAAGAGGAAGAGGGAGTGACAGAGGAGCAACTCCGGCTTGAGGTGACAGGGATACAAGGAGGTATGGCTAAGGCCCAGGGGGCCTGGAGTCCTGCCCACCGCCTACATTTTGTCTTTCTGGGAGGGCGGCATGTGTGTATATGTGTGTTTTGGGTAGTGGTGGTACTGCACGTATTCCAGCCTCTCCCCAACAGTTTCCCATTGCACCTGTCACTATCATGTGACTTTTCCTGAAGACCCTGTTCTCATTACATCTGCCAGAAACCCTCAGAGGAGATGAGAATTCCTAGGTTCTGCCCCCAACCAACTTCATGCTGAAGTCACCAATGATCTTCAGGTCCAAGGGATACTTTTTGGTCCTTTATGAAATGCATTTTCTTATTGTAGCAACATATAAATAACACAAAATTTCCCATTGTGACTACTTTTAAGCTTACGCTTCAGTGGTATTAGTTACATTTACGATATTGTGTTTGCATCGCCACCAACCATTACGAAGACGTTCTCATGACTTCAGTCACTTTGTGCCCATTAAGCAATAATTCCATATCCCCCCCCCCCCCACTGGCCTCTGGTAACCTCCAATCTACTTTCTGTCTCTATGAATTTGCTTATTCTAGATATTTCATATAAGTAGAATCTTGCAATGTTTGTCTTTCTGTGTCTGGCTGGTTGCATGCTCATCCGTGTTGTTGCACGCATCAGAACTTCATTCCTTTTTGCGGCCAAGCAATATTCCATTTTATGTACATGCCACTTTTTGTTTATCCATTCATCCATTGATGGACACGGGTTATTTCCACCTTTTGGAAATTGTGACTAATGCTGCTATGAACACTGGTGTACAAATATATCTGTTCAAGTTCCTGTTTTCAGGTCCTTATTTTTCTTGACATCATGGACACTCCTTGTCAAGAAAAGCTCTCTTCTCTTTTGAATTCAGTGACTCCACACCCTCCTGGTTTTATTCCTTGTTCTCTTTTAGGCTTCTGCTACTTTGCTTCATCTTAGAATTCCTGAGAGCTGTTTCCCAGGCACTCTTCTGAAATGCTTCTCTCTTCTTAGGCAATCTCCACTATCCCCATGGCTTCACTTACCACTTAAATTCTGACTCCCAAATTTAAATGTCCTGCCCCTGAATATTCGAATGCATACTCGTCATTTCCACTTGAATGTCTCAGTGACCCTCTCAAGCTGTAAGGGTCCAAAATTGCGCTTCTCATGGCCTTCTCCCCCAAAACCTTCTCTTCCAGTGTTGTCCCCTTCCTTAGAAAATGGTAGTTCTGCTAAGCTGTTTAAACTAAGAACCTAAGAATCATCCTTGACACCTACCTCTCTGTCACCTCACATTCCATCAAACATCAAGTCTTTGGATTCTATTAATCTCTTGAATCCCTCTTCTTCTCTCCATCCCAACTGCTACCATACTGGGCAGGACTACCATTACACCTCCCCTGGAATACTGCAGAGTCCTTATATCTGGTCTCTCAGCATCTTTTCTTGCCCCTCCCCCACTGCCATTCATTCACCTACTAAAGCCTGAGTGATCCTTAAATATGTAAACATGGTCATGCAGCTCCCTTTTGATGGCCGCTAAGGCCTGGCACAGTGTAGCTCCTACTCACCCCTCCATGTCCTCTTGTCCAACTCTATCTCTTATTCTGTCTGCTCCAGCTTCACTGGATTTACTTCAGTTCATAACAATGCAGTCCTTTGCCTGCCGACAGCTTTTGGCTATGCTCTTCCTTCTGTCCAAAATGCCATTTCACCCCCACCAACCTGAAATAGCTAATTCTCATCCTTAGGGTCTGTCTTCAACATCACTTCCTCAGGAAAATCTCTGACCATCCACATGGACTAGGTCTCCTTTTAATCACTCTTATAGTCCTAGGCAGGACTCCTTCATAGTTCATTGTGTACTTGAAGTTCATTAATAACAAGTTTTGGCTTGTTCTCGTGGCTATACATTGCATAATGGCAGAGCCCATGTCTGTTTTTCTGTCACTGAGGTCTCAGTTCCTAGCACAGTGTACAGCTGATAGCAGGATCTCAATTTAAAAATGTACAGTATTGACTTTCTGAACATTCCCACCAGCCACTGCCCCAACCTGCTCACCAAACTATTCTGGTTGAATTGAAAACACTTTTCTGGTGGCTGACTTGGCCCAGTGGTCAGGGCATCCGTCTACCACATGGGAGGTCCGCGGTTCAAATCCTGGGCCTCCTTGACTCGTGTGGAGCTGGCCCATGTGCAGTGCTGATGTGTGCAAGGAGTGCCCTGCCACGCAGGGGTGTCCCCCGTGTAGGGGAGCCCCACGCACAAGGAGTGCACCCCATAAGGAGAGCCACCCAGCACGAAAGAAAGTGCAGCCTCGGGAAACGGACTTTGGCCCAGCGGTTAGGGCGTCCGTCTACCACATGGGAGGTCCGCGGTTCAAACCCCGGGCCTCCTTGACCCGTGTGGAGCTGGCCATGCGCAGCGCTGATGCGCGCAAGGAGTGCCCTGCCACGCAAGGGTGTCCCCCGCGTGGGGGAGCCCCCATGCGCAAAGAGTGCGCCCGAGAGGAAAGCCGCCCAGCGCGAAAAGAAAGAGCAGCCTGCCCAGGAATGGCGCCGCCCACACTTCCCGTGCCGCTGACGACAACAGAAGCGGACAAAGAAACAAGACTCAGCGAGTAGACACCAAGAACAGACAACCAGGGGAGGGGGGGAAATTAAATAAATAAATAAATCTTTAAAAAAAAAAAAAAAAGAAAGTGCAGCCTGCCCAGGAATGGTGCTGCCTACACAGAGAGCTGACACGTCAAGATGACGCAACAGAAAGAAACACAGATTCCCGTGCTGCTGACAACAACAGAAGCGAACAAAGAAGAAGACGCAGCAAATAGACACAGAGAACAGACAACCGGGGTGGGGGGGGGGAAGGGGAGAGAAATAAATGAATAAAATAAATCTTTAAAGAAAAGAAAAAGAAAACACTTTCTGAGTCTCCCCTGTATTTGTTTCCTCTTGCTGCTGTACCAAGTCACCACAAACTTAGTGGCTTAAAACAATACAAATTTAATTCTCTTAGAGTTCTGGAGGTCAGAAGTCCTAAAAGCAAGGTGTTGGCAGGGATGCATTCCTTCTGGAGTTTCTAGGGGCGAACCCATTTCCTTGCCTTCCAGCTTCTGGAGACTTCCTGCATCGTTTCAACCTCTTCTTCTGTCATCATATCCCCTCTGTCACTCTGACTCTTTTGCCTCCTTCTTATAAGGACCCTTGTGATTACATTGAGCCCACTGGGATAATCCAGGATAATCTTCCCATTTCAAGATCCTTTACTTAATCACATCTGCAAAGTCCCTTTTGCCATGTAAAATAACAGTCACAGATTCCAGGGACTAGGTTGTGGACATCTCTGAGGGGTCATTATCCACCTACCACACCCCCACTCCCCAGAGGGTAAATTTTTTGCCAAGTTTCTGGAACTGATTCTGAACTATGCTACAAAATATATACCATACACACTCCACATAAATTATGGTACTGACTCCATTATAACTTTTCCTTCTCTGGATTCTCTTATTACTAGTTTCCATTAATCTTTCCCCAAGTGTGTACTATACTCCACAGTGTATCCACATAAAATCCTCCAGTATGCTCCTACCAGATTCCTGTCCCCTTGGTGAGGAAGGCAGAACCATGGAGCAGGAAGGAAATGAGGCCCAACAAGGCTGCTGAAGTGACCTGCCTGGCTTGACGTCTGGGTCTGCCATCCCAACTCCAAGTCTACCACCCATGCTGTCGCTTTCTCAAGCAACTGGCGCAGATGGTCGCAAAGTATCTCAGGTCGAAAAGTCTTAGCAAGAGGCTGTGATTGAAATTTTTTCAGATACATTTATAATTTGTAAAACAACTATTCATAAAGTGCACAAATAAGTGTGGAAGAACAAAGGAGTTCCTAATACAAATGATTTGCATCTTAAGCATTTCGGTTTAGTTGATTAATAGTTGGCATGAATGAGACTGAAGGAACCCTGCTTTTCAAAGTGCTTACCTACAGACCACCATGTACAACCACCTCAGAATTGGGTTGGGTGGAAACACTCAGCACTAGGCCTTGTTTTGATTTGTCTTACAGCTGCCATTACATGCTTTTTCTGGAATTTATGGAAATGAAAGAGAAAATGTTGCTTCTGGCAGCACCGAATGTACTAAGGCAGTGGGAGGAGGTTGGGAGGAGGTTGGGAAAGTGGTGAATCTCTTGTTCCCAACCAGCACAATCTACTTCCCTTGCAGTAACCAACTCTGTCCTTTAACCTTACTCTCCTCTATAGGTTATCGCTTTCTAGATAGTTGTGTCTTTTTCCAGGCCCTGATTATTTTACCAGTGAAAGGTTTCCACAGGGTCAGGAAGTCACTGAAAACATTTTCCCACACTCTTCTTACTTTTATTTATTAAAATAAAAACATGACTACCAAGAAAAGCTCTAGGTAATTTGTTCTATGTCCTCTATCTCTGAGAGATGGATATACCTTAATTTAGTTATTACATTTTGGAGCTTGGAAGGAACTTAGAAGATCGAGATCATCTGGTCTACCCCCTCATTTTGTGAAAGAAGAAACTGAGGCCTACACAGCTAAGTGGCTCATCCAAGGGCATACAGATTGGTGCTGTTGACAGTTTCATAAGGCCATAAAAAGTATCAAAAAAGATTCTACATATTCAGTTGGTAAGTCACAGATACAGCTTACATATAAAAAGTTTAATCTTCACTGCTTTAAGGCTTTGTGATAATTAGACCTGAGCTAAGGCAAAGTTTAATTTAAACTTACTCTATGAAAGAAAAGCTTACTAAGCAATTAATGGTGTCAAAAAATATGGGATATAGAATTTACCTACTTCTAAGAGCAAACTGTTTAAAGGACATTTGTCTTTAACTATATGCAACTATACTTCTGGTTTAAAAAATAAGAAATCATTAAAACAGTCCTTGCAAAACCTCAATTTAGAAACATTTTGTTAATTATTTAATTCTCATTATATTCTCAGAAACTGTACGATTATTTCTTTTAAACAATGAGGCTCAGACTTTTCATTAATCCAGTCCAAGCATCCAGTTTACTGACTCTGAATTGGAAGAGCCTAACCGTGGAGCTTTAAAAGGGAATCCGAACTTGTGTGCCACGGTGGACTTTCTTCCAGAGGAACTACCCTTATTCGCCTTGAGTGAATCTTAGACATTTTTGCTTTAATGCATGGGAAGGACAAACTTGCTTTTCCCCACTGAGACTAATGTAATACTTGTAATGGCAACTGCTGTTTATAGAAAGAATTCCGTCACATGAAAACCAACAACTAGGCAAGTCACTGCAAGGCACCGGGAGAAGCCCACTGTCCTAGGGAGCTGTTATCACCCAGCTCTCTGGGAAGCAGTGAATGTGCCAGGATTTGGTTTAAACTCTGGGCCCCCAGCAAGACACTCAAGAAAGGTACCCTACTTTTTTGTCAATCACAAAATAAAACCAATTCTAGTGGAAAGTTCTTTCCCTCGTTTAGGGCAGGGTATGTTATCTAATACTAGGTACTTTCCAGAGAATCTTTCTTTGGAGTGATTCCCTGTACTAAAAAGATTCACGTTGCCTGTGATTTTCTCTTTCCTCTTTCCCTTGACTCTAGGGTTGCCAGATAAAATACAGAATACCTAGTTAAATTTAAATTTAAAATAAAGCACAACTAATTTTTAGTCTAAGTATGTCCCATGTACTACTTGGGGGATACTCATACTTAAAAAAAAATAATTGATTATCTGAAATTCAAATTTATCTGGGCTTCCTGTTTTTGAGTGAGGTTTTTGTTTTTGTTTTTGCTAAATCTGGCAATTCTACTTGAATCTCTTCCTCCAACTTTGTTTTGTTCTCATTCCTAAAGTTTTATTTTAATGGGACCTCTTCCCAATTTTGTTCCCCTCTGAACAGTTTTCCTTTCACCTTCTGCTTATATTGGGGGAGGACTACTCTTTAATGATTTGGGATTGTAGTGGGAAGCACCAGGATTCTGAGTAAAAGGTCTCAGAGCCACAGATCTTTCCTGAAGATCTACCCTCTGCAGCATCCTCCTTTGAGTTAAGCACTGTCTTCTCTCTGGTTCTTCTAAAACACCCCTGGGAGACAGTAACACAATAAGTTACTGATATCTTTAGAGAAATGGTAATGATGATTTAAAAATTCCACCTCCATCTCTTTAAAAAACAAACTTTTTCCTTTTGAAGTATACCATGCATACGGAAGTGTGCCCAATTAATAAGCGCACAGCTGGATGAATTTTCAAACTGAACATATGCAGGCACCCAGATTAAAAAAAAAATTCATGACGGGTTCCCCAGAAGCTCCCCTCGTGCCCCTTCCCATTTACTTCTCCTTGCCCAAGATAACCACTGTGCCCGAGCTCTACAAATAGCCCGTGTGCTCTTAAAAAGATTGTAGAGTAGTTAAGGGGAAAAAAAGTTTTTGAGACTCCTTTCCTTCTGACAGGCAGAATCCTTTAAATTAGAAAAGAATTTGACAGTGCCTGCCAAGGTGCCTGGCATATGGTAGAACAGCTAAAAAAATGCTTGCTGATTTGGTGTTGAAGGAAGGCCTCTGGCTTGCCACTTGTGGAAAGAGCTGAGGGAAGGAAAGGGCAGGGGAGAAAGAAGCATGGAAGTGCTGGAAACAAACATCAGTCACTTTGCAATCTTGCCAAAGGATAACCTTACATATTTATTACAGGTTTTTTCCTTGATGCTGCATTTTTTTCTCCTTCCCTGTGTTGACAGCATGATCTGTAGGTTCATATTTGAATCCAGCTCAAAGTACATATTTATTTTTTTTGTTACCGTGTGCATAGCACTAACTGCTTATTTTCTTACCAGGGTGTTTATTGCCAAGATGTAAAGGATAAGAATAAACAGATGTGCCTGTTAATGCCTGCTTCCACATTCTTTAGGGGAGAATTCTGAATTCAAGGAATTTTAGAGTCACTTCATTTTAAACCTGCAGATTTGATCCACTGGACTTTTTGATTATGTGCTTTTCCAAGAGGGCACCAAATGTTCCACAGAACAAATGACAAAGCTGTAAGCATTGTGATCAGGGAAATGGATAAAACTGTTATTTTAAACCACAAATGCCAGTGACTGGGGCAGGGTTGAACAATCTTTTTAAGTCTTGAAGCCAAGGCAATATGATAAGCTACTCTTTGATTTCAGATGGTACACAAATATGCTGCATGCCTTGAAAACAGAAAAAGCATTGTCATATTATGCTAAGGATTATTTATTTAGCTCTTTGGGCTCAACGCTGTCAGACCCAATGATCCCTTTTATAACACATGATTTAGTAGCCTTCCACCTTTACTAACTGGAAACGAAATTCATAGGTGATACTACTTACCCACACCCATAATTTTGAGAATCAATATAATGTCCCAGTAGAAAGAAGAAATAAAAGGAAAGTAATTTGTAATAAAATAATATGTGCCTCAAAATGTAAACCTTCCAGCATGGCGATGCAAGAACATTAAAAATAAAGTATCAGATGCTTAAACTAATCATGGCACCACTGTGAGAGTAACAGTCAGAAATGCAAACAGACAGATGTTGCTCTAATGTCCCAACATGGTCTACGACTCTTGGAAAGTTTCAAGCAAAACTAAATGTAAGTATCCCTCAATTTATACAGTTGTCGCATCCTTAGAAAATCAGGTGTATATTTTCACTTACGAGAAGGTCATTCAGAACATGGGACAATTTCCGATTCTAGCCTCCCTGTGAGCCCCGCCCCCCATCACTGGAACAAGCAAAAACAAAAAACAAAACAACAACAACAAAAAATGCCCCCCACTGATTTCTAAAATGGCCTCTCACTCTCTGGACAATACCTCCTCCCATTTAGAATTTCTCATTTAGAGTAAAATATTTTATTTTCAGAAGCATTTTTAAAACTGTAAAATGTGTAATTGATAAAAGAATCTATACCCTCAGCAACTACCTTATTTGTGACTCGCATTCCTTTGCATTTTTAAAAAATAAATTGATCTTTGATTTCACAATCCTACCAAAATGGAGTTTCCCAAGATCTGAGTCAGTAAGATCATCAAGAGGGTCAATAAATAAAATTACATAGTAAGTTTTTTTCTTGGAATTACTTACTTAGTACTTTAGTCGTTAAAATAACAGGTTGACAAAAGGAAAAACAAAGACCAAACCCTGCAGCATGCCTCATCAAGAAGGGCAATTTAGTGAGAAAAGGTATATACAGATCTAGGATAACAATGAAGACTGTAATTATTGTTTTCTTCCATTTTTGTGGTTATTCAGTTTAATTGTGTTTTTCAAAAATGTTCAGTAAGTGTGAGAATTCTTGATTAGCAATTAGAATATAAATATAAATCAAATATCCTACAAACACCGTCACTGTCAGTCGATCGAACGCTGTCATCAGGAGGGGGTTCCATGTGCTGGCGCTGAGCAGTCCTGGCTCCAGAGCTGATGCGCAGCTCTTCCCTACTCAGCAGTCCATGATGTAAAGCTGGGAGCTTGCAATCCGCCATGATGGAAATATTCACCGTGGAAATTGGCAAACGCTACAACCAGACCCCCATGCCTACCCTGCTTTCCAAGAGCAGCGTGTTGAATATTTACTGGATAGCACTGCATGGAGCTGGTTTATAGGAAGGAATAACCCATTACAGAAGTTTAAAAAAAAAAAGACTTCGTTACAAACTCTTTGGGAAAAGGTCAAAACTGAGCTGTCTAGTGTTTGAGCAAATTCTAGTAAGGTGCTAAATTATGGCTCATAAATGACCAGAGGAGCCCAAACCAAGCAGAAACTTTCATTCACTTGTTAATGCAAATGCTTATTTAGTACCAACTGTACACACAACAGCTTCCTTAAGTCCTTCCTGGAACAGTGCAACACAGAATAAATATGTAATATGTAATGTGCTAATGCAGATGATGCCAGTTAAAAGGAGATAATTAAACATTGATGATAATATTTTCACGTTTATCAAAGGGGATACTAATATTTAATAAACATTATGCCAGGTGTTATACAAATATTAACTGGTTGGATCCTCACAACCACTCCCCCCATAAGGTAATTAATAGGCTGAGAGCCGATATTGACCATTTTCGACCTCTACCAATGGCAATTTCATAAGGTTCCATCTAATATTATTTTCTCCATTTTACAGATAAGGAAGCCGAAACCCCAATATATCAGGTAACTGCCAATGTCAAACGGCTAGTAGAAAATGGAGCCAGGATCTCTTGCAAAGCCCCTGTGCTTCCCACCATATGCTCTTCCCAAACAAAAGGATTGTTAAACACATTTGATGTGTTGCGCACACAGAAAAAAATCCTAGACTTGAGTTGTTTTGAAATAACTCATAGTAAAAGAAATTAAATTAATGACGTGTAGTTTGCCAGAAAACTAAATATTGGCTTCCTGGGTTTTGTAATAATACATGATTTTAGAAATATTAATTGTTGATAAATTTTAGAGCAAAAAACATCTTAATGTAAATTGCAACTATTGTGTAATTTGTACTTAAACTGATGTTTAATTTTTTCTTAAATGACTTTTTAAAAATGCTATGCTATTACTAGTACAAGCAATCAGAAGTCTTATACCACAGCTATGATTCTGAAAACAATGGAATGATCAATGTTTCAGAAAAGAATTAGTCATAAATGCTTAAACTAGAGGATATGATACAGGAATGTCTCAATCTTTTTTTTTAAATTATAACCTACAGTAAAATCTGACATAATACACACACACATATACACTTAATTAAAACAAAAGTTTCATGGAAACTTTGACTCTTGCTATGTGCAATACACTCTGAGATTTCCTACTCTATTGTATTCCATTTCATTTTAAAAATGATGGCCACCACTTACTAAATTATTTCACAACTCATTAATGTATTGCAAACCCAGTTTGAAAAACACTGCCTTAGAGTCCTTTGTTTTAGAGACCTCATCTACACTCCCCCTTTCTTACTGCTTTTTCTCTAGATTACTCTGTTCTGTTCCTTTAGAACTTTGGCCCCTGACTTACCAGTTTCCTGTATTCCTTCAACAGATATTTACAAATCACCCACTATGTTCCAGGTACTAGGCTAGGTGCTGGGAATAGCTTTATATTCACATCCTGGGATCCCTAATCCAATAGAAGGATTGCTGCTTCAGTCATGATTAAGCTCTGGTCAATGAGTTTACCACCCAATGGGGGAACCAACATCCATCCAATCAACGTGCAAATAAATGTAAACTGTGACTAGTGCTACCAAGGAGAGGTACCAAGAGGGGGATTTTACTTAGTCAGGGAAGACTTCCCTGAAAAAATGGCACCTGAGCTGAGCTGTAAAGATATTTTCTGGGCTAGTCTAGTCTAGTCTAATTTCATTTAAAAATGCTGGCAACCCCCCAACTATCCCCAACCCTAGGCAAACACTAATATACTTTCTGTTTCTATAGTCTTGCCTATTCTGACATTTCGTGTATATGGAATCATATAATGTATGGACTTCTGCATCTGGCTTCTTTCACCAAGCATCATGTTTTCAAGGTTCATCCATGTCGTTGTAGCATCTGTCAGTACTTCATTCCTTTTTATGGCCAAATAATATTCCATTGTATGGATAGACCATATTTTGCTTATCCATTCATCAGCTGATGGGTATTTAGGTTGTTTCTACTTTTTGGCTATCATGAATAAAGCTGCTATGAACATTCTTGTACATGTTTTTGCATGGACATATGTTTTCATTTTTCTTATATATATGTCTAGGAGTGAAATTGCTGGGTCGTATGGTAACTCTGTGTTTAGCCTTTTGTGGGACTGCCAAACTGTTTTTCATAGCTGTTGCACCATTTTACATTCCCACCAGAAGAGAATTCTGATTTCTCTCTTCAGCCACCAATACTTATTATTATCTGACTTTTGGATTATAGTCATCCTAATGGATATGGAGTGGTATCTCACTGTGGTTTTGATTTGCATTTCCCTGGTGGCTAAAGAAGTAGAGCACCTTTTCATGTGCCTATTGGCTATTTGCATATCTTCTTTGGGGAAATATGTACTCATATCCTTTGCCCATTGTTATGGGTTGAGTTGGGTCCCTGAAAATAGATTCATTGAAGTCCTAATCCCCTCATACCTGTGAATGTGACCTTTCATTTGGAAATAGGGTCATTGCAGAAGGAATTAAATTAAAATGAGGTGTACTGCAGTAGGGTGGGCCCTTAATCCTATACGATGAGTGTTGTATGAAAAGGGGAAAGTGCCATGTGATGACTGAGGCAGAGATTGAAGTGCCGTATCGCCAAGCCAATGAAAACCAAGGACTTCCCACAAACACTTCAGAAGCTGGAAGAGGCAAGGAAGGATTCTCCCCTACATGTTTCAGATGGAGCACCGCTCTGCTGCCACCCCCTCCATTGTGGACTTCTGGTCTCCAGAACTGTGAAAGAATACATTTCTGTTTTTTCAAGCCACAAGGTTTGTGGTACTTTGTTACAGCAGCCCCAGGAAACTAAGATACCCATGTTTTAGTTGGGTTATTTATCTTTTTCATTATTGAATTGTAAGAGTTCTTTATCTACTCTGAATACAAGTCCCTTATCAGATATACGATTTGCACATATTTCCCCCCATTCTGTGGGTTGTCTTTCCACTTTCTTGATAGTGCCCTTTGAAGCACAAAATGTTTAATTTGATGAAGTTTCACTACCCTATCTTACACCACACTCCCCTGGTCTCCTCTTTAACCACCGCCTCATTTCTCTTCAGCAATGACCTTGTCATCACCTGGAGCTGTTTGAACTTGGCTTTCTTAAATCCCAGTATTCTACTCTGAGTCCAACCTCTTGTCCTTCTAGCTTTCTCTCTGCCTTGTGTCTATCACATCTGCTCTGTAAACTCTCTAAAACCTTCAATCCCCAATCTTCCGTTTGCTTCCTGTCACACCCACCCTTGCCCAACCTTCTTATCTTCCACTCCTTTCTTATCTATCCTAGTCCTTAAATAAACAACGCTACAAATTGTCCATCCCCAGTGTATTCCACTTCTTTGCTCGATTGTCTATGCTTCCCATGTAATCTCCAACCATACATGAATCCAATCATCTGCCTTCTCTTCTACTGCTAATATGCAGTGCTGAAAAAGTCATGCAACCTTATGCACTGGTGAATCCAAATTTGTGTTCTCTATCATCAGCGGAGCTCTCAACCTGCCCTACAGGCATTTTGTTTGACCCACTTTCATTCCCTCTTGCATTCCCTGAGGTCAAATCTACTATTCCCCACCTCAGTCATGCCTTTCACACCACACTCGTCCTTGAACAAGCCAAGATCACTCGAGTCTCCTTGGTGCTTGCTGTTCCGCTGTCATGTGTACTCTTCACTTGCATGCACTTGACCCAATACACCCACGGGCTATGCCCATGCGGTTGCCAGCACATCCTTCTTCTCCCCCTCCTCCTTCCTGGAGGTTGTGCCTGGTTAGCAGTAATGTGAAGGCTTCAGTGCCCAAGCAGCCTATTCTGGTATGATCTGTGGTCTGGATTTGGTGGATGTGGTTCAGGAGAGTCAAAACCACAGCCCGGGCTGCTATTACAGCAGAAAGACCTGGTACCTTCAAAGCATTTCTACAAATGACCTGCGCCAGTTTTATTGTTGTAAAGCACGCTCCCCAGGCAAGGACCCAAAGTCCAAATGCACTTAGTGGCTCTAGAAGGGAAACTGGCAGTTCGCGTTCTAGTAGGACTTTGCCTCCTCTTCTCTCTCCAGATTCTTTCTTGAAATTAAGAGTTCTTTCCTAAGCGATTTTCGAAGTCCAAAGAATGATTGTAGGGCTTCTCACATGCAGTTTATGGCATGAAAGCACTTGGCAGAGGAAACGATAACAAAGTCAATGCCACCTTGACTGTTCCATGTGGTTATGTAATAAAAGGCCCAACTGCTGTCTCAGGCAGACCCATAAGAGGGCTGGGTAAGCAGCTCTGCGCACATCAGTGCCCTTTGTGGCTTGGAGGGTGAGGGAAGGAACACCTGTCTGGATGTCCGCGGGTTTGTGAATGGGCAGCCCCGGGGTCTCTCCGTGCCTTAATGTGGCCTTTAAAAGGCACCCCTTCCTCCAGGAGCGTGCAGCCCGTGCTGGGACCCACAGCTTGGCCAGCGGGACACGGGCTGCATGTCGGCTCCCACTCGGCTCCCTCTGCCTGGTGTTCATGCACATGGGCACCCCGTCTAGGACTGCTGCGAACTCCCCTGGGCCCGTCATATAGGCCGTTCCACCCCAGATTGGGCTACGGTTTCCTTTTTATCTCTAAGTGCTTGGCTCAGGATTCTGAAAGATTTTCCTTTCCACTTCAGAGAACCGCTTCTAGCTCTTGCCGCAACTTGCTGACCCGGATGACCCGGAACCCCCTCCCTCTTCGCGTCAGTTAATTTACCGAGATCATTCGACCTGCCGCAGCAGCATCTCCCCCGCACGATGCTACACAGCCCGGCCCCCTGGCAAAGTGGCATCTATTTATGGCAGGGTGTCTGGGGAGGCAAACTTCCTGTTTTTTTTTTTTTTAAGTGAAAAGAAAAAAAGGTTTAAAGGCCAGGAATAGTCAGGTTTCCTTAAGGGTGGAGGGTGGGGGGGGGGGGTGTAGGAAAATTTGCATAAGCAGCCCAGCTGCCTTCTGGGAAGAAAGTAATCAAGACCCTGCGTCGGAAATAGAGTTCTCCAACCTGTGGTATAGACCCAGATAACTCTAATGGGGGTGGGAGGCACAGAGAAAAAGGAGAGAGGGAGAGTGGGATCGGCACTGCACTGGAGAGCACCGTGACGGAAGGCAGGTGCGTCCCGGAGGCAGCAGACCCCAGACCTGCACGAACTCAGTTCTCCTGGCAGAAACTCCCTGCCCTCGGGAAGAAGTTGCATGAGCAAATCTAGGGAATTGTGACTTTCAGGGTCTGGCCACATTTGGGGTGGACACCCTCATTTAGAAGGGAATGCGCTGGCTAGATGTCATGCTGGGGTTATCTCCCCGGAAAGCTCAAGGACACTGTGGTCAGGGGAAGTGTGCAAGTGGAAAGCTCCCTGGGGGGGGCAGGTGGCCTTCAACATCGAGTCTCCATGGCAACGTGGACACTCACTGCAGACGCTTTGGAAGTGGGGCCTTTCAGTTCTTTTCATTCCATTATGAAACACGACTTCCCATCATGCTGCAATTCTTTGATACTCCTGGGAGAGTGGTACCCTGAACATCTCAAAGAATTTGTCTCTCCAAGGTCTTTCTCCTTTCTATTTGAACTTCGCTCTATGTTCAAAGTTTCCTACCTATTGGAACTTCTGGGACCCCAGACTGCACTTTCAATGTTGTAACTCCAACTGCCAGCTGAACTCGTGCACCTGGGTATCTATCTACCCTACAAGAATTCCAAATACATCATCTACTCCCCTGGAGTAGCCCCTTCTTGAGGATTTTCTGTTTTGATTGCTGGCCTGCCAGCTTCATGTCATAGGATCATCTTTTACTCTGCCTCTCTCTATGCCCATTCAATGACCCACCTGCAGATTATCTCTGAAATGGTCTCCACGTGTCCGGCCTTCTTACTTGCCCTGGTCCAGGTCCTTATCACCTATCTCTCTAGACTCCTGAGATTTCTGGACTACTGCTACTTCTTCTAATGGCCTCTGCTTTCATTCCTCTCAAATGCAGAATTTTCTTTCTAGAATGAAAATCCAGGGAAACGGACTTTGGCCCAGTGGTTAGGGCGTCCGTCTACCACATGGGAGGTCCGCGGTTCAAACCCCGGGCCTCCTTGACCCGTGTGGAGCTGGCCCATGCGCAGTGCTGATGCCGCAAGGAGTGCCGTGCCACGCAGGGGTGACCCCCGCGTAGGGGAGCCCCACGCGCAAGGAGTGCACCCATAAGGAGAGCCGCCCAGCGTGAAAGAAAGTGCAGCCTGCCCAGGAATGGCGCCGCCCACACTTCCCGTGACGCTGATGACAACAGAAGCGGACAAAGAAACAAGACGCAGCAAAAAGACACAGAAAACAGACAACCGGGGGAGGGGAATTAAATAAATAAAAATAAATCTTTAAAAAAAAAAAAAAAAAAAAGAAAATCCAATTATACTATTCTTAGATAAGTCAGAACTTGTGGCCAGGAGCAGAAGCTGCTGTAGCTGCTCTGAGCAGAGAGAGTTTTAACTGGAAGGGCTGGAGACACCGGCTCCAAGTCAAATCTTTAAGAACCACTCTCAGAATAACACTGCAGAGCTGCCCCACCTGCTCTGCCTGCAGGGAACAGGGGAGTCAGGAAGCTGCCCTCTCAGCTGGCTCAGGATCACCAGCCTTCAGAAGTAATCTGGGGCCGCAACAGGAAGCACTGCCTTCAGAGTCACACTGGACCTGTTGTAACCTACACCCGCAAGACAGAAGCTTCCCATGATGCTTTCTCCCCACTTAAATTAGTTTTGAATTTGTTCCACATGACCACATCTGATAGGTGGAGCTTAAATGCCACAGCTGCAAGGGAGTTGGAAAATGTAGTTTGTAGGTTTCTAGACTCTGCGATCCACAAAGGCACACTGAAAGGGTGCCAAAGAGTCATTTCCATCATAATTCCCCTGATTGAAAACCTTCAGTGGCTCCCCATCACCTAGCAACAGTTTCCAAACCTTGGGCTATAGATCCCTTTGTTAGACTTGGAACCATCAAGAGATGTTCTTGAATCTTCTCCTTGCGTGCCAAACATTTTCTGTGGTCTGAAAAAAAAAAACCCATTCTAACTTCAATATATGTGTTAACTTATTTTTCAACCATGGAAGCAATTGTGATTTTTACAGAATCACTTGAAAGTCCTTACGAATACCCTGCTGCTTGCCCACATACCCCTCTCCTCTGCCTAGAATGGGAATACCATCTCCCTCCTCTCTTGCCAATTCTTATTCATCATTTCAGATTCAGCTGTGGCTGCCACCTCCCCTGGCCTGGTAGGTGATTTTATCTGATTCCCTTAGGCTACAGTAGATAATTCTCATCTGTTCTCCTCATAATATCCCAGGAAGATAGAATAATGATAATAACAAAATAAAAGAGAACTTTCATTGGCTTGCTTTGTGCCAAATCCCAAGAGATATGCACTCCTATTACCCCATTTTACAGATGAGAACACTGGGGGAACAGAGAGGTTGCCTAACCTACCCAAGGTCACACAGTAGTCAGTGGCAGACCTGGGATTCAGTCTCAGGCTGTCTGACTCCAGAGACCATGCCCTTGGCTGATATCTCATTTCCTCTCATCCTATCCATTATTGTACTTCCCACCCTGCAATCCATATTTTTCTGCCTATATCTATTTATCTATCTTTCTAATCTATAGCTATCTCCCTACCTGTCTAAATCTAGATCTAGATATTTAATTTGTTAGTCTTTCTCCTCCACAAACAAATAACCAATGTCTTTCCATGATGTTAGAACGGAAGGGAAAAAAAAAGAGTCCAAAGTCTTTCTTCCCTTCCCAACACACTGAAAACTCTAGGACCAGGGCCCGCATCACTTGAGTCTTTCTTCTCTCATCCTCCACTGTCTGTTAACACAGGGACTATTTTCTCCTTCAGCAGAGAATACCAGACTAAATTACAGAGCAGGCTATGAAATTGCTACCCTCAGCTCCCTTCTTTGCCTGTTTTCGCTAAAATAGGTTCTTTCTGTCGGTTGTATAAATATAAGACCGAACCCACACTGCTTTGAAATCACGTGAGAAACCGTAGCCTCGGCTCTGAGCTCTGCCAGAGCAGACCTCCTGGCCAGGATCCACCGAGGACTCTTCAGGAAGGGAGGGGTTTCCTGGGAACTCCAGCCCACGCTCAGCATTCCAGTGTGAACGTTTAGGGGAAGGGAAATGAGGCACAGCTGGATATTTCCCCAGGAACCAGGAGGAGGGCCCATTTGTCTGTCTCTGCCTTCATTGTTAATGACCCTGTCTGATGCAGACCACCCTTGCTCAGTACCCAGGAGGCTCTGCTTACACTTGCCAACATCCTCACCAGGTAACCTGGCTGCTCATTTCCTCTCCTGTGTGACAGCCACACACCTTTTATACCCTGGAAGTACTGACTGATGCTCATCTCGCTTCTTGCTTTACTCAAACCTCTTTCTTCCTTTTCTACTTTAAATGTCTGATTTCTGGTCAACCCACAGGTTTGGGCTCGTAAACCAGGCATTTCCTTTCATTCTTCCAAGGTAACTTCTAAGTATGTTGTCCGGGCCCCTCCTTGGACAAATCCTTCCTGCCCACGCAGCGCCCTTCTGAAGGCTTGTGTCCTCTGTAGGAAGCAGTCAGGGAACCATTTGGCTGGATCAGGCCCAATGCCTTTGCAAATGTCTCCTGTGTAATTTACACATCGGAAACCATCGTTTCTTCCAGTGAGCATGCCATTTTATCAAGGCGTGTCATCTTCAGGAGAGGTGGGAAAGCACATCAAATATGCTTAAAGAGTGACTTTTGTAACTCGTTGTTTTAAAACATCTTAATTCCCATTCAGCGAAAATGACCGAGGACACCACAACCATCTTAGAGGTTGTCAGTTCAGGCTACAGAGACGGTGGGATGCTGTCAAAACAACATCGCGCGAGCCCAAAAATAAAAATTATAAAAGTCAGTGTGCGTTACAGAAATATTACCGAGTCAGTGAGACCTGGCCCTTAATCCTCAACTGATGTCGATGCCGAGCAGCACATCCACAAAAGCCAAAGAGAAGCTGAATTTAGAGCACTGGGTGGTTCAAACCCCGGGCCTCCTAGACCCGTGTGGAGCTGGCCCATGCACAGTGCTGATGCGCGCAAGGAGTGCCGCCCCACGCAGGGGTGTCTCCCGCGTAGGGGAGCCCCACGCGCAAGGAGTGCCCTGCCACGCAGGGGTGTCTCCCGCGTAGGGGAGCCCCACGCGCAAGGAGTGCACCCATAAGGAGAGCCACCCAGCGCGAAAGAAAGTGCAGCCTGCGCAGGAATGGCGCCGCCCACACTTCCCGTGCTGCTGATGACAACAGAAGCGGACAAAGAAACAAGACGCAGCAAATAGACACAGAAAACAGACAACCAGGAGAGAGGGGGGATTAAATAAATAAATAAATCTTTAAAAATTAAAAAAAATTTTTAAAAAATAAAAAGCTCACCAGCCTGTTTAGAGCAATCAGTTTGATAATGGCCCCAAATTAGAAGTAATTCAAATAATAAGGACTTGGTTAAATAAATTAAGTCTAAGCCATACAATAGAATACTGTGCAGTTATTAAAATGTTATGTTGTGAAAGATAGTCGTGACATGGGAAATTGCTCACAATCTATTGTGAAGTAAAAAAAAAGTGGGTTATAAAACATTTTTATGTGAATGTTACATATCATTATGCATTGTGCTATGCTCACTCTTTTCTGAAATAAACATATTAGGCATATTTGAGAAAGACAAACAGACAGACAGTGTGTATATAGGGTTTGAATTCCAGTCCCAACTCAGCCCTTTACTAATAGTTGTTGGCACTTGAGCAAATTACTCAACTTTTTTTAACGGCTATATTGAACTATAATTCACATACTATACAGCCCACTTCTTTAAAATGTATGATTCAATGGTTGTTAGAATATTCAGAGTTGTGCAAACATCACCACACTCCATTAGGCCATTTTCATATCCCAAACCAAAACCTTGTAACCATAATTGTGACTGGTTTCTTTCACTTAGCATAACGTTTTCAAGGTTCATCCATGTTGTTGTAGCATCTATCAGTACTTCATTCCTTTTCCTGGCTGAACAATATTCCATTGTATGGATAGACCACATTTAGTTTATCCATTCCTCAGTCCATGGACATTTGGGTTGTTTCCCCTTTTTGGCTATTATGAATAAACCTGCTGTGAATATTCACACACAGGTCTTTGAGTGCACATATGTTTTCATTTCTCTTGAGTATTTATCTCAGAGTAGAATTGCTGGGGATATGGCAACTCTATGTTTAGCCTTTTGAGGAACTGCCAAACTGTTCTCCATGGCAGCTGCACCATCTTTCATTCCCACCAGAGGATATGAGGGTTCTAATTTCTCCACATCCTCACCAACACTTATTATCTGACTTTTTGATTATACCCACTCTACTGGGTGTGGAATGGTACTTCAGAGTGGTTTGGATTTGCATTTCCCTGGTGGCTAATGATGCTGAGAAATCTTTTCATGTGCTTCTTGGTCATTTGTGTATCTTCTTTGGAGAAATGCCTTTTCAGACCCTTGGCCCAGTTTTTAATTGGGTTATTTATATTTTTATTATTGGTTTGGTTTTTTTTTGCTATAACTTTTTTTTTTTGGTCTTTATTTTTTTTAAGTTACATTCAAAAAATATGAGGTCCCCATATACCCCCCCACTCCCCTCACCCCACTCCTCCCCCCATAACAACAACCTCCTCCATCATCATGGGACATTCATTGCACTTGGTGAATACATCTCTGAGCACCACTGCACCTCATGGTCAAGGGTCCACACCATAGCCCACACTCTCCCCCAGTCCACCCAGTGGGCCATGGGAGGATATACAATGTCCAGTAACTGTCCCTGCAGCACCACCCTGGAGAACTCCAACCCCTGAAAATGCCCCCACATCACATCTCTTCCCCAATCCCTACCCCCAGCAGCCACCATGGCCACTTTCTCCACACCAATGCCACATTTTCTTCGATTACTAATCACAATAGTTCATGAATAGAATATCAGTAAGTCCACTCTAATCCATACTCTATTCCTCCATCCTGTGGACCTTGGAATGGTTGTGTCCACTCCACATCTATATCAAGAGGGGGCTTAGATTCCACGTGGATGCTGGATGCAATTCTCCTGCTTTCAATTGCAGGCACGTTAGGCTCCCTGGTGTGGTGGTTGACCTTCAACTTCATGTTAGCTGAGTGGAGTAGGTCCAATAAACCAGAGTGTAGGAGTTGCAAGTCTGTTGAGGCTCAGGGCCTGGCTGTCACATGGTCAGTCCAGAGATTCAGGTCCCCTGGGTATACATTAAACCCCAGCACCAACTACAGTTCAGGTAAAAGTAACAGGAGACGCTTGTGGAAAAAGATCACATCTGAGTCCAGCTCCATCACACAGAAACACAAACTCCAAAGTAGGGCCAACTGACATGGCACTGAACTCCATCTGCCATGACCAAAGAACCTGTGGGTCTCTGTAGCCCTCAGAAGAACCAATACCTGGGGTTGTATCTACTTTATCTGTCTCTGGGACTCTGCTCAGGTGTGCATAAGGGCAACCCCTCTGATAACCTCCCAGCTCTTTTTAGAGACTCATAGCCATATAAACTCATTTGTCCTTTCCATTTCCCCCTTTTATTCAGGTCAAAAAGCATTTTTAACTCCTGGTATTGTATGTAGACTGAGATATTCTGCTGGTCCGAGTTGACCGTTTTATTCAAGGTCATTTTCTAGTTACATCATCAGCTGGCACTTGGGTTGTAAGAGTTCTTTTTACATTCTAGAAACAAGTCCCTTATCAGATATATGATTTGCAAATATTTTCTACCATTCTATAGGCTGTCTTTTCACTTTCTTGAAGATGTCCTTCGAAGCACAAAAGTTTTAAATTTTGATGAAATCTCTTTTTTAAAAAATTTATTTTATTTCTTTCTCTCCCCTTCCCCTTTCCCCCCCCCCCCCCCCCCCGCCCGTCCCGTTGTCTGCTCTGTGTCCATTTGAGGTGTGTTCTTCTGTGTCTGCTTGTATTATCAGGCAGCACTGGTAAACTGAGTCTCTTTTTTGTTGCATCATTTAGCTGCACCAGGGATCTGTGTGTGCAGTGCCACTTCTGGGCAGGCTGTGCTTTTTTCATGCGGGATGGCTTTCCATGTGGGGCACACTCCTTGCGCACAGGGCTCCCCTATGCAGGGGCACCCCTGTGTGACACGGCACACCTTGCGCGTGGCAGCACTGTGCGTGGGCCAGCTCACCACATGGGTCAGGAGGCCCTGGGTATAGAACCCAGGACCCTCCATATGGTAGGCCGACACTCTATCAGTTGAGCCATGTCCGCTTTCCAATGAAATCTCTTTTATCTATTTTTTTCTTCTGTTGCTTGTGCTTGCAGTGTCATGTCTAAAAAGGCTTTGTAATACCATTCCTAAAAATATATTTTTATTAGAGAAGTTGTGAGCTTACAAAACAATCATGCATAACGTGCAGAATTCCCATACATCATGCTTTCCCAACATCTTGCATTGTTGTGGAACTTTTGCTACAGATTATGAAAGAACATCATCAAAATGTTACTACTAGCTATGGTCCATAACTTACATTTGGTGTATTTTTCCAGATACCTTCCTACTATTAACATCATGTATTAGTATTATGTATTTGTAGAACCATACCTTTTAATCTTCATTTTCTCAGCATATAGCAAGCACCCAATAATTGAGAACTGAGATAGTATATCTTTCCTCATCTGAACTTGGGAATTTATTGAACACTGCATCTGTTATCTATTACTGTGCAACAAATGATCCCAACTTAGTGACTTGAAACTGCAAACACGTTATTTTGCTCATGATTCAGTGGGTTGGTCAGGCAGTTCTTCTGGTCTGGGCTGGCTTGGCTGACTCTGCTGGACTTTCTCACGTGTCTGTGATCAGCTTGCAGGTTAGTTGGTGGCTGGATGATCTAGGATGGCTTCACTCATGTGTCTGGTGGTTGGTAGACGTTGGATGCTTTGGTTCTCCTCCATATAGCCTTTCATCCTCCAGCAGGCTAGCTCAGACTTGTTCACATGGTGGTCTTAGAGTTCCAAACCCAAGCCCAGATACACAAGCACTTGTCAAACCTCTGCTTGTATCATATTTGCTCACATCCTATTGACCAAAGCAATTCACATAGCCAAACCCAGATTTGAGGGGCAGAGAGATAGACTACAGCTCTTCATGGGAAGGGAAGAATTTGTGGTCGTTTTTTAAATCTACCACAAGTACTTCCTATGTTCCTAGCATTATATTAGAGTCTCATGGAGTCTTGTAAACCCTTTCAAATTTACAATATCACTGTGGATAGTCATTCATTCCAAAAATATTTCTTGAGTGCCTTACTATGTGTCAGGCATTGTTCTGGGCTCTCAATATAGCTTAGTAAGCAGAGCAGACCAAGATCCTCCCCCTTATACAACTTGCATTCTAATGGATATTATAATAAGGAAAATTGCAAATAGAGTCCCAACAAATTATTCTGGTAGTGGTGAAAATTTCTTTTATTGCACTTATATACAATTAAAATGAAATCCAGGGCTTAGTCCCTGGGAGCAGGTAGGAAATGGAAATGCCCCTAAGAACAGATGGCAATAGGGGAGAAGATTACAAGAGACCCTAAGAAAGTAAAGCAGGCTTCTATTAAAAAAATGGAACTTCGTTTTTAAAATATTTTTAAAGTGAGTTTTTACCAGTCAGGGTTCAATCAGAGAAACAGAATCAGCAGGAGAAATATATTAAGGGATTTATTGCAAGGGATTGGCTTATATGATTGTGAGGACTGGTTAGGCAAGTCTGAAATCCATAAGGCAGGCCTACCAGGTAGGGCAGGCTGGAACTGTCTGGCATGGGCTGAAGCTGCAGTCCAGAGGCAGAATTTCTTCATCAGGGAAGCCTCAGATTCCTTGATTGAATCAGTCCCACTCAAATGATCTAAAATAATCTCCCTTACTTAAAGTCAACTGATTATGGACTTTAATCACATCTGCAGAATACCTTCACAGTGACACAAGATTAGTGTTTAATTGAATAGCTGTAGACTGTGGCCTAGCCAAATGGGCATATCAAAAGATGATCACCGGGTAAGATTGCACAATTCTGTAATTGTATGAAAAAAAAACCCCACTGAAATGTATACTTTAAAATGTATACCCAGGGGACCTGAATCTCTGAACTGACCATGTGATAGCCAGGCCCTGAGCCTCAACAGACTTCAGCTCCTACACTCTGGTTTATTGGACTTACCCCACGCAGCTAACATGAAGTTGAAGAAGGTCAACCACCACACCATGGAGCCAAGAGTGCCTACAACTGAAAGCAGGAGGATTGCATCCAGCATCCATGTGGAATCTAAGCCCCCTCTTGACATAGATGTGGAGTGGACATAACCATCCCAGGTTTCACAGGACGGAGGAATAGAGTATGGATTAGAGTGGACTTACTGATATTCTATTCATGAACTATTGTGATTAGTAGTAATCGAAGAAAATGTGGCGTTGGTGTGGAGAAAGTGGCCACGGTGGCTGCTGGGGGTAGGGAGTGGGAGGAAGAGATGAGATGTGGGAGCGTTTTAGGAACTTGGAGTTGTCCTGGGTGGTGCTGCATGGACAGTTACCGGACATTGTATGTCCTCCCATGACCCACTGGGTGGAATGTGGGAGAGGGTGGGCTATGGTGTGGACCATTGACCATGAGGTGCGGCGGTGCTCGGAAATGTATTCACTGAGTGTGGTGGGTGTCTCGTGATGATGGAGGAGATTGTTGTTGTGGGGAGAGGAGTGGGGTGGGGGGTAGAGGGTGTATGGGGACTACATATTTTTTAACGCAATATTAAAAGAATAAAGACAAAAGAAAAAAATGGGTAAATTATATGGTGTGTGAAATATAGCTCAATAAATCTGTTTTTTAACATTTAAAAGTGGGTTACTAAAAAAAAAAGATAAAAAAGTGAATTACTAAAAAAAAAAAATAGAAACCCCCCCAAAAAAGAATTTTAATAAGTGGGTTACTTCCATGCTTTGGCAATCTACTTTTAAAAAAAATAGATGTGGGCGTCTTTAAAAAAAAAAAGTCATATTATGAGTGTGCTAAGCCTGGGAAGGCAGAACAGAAACTGTAATGCACAAGAAACGTGGTGCTAACTCACCCTGAGGCTGGCACAGTTCCGCCCTCTCAGCTAGAAGTCGCGGTAATTTCTCCATGGCTTCATTACTGCCTCTGTGCCATAGACCAATTAATGTTTACACTCCTCAGCCAGTCACTGGAAGAGACAGCTCTCTCAATAGCTGAAGAGCACAATCTGTGCTAAGAGCCCAGGAAGCTCCTTGGGCCCAAGGGCTGACTTCATGATGTAGGACCTGGTGCCACCTAATAAAAACCCTGTCACCTCCAATTTGCTCTCTGTCTTCTCTGCACCCAAGTAGCTCTGGCCTGAGGGCAGTTGTTAGAGCTCAGCAACAGAGACAAAGAAGTAGGTGGTGAGATATTTTTTTCCTAACGTGTGGCAAGAGCTAGAAGTGTTCCAGCAATTTGGAGCAGGGTGAGATCATTCTGGACTGGAACAGCTTAGAGGAGGCCCTTGAAGAAGGAAGGATGAACAAAATGTGGGTACACACGGGGTAGAAGGGCATGCGATGGGACCAGGAACAAACCAAGGGTTAGAGGAGGGAAGAGACTGGGCAGCCGGAGCAGAGAGTGTTCTGGAGAGGCTGGGCAGGTATGGGAAAGTGGGTGCAGGTCAGGGAAGTGCCTGCAGGCTAGGTGGAGGAAGGTAAGCTGGAAGCAAGCAAATCAGTGGCCTCCAAAGTAGGGTGTGCGCACCTCAAGGTGTGTTCGAGATGATCCATTGGGGTGGGGGGAGAAAACGTTATAAGTTCTATGGTTTTTATTTTTGATCCAAAGAATAAGAAAACAACCTTAACTGGTAGGCAATAACTGGACTGATGCTGCCACCCTCCCCCTGTCTGTAAAGCAGACAGTCACAAGGCAAGAACATTGCTCAGGTTATCCTGAAGACAGAACGAGAGGTCCTCAATGGAGGTGACGAGGATTCCCATCATTTGCTCTCAGCATTTTGCCACACATTGCCATTTGCTTCTGCCTGAAGTGTGTGTACAGATTCCAGTATCTAGTTATAATGAACCCAACCCTCACAAAATGAGTGGGTGACTGTAGGATCCCACAAAGGAATCCCTGATTGAGAATAATAATGCAAGCAGAATGAAACCACCAGAAAATGGCATAGGTTGTACTGCTCCTCCTTCTAGAGCCTCACGGCAACCCTAAAGAGAAGTGATGTTCTCTCCGTTTAACAGACGAGGAGTCGGAATCCTAGAGAGGTTAGGTGACTGACTGTGTTAATTCATCGGGTCTGCTGAGAAGCAGACACCAAGATGGGAACCGACATGCTAGAAATGTATAAGGAAAAAGTATGCAAAGCGTTCCGAGGAGGGAACAGGAGAAGGTGGGAGTGCCTTCTGATGGCAATGCGGGTCTGAGCCCTGTGGAGACAGAGAGGGAAGGAGGCAGGATCGGGAAAGAAGAGTCTTGTGCTGCCACGTCGCTCTGGGAAAGTCTCAGACATGTCAACGGTGAATCCTTGAGCCAAAGTTGCTCAATGGAGAAGTCCCGCATCTCTCAGGAATGGGCAGCACCAGTACCCTGCCCATGCCGTCGTGGGCTGGGAGCAGCCAACGGAATGCACAGCCACAGTGCCAGTGCCGTGGTGCATCCAGAGCAGCAGGGGCTGGCGGTCGGGCCGTCATGCTCCCAAAGCAGGAGGTCTGAGTGGCACACTTTCCTGGCTGCCGCAATAGCCTAAAACCACATGCCAGTAAATAATGGAATTAGGATTTGAGCTGAGACCTTCCTGACTCTAAAACCCACTTTTTTGTTTTGTTTTGGCCACTGTACTATATGCCAGGGTCTTGAGCATGAGCCAAGTGGAAACAGAAGACTGAAAACAAATTCCACATACTTCCTGATGTTGCTCGAATGGCTTCTCCCAAGCCAAGGGGTGCAATGGTGATAAAAATCGCCACTGGGAACCTACTCTGAACTTTCTCAAATCATTCCATACCCCGCAGCACAAATTTCTAAAGTCAAAACCTAAGCCACATAGCGTGCTAGGAATAGAAAGCCTAGGCAAGATTTTAAATCCTACTAAAATTGCTTTTTCTCTTGTTGCCCATTCTTCCCCATCCCCCGAGAACACACAAATCCACAAATAGTTATTGAGCAATTCTTATGTGCCAGACTCTGCATTCAGTATTGGGTACATCTATATGGAATTTACAGTATGGCGGGCATTAAAAAATAATTAAAAATACAGATAAGATTATGAAGGGAAGTTCAAGGTGGCTTGAGAGAGAAAGCAGGGAAGAGCTAGCTTGAGATTGGGGTGTGGGGAGTGTCAAAAATGTCTAAATAGCATCCGTGTTAGTAGACCTAAGGTCTAGCCCAAAGCATGTGTCGTTGGCTCCTGTGAGCCTAAGAAGAGCTGGAAGCCAGGTTCCTGCCCCTAAAGTCTTCTCTTCCATGGGCCCTGCTTGTATCTTCCAGTGGGTTCAGCATATTGTTTTAAAGGAGGGTGTTCCTTGACTGTGATGTTTATAGTGTTTGAATTCTTAATCCTTTGCAGTCTATTTGAAAACATATAAATAAAATAAACACACCACATGGTTCTAAGCTTATTTTTTTTCCCCTGGGAGTAAACTCGATTTAAGTATTCTATCAGCCGGCTGTTCCAGCTATCACAGTGTAATGATTAAAACCCATGTATTTTATGCTGCCAGTCGGTAAGATGGCAGGGGGTGCTCTCAGAATATACTGTTTAAAGGCTGTAAAGCTCCCTTATCTCCTGGTTACAAAACTGTTTGCCTTTTGGTTGACTAACTGATTTTGAGGCTCACTTGTTATACTGCTTATTCAGGTTGGAAATCATTAAACAAAATGAAAGCTCCTGGTTTAAGAGATTGCCATCTGAAAACAAAAAGCTTTTCGCTATTGAGTGCTCATCAGTTTCTCACTCCTATTAAAAATAATTCTTTTCCTATGTGGAAGCCCACAGAACAGGCTTTTATTAAACAGGCTCAAAACACTGGCCAATCATCACCTTGTTAATCCTCACACTCTTCCCTGTTAAACAGAGACAAGGGTCATTATGACACACTGGGCCAAGATCAGAAAGAGTGCAGTTTGGTGGGCAATTATAGGTCTCAAGGGGACAAACAGGGCACTCAATTCCCACTGAAGTATCAAGGTTGAATCACAGAATAATAAAGTGTTAAGGCTGGAATTTTCCATAAAGATGGAGCGGTAGGGATTAAGGGCAAGTGCCCTGGAGATAGCTAGGGCTCTGCTCAAACGAAAGCTCTCATGATTCCCCTCTTAGGCAAGATTCTGAACCCCTTTATGCCCAGTTTTCCCATCCTTAAAAATGAACTAATGAAAGCATCTGCCTCATGGCATGGTTGTGAGGATTAAATGAGATAGTGCACATGAAGTGCTGAGCAAAACACGCTATAAATAGTGGCTTATAATTAGGATCAAGATCAAGTCCCACGGATTTTAGAGCTGAGGATACTGAAGTGAGAGAGGTGATTTGTCTCCAACCCCAGGGTTAGTTAGGGGCTGGTTAAAGTAGGAGAGACAATCTAAACCTTGTCTTTCCAGTGACAAATTAGCAAAGTGACGCCAGCAATGAGATCCAGGCCCACCAACAATGTCTTCTCAATTGAACAAAGAAGGCCTAAACACTTCCTGACAGACTACAGCAGAGCCACCCCTCCCCCCACCCCCACCCCCACCCCTTTGTACTGGCCTAGGGGTCAGAAGACCCTGCGCAAGTCACCTCACCTTTTCAGGCCTCCATTCCCACTCTTGAAGATGAGGGGCTGCCTCGGTTAGGATGCAGTGTTTCATCTGGAGTCCACGGAGGGGCCTCTGAAAATGGATGTGAACTTGGGTGAAGAGGGTCGGTCGAAGGCTTTCATCACGGACTCAGAGACCCAAAGAAAGTAAAAACACTAAACAATTCTCAGGTCTCTCTGGTTGTGCAATTCTGAGACTCTAAGAGTCAACAATGGCCCATTGGGGCCATCTTTACTGAACACGCCTGCTTGCTGAGCAACAACCTTTTTCAGTGTTGTTCATTATCCAAGCAGTAGCACGTATTATTTCACAACAAAACCCAAAGTGGGCATTTTGGCTCTGCTTTCTAGAACTTGGATACAGAGAAGAGAAGTGGCTTCCCAAGAACCACACAGCCGTTTAGTGAACCCCGATCTCTGCACTCCTTGAAGCGGAGGGCATAGTGAGGGTTTTATGGTGTGAAGGAATGGAAAAGACAGTCTGAGGTTTTTTTTTTTTTTTGGTCTGGGAATGAGGAGAAAATGGATAATACAAGTTACGTCAGTTGGGACCTCTAGGAAGCAGATGGTGAGGCTTGGGAGCCTAAGAGATCTTTTGTAGGGGGAGAGGGAGAGTAGCACCTGTGAAAGATGAAAGGGGAAGAAGCAAGGCCGGGCAAGGGCAATCTTCCAAGCTGGGGGCAGCTCTGACACCTGTGGAAGGGAATAAAAGGGTGGGACACTCCGTGGGGGCTCCGGAGCAGGATTGCCCATTACAGAAGTCCCTCATTGGACAGAAATGACCAGACCTGAGAATCCTCGCCGTGCTCAGTCACTGGCTGGGTGCCACCCAGAAAAAGTGTGGCCTCGGCTCAAGGACCAACGCGGAACAGAAAGTGCTAACAGCCAACTGCTCTCCTTCCAGTTGAGCGGCAAGTTCTTTCCTAAAGGGAGAGCCGGGTCATGCACCTCTGTAGCCACCACTCAAATAATTCATTTTCAGTGTTTTCTGGAACCAAATGAAAGGCAGGTATCTATGATTCCAGTGGAAATAAGGGCCTTTCGGTCAAATGTCAGCAGAAGATTTCATCATTTACCAGAGTAGTGTGTTACCAAGTACCAGGTAATGCCTGATGAAGGTCCATTATTTGACAGATCAGCAAGTCTTTGATAAGGGATATGTAGCTGTTTGTGTAAAGTCTACAAACATCACAGGTGGTTAATTTGAAACTATTCTTAACCTAAACTCGATTTCCATGGTAACACCATAGGTACAGCTGCCTGACTTATACATCTGAAGTCTGGAGTCTCATCGTACTTCTCTTTCCAAAGTGTTGAGGTGGCATTAGATTTCATGTTTCCACAGGCAGATTAACAGATGTATATGGTGCTTGTATTTTAAAATTACATAAGCAATTACTTCTGTGACTACACACACACACACAAACAGGTTTAGAAAATGAACACTGTGTGTAGCTGTTTCTTCTCTGCACGGGATACTCCTGATTTGTCTTTGGATCAGTCCCTAGGTGATTTTCCATCTTCTGCCCTCTCCTCAGATAGCTTCAGTTCTACTCTTGAGCCTTTATTCCCCCATGAGAGCAGCACATCAAGTCAGCCTTTGTCTGGGTATGGTCAAACCAGCCCCACTCTGGTTGGGGAGTACCGGCTCTTGGGCACAGTCTCTTTGGAGAGCTCCTTATAATACCCCTCATTGCCCATAAAGCCTCTACAAGGGGCCTTAGGGTATGGCTCACCTCTGGCTCCTGCTTGTCACTTTGAGTCATGGAGGGACTGACAGGGGCCAGGATGCCTGCCAGGTAGGATAATTTTGGCTGTGAGTAACAGAAAACTCTGACGGAAACTGACTTAATAGATAAGGAAATCTCTTACTTCACATAGCTAGGAGGCTACCTAAGGTAGACCCAGGTGTAGGGCAGTCTCTCTCCCTCTCTCTCCCTCTCTCTACTTGGCTCTACTTGTTGACTTCTTCAGTGACTGATTCCTCTCATGGTCACAAGATGGCTGGCTGGATGGCAGTTTGGACTACATGCTTCCTTGTGGGTAAAGGAGGGGCAGAAGGGGAAGGAAGCCTGAAGGGCTTTTCTTAATCCTGCTTAGGCCAGCTTGGGTCATTGCCATGTGCTGTTCGGCTTAGATTAATCAGGATTCTCCTCTTGAGCTGCAGGTAGGGTAGATACCATAACAAAAAGGGCAATGGATGTAGGACAGGCCATCAGCTGTGTCCACTACAGTTACTATGAAGAATGATTCTTTAAAAGGGGATTTATAATTTTAGGCAAGCACGCATGCCTAGGAATTTCTGGTCATAGCAGGCTTACTACCCTCAAGAATTTCCATATAAAAAAACCCCACACGGCGGCAGACTTGGCCCAGTGGTTAGGGCGTCAGCCTACCACATGGGAGGTCCGCGGTTCAAACCCCAGGCCTCCTTGACCCGTGTGGAGCTGGCCCATGCGCAGTGCTGATGCGCGCAAGGAGTGCCCTGCCACGCAGGAGTGTCCCCTGCGTAGGGGAGCCCCACGCGCAAGGAGTGTGCCCCGTAAGGAGAGCCACCCAGTGCAAAACAAAGTGCAGCCTGCCCAGGAATGGCGCCACACACACAGAGAGCTGATACAACAAGATGACGCAACAAAAAGAAACACAGAGTCCCGTGCCGCTGACAACAACAGAAGCGGACAAAGAAGACGTAGCAAATAGACACAGAGAACAGACAACCGGGGTGGGTGGAGGGGGGGGGGGAGATAAATAAATAAATAAATAAATAAATCTTTTAAAAAAAACCCACACAAACAGACAAAGGAATTTCCATATCTACCAGAGATTTGTAGTGGTCATTAGGGTAAAAGTAGATATGATTTTTAAAAACACACAAAAATTAAAAATCTAATTTTCAGGCCTACTGAGTATCCATCACCATGCTTTTTGGCAGAGTGGGGTACCAGCTTCCCATAGGAAAGGATTCTAGGGCTAGGACCTAAAGGATGAATGGGGTGGAGGCAGAGATAATCAGTTCAGGCTGCAGGAACAGCATTCAAAGACCTAGAAGCACAAGGAAAGTGCCATTGGGAAAAAGGAAACACGTTATGTAGCTGGAGTGAAGGGTGCTTGAGAAGATGGCAGGACAAGTGTTGGAGAGGAAGAGAAAGGCTTGTCAAGGGCATTAATGCTAAACTAAGAATATCCCTGAATATTACTGGCCAGATATCAGTATGCTTATGGGGCCAAAATTAACGGTAGCACTAGAAAGTAGTTAGTTAGATTTCAAAATGCTTGGATCTTTTAGGCCCTCATGGTGGCTTTTCTCATTCACACAACCCTTTGGCTTGATATACGCCCATTTCTAGGTTACAAACTCTAAACCACCCAAGCAACCCTAAACTGTGGTCATCAGTGTATTTCTGGCCAGAGTTTCACAGCCTTGCTTTATAATACCAGGGCTGCAGCCCATTATACATCAAAGATTGTCATAAAGTTTTGAAATCCAAATTCATTTGTTAAAAACATGAAGATTAATTGAGCTGGCTGCCATGGATTCAGAGTTGAATAGTGTAGTGTCATTGGTATTGAATGGCAGGAAGTTTCTTCTGGAACAATCACATGAAGCAATTGGAAGCCTTTCCTGCCTCTCTGGCCCTCCCAGAGACTACGAATGCTATTCAATTTTTAAATAAACCCCTTAAAATAGCAAGAGTGCATTCTGATATTGGCACCTAAGTATGCTGATGAATTTAAAAAAAGAGAGAAATGTTCAAAATCCATCCAATAATGTTGCCACATTCCCAAAAGGTTGAGAATCCATGTCTCAGAATTTTTCCAAGATAAAAGTAATTCTTTTCAAACGGTAGCAAAATAAAAATGCTTTCAGTTCTTCCACATGTACATTTATCTCCAAGAATGTCAACAATCTCCACACTGAAGAATATTTGTAGGCAAGGAATCTGTTAAAATAGAGATTCCTACTTTGCCATGAGATTTTGCAAACACATTTCTGGCTGTTTCCTCCACGGTACATCTAAGAGCCTAATTAGAGGATACCTGGCATAAGATGAACCACAAAGTCGGACCTTTCCCTTTATAAACACCACTGTCTCTTACTGTGAGCTTTTCAATTGTGAGGCTGAAACACCATGTAAAATCTACTCATTGTAATCAGAAATCTCCAGAACCCATGACACAGTGTTTTGTATCCTGGGCTGGTATGAAGAAAACTATTTATGGTTATCAGAAATCTCCCTAGAAGGGTAAGGGAATAGAAATGTCATTGAAAACAAAAATGTCACATGTATGAATATTGTAAAAGACTTAACTGACAAAAATCTACCCACTTCCTCCCATTATATAATGGACAATGGTAACTATTATACAATTAGTCCCCTCTTCTTTTCTCTAAAGGGGGAAAACAGATAGTGCCATGAATTTCAGGGTTACTGGAACTTCTACAAACTCCCTCTCTAGTGAAATTTCCACTTAATTGTACAAAAACTACTCAAAGACTCATAATTTCCATCATACATTAATATTTTATTCCTACACTGAGGCTTCCTTGAAGAAAACCTGTACTTCATGAAAAACTATAACAACGAACGTGCATGTCAAATCCAGAGGCTCTACCACATGAATGCTGGCATTTGTGAATTCATGAGCCACTTCCATATTTATGGCTTTTTTTTGTCCCACATTTACTCTGTAACCGGGGTGTCAGACTATGGTTTCCAATTCAAGTAAGGGCTCCCACGATCATCCAGAATGCAATATGTAAGCCCTTATCTGCCCAGACTAGAAATCTATTCCTTCTCTCTTGGTTTCCTCTTATGTGATAGGAATTCCTTGGGATTTTTCATGCACCAGTCTGCAGATTCCTGCCTCTTTTTGTGGGAGCCAGAACTCACAGCACCTTCTTGACTGGTTGACCACCAGCTGCCCACCAGACTAGCAGACCGAGGCAGCAGTGCAGCTGATAAGACCACTGGTCTCACCATATCTGCCAAAGAAGTGGTGTAGGCTAAGATGCCACGTGGTGTGAGAAAGAACAAAGCCAGGGGCCAGGGCTCTTTGGGCTCATCCACATGGCTACTTTACCAGACAAAGCCTGTCCCAAGGAGGACTGCACTGAGAAAAGTTATTTGGTGCCCCACACCCCCAGACCCAGGAATACAGCTTCTGATTCCAAGCTATACTCAGCCCACAGCTCCATTCTCCCTTATCCTCCACAGTAACTGCATTGCAGGGCCCTGTGGCTATTTCCTACTCCCAGTATTTGCTCTGTGTCACCCAAGTCCACGTCAATAGATTTCATCACCAAATATCAGGGGACAGAGGTAGGTTCAGGTAATGATATCAAGGTGAAAAGACAGAATATTCTTTACCACAACTTTTACCTCAGATAGTGGGTTTACCACCTCTGAAAAGCTCAATGACCTTCATTCAGTAATCCAATCTTTCTCACCCTTATGTTTCTCTTTGGAGCTTCTTTGAAGACTTCCTTTAAGTGTTTGTTGAGTTGAATTGCAGGTGAAGTAACAGAGATGGGAGTTGATTTCAAACAAGCACAGTTCCTCCTATTTGGGTCATCTGTCAATGCATTTTTTTTTATTCTTTTTTAAAAAAGATTTATTTATTTATTTATTTCTCTCCCCTTCCTCCCCCACCCCGGTTGTCTGTTCTCTGTGTCTATTTGCTGTATCTTCTTTGTCCGCTACTGTTGTAGTCAGCGGCACGGGACTCTGTGTTTCTTTTTGTTGCGTCATCTTGTTGTGTCAGCTCTCCGTGTGTGCAGCCTGCCCAGGAATGGCAGGGGCCAGGGCTTTTCTTTCGCCCTGGGTGGCTCTCCTTACAGGGTGCACTCCTTGCGCATGGGGGTCCCCCACACGGGGGACACCCCTGCTTGGCAGGGCACTCCTTGTGCGCATCAGCACTGCGCGTGGGCCAGCTCCACACGGGTCAAGGAGGCCCGGGGTTTGAACCGGCCCTCCCATGTGGTGGACAGACGCCCTAACCACTGGGCCAAGTCTGCCACCTGCCAATGCATTTTAATAAAGCATAATTACACCTAAAAGAAGGGGTAGACTGTGTTGGGTCCAGGTTTGACAGTGAGGAGTCACTTTAAGCCTTAAAGGCCATCACCCTCCAGAATTCCTTGGTATTCCTCAGTGGAGAAAGTGCTCCAGTTTGGAGGAGCTGTAGCCATTTGCAGGAGGTGTGTGTGTGGTGTAGGTGGGTACACATAACCCAACTGTGGGCAGGAAGAATGATGCAAAGGCTGAGAACTAGGTTAGTAATGAAGTGAGCCTTGGGTGACCTCCAGGTGCAAAGGACCCAGTTCCATAGAGCAATATTCCAGTATTCCATAGAGCAGTCCAAGGTTACCTGGACACTGACTGATGCCTTATACCTTCCTGGATGACAAAGGCATTTTTCCAGACAGAAAATAGCTTACATTCTAATGTGTCTCCAAAGGTTTCAAAGATAGGATCTAGATTTGAAAATCCATCCAAGATATGATTATATTTGGTGATACTCTCCCAACCAAAAACATTTATCAATAGCCTCCTATGTGCATTAAGTGTTAACCTTTTCATGTCATTTAAACCAGAAAACACCATTGAGATATGTAGTTTTAAAAATTCAGTAGGGGAAAGCAGACATGGCTCAAGTGATAGAGCTTCCACCTACCATATGGGAGCACCTGGATTCAATCCCTGGAGCCTCCTGGTGAAAAAAGAAGAGAAAGCATGCCCGTATGGCAAGCCAGTGCCCGCAAGAGTGTCCACGTGGTGAACCAGTACCTGTACGAGTGCCCGTGTGGTGAGCCAATGCCCTGAGCAAGTATGTCATGCAGGATGATGATGCATCAAAAGAGAGACAAGGGGAGAGTCAAGGTGAAGTGAAGCAGAAACCAGGAACTGAGGTGGACCAATTGACAGGAAACCACTCTCAGAGGTTCTCCAGCAGGGGTCTCCAGGAGAGAATCCTGGTGAATACTAGAGGAGGGAAAATGAGAAGACAACATAGACAGCAAAAACAGCAGGGTGGGAGGAGGGGAAGGGGGAAATAAATAAATAAATAAATAAATAAATAAATCTTTTTTAAAATTCTGTGGGGAGGATGGGGGCAAGATGGTGACTGAGTAAGGCATTCCAAGAGTCAGCTTGTACTACAGGGCAGTTAATAATCTAAACAGAGCTATCTAAAGCACTTGTTTAGGAGGCCCAGGAGGCCAGAAGAGCATCCTGAAACAACCACAAAAGTATGGAGGAAGGAGACTGCACATCTGCAGTAAAGATTTGTGAGTAGAGCACTCCATGCTGCAGAAGGCAGTGCCCATTCTCCATTGATGTCACAAGCCACTTGGGTGTTATTCTGTGGCTGGAGTTGAAAGTTCCATTTCTCAAAAACAGGGGAGGAAGAGACAGTTGGCAACTGACTTCAGTTATTGATTAGTAAATTTGGCTGCCTAAAATATAATCCTAAGAACAGCTAGAATTCAAACATGTCCAAGTTGGAAAGAGCCTGGTAGGCATCATTTTAACTCTGCCTCCAACATGAGAGGGAGCGGGGCTGATTGAAAATCACAGTGATGGTAAGGATCAGCTTCTTTCTACCCAGATCAGATTGCAGCCCTAGCCTAGGGCCCAGCCCCACATCAGGCAGGTAAAAAGCTGCGGGGAAGTGCACCAGCCCCTCCGGGCAACTGCAGGCACTTTTGGCCAGCATAGACTGAATAGTTGGTCACCTGGGGGTCCATCCCCACACCCCAGTAGGATAGGAGGGGAGCTGTGTTTCCTTGGCCTCTCTGGTCAACTGCAGGTGCTTTCAGCCCACATGAACTGGTTTGTCAAGTGCCTTCAATTCCATCTCCATCCCTCCACCCCCATAGGATAGGAGGGGGCTGGTGTTTTCTCAGCCTCTCAGGGCAATGGTGGGTACTTTCAGCCTACAGGGACTGAACTGTTGGGTACCTGTGGTTCCATCCTTACCCCCTAAATGGCAGAAGGGATAGTAATACCAAAGCCTCTCAGGGCAACTGCAGGCACATTTGGCCCACATGGATTAGACTGTTGGGTACTCTGAAAGGTGCATCCCTGACCCTGGAAGGAGGGGGGCCAGTGCTACATCAGTCTACCTGGGCAACTCTGGTCATATTAAACCTGTGTGATATAGATTATTGCCCACACCTGCAGTTCCATCCCCACCCAAGGCAGGGGAGGAAGGGCATGAAGCTTCATCACTCTCTCCAGGCAACTGCAGATGGTTTTGGCCTGCATGACTTTGATTATTACACATGGCTGTGACAGAAGAAAAAGGTGGGAGAAGCTTCATCTGTTCCTGGAGCAATGTGGACAGCACCAGCCTACACAGCTTACAGTGCCAACTATATCCTTGGCTCCTACTACAAAACCAGCAAGGGAGAAAGGGCAAGAAAGTGTTAAGCTAAACAGAGAAATTGTGCCCAGAATAAATACATCTAGTAAGCCAGATGCCAAGACACCAACAAAAAATTAAAATCATATCAAGAAACAGGAAGATATGGCGCATTCAAAGGAACAAGATAAACCTCCAGATGTCATAAAGGAGTTGAGTTAACTAACCATAGATGTTCAAACAAATCTCCCTAATAAATTCAGTGAGATGGCTAAAGAGATTAAGGATATTAAACAGACACAAGATGAGCACAAAGAAGAATTGGAAAGCATACATAGAAAAATAGAAGATCTTATGGGAATGAAAGGCACAATAAATGAAATTTAAAAATACACTGTAGGCATATAACAGCAGCTTTGAGGAGGCAGAAGAAGGAATCAGTGAGCTTGAAGTCACAGCCTCCAAAGAAAGTGAACATACAGAAAAACAGGTGAAGAAAAGCATGGGAAAAATTGAACAGGGTCTCAGAGAAGACAGCAAGAGACATGCAAACATATGTGTCATGGGTGTCCCAGGAGGAGAAGAGAAGGTAAAAGGGGCAGAAGGAATATTTGAAGAAATAATGGTAGAAAATTTCCCAGCGATTTTGAAGGACATAGACATTTCATGTCCAAGAAGCACAATGTACTCCTATCCAAATAGACCAACTCCAAGATACATACTGATTAGAATCTCAAATGCCAAAGACAAAGATAGAATTCTGAGAGCAGCAAGAGAAAAGTGACATATAACAACAAGGAATACCCAATAGGATTAAGTGCCAAATTTATCATCAGAAACCATGGAGGCAAGAAGGCAGTGGTATGATATTTAAGATACTGCAAGAGAAAAACTGCCAGCCAAAAATCTTATATCAGGCAAGATTGTCTTTCCAAATGAAGGTGAGTTTAGAATATTCACAGATAAATAGAAACTGAGAGAGTTTGTAGCCAAGAGACTGGCTTTGCAGGCAATACTAAAGGGAGTGCTATAACCTGAAAAGACAGAGAAAGAGGATGAAAGAGTCTAGAAATGAAGATTATATCAGTAAAAGTAATTAAATGTGTAAAAAGAGTGGTGAAAATAAAATATTATAGATAAAACCCAAAGTTCAAAATGGGTGAAATAAGAACTGCCTTTAAAGTAATAACACTGAATGTTAATGGACTAAACTCACCAATCAAAAGACACAGACTGGCAGAAAGGAAGAGACCCAAGGATACCAATAGGTTGAAAGTGAAAGTCTGGAAAAAGATAGTCCACATATACAGTAACCAAAAAACAAAAAACTAAAAACTACAACTGGAGTAGCTATACTTACATTGGATGAAATAGACTTTAAAAGCAAAACTGTTATTAGAGATAAGGAAGGACATTATATATTAATAAAAGGGGCAATTCACCAGGAAGAAATAACAATCATAAATGTATATGCACCTAATCAGGATGCCCCAAATTATGAGAGGCAAACATTGGCAAAACTGAAGGGAAAAATAGATATCTTTACAATAATAGTTGGAGACTTCAATACACCACTTTTAGCATTGGATAGAACATCTGGGCAGAGGATTGATAAAGAATAATATGAGGGAAGTAGACGTAGCTCAACTGATGGAGCACCCACCTACCATATGGAGGGTCCAGGGTTTGATACCCAGGGCCTCTTGACCCATGTGGTGAACTGGCCCACATGCAGTGCTGCCACACACAAGAAGTGCCGTGCCACACAGGGGTGCCCCCGTGTAGGGGAAACCCGCGTGCAAGGAGTGTGCCTCACAAGGAGAGCCTCCCTGCATGCAAAAAGTGCAGCCTGTCCAGGAGTGGTGCCATACACATGGAGAGCTGACACAGCAAGATGACACAACAAAAAAGAGGTGCAGTTTCCCAGAGCTGCCTGATAATACAAGTGGACACAGAAGAATACACAGCAAATGGACACAGAGAGCAGACAATGGGGGAGAGGGGAGAGAAATAAATAAAAATAAATATTTTTAAAAAAAGAATAATATGATAAATGGACTAACCCTAATAGACATATACACAGCAGGATATACATTCTTCTCAACTGTTCATGGATCTTTTTCAAGTATAGACCATATGTTGGGTCACAAAGCAGATCTCAATAAATTCAACAACACTGAAAATATACAAAGCACTTTCTCTGATCATAATGGAATAAAGTTGGAAATCAACAAGAGGCAGAAAAAGGGAAAATACACAAATATATGGAGATTAAATAACACACTCTTAATCAGTGGGTCAAAGAAGTAATTGTGAGAGAAATCAATAAAAATCTCAAGATGAATGAAAAGGAGAACACAGCATATCAGAATTTATGGGTTATAGTGAAGGCAGTGCTGAGAGGGAAATTTATAGCCCTCAATGTTTACATTAAAAAAGAAGAAAGAGTTAAAATCAATGACCTAACTACACAGGTGGAGGAACTAGAAAAAGAACAGCAAATTACTCCCAAAGCAAGTAGAAGAAACAAAATAACAAAGATCAGAGCAGAAATAAATGCAATTGAGAACAACAACAACAAAAAGAATTTAAATACCAAAAGCTAATTCTTTAAGAAGATTAACAAAATTAACAAACCCTTAGTTAGACTGACAAAAAAAGAGAGAAGATGCAAATGAATGAAATAGAAAATGAAAATGGAGATATTACTACTGACCCCATAGAAATAAAAACAATCATAGGAGAATAATATGAACAGCTGTATGCCAACAAACTAGACAATGTAGATGGAATGGAAAAATTCCTAGGAACGTACAATCTACACTGACCCCAGAAGAAATAGAAGACCTCAACAAACCATTCACAAGTAAAGATATTGAAACAGTCATCAAACAAGTCCCCAAAATGAGATGCCCAGGACCAGATGGTTTCACAGGTGAGTTCTAGCAAGCACCCAAAAAAAGATTTAATACCAGTCTTACTCAAGCTCTTCCGAAAAAAGTGAACAAGAAGGAATGCTACCAAACTCATATCAATATGCTTTCAATGTCATCTTAATACCAAAGCCGGATAAGGATATTACGATAAAAGAAAATTACAGACCCATTTCCCTAATGAATACACATGCAAAAATCCTCAACAAAATACTTACTAATCGAATCAAACAACACATTAAAAGAATTATTCATCATGGTCAAGTGGGTTTTATACCAGGCATGCAAGGGTGGTTCAACACAAGAAAATCAATCAACATAATATGCCACATTAATAAATCAAAGAATAAAAACCATGTGGTCCTATAGATTGATGCAGAAAAAGCATTTGACAAAATACGCCATCTTTTTTTTTTTAATAAAAATACTACAAAAAATAGGAATTGAAGGAAACTTTCCAAACATGATAAAGGTCATATATGAAAAACCCACAGCGAATATTGTACTCAATGGTGAAAGACTGAGAGCTTTCCTGTTGAGATGAGGAAAAAGACAAGAATGCCCACTGTCACCACTGTTGTTGAATATAGTGCCAGAGGTTCTAGCTAGAGCAATCAGACAAGAAAAAGAAATAAAAATCATCCAAATCAGAAAGGAAGAAGCAAAAGTTTTGCTATTCACAGATGATATGATCCTATACCTAGAAAGTCACAAAAAATTTACAACAAAGCTGCTAGGGCTAATAAGCAATTTCAGTAAAGTGCCAGTATAACAAGATCAATAAGCAAAAATTATTGATGTTTCTATACACTAGTAATACACAATCTGAGGAGGAAGTCAGGAAAAAATTCCATTTACAATAGCCACTAAAAGAAACAAATATTTAGGAATAAACTTAACCAAGGATGTAATGTAATTGTATTCAGAAAACTACAATGCATTGCTAAAAGAAATTTTAAAAGTCCTAAATAATTGGAAGAACATTCCATGATCATTGATTGGAAGACTAAATATCATTAAGATGTCAATTCTACCCAAACTGAGATACAGATTAAATGCAATCCCAATAAAAATTCTGCCAGCATTTTTCAAACAAATGGAAAACACAATTATCAAATTTATTTGGAAGGACAAGGGGCTCTGAAGAGCCAGAAATATCTTAAAAAGGAAAAGTGAAGTTGGAGGACTCTCACTTCCAGACTTTGAATCATATTACTTAGCTACAGTGGTAAAAAAAAAACAACAAACAGCATGGTACTGGCATTAAGATAGACACATAGACCAATGGAATAGAATTGATGATCAGAAACAGACCTTCACATCTACAGTCAAGTGATTTTTGACAAGCTTGTCAAACCCACCCAACTGGGGCAGAACAGTCTATTCAACAAATGGTGCTGAGAGAACTGTATATCCATAGCCAAAAGAAGGAAAGAGGACCCCTATCTCTACCTTACATAAAAATTAACTCAAAATGGATCAAAGACCTAAATATAAAAGCTAGAACCATAAAGCTCCTAGGAGAAAATGTAGGAAAACATCTTCAAGACCTGGTGGTAGGTGGTAGATTCTTAAACCTTACACTGAAAGCATGAGGAATTAAAGAAAACATGGATAAATGAGAATCCTCAAACTTAAACACTTTTGTGATTCAAAGGACTTCATCAAGAAGGTGAAAAAGCAACCCACTCAATGGGAGAAAATATTTGGAAACCACATATCCGATAAGAGTTTGATTGCCATTCTATATAAAAAGATCAAAGAACTCAACAATAAAAGGCAAACAATCCACTTTAAAAATGGGCAAAAGGCTTAAATAGACATTTGTCCAAAGAGGAAATATAAATGGCCAAAAAGCACATGAAAAAATGTTCCATATCACTAGGTATTAGGGAAATGCAAATCAAAATGACAATGAGGTATCATCTCACACCACGTAGAATGGTAATTATTAAAAAAGCAGAAAACAATAAGTGCTGGAGAGGATGTGGAGAAATAGGAACACTCCTACACCGTTGGTGGGATTGTAAAATGGTGCAGCCTCTGTGGAAGACAGTCTGGCGGTTCCTCAGGAAGCTAAATAGAGAACTGCCACATGATCCAGCTATTCCTGTCCTAGAAGAACTGAAGACTGTGGCGCAAACAGATATGTGCACGCTGATGTTCATAGTGGTGTTATTCACAATTGCCCAAAGATGGAAACGACCCAAATGTCCATCAACCAATGAATAGATAAACAAAATGCGATATATACATACGTTGGAATACTACACTGAAGCAAGAAAAAATGAAATTGGGACACATGATAACATGAATGAATCTTGAAGACATTATGCTAAGTGAAATAAACCACGCACGAAAGGACAAATATTGCATGGCCTCAACAATAGGAACTAAATATGAAGAATAAACACATGGAGTTACAACCTACAGTACAGGTTATTAGGAGATAACAGGAGGCGTGCGAAGGCATACAGATGCTTAATGTATGTAGAAGTTTTAATTAACTTGACTGTGAAAGTGTGGAAATGGTTAGAGTTGATGGTGACACATTACAGTGAGTAGCAGCTGGTTTATAAATGGTATTGTGGCTGAAAAGGGTAGTCTAGGGATGTAAATTTCAATAGACAGAAAGCTAGGGAATAATCTAGGGACTGAATAATACGGTGAACCCAGAAGTAGATAAGAATTGTGATTAATAGTACAAATGCAAGAATGTCCTTCTGTGAACTAGAACGGATGTACATCACTATTGTAGGGTAGTGGGAATGTGGAGAAGCATGGGAAAATACAATGAATGTAACCTATGGACTATAGTAACAGCAGTTTTGTAATATGCTTGAAATATGCCAAAGATGTACTGTGTTAATAATGGGGGGTATGGATAAAATATGCCAAGTGTATGCTATGGACCATAGTTAGTGGTAATTGTCTGGTGATATTATCTCATAATCTTTAACAAATGTTCACAATGGAGTGGTATGTTGGTGAAGGGGTGTTGTATGGGAATTCTACACATGTGCATGATTGGTTTGTAAGTTCACAACTTCTATTATAAAAATATATTTTAAAAATTCTGTGGGTTGCTGGTGTGGCTCAGAGGTTGAGCACTGGCTTCCGACATACAGGGTCCTGGGCTCAATTCCTGGTCCCGGTACCACACACACACACACACAAATTCTTTGGGGAACAGGTATAGCTCAGTGGCTGAGCACCTGCTTCGCATGTATGAGGTCCCGGGTTCAATCCCATGTACCTCCTGAAAAAAAAGTTCCATGAATAAGGAAGCTGAAATTCAGAAAAGTTTCTTCCAAATCAAATGGCTAGTTAGTGAAAGGTATGGATTTCAAACCCAAGTCAGGCTACTTGCTAACAGTTTGTGCCTACTGCTTCCTTCCTTGATCCTTTGGAATAGAGGTGGTGGCAGCCATAGTGGATGGAGAAATATATATGATGGGTGTTCTGTGTGTATGTCTATGTATGATGAGGAAAATGGGCTGAATATTGGCCAGACCAGTGAATAGCTAAGCAATGTGATGGAGAGCTAATTCTAGCACATTCCTGATTATGGTACAGCTAAAAAAAAATTAGGAAAAATTTTGCACTAAGATGCCAAATTTGAAAATAGCATTTATTTCCCTTCTCTGTCTAAAGAGCTCAGAGCTGGTTTATTCAGTGGATTTGAAAAATGAGTTCAGGGTCAAAAGCTGATTCCTGGGTAACTCAAATTGGTAAACATGTGGTGTTGTAGATTGTATTACTGTTCTGCAATTCCTCTCACTAGAAGCAAAGCATATTTCCCCACTCCACTGATTATTGAGCTTGGCTATGTGACATGCTTTGGCCAATAGGATGTTATTGCATCCTATTGGATGCAGCACCTACTAGTGGTTGGTAGATGGAGCATCTACTAGTGGTTGGTAGATTCAAGCAAAGGCTTGAATTGTGCCTTGAAGGTTGGACTTGACATCTCACGCTTCTGTCACGAGCAGAAAAAAATGGCCCAGGTAGTCTGCTGGTTTAAAGAGGATGAAACACTTAGAGTATACCTAGACCCAACCTGCTCCTTAGAACCAAACCCAGTCAAGGCTAGCCTAGATAAACCAATCTCCAGATGCACAAGTAAAAATAAATAATTGTTGTTTAACAATTAATAGGTTTGGGGGTGTTTTGCTATACATCATAAGTATGATAATGCCTGACAGATACATTAGGATGTACAGGCATAAGCACTGTCCAGCAATAGGTATCTAATGACCATGATTTTACATACCTACATACATATATGGCTAGTCAGCGAAAGGGAATTTCTCCTGCTAGGCTTTTTAATTTTAACAGATGCTTTTACAATGCCCAATGTCATGACTGAAATACTTCTAAAGTTGTCCTTTGGTGGATGACACATAAGAACCCAATTTTCTCCTGGATATCATGTGTAACTGGAAGTTTCAACGATGTGGAGACAGCTGTGGTAGGTATAAAAAGGATTGGCTCCGAGGTCAGACCAGTGGTGTGCTGTAGCAGGCTTGCACCCACTTGCAGGAATTGATAGTCAAGTTTTCAGGAATTTTACAAGCCGGCTAGTATACACAGTCATTATTAAAAATGAAATTATATAGACTTATACTTGAATAAATTATATTAAAAACAAAGGTAATAAATACTCAAACACATCACTTCCTTATCATTTTACTGCATGCCACTATTACCTATGCTTTTTAGTTTACTCATGTCTATTGGATGAGTATACTATAACGGGGGTATTACAGCAATTCTCTTCCCAACTCTGTATACAGTGATGTCATGTTGGTAGCTTGAGATTAGACATTGTGGAATATTTTATACCATGGAAAGCAGAAAATCCTAAAAATCAGGTTTGGGTTTATTGTTTTGGTGACTGTCTAGACTTAGGAAATTGATGGAGAAAGTGGTAATAATGGATTAGTCTTAAAAGTGTGTCATGTCTGTATCCATTATATTGTGTATAGCACAAAAAATTAAGAAACTATTCTTATAGCATTCAGAAACTATTATCCAAATCAGCAACAAAGCTGCTTGTGTCATTGAAGTATGAGCGAAGTTTTTCCTTGTTACTTCCTTGTTTCACTTTTGACTTACTCATTAAACTAAGTGAAAATAACAACATTCCTGTAGGAACTATGCTCACTTGTCAATTGCAACCACAGGTCAGCTACAAATACAAGAGTTGGCAAAAATCAGTGAATGCATTGGAATCACTTGGCTATATGGAATTTACGTTAAGAATATTGTATATATTTTATTATTGTAAATTGCGTTATACATCCTTTATATCAGTGAAATTTATAATAAATTTATGTACATGTGTGTGTATTTTTTGGAGAACCGATTGTTGAATATTTACCAAAAAACCACTGTGTCAGACCAACTTAGATTTATATCACAGCTCTGCCACCTGAGTGACTTTGAGCAAGTCATTTAGCCTCTCATAAGATCGTCATTCTTATGAAGAGATGAGAAAACGTATTCTCTCATGGGGTTGGTAAAACGCTCAAATGAATGTGTTGGTCAGGGCCATCGTAATGACAAAGATCCACATCTGGGTTAGGATTATTGCTGGTTGTGTAACCCCGGGCAAGTAACCTAACTTTCCTGGCCCCCTCATTTTCCTGGCTTGGAGACACTGTCTACATCACCAAGTATGTCACCAAGTAGTTGAAGCTATTGCGTGAGATGACAACATACGTCAAAGTGCTTTGTGAACTGCGAGGAGCTATTCAGAGTAAGGTGCTGGCAATGATTCTTTGACTAGCAAGGTTCCGTCCATAGTCGCAAACCTCTCCTGCCTGTATTTAACCCCCATCCTTCAAAGACCAGTACAGATGCTGCCTCCTCTAGGAACTCCTCTGCTCACCGTCAGGGCCAAGCTGGATCCCTGCCCTGCATCTCTCGGCCCCACCCTGCCTAGAACTCACCGTGCAGCTCAACCCCGCCCTCTGTGATCCTCCTGTGCTACTCTTCTAGGAGGATCCTGCTGTGCTACTCTTCTAGGATCCTGCTGTGCTACTCTTCTAGGAGGTCACTGACTGTGGTTGTGTCCCAGTAACGATCCGCCGGCTTCTTCTCAGTTCCCAGGCTCCCCACCGCCACCCCCTGCCAACCCCAAGCCCAGCTCCTGTCGTGGGAGTCCCTAACCTCTAACCCTGAACCTGACCTTAACCCCTAACTGTTAACCTTAATCCAAACCTGTAACATGAACTCTAACCCTAAATCCTAAAGCTAATGGTTAACCAAACTCATCGCTAATCCAAACACCTAACTCAACTCTCAAATCTAACCCCCATCCTCTAATCCCAACCCCTGTCACATAACTAATCCTTAACCCTAACCATAAAATCAAACCTAACATGTCATTCTAGCCCCCAACCCTCACTCTTAACCAGATCCCTAACCCCCAAGCCCTTTGGCTGGATACTCAGCTCACCTGCTACAATTCCTTCTCCATGATCCCTCCCAGGTCCAGTGGCTTTTCTAAAGCAGAAACTTGCTAGTTCCCTAGACTCTTTAGGCCAGGCTAGACCAACTAGATGGAAATTCTTTGGTCTACACTTGGATATTCTTTAAGTGACTGAACCAGCATCTCCCTGCCCATCCCTATCCTGCTCCCAATTCTGAAACAGGATGATAAGCTTCACTTTGCTTGGGAAATTAATTTAGGAGTAAAAAATCTTCTTTCAATAATGTTCACTAAATTGGGCAGCCTGCTCAGCTGCTTAACTCTGGGGCTTGCCTGCTCCGTCACTTAATGCCATGTGTAACCTTAGGCAAGTTACTTAACTTCTCTATGCCTTCACTTCCTCGTCTATAAAATGGATATAATAATAATACCTCTCTCATAGGGTGGTTGTGAGGATTAAATGAGCTAATATATAAAGGATTTAGACCAGTACCTGGCACCATAGTAACCACTAAAGAGGTGTTTGCTTTTGTTAACATTATTACAACAGTCTGCATTTTAGATTTTTAGTTGCTGCAGCCATGCCCAGCCAAGCAGAACAGTACTTCAATTTTATTTCGCCCTTGGCACTCAACTATAATTCCAGGCATAACATGGCATCTCTGTGTGTTTGTCTTTCCCACTAGGTTGGAAGCTCTCGGAGGAGAAGAACAGTGTCTCTTTAATCTTTGTATCCCCAGTAATGTCCAGCACAGAACCAGGCCAGGAAAGATGCTCTCTAAATGGCCATACGCATGCTTTCCAGCAGTTGTCCCAGTTTGGAATCCTGCTCCATAGCCCTTTGCTCAGAAATGCAAGTTTCTGGCAGAATGATTCTTGAATAAATGTAAGGAGAAAAGGAGTTGCCAGTGGGATTTGGTGGGGTTCTGTAGGGCCTCTTCTCACAGATTTGAAAAAGGCCTTTTGGTAATTTCTATTAAGTAATCTCACATGTTCTTTCCACAGGGTACATGGTTCGTTGCAGTGGTGATTTTCCACTTGCAGGGACAAAAATGAAAAGCAGGCTGGCCGAAGACGTGCTCCCAAAGAAATACTGCATCTATTCTGAGCTTATTCTTTCAGCTAGCTGCCTGCCAAAGGCCACAAACTAATGGAGGATTCTTTCTGAACAAAGATAACTGTACTCTAATAGATGTTGTTCCCTCTTGAGGAAGCTTACCAAGCAGCAGCAAGTGCCGCCCAAGCAGTAAAATGAGAAATGGAAACACAAGCCTAAATGTAGCGTGACGTGGCTTTTTAAAAATTGTTTTTTAAGAAAAAGTTGGGAGGAGCAAGAAAGAAGAGTGAACAAACATGTCAATTTCAGCAGATAATTCTGCTTTCTACCCCAGGACACTTCTGCTACCTCTGCACCACCACCCCCTTTCCTTTTTTCTTTCTTTTTTTTTGGGGGGGGGGGTGGAGGTATCTGGGATTGAAACCAGGACCTCGGACATGGTAGGCAGGCACTCAGCCACTGGGCTACATTGGCTCCCCAATGAGAGTTGAGTTTTTTGTTGTGTTGTGTTTTTAGGAGGTGGGGGGAGGGGGGCGATTGAACCTGGGACCTTGTATATGGGAAGCAGGCACTCAACCACTGAGCTACATCTGCTCTCCTCCCCTTTTCTTTTGATGTTCTTTTTAGTTGGCCTAATGTTCACAGCAGAGAGCTGATCTGAAAGAGCTTTTTCCCTCACCAGAAAGGCGTTTTTTGTGTGTGATGTTTCTGCATAAAACCAATATTCTTACTGGAAGTGAAGTAGGGAACATACCCAAGAAAAGAATGAATGTGCAAGCTTACAATCCAAAAGAAGAACTGGCTTTTCCCACACATTATCAGCTGCTTCTAAATCACATAGTGCACCAGCAGAGACAGAAAATACATGTACGTGTACGAAAACTACGCTTATGTATTATATAAATCTAAGCATCTGCTGCCTCTGAACACTGGTAATTAAGAAGTAGAAGAAAGTAATCAAGGCTTAAGTCTTTATACCAAAAGCCAGGAAAGTGCCAGGGCTGTTTCGTCATTGGTATTTTTCCTCCCCCATAATAGGTTATCTTCCCTCTGCCACAGGCATTTTACAAGGCTATGTTTAGAATAGACGTCAGAACTGAGAAAGCAACTCTGCAAAGCAAGAGTTTCCCAAGGGTGTCATCTTGTGGCGCTTCTGTATATTACAACATCGCTTCTGCCTGATGCAGACACAGCTAGAGAAAAGAAGCCAGCAACTCGGGATCGTTCCTTCAAGGATTTAAAAAGTTGAACTTTTTGTAATCTGGCATTGGATCACGTGTGGCAAGTGCCAAACACACAGGTGTTGAGAAATGGTTCAAACAGTGGCATCTAGGCACTTTAGACAGGGCAGACAATCTCAGAAATTCAGCACCCTGTCAGTGGGCCTTACTTTGGACTATACGCCCCCTAATGTAACAGAGTTAGACTCACTTATAATCTCCCTACACATGACTCTTCTGCCCCTTTTATTTGAACCTATAGTTAGCACTATACTCATTAAATATATGTCCCAGAGACTTAAATCTTCCAGCTGTCCATATGCCAGTTGAGCCCTGAATCTCAGCAGAGTTGCAGCCAATACCTACTCTCCAGTTCATCAGCCTCACCCAGGACAACTAACAAAAGGAGGAGGATGGACAATGCCCAACCCAAAAAACAGAGTGTCTACAATTGCAAGCAAGACAGTTCTACCCATGGGATCTAAGCCCCCTCTCAATCAGTAACAGAGTGGACTTCACTATCCCAAAATCCTCAAGATTGGGGAATGAGCAAACATAAAGGGGGAATGCAACTATGGACTAAAGTAGACTTATTATTCTAGTAATGGAAGAACTTGTAATACTGATATAAAACAGTGGTCACCAGAAGTTTTGAGGGGAGGGAGAGGGAAGAATGGGCGTAATATGGTGCATTTTGGGGACACTGTAATTGTCCTGCATGATACTGCAATTACAGATACAGGTCATTATACATTTTGTCAAAACCTATAGAATTGTGGTGCAAGGTATAAACCTAATGTAAACTATAGACCACGGCCAGTAGCAATGCTTCAATATGTGTTCATCAATTGAAACAAATGTACCACAATAATGAAAGATATTGTTAATGGGAGAAAGTGTGGGAGAGGGAGGGGTGGGGTATATGGGAATCCCCTGTATTTTTGATATAACATTCATGTAATTTAAAGCTTCTTTAAAGAAAAATTTTTTTTTTTAAATTAAGAAACCAGAAACCAAGTTTTCAGTCGGCCTGACCACTCAGCTGATTTCATGAGTTAGCACACCCTGGTCCATTTTGTATTTTTTATATTGAATCACGAAAATGCTTACAACGGGCCCCTGGGGAGAGACTCATGAAAAATGCAACTTTCTGGGGAAGGATTTAGAATTACTGCATTTTAGAAAAAGAATCCCCTTAGACGTGGGCTCATGGTCCTGCTGTAGGGAGAGTGAACTTCTTGAAATTGAGCATAAAACGGAGTGTGTTGGCATATAAAAGAATTTCAATGCAGTCAGGATCCATAGTTTTTATCCAATTCTCAAAAGGGTTCATGACCAAAAAAAGATTAAGAACTATTGCTTGAGATCCCAGCCTAACCTCATAACAAGTGTGAAAATTCTGTCTAGAGCTGCCTTGACAGATTCAGTTACTCTCATTTTGGGTTTTACAGTTTTAGAAGCATCATTACTTTGAGGCAATTTTTCAAAGCAACAATTGCTTCTAAGCATTCGTAAGTTTAAATACTGAATTGGCTTGCTGTTCTGGAAGGTTAGCCCACTGGGCTTACTTCTCCTCGCTGCCCTACCATAAGATAGTCTAATCCTTTCCCAAATGCCATCCCTTCACATAGTTGTGTTAGCTTGGCTGTACTTCCTCCACTCCACTGCTTCAGTCTCCCCTTTTCCAGGTTAAACCTACCCAGCCCCTACACTTTCATTTGCCATGGTTTTCAGATCCTTCATTTCCCAGGTATACTCCCCTTCCCCCTCACACAATTTTTTTTTACAAGACAAGGCTTCGTTGAAAATTTGATGTACAAAATTGAACGTACTATGTTCAATGACAGCCCCTCCTACCTACAAATTGCCTCACTTGAAATTATTCAAAACTTACCCAGGGATTCTTTTCAATTTCTGCTCCTATCTCTAGTTTAACCAAGCCTTTTACCTATCCAGTTTAAAGAGCACCCCCTTTAATAAACAATAATTTTTAAAAACCAGAAAACAAAATAGGAGTTAGGTGATTCTCCCTGTCATTTACTATTATCACTTCACCCACCCCAAGCAGACCTATCCTTTCCTCATTTTATTTCTGGTTCAAATGTAACCTAAACACTTCTTCTATTGCTATCATTAGCATATTTCTCAATCCAAGCTTATTCTAGGCTTTGAATTTCTGTTGTGATAAATTTATGACATGTTTTGCTTTTAACCTTTAATGATGTCAGTCTTCGGTTTCTGTACATAGTCCTTTGAAATCAAAGCTATTGAAGAGCCCTCTCTGGAGAATGGATGGTTTCTTTAAATGCTGTCCCATTTTCTCTCTTCCCTGAATTCCTTTGTGGTTACACATTATGATCAGATTTTTAGCAACCATTTTCTCTTGTTAGGTCTTATCTTTTGGACTCTCCAGCCATGAGCTCATGCCCATCTTTTTTGTAAACTTTTGAAATCTTCTTTCCCAATCTCAGGGGACTTGACTGAAGATCCCTTTCTTGGCTATGTCAAATTTTCCTATTACCTTATCATTTTATCCTATTTCCCATCACTCCCACTATCACCTCACCAACAATAATTAGGATCATTATCAGTTCCCCACATTACATGATCAGCACAATAAGGAACAAAAGGCAAACAACAGAGACACTGGCAAATGATCAAGGCCAGAGATGAAACTAGGAAGAAATGAATAGAAAGGTCAGTCCAAGAAGGAGCTTTATGAATGCTAACTGACTCACAGCTTTCTTCTTGGGTTCTGTTTGGTACAATGGTGGCAAGGGTGGATTTCTAGAGAGGACACTGCTCCAATAGCCAGCAATGGAGTGAGAAGAAAATGTACAAGGCAAATGTGGGTGGAAGTTCTTCTCTTGATCTAATATTGGGTAAACTAATTACGGGGACACCAGCAGCAAGTTCTCTGCAACCTCATGAACTGGAGAACCTATACCTCTTACAATCCTTTGGTCAGGATGGTCCCAGAAATCTGGCCTGGCTGAGCACAAAGACTGAAGGCATCAGTGCATACAACGGAGGGACTGAGGACCACTTCAGACAAAGTTTTCCATTCTAGCTGAAGAAAGCAGACCTACCTAACCTATGCTCTGCAGGCAGCAGGCAATTTAGTGTGATAGACTGTTGATTAATAATACCCACCCTCCCTGGCAGGCACTGAAGGTGTTCTGACCACATATCTCACTAAAGGGTATCAGGACAATAACAAATGAACAATACGACAATAGAAATTTTAAAAGAAACCAAACAGAACTACTGGAGTTGAAGACCACTGTAATGGAAATGAAAAATTCCCTAGAGGATTTCAATAGCAGATTAGAACTGGCAAAAGAAAGAATCAGTGAACTCAAAGATAAGACCGTTGAAATGACTGAGCCAAGGAACAAATTAAAAAGAATGAAAGAAGTGAAGAAAGTCTAAGAGACCTCTGGGACACCATTAAGTATACCAATATGCACATTACAGGAGTCCCAGAGAAGAAGAAAGAGAAAGGGGCATAAGGAATATTCAAAGAAATAATGGCAGAAAACTTCCCAAACTTAATGAAAGACATGAATATGCACATTAAAGAATCCCAACAAACTCCAAACAGGATAAATTTTAAAAAAAACCATGCCCAGATACATAGCAGTCAAACTGTAGAATGCCAAGGACCTACAGAAATGTGTTATGTACAAGGGGTCCCAATAAGATTAAGTGCTAATTTCTCCTCAGAAATCAGGGAGGCAAGAAGGAAGTGGGATGGAATATTTAAAGTGGTGAAAGAAAACAATTGCCAACCAAGAATTTTTTATTGGGTGAGACAGTCTTTCAAAAATGAAGTTGAGATTAAGACACTCCCAGATAAACAAAAGCTGAGGGAGTTTGGCACCTGTAGGCCAACTCTACAAGTAAAGGGAGTTCTTCAGACTGAAAGGAAAGGCCCCTAGATAGTGGATTGAAGCAGCATAAAGAAAGAAAGATCTCCAGTAAAGATAACCATATGAGTAATTATAAATGCCATTGTATCTTTTTGGTATGTAAATCTACTATTTACTTCTTACAGCATCTAAAATGCAAATTCATGAAAAGTAATGATAAATCTATGGTTTTGGACATACAATGTATAAAGATATAATTTATAACAAGTACAACAAAAAGGTAGAGGGACAAAGTGGTAGAGGAACAGTGTATGTATATGCTATTGAAGTTAAGTTGGTATCAAATCAGACATGATCATTACAGATTTAGGATGTTATCTTTAAGCTCCATGATAACCACAAAGAAAATATATGAAAAATATGTGCAGAGAGAAGTGAGAAGGAACTCAAAACAGTACAATAAAAAAATCAAATAAATATGAAAGCAGGCATTAATGGAAGTACTGTGGGACAAAACATGTATAAGACTGTGGCAGTTTGAAATTCTTTTATGATCCCAAAAAGAGAACTGATCCATTCCTGTGGGTGTGAGGCCATTTTGACTGGATTACATCAGTGAGACATAACTCAAGTTGAGCCTCCACTTCCTTGATGGGTCTGATATAAACCCAGAGACACAGAGAGAAACAGATAGACATAAGAAAAAGAAGCTACCATGTTTGATCCTGCCATCTAAGAAGGAAGACTAGAGGATCATTTAAGTATGAAGCTGAGACTGGGCCCATGGAGACTGGGCCTACGGAGAAGGTCAAGAAGAAACAAGCCCTGCTAAATGCCTGCTAGCTTACAACTGAACTGGGGAAGGAAGCAGAACAGCTGAGACTGATATAGGAGGTCTAAAAAGAGACAAACCCTATGCCATGTTGTCTGCATCTGAGCTCACACCTTGGCAGAGATCAGTAGCCATCTTACTTCAACACATGGCAGCTGACTTTGGTGAGAAAGCATCTCTGATGGTGCTTTGATTTTGCACTTATCACAGACTTGGAATGCTAAACTTTTACCCCAAATAAATCCCTTTTATAAAATCCAACCCATTTCTGGTACTTTGCATCAAAAGCCCTTTGACAAACTAAAACAGAAATTGGTACCAGGAAAGTGAGGTTGTGCTGCTGCAATTATAAAAAATGCTGAAATGGTTTTATAAATGGGTATGGGGTATTTTTTGGAGGAATTGTGAGATGCTTGATAGAAATGGCCTAGATTGCTTTGAAGAGACTGTTGGTAGGAATATGGACCCTAAAGTTATTTCTAGTGAGGCTTTAGAAGGAAATGATGAAACTATTACTGTAAACGGGAGGAAAGGCAATCCTTTGTTTTAAAATTGCAGAAACCTTGGCAAAATTGATTCCTGATGTTAGATGGAAGGCAGAATTTTAAAATGATGAGCTTGGACATTTAACTGAGGAGATTTCTAAAGTAAATGTGGAAAATGGGACCTGGCTTCTCCTTACAGCTTATAGCAAAATGTGAGAGGAAAGAGATAAGATGAGAACTAAACTACTGGGCACAAAGGAACCAGAGATTGATAATTTGGGAAATTCTAAGCTTCTGGAAAACAAGCTGCCAGAGAATAGTGCCCCATTTGAGGAATTAACTAAATTTGGAACTTGTAAGTCAGGATTGGAAATACAGTTATCCAGGAAGGACTTGTGGAAAGTCTTATTGTCTGATGGCTTGAACCCCTGTTTTCTGCATGCTAAACCAACAAGCTTTTTGTGAGATCTATATGAATGAAACCACTGTCAGCTTGGACTAAAAGGGACAGGTAGGGGAGGGGAGAGATGGGAGGGAAAATGGCTTCAAGAGGAAAACCATGGAAGCTAAGGTCTGGAGTTAAGATAGCTCTTCAGGCCAAGAGGGACCCCACTCATGTGTATGGAAAGGTTGAGTTTGCCCAAGCATTTGAAGAGGGTGGATGTTACAGCCCATTGTTCAGGGAGAGTTTGGCTGCCCCAGGCTACAGAGAGAGTGGGGGACATTCTCTGGCAGTTGGGGAGAGTTAGGTCACCACCCCACTCCTCTGAGTGGGTTGGGCCTAGTCCCCATAGATTAGGGAATGAAGTAACAAATGATTACACTGTATAGTAATGAAGGGGTCAATTCAACAAGAAGATGTAACTATAATAAATATATGTGTACCTAATAGCAGAGCCCCAAAATATATGAAGCAAATATTGACATATTTGAAGGGAAAACTAAATGGTTCAATGTTAATAGGAGGAAAAATCAATACATCACTTTCAATAAGGGATAGAACATCTAGACAGAAGATCAATAAGGAAATGGGAGATTTTAATAATACTCTAAACCAACTCCACCTAACAAATATATATATAGAAAACTTCACCCAACAGCAGCAAAATATACATTTTTCTCTACTGCACATGGATCATTCTCTAGGACATATGTTAGGTTGGAAAATGAGTCACAATAAATTAAAAAATACTGAAGTCATGCAATCTGTATTCGCCAACCACAATGGAACAAAGCTAGAAAAGAATAATAGAGAACTGGAAAATTCACAAAATATGTGGAAATTAAACAATGCCCTCTTTAACAACCAATGGGTCAAAGAAGAGATCACTAGGGAAATTAGGAAATATTTTTGAGGCAAATGAAAACAAAAACACAACATACCAAACCGTGGGATGTAGCAAAGGCAGTGCTGAGAGGGAAATTTATAGCTATAAATGCTTATATTTAAAAAGAAGAAAGGTGTCAAATCAGTGACTAAACTTCACAACTAGAAGACCTAGAAAAAGAAGAGAAAATTAAACCCAAAGTGAGCAGAAGGAAGGAAATAAAGATCAGAATGGAAATAAATGAAACAGAATAAAAACAATAGAGAGAATCAACAAAACCTAAAGTTGGTTCTTTGAAAAGATCAAATTGACAAACATTCAGCTACACTGAAAAGGAAAAAAAAAAGAGAGAATGCAAATAACTAAAATAAGAAATGAATGGACAATAGACCACTATGCCAGCCCCTTGATATTGATGATTGTACTTATGAACCTTTTCTTGTGAAACTGAAACTTAGACTAGTATTATACACTTCCTAAGAATTACCTCCTGAAGCCTCCTGTTGCTTAAATGTGACCTCTTTCTAAGCACACTATAAATGCACTACCTTCCCCCCAGCATAGGACATGACTCCTGGGGATGAGCATCCCTGGCACCGAGGGATTATTACCAAGCATCAACTAGCAATGCATCTGGAAAAAGACCTTGACCAAAAGGGGCAAATGGTAAATACAAATTTGTTTTTATAGTTAAGAGATTTCAAAGTGAGTTGGGAGGTCATTCCAGAGGTTATGTTTATGCAAGTCTCAGCAGGATCTCATGACTGCTACAGTAAACAATGCCTCCAATAGCGGGGCTCCTGAGGGCTCTAGAAACATCCAGAAACCATAAGCAGGACAGAGAGCTCAGGAATTCGGCAACCTGCCAGTGGGCCTTACTTTGAAATTTATGCTCCCCAGTGTAACAGAGTTAAACCCATTTATAGATACTCTACACATGGCTCTTCTGCCCCTTTTATTTGAACCTATAATTAGCACTATACTTGATAAATATATGTCCCAGAGACTTAAATCTTTGGTCCGTCCATGTGCCAGTTCAACCCTGAATCTCAGCAGGGTTGCAACACCTACTCTCCAGTTCACTGGACTCACCCAGGACAACTAACAAGGAGATGATGATGGACAACACCCTTGCCATGGAACAGAGAGTGTCTGCAACTGCAAGCTAGATAGTTCCAACCATCTGCCCCATGAGATCTAAGCTCCCTCTCAATTAGAAGCAGAATGGGCATCACCATCCCAAAATCATCAAGGTTGGGGAATGAACAATGGACTAAAGTAGATATTAATATAGACTTATTATTATATCTAGCAATGGAAAAACTCTTATTATTGATGTAAAGGCAGTGGCCACCAGAGGTTCTGAGGGATGGGAAAGGGAAGAATAGGTATAAAATGGGGGCATTTTTGGAACATTGGATTTGTTCTGCATGGCATTGCAGTGATGGATACAGGTCATTGTATATTTTGTCGTAACTTACAAAATTGTGTGGGATAGAGTTAAACTATAACGTAAGCTGTAGTCCATGCTTAGTAGCAATGCTTCAATATGGATTCATCAATTGTAACAAATGTAGCACACTAATGAAGGATGTCATTAATGTGGGAAAGTGTGTGTGTGGGAGGGAGTGGGGCATATGGGAATCCCTTATATTTTTTACATAAGCATTTATGTAATCTAATACATAGACAGCATTTATGTGATCTAATCATAATTACATAGTATTTATGTAATCTAAAGCTTGTTTTTTTAAAAATATTTATTTTTATTTATTTCTCCCTCCCCCCATTCCTCCCAATGCCTGCTCTCTGTGTCCATTCACTGTGTGTTCTTCTGTGTCTGCTTGAATTCTCATTAGAAAGCTCTGGGGACCAATCCTGGGACCTTCCAGAGTGGGAGAGCGGCAATTACTTTCTTTCACCACCTCACCTCCCTGTTCTGCTACGTCTTCTTATTTTCTCTCCTCTTTGTCTCTTGCTGTGCCAGCTCTCCACATCGGCCTGCACTCCTGTGCAGGGTGGCATTCCCATGCAGGGCAGCACTCCTGCATAGGGCCACATTCCCATGTGGGCTGGCACTCTGCATGGGCTAGCTTGCCCTCACCAGGAAACCCTGGGCATCAAACCCTGGACCTCCTATATGGTAGATGGGAGCCCAATTGGTTGAGCCATATCTGTTCCCTAAAGCTTCTCTAAAAATAAAAAATAAAAAAATTTAAAAAAGAAATGAATGGGGGGATATTACTACCATTTTTACAGGATGCTGTGAACAACTGTGTGCCAACAAATTAAATAACCTGGATGAAATGGACAAATTCCTAGAAACTCACAAAGTACCTACACTGACTCAAGATGAAAGAGAAGACCTCAAAAGACCAATAACAAATAGAGAGATTGAATCAGTAATCAACAACCTCCTAATAAAGAAAAGCCCAGGACTAGATGGCTTCACTGGTGAAATTTTACCAAACATTGCAAGAAGAATTAACACCAGTCCTGATTAAACTCTTCCAAAAACTGAAGAGGAGGGACCATTCCCTAACTCATTCTACGGACCAACATCACCCTCATGCCAAAGCCAGATAAAGACACCATAAGAAAATAAAAATAAAGACCAATATCCCTGATGAATGTAGATGCAAAAATCCTCAACAAAATACTAGCAAACTGAATCCAACAGCATATTAAAAGAATTATACACCATGATCAAGTGGGATTTGTCCCAGGTATACAAGGGTGGTTCAACATAAGAAAACCAATTAATGTAATATCCCACAGTAACAGAATGAAGGAAAATAACCACAATTATCTCAATTGATGCAGAAAAGGCATTTGACACAATCCAGCACCCAGTCTTGATTTTTTAAAAAGGTTTATTTATTCATTTATTTCTCTCCCCTTTCCCCTCCCACCCGGGTTTTCTGTTCTCTGTGTCTATTTGCTGCGTCTTCTTTGTCCGCTTCTGTTGTTGTCGGTGGCACAGGAATCTGTGTTTTTCTTTTTGTTGTGTCATCTTGTTGTGTCAACTCTCCATGTGTGTGGCACCATTCCTGGGCAGGTTGCCCTTTCTTTTGCGCTGGGCAGCTCTCCTTACAGGACGCACTCCTTGCATGTGGGGCTCTCCTATGCCTGGACACCCCTGTGTGGCAGGGTACTCCTTGCATGCATCAGCACTGCACACGGGCCAGCTCCACACGGGTCAAGGAGGCCCGGGGTTTGAACCGTGGCCCTCCCATGTGGTAGACGGACACCCTAACCACTGGGCCAAGTCCGCCAACCCATTCTTGATTTTTAAAAAACATTCAGAAAACTAGGACTAGAAGGAAACTTACTCAACATGATAAAGGGCACCTATGAAAAACTCACAGCTATAGATAGACTATAGATAGATGATGGATAGATAGATAGATAGATAGATAGATAGATAGATAGATAGATAGATAGATAGATAGGTAGGTAGGTAGGTAGATAGATGATAGATAAAATGCTATGGCAAAGGTGGCAAAATGTTAAAAGTGGTGGATCTGGGTATCTAGAGGTCTGCAATTATGTAGGGGTTCCATGTATGGCGTTTGTATTATTCTTGTAACCATCCTATAAGTTTGAAATTATTTCAAAATAAAAAGTTAAAAAACCCCACAGCTAACATCATAATCAATGTTGAAAGATTGAAAACTTTCCCTCTAAGATCAAGAACAAGACGCTGTCACCATTGTTATTCAACATTGTACTGGAAGTTCTAACCAGAGCAATTATGTAAGAAAAGGAAATAAAAGGTATCCAGATTGGAAGTGGAAAAAATAAAACTTTCCCTATTTGGGGATGACATGAGCCTACATATAGAAAACCCAGAAAAATCCACAATAAAACTACTAGAGCTAAGAAATGAATATAGCAAGGTAACAGGATAGAAAATCAACATGCAAAAATCAGTATTATTTATATACACAAGTAGTGAACAATCTGAAGAGAAAATCAAGAAAAAATTCCATTTACAATAGGAACTAAAACAACGCAATTTTTAAAAAAGATTTATTTTTTATTTATTTCTCTCCCCTTCCCTTCCCTGCCCCCCCCTCCCCCGAGTTGTCTGCTCTCTGTGTCCATTTGCTGTGTGTTCTTCTGTGTCTGCTTATATTCTTGTCAGCAGCACCGGGAATCTGTATCTCTTTTTGTTGCATCAGCTCTCTGTGTGTGTAGTGCCATTCCTGGGCAGGCTGCACTTTTTTTTTGCACTGGGCGGCTCTCCTTACAGAGCGCACTCCTTGCATGTGGGGTTCCCCTACATGGGGAACACCCCTGCATGGCACAGCACTCCTTGCACTCATCATCACTACGTGTGGGCCAGCTCATTACACGGGTCAGAAGGCCTTGGGTTTGAACCCTGGACCTCCCATGTGGTAGGCAGATGCTCTATCCATTGAGCCAAATCCGCTTCCCTAAAACAATGCAAACTGACGCAGAAAAGTTAGGAATAAATTTAACTAAGCACGTAAAGGACTTGTACATGGAATACTATAAAACATTGTTGAAAGAAATCAAAGAAGACCTAAATAAATGGAAGGATAGTCTGTGTTCATGGATTGGAAGAGTAAATATTGTCAAGATGTCAGTCCTACCCAAAGTGGTATGAAGATTCAATGCAATCCGAATCAAAATTCAAACATCCTTCTTTGCAGAAGTAGCAAACCAATCCTCAAATATAATCCATGCAGGGTTGCAGTGCTCCAAAATGTATTCACCAAATGTAATGAATGTGCCACAATGATGAAAGATGTTGTTAATGTGGGAGGAGTGGGTGTGTGTGTTGGGGGGTATATGGGAACCTCTTACATTTTTTAATGTAACATTTTTTGTGATCTATGTATCTTTTTAAAAAAGACAACTAAAATTTTTAAGAAATAAACTAATTAAAAAAATTATATGGAAGGGTAAGGAGCCCTTAATGGCCAAAAGATCTTGAAAAAGAAGAACAAATTTGGAGGACTCACACTTTCTGATTTTAAAACTTATTACAAAGCTGTCAGAACAGCATGGTACTGGCACAAGGACAGACAAATAGACCAATGAAATAGAATTGAGAAATAAACCCTCACATTTATGGTCACTTGATTTTTGACAAGGGCTCCAAGTCCACTCAATGGGGAAAGAATTGTCTCTTCAACAAATGTGCTGGGAAAATTGGATATCCATATACAAAAGAGGTTGACCCCTGCCTCATACCACATACAAAAGTTAACTTAAAATGAGTCAAAAATCTACATATAAGAACCAAAACTCTAAAACTCCTAGATGGAAACCTAGGGAAGCATCTTCAGGACCTTGTGTTAGGCAGTGGTTTCTTAGACTTTACACCAATAACATGAGCAACAAATGGAAAAATAGATAAATGGGACTTCATCATGGAAATAAAAAGACATCTTACACAATGGGAGAAAATATTTGGAAACCACATATCCAATAAGGGTTTAATATCCAGCATATATAAGGAAACCCAACAACTCAACAACAAAAAGACAAACAACCCAATTTAAAAATGGGCAAAAGACTTGAATAAACATTTCTCCCAAGAAGATATACAAGTGACCTATAAGCACATGACAATATGTTCATCATCATTAGCCATTAGGGAAACGCAAATCAAACCACAATGAAAGACCACTTCACACCCACTAAGATGGCTACTATTAAAAAAACACAGGGAAACGGACTTGGCCCAGTGGTTAGGGCGTCCGTCTACCACATGGGAGGTCCGCGGTTCAAACCCCGGGGCCTCCTTGACCCGTGTGGAGCTGGCCCATGTACAGTGCTGATGCGTGCAAGGAGTGCCCTGCCACGCAGGGGTGTCCCCCACATAGGGGAGCCCCACGCGCAAGGAGTGCGCCCCGTAAGGAGAGCCGCCCAGCGCGAAAGAAAGGGCAGCCTGCCCAGGGATGGTGCCGCCCACACTTCCCGTGCCGCTGACAACAACAGAAGCGGACAAAGAAACAAGACGCAGCAAATAGACACAGAGAACAGACAACCGGGGGAGGGGGGGAATTAAATAAATAAATAAATAAAAATCTTTTATAAGAAAAAAAACACAACACACAAATTAACAGGGGTTGGAGAGGATGTGGAGAAATAGAAACACTCATTCATTGTTGGTGGGAAGCTAAAATGGCAGAGCCACTGTGGAAAAAGAGTTTGGCAGTTCCTCAGAAAGTTAAGTATAGAATTACAATATGACCCAGCAACCCCACTTCAAGGGACTCAAACAGACATTTGCACACTGATGTTCATAGTGGCATTATTCACAATTGCCAAACGATGGAAGTAACCCAAGTGTTCATCAACCAATGAATGGATAAAATGTGGTACACAAATACAATGGAATATTATTTAGTATTAAAAAGCATGATGTTCTGATAACATTCAACAACATGGACGAACCCTGAAGATATCATGTTGATTGAAATAAACCAGACACGAAATTACAAATAATGTATGATCTCACTGATATGAATTAATTAGAATAACCAAATTCATAGAGTCAGAAACTAGTATACAGGTTTCCAGGGGCTGGGGTAGGAATGGCAAGTTAATACATAATTGGTACGAAATTTCTGTTTTGGGTGATGGGAAAATTCTGGTGATGGATTTTGGTGACAATAGCACAACATTGTGACTGTAATGAATGCTACTGAATTACGTATATGAATGAGGTTAAAAGGTGGAAATTCTAGGTTTTATATGTTACTAGAATTTTAAAAAAATACCATAGGACTGTACAACACAGTGAACCTCAATATAAACTATGGACTATATTTAATAGTATAATAATAATAATGTTTCATCAATTGTAACAAAGCTACCACACTAATGCAAACTGTTAATAATAGGAAACACTGACTGTGTGTGTGTGGGGGGGTATATGGGAACTGTATTTCCTGCATGATTTTTCCATAAACTTACAACTTCTCTAATAAAAATATCAATACATTTTTAAAAAGCACAATACTAAGTGGTCCATGCCCAGTGTTCCATCTAGATCCCTCCATCAATTAACCATTTCTGTGTGGCTCTCCCAGGTGTCCTGTGTGCTTTTCATGCCCTTGGGCTTCTCACATGGCTTTGCCCATTGTGCAGAGGGCAGAAGCACCTGGGCTTTTAGGCCCCCTACGGTGGAATTTAGCCAATGACTGACAGGTGTGGGTATTTGAAAGCCCAGCTGCCTTGCTTGGATTTGAGACAAATTCTTGAGGTGTCACTTCCGCTCCAGAGCTCCCCTGCAGGATCAGGCTGAAGCTGGCACTTTGCTTATGATCATCCATTGCTTAGCGTCCTTACCTTTCCTCTCCTGCTCCCTCCATTTCCTTACCTGACTAGGAGCCCTTCCTTAATATATCACAACAGGATATATTTTGGATATTTTGCTGGGTTGTCCAATTTGGTAGCCACCAGCCACATGGGGCTATTTAAATTGAGTTAAATTAAATATTCAGTTCCTCTGTCCCACTAGCCACATTTCAAGTGCTCAATAGTGACAGATGGTTAGGGACTACTGTATGGAAGAGTGCAGATATAGAGCAGATCCATCATTGCAGAAAGTCCAACATGAATGCGGCTTTAGAGGCTAGCACAGCTATTTCTGGAAGATTAAATAAAATGATTTTTCTCTTGCCAGCTTCCACAGACTCCTACACACTGCTACTAAAATCGCATTCATTGTCTGCCCTTATTTACACGGGTGCTAATATGTTGCCTGGGGTGTGGGCTGGCGGATGGGGTGAAGGTAATCTCTTCCCCACCCCCACGAGGCCCCAGAGAATGTTGGAGACACCTGGAGCTGTGCTGGCTGAGATCCCACGTGGTTTTAGGGAAACCTTCTCAGACAACAGACAGCCATTTAAGCTTAGAACTCTCTTGTTTGCCAGCACCTACCTTCCCCAAGCCCCTAGCCCTCAATGGACATGGGACTTTGAAGGGTTTTTAAAAAAAACACCCTTTTTCCCTGTCAACATTGACCTCTCTGGTTAAAAATAAAATAGAAAACGTGGGCCTTATCTATTTCCAGGGCTACAGAGGGATCCAGTTATCTTTTCATATTTTAAGTGCATTTTCTTATAACCAACACAACTGGCATCTTTTAACCATTTGGACGTTTTTGCCTTTAAGCAGTAAACTCAACACCAGCAGTTTTGGCACCCCCTCTCTTATATTCAGTTTCACTCATTAATGCTTGAGTGATCAGTTCCTGTCAATACACCATCTCTATTTGCACCTCAAAAGAACCTGCTTGTGCGAATCAGGCCTGCCAAAGGGACCTCCTAAACAGAACCCAGGAATTATTATGAAGTCCCTTGCCAAGTGAAAGCCGCCTATCAAAAGAGATTTGTCCAGACGTCACCCCACCACCAAGGCCTTGCATTGTTGTGAAACAACTGTTACAAACTATGCAAGAGCTTCATCAAAACATTACTACTAACTATAGCCAATATCTTATATTTGGCATATTTTCCCCAAACCCATCTGGTTCCTGTATGATGTTATACATGTTTGTTTTGTAAGTTCACAACTTTAACTATACATCTACTCTTTCCTTCTATTTTTTTAACACTTTTTTTTATTACAGTTAATAGATCACAAAGAACAATACATTAAAAAACACAAAAAAATATAAAAAACGTAAGAGGTTCCCATATACCCCACTCCCCACCCCATCATTTTTGTAAATTGTATTTTTTTGAAGATATGTAATCACAAAGAAAAGTTACATTAAAAAATATGAGGTTCCCATATACTCCCCACTCACCCCCCCACCCCACTCCTCCCACACCAACAACCTCCTCCATCATTGTGGCACACTCATCGCACTCGGTGAACACATTCTGGATCACTGCTGCAGTACATAGATAATACTTTATTCTGTGGTTCACACTCTCCCCAGGTATACTCAGTAAGTAAAGGCAAGAAATATAAATTCCATTAATCTGACCCTGCAATATTAATTAGGAAAACTCAAAGTCCCAAAAATGCCCCACATCACGTCTCTTCTTCCCTCTCCCTGCCCTCAGCAACTACTGTGGTTACTTTCTCCTCCTCAGTGCTACAATTTCTTCTATTACTTGTCATAATAGTTTTATAGTAGAATATCAGTAAGTCCATGCTAATCCATATTTTATTCCTCCATTCTGTGGACCCTGGGATGGTGATGTCCTCTCCACCTCTAGATCAAGAGGGGGCTTAGATTCCACATGGATGATGGATGCAATTCCTCTGCCTGCAGTTGTCCGCACTCGATTCCCTGGTGTGGTGGTTGACCATCCTCACCTCCCTGTTACACCTATACTTTATGGATGTTCATGTATGAATGATAAACTTCAATTTTAAAAATTAGATATAAGTAAGTAGAGGTATGGTCAACCTCACGGATTTATACCTATTCTTGAAGAATTACCTTAAAATAAACGTATGTTGGATCATGGAAAAAAGAGAGAGAGATTTGTCCAGGGCCCCAGGTACTGGGAAAGAGCTTCCTCAGGGGACACTCTTGGAGGGTGATGGGCCCCTGGCTTTCATACCTAGGTTTGTTTTCCTTTTCTGCATTGTTATTTCTTTGAGTTATCCCTACACCTTCAGTAAAGTTCTGTTAAATATTATGAATTTATCACTGGGGACTTAAAGGAGGGGCTCGCATCCATGCTGGGAGCAAAGCTATAGAGAGCAAGAGTTCACTGGACACTGACTTCTGCAGACCCAGGCTGGCTGAGGTGACAAGCCCTGAGCAGGCGGGATTGTGTGACTATGTAAGCCTGCAGCAGGGATCTTTCAGAAACATGTAGAAGGAATCCAGGAGGACCAGACTTCCAGTGGAGAGGGAAGGAGCAGTGTGTAGGACAGGTCCCTGCAGTAAAGAGATGAGCCCTCGAAAGTGGAATGGAGGGAAGCAGCTGTGGCTCCATCAGTTGGGCTCCTGCCTACCATATGGGAGGCCCTGGGTTTGCGAACAAGGGCTTCCTTGTGAAGGCAGGCTCGCCCGCACGCTGCAGAAAGCCACTGGTCCTCAAGCGCCGCAGAGTGCTGCATGGCCCACAAGCACCGTGGAGAACCAACTCAGCAAGGTGACGCAACAAAAAAAAAAAGGGAGGCAAGCAAAAACAAACCACAGAAGAGCATGCAGCGAATGGACAGAGAGAGCAGACAGCATGCCACAAAAAAAAAAAGCCGCAAGGGGGGGATAAAAAAAAAAAGCTGCAAAAGGGGGGGGGGGTAAAAAAATTAAAAATTAAAAAAAAAGTGGAATGAGGGAGAGTTTGTTTTAGGAAAGATCAACAAGGGTTAGTGAAACACCCCAGGGCAAGTCCCACCACATCTAGGCCTGAAGGAGCAAGGGGAGGGAGTGGACATTGAAACTGGTCGGGGCTGCAGCTCTGGGAGGGCTGCTGGATGGGAGCTGTGGCCTTCATTAGAGGAAAACAGCTGCCTGCTGTCCAGCTGCAGCCTGGCAGGGCGTGAGCTGGGGGAATAAATACCCCAGCTTCCCTCTCTTCCTGCCTCCAATCTCCTGCTGGTGTCTTCCACTGGCTGGACCCAACAGGCAGCAGCTACTCCCCGGACTGGCTCTGGAGGGACAAATGGGGAGTACCCAGCCCAGGGGCTCAAACTATTTTTCATTGGTGATTGAAAGTGACTGGAGACAGTGAAGATTTCTTGTTCCACATACACGCACCTGAGTGACTGTAGCTAATCTCTGTCCAGCACCTCAACCTTCCTTCTAGTAACAGAAGCCCCTTTGTCATGTGGAACTGCCTTTCCCCAGACTTTGTGTGGTTCCCTATCCCTCTGATGACAGAGCTAAGGACGTCATCAAGGCCTGACCAATCATAATGCTCCATCTCCCCAGCCACTAGGGATGGAGCATGACCCAAGCAGAGCCAAATAGATTCTTCTCTGGAATTTTATCTTTCTCTTCCATCCTTGCTTGCTCCCCTCCTATCATCCATCTGTCCATTCATCTACGGATAGTGGAAGAAAGAAGTCCTCTTTTCTGTGGGGTCAACTAAGCTGGGATGGCGTGAGTTTTGCAATCTCCCTTCACCACATAGAAGGATACCTAGGAAATAAAAAGACCAACACACAGAAAGAAGCAGAGCTGAGAGGGAAAGGGGGAGTGACAGAGAACACTGATGATGGCATTTGACTCTTAGGGTCTCCCAGACAAGCTCTATATCTGGACTTGCCAGTTTCCTGAGCCAGTAAATCCTTCTTGATGAAACTGGCTTCAACTAGATTTCTATTACGTGCAACAGCAGTGGTGGAGCGCAAAAGCCCTGACAGAGAGAAAACACACACTTGGACCCATGCTGCCCTACCCTTTCCTTTCCACAGCAGTCACCACCACTCTCTTCCGGTCTTTGTCCTTACAAGCTGCTTTCAGAGAAATCTGTCATCTCATATGCCCCCACAGAACTGCTAAATTCCCTTGTTATTTTGGTATGGAGTGTGAGAAGAAGCAATTTTAAGTTAAAAATGAATTTAGATTGGTATATTATTAAATATTGTATTTTAAATGTTCATTTTAATACATTCTTTAATAATATTCATACTACATAAGGACAAAGTTTGACTTTTCCCCATTTAACAAGTGATGCATGCTGCCTAATTTATTTTAAATTAAGTATGCAAGAAAGAGCATGGTTTATCTACAAATTCGAAATGACATATTAATATTGTGTTTGGGAACCAAATGTGTATTAATATGTAGATTGAAATTTAACTATGTGTTACAGCCCTCCACACTGCTTCCATGACCTGATATTTGGAATTCTTGAATTTTGCACTTAAAAAAAAATCAATTACTTTATTATTATAATTTTCATGTTTTGTTTCTAAAAGAGGAGACATGAGCACTTTCTGGCTGCTATTTGCAAGTACTTCTCCAGAAATAACACACTGTGGGTTTGGATAATTTTATTCCCAATAAAGGAAAAGCCAAACTGGATAAAAAAATTCTTTTTACTTTTGCTTTGAAGAACAAGAGTTACCTTGATGTACTAGGAAATGATCATATAAATGCACCTTAAAGGTCTGAGATGAAAATTCAAAATTATCATTTTTATATACCTCATTAGCTCATTCTATTTTAAATCAGTGTTCCTGATGCTTCCTCTCTTTAACCAACAATCCATTGTGAGAGTAAATTAAATAATAAGAGAAAATAACAGAAAACTATAAAATGGTTTCAATTTCGAAAAAGAAAAAATTCCACCACAGTAGGTGAGGTAGTTGGCTGAGTGATAAATTCAACAGTAGCTTATGCCTGAACTGGCCCTGCTGATCGCCTCACTAACTGCCACATGCACCTAGTTGATAGTTGGAAGCTTTTGCCATTGAAATTGAAACAGATTCCAGGGAAGTGGATGTGACTCAAGCAGTTGGGTGCCCACCTACCACATGGGAGGTTCCAGGTTCAGTTTCTGATGCCTCCTAAAAAAGACGAGCAAGACAGTAGGTTGACACAACAAGAAGATGCAACAAGGAGACACAACAAGAGACACAACAAGCAGGGAGCAGAAGTGGCTCAAGCAACCTCTCACATGGGAGGTACTGGGTTTGGTTCCCGTGCCTCCTAAAAAAGAAGACAAGCAGACTCAGAGAGCACACAGAGAGCAGACAGCAAGCGCAAACAATGGGGGGAGGGGAAGGGAAGAAATAAGTAAATCTTTTTAAAAAACCACAAAAAAACAGATTCTAGTATCATTTTTAAGACATGCACCTCAGAACACTTTTACAAATCCCTGGGTATTGCGAAGTATCGAAATTGAAATTGGCAAGCTTGACTTCATATCCTGGTTCCACCTCTCACTAGCTCTGTGACATTGGGCAAGTTAGGTTCTTTTTCTGATGTTCAGTTCATGTGTAAAAAGCCTGAATTCATTATACTGTTGGGTTAGGGCAGGGCCATGTCACTGTAGCAGTGGTTTTCAAAGCGTGGTCCCCAAATCAGCATTTTCAACCTGGGTATTTGTGAGGAATACAAATTCTCAGATCCCACCGCAGACCTACTGAAACAGAAACTTTGGGTCTGGAGCCCAGGAATCTGTTTTAACAAGTCCTCCAGGAGATTCTGACTCACTTTGAGAACCTGCACTATAGTATCAGGCAATTCCTTCAGATGCCCGTTTCGGTTTCACTCCTAGTTCTCATTTCTCTCATGGGCCTGCTTACACACAGTTACTGTGAGGATAAAATCCCATAGAGACGTGGAAATGCTTCTACAAAGCCCTATACCAATGTCGAGGATTGGTTTCTCTCCGGAGAAAAGCAGGTCAGAGAATTTAACCACTGATTCTGCATGGGCTCTGCGTGATCAGCCCATACAGACATGATCTCAAAAGGCAGTGCCCCAGAGGATTCTTTCCCTGTGGCCTGTGGGGACCACCTGCATTTCTGTGTGTGAGAGAGGAAGGCACAGGATGTCAAAAGCTGGCTAGCCTAGAATATCTGCCTGGGGACTTGGCTCTAGAAATATATCCCCGGTTTGTTGTAAAGCAGCACTGTCCAAAAGAACTTTTGTGATCGTAGAAATAGTCTATAATCTACACTAACCTGTACTGTCCAGTACAGCAGTCATTAACCACATGTAGGTACTGAGCATTTGACAATATGGCTAGTGCAACCAAGGACTGTACTTTAATTTTTATTTCGTTTTAATTAATTTAAACAGCCGCATGCTGCTAGTGGCTACCATATCAGGCAGGGCAACTCTAGAAAACAGCTTCAATTCTGAAGGAAGGGCAATCCATATCTACACTAAAAGTTGTATAGAGAAGCAACCAAGCTCATAGCCTTTATCTCCATTGCTTCCCCATTTCTTCTGTCCTTTCTGATCCCACAGACATTTCACAAATCTCCCTGGAGGCCAGCTCTATTGGGAGCTGTTGAAAGCCAGCAGAGCCTCTCTGTTCTCCCATCCCACAGAAACAGAAGCAAGGAGAGAAAAAAAGACTAGTTGAAAACCTGAAAATGTTTGAATTGAGATTAGACACCCAGGAGAACGTCTGCATTGGTCTGCGCTGATTAATATTCACAATGATTCATACCACCGGCTCTCTTCTTTTGAGCTCCATTCCCCAGATGTTACAGGTAGTGTTGCCAGACAAAATACAGGATGCCCAATTAAATTTGAGTGTCAGATAAACAAGAAATACTTTTTCAGCATATGTTCCAAATATTGCATGGGACATACTTAGACTGAAAATTTATTCCTTGTTTATCTGAAATTCAATTTTAATTAGGTTACCTGTATTGTTATTTGCTAAACCTGGCGACCCTAGTTAGAGGTTATTTATCAGTAACACTGACCTTGACTCTTCCAATGGAAAATCTGATTGAAATGCTCTCTACCCATGACCAGAAGAAGCAGATTTGACCTTATCTGGGCCAAAAAGAGCACCTGACTGATGTTCCTCTTCTGCAGACAAGTTTCAGAGGAATAATGGCTGAGAAAATCAATATAGCAGATGACTGAAAAGACAGACGTGGGCTACCATTCACATCGCCACGGTTATTTCTCTGCACCTGAATCCATCCTCCACAGACAGGTTGTGATGGGAAATGGGAGGCAGCCCAGAAAGCCTGGTTTAGTTGATGATAGTTCTGGGTTTGGGGCACAATCCCAGGTACTAGGCCTGGAGCAGGAAGGCGTGGCATCTGTGGGCCGTGCTGCTGATTGTAAAGCAGTGCTCTTCCTTCCCTCCTTCACTGCTTAATCCCTTAATCACCTCTGTGAGTGATGTCATCTGTGGATATTTTTACAAATGAAAAAGACTCAGATTCTTTCCTTGTGACTACACTTATGGTTTTGCTTTGCTTCACCATCAAAACAGAAACAGTCTGGCAACTCGAATATTGCTAGTTCTCAGGAAGACTTAATAATATATTTCCAAGTACCCTGTAATTTCAAGATGTGATCAACCAGAGGTGCCTACATATCTCCATTCACTCTTGCCCACACTTTCTGCCAGAACTATCTCCTCTTCTGGTGTTGATAAAAAACCAGTTCTTGAGACCATCAGGCTCATCCTTGATATAATTAAGAAGACATTATTTTACACTTACATATTAAGTAGAAATTTGATAAGATAATTTTTATCATTTGATAAGAGGAAGGGATTTTTAAATTGGCACGCCTTTCCCAAGAATAGCAAAGAAAGCAAGGATGGTATTTTTATGAAGTAAATGATATTCTAGGAGGCAGGTGGATTCTCATAAAAGCCAGGCTCTCCTGTTTCCATGAATGTCCAGGTCAAAGAGTAATGATTGTGGTTTTCTCTTTTTAAAGGTTTTAATATAACAAATATAACCAGTAGGTTTAAAAACGAATCTTAATAACATTGTGTCTAGACCATCACCTTTGATATTTTCCTATTTTCTCTATTGCTTAAAATACTCACATGGATATATATTTAGCTTGGAGAGCTGGTGACTTAGGAACCAATAGGCCTCAAGCAAGAAATTGCTCTCCTCTCCTTTCTTCCCCTGCTCACGGGGTCTTTCTCTGTCTTTCCAACCCATTTGACTAAGAAGGGGTCTTGGGTTTGGGAGACGACTGGCATTCTGCCATCATCCGAACCCGAGTATTTGAACTGGCTTCTCTGAGAACAGCTCAGGCTATATCTTTGGAAATACAGCCCTCTTCCTGGAGGGCTGCCACGTGATTGGCACACAGACTGTGGTTCTCAAAGTGTGGGTGGTCCCTGGCCCAGCACTGTCAGCACCACCTGGGAACTTAGAAATGCACATTCTCAGGGCCCACCCACCCAGATCTACCTGGAAGACTTCAGTTACCTGAGTAGTCTGTCCTTTGTTTTTTCCCCCTTTAACCTTTCACACAGAAAGGTTTCTTTCTTTCTTCAGGAGCAGAGCCCCCTTCTTCCCAGCACCTTTCTCCCCAGCATATTAATATCATTTCCCAAAAAAGTAGAACAGGGGTTCTTAAAGTGTGGTCCCAGGCCCGGAAGTGCCAGCCTCACTTGGGAACTTATTAGAGAGGCAGAGCGGGCCCCACCCACCCAGACGTACTGAAGCAGGAGCTCTAAGGGGAAGGCTCAGCAATCTGTGATTGAACAAGCCCCTCAGTGATTCTGATACGCCCTCATTGAGAAGTAATGAGCTGGCGTAATCCCTGCGCTTGAGCCTATCCTGTTCAGAGATGCCAAACAGCTACCACAGGCCTGCTGAAACAAGCCAGGTGAGTCGTTTACAAGCCCGTGGGGGGTTTATTCCTTAATCAGCCTGCCTTATCCTCAAAGAGGTATACAAATAAAGAGAGAGAGAAAAAACAAGCAGCAGACTGACAAGAACGCAGACACAGAAGAACACACAGCGAATGGACAGAGAGCAGACAACGTGGTGGGGGCGAAGGGGAAAGAAAGAAATAAAAAGAAATCTTAAAAAAGAAAAAAGCAGCAGAGAAGCTGGAAGAACAGACACAAGGAAGAGCGAGATCGCCACATGATGGGGGCTGAGAGGCAAGCCAAGAAACTGGGGGGACTGCAGCAAGCCAGCACCAGAACAGTAGAGACTTTGGGGAGAAAACGAGGTCTGGCTGACGCTTTGATTTTGGATTTCTAGCCTCTGAAACCAAATTCCTGTTAAGTCACACACAAACAACAACAACAAAAACCAGCAGTAAATGCCACACCCGGTATTACTTGTAGGTATAAAGCGGTGTTTTTCCAGAGGATTCACTTCGGTGAGGGGTTTCCGCAAGCCACTGGGAACTGTGTGGATGGGATGACAAGCAAGGAGAGCCATGGATTTGAAAATGCCTCCATCCCCTTGATGCAGGTAGATGAGCGGGTGTATTTTATAGAGTTGGTGGAACAGTCTGCTAAGATTTGGATCTACACCCATTTTTACAGTTTCCCATTTGAGAGTCCATTCATCGTGCCCTATCACTTGGGGAGAGATTGAAACTCTCAGTCTTCAATTTAAAAGGTTAATGCTAATTTAGTTTCTCAAAGGATTTAGGCCATTGATGCCGATCAAGGGGTATTATTTCAAGCACAGCAACCATGAAGCTATGGTTTGATCCACAGGCTCTCCCCCTCCACTCCCCACTTCACATTTCTCTAAGATACTTTGTGTGAAACCACAGCTCCAATCATAGCATTTCCCCCACTGGTGATCCCCCAATACTTAGCAAATTATCTTCATGTTCCTCGTCTGGCATTCGAGACTGAAGCTATAGTTATTAGGTTGAACCCTCATTTTGATGAGGCAAAAAATGGTCAAATATCTGCAATTTCATATGGTTCAATCTAATATGATATAATTCATATTTAATTTCTTAAATTTCTCTATAGCCTTTTTCTTTTCCATATTCTAAGATTAAGGCTTCCTGTAATTTTAATGCTTAACTTTGAAATTACTGGCCTTAAATGCAGATAAAAAATCTCAGAAAGATTAAAAAAGAGAAAAATGCTCCCTTTTCCCTGCAGCACAGAGAAGCAGACACTATTGTGTGGTACAAAGTCAGTTCAGTGTCATTAAATTAGAATTGGGAACATTCACTCACATATCCATCCCACTTTCCTGGCCAGTGTGGAGTCTTAAGTGAAAAGCTATGGATTCTTCTGTTTTCTGTTACTATAAAACTGTCCTTGGAAGTGTTGTTAAAATACCTGGATATCAGAATTTGTTGCTATGCCCTGTAAAATGGAACCCATCACATCTAAAGGTCTGCAACTCTGACTGGCAGTCTTATTTAATGTGTTGCCCTGGTAATACAAATGCTTAAATTGTCAATTCTGTTTTCTGTAAGGTAACAAATATATCTGCTAGATTTCTTTGTTAAATGGAGGAAGAGCTCTTGAATGTTTTTCTCCCTTTAGGCACCAAGGAATTATAAATCCCATGACTCTGCAGGACTCCTTTTTCAAATAATGAAGTCTTTTTCTCATTAATATTAGCAAGAAGATCCATGATTTCAATTTTATCCTTCACCTCCCCTCTGCACATACACCATGCTATAGCTCCTCTCCTGCAGTCTACCATTCCTTTGCTTGTGCTATTTCTTGGCTTGGAATGCCCTCTTCCCATACCCGTCCAAGCCAAGGTCCAACCCAAGACCCAAAAGTCATCTTTTCTGTGAGAGTTTCCCCAATCCCATCCATTAAGATTTATCTTTAATGGTATTAGCCATAGTCTCCTTGACACAGTCATTTGTATATTGCTCTTCTTTCTTTTGGTAGTCTTTAATCCCACTGAGGACAGAGCGTGTGCCTTACTCTTCTTCCAAGTACCTTAGCAAAAGTCATGTAAGCAAGCTCTCAATACTAATAATTTGAAAATGGAATTGAAGATGTCTCCTACAACCAATACTAAGGGTCATCTTGATCTAATCTCTTAAAACCAAACCATGGGAAGCAGATGTGGCTTAACCAGTTGGGTGCCTGCCTACCACACGGGAGGTCCTGGGTTTGGGTCCCAGTCCCTCCGAAAGAAGACGAGCAGATGCTGCACCCACCGCAATGAACAGACACCACAAGCCAGCAGACGCCGCAGTCCGTGGGGAGCAGATGTGGCTCAAGCTTTTGGGTACTCATCTCCCATATGGGAGGTCCCAGGTTCAGTTCTCAGTGCCTCCTGGAGAAGGCAAGCAAACAATGAGCAGACAGATGAGAGAACCGTCTGGAAGGAAGAGGGTACATTTAAAAATATATATTTTAAAATAAATAAATAAATAAATAAGCAAACCAAACCACTCTCCTTCCACATGGCGGAAGATCTCTCTAGACTACTCTATCAGACCTGGAAGATTCTAGGGCCTGATTCATTGTCACTCTCCCCAACACTACGCTGGTAAGAAACCTCAGTGCCTTCAGTATCCACACAGATCATCCTTCCAATTGGCTGGCCTCTCAGCTCCTGGCCTTCCTCCCCTCCAATGATCATGTCCTACCCCAGGCAGTCACTCCCACGGTTTTACCCTAGGCCTCGTCATTACCAATAACCACAAGTCCTCCATAATCTCAACTTCAGCCATCCCACTCTCCAAATAATACCAAAAAATAGTTTCAAAATAACTCTGGTTTCTCAGAGTATGAAGAGGGTGCATATAGGCCCAAACACCACTTCTCAAAAGAACCCCTTTCTTCCTCTTCTCTTTACTTTCGGTAGAAGCGCCAACATTTCTGTACAGCAGCAGCTTAGAGACCCAGAATACTCTGCCTGGAAGGGGGAAGGTTATTAGGGGATCTATCTGGAAGCTCTATTTGTACAGCACTTGACGTAATTCTGAGAGAACACCGCTTTTCCACATCGAAGAATCCCCCCCTCATAGAGATGATGGGGTGGAGGGCTAAAGCTCCCCAGCTGCCTTCCACCCACCACAGACCTCTAACCCAAGTTTTACAATAAACTCTTCCGAAAACTCTCCCCAAGCAGTTAAAAAAAACCCGTCCCTTCAGTCCATCTCTTTTTCCTTCTCCCTTTTCCCAGTGGAAATTCAGAGGGCACAGCCAAAGCGCCTTTTTTAAAGATTTATTTATTTATTTCTCTCCCCTCCCTCCCCCCACCCGGTTGTCTGTTCTCTGTGTCTATTTGCTGCGTCTTCTTCTTTGTCCGCTTCTGTTGTTGTCAGCGGCACGGGAATCTGTGTTTCTTTTCGTTGCGTCATCTTCTTGTGTCAGCTCTCTGTGTAGGCGGCACCATTCCTGGGCAGGCTGCACTTTCTTTCGCGCTGGGTGGCTCTCCTTACAGGGCGCACTCCTTGTGCGTGGAGCTCCCCTATGCGGGGGACACCCCTGCATGGCAGGGCACTCCTTGCGCGCATCAGCACTGAGCGTGGGACAGCTGCACACGGGTCAAGGAGGCCCGGGGCTTGAACCGCGGACCTCCCATGTGGTAGACGGACGCCCTAACCACTGGGCCAAGTCCGCTTCCCCAGAGCTCTTAAATAGGCAAGGATGGGAGAGGGCTGGGAAGTTGTGTGTGTGTGCATGTGTGTGTGCACATGCACGTATGCAACAGGATTTTTCCTGTTATTCCACAATTGCCAAAGCCACAAGCTGGAAACAAAAACCATCAAGTGCTTCCACATTCTAAAGAAAGTTTCCAACCAGCCAGAAGACACATCCTCTCAGAGATTACTGAGAGATGGCAGAACTGGGCCACCATGACTCTGATTATTCTCTGCAACCCCCAGCAGGCCACCCTTTTCCAGTCTATATAAGGAAAGGACTGGGGAGGGGTAACAGGAGTTAAATGTTCCAGGTGAGAGGCTGTCTGGGAAAGGGAGAGGAGAGGGGAGAATCCCAAAAGTGAATTGCTCAAGGAGGGTGGGGTGGTCTGCAGAAACTGAAGGTTGCTATCCAGTTCCCTGCCAGGTGAGATGTGCTGCACAGATCCGTAGGCCCACCCTGGAGCCTTGAGAATGCTAGTGAGAGAATTCTTGGGCTAGCGTGGTCCATGCTCTTTGAGATGGTTGTGTGTGAACCTGGAGTCTGGTGCCCCCTTGTGGTAAAGAAATATCTGGCCGTGAGAGGCTCAAAAGGTACTGAGGGGCAGTGAGCTTGGAAAGAAAATGAGAACATCACTCTCACCTTGATCTCTGACCGTACAACATCCAGAGTGTGGAAAGCGACCTCAGCAATCCCCGAGGTGCCATACAGAGGCGCGCAAGGCTGAGAGGGCTGCACAGGAGATGCGATACAGACCCTAGACACAGGCTTGGGAGTCAGCATAGCTGCTCTTCTCTGAGGGAGGCCTCAGAGAAGGAGACAAGAAGTTGAACATTACCACCTCAGAAAAACCAGAACAGTCTCCTGTGTGAAGACCCCCCCACCGCGGCAGATCACAGCATCAGACCTGGGGAAGGACCATTTCTGTCTCGTTTCTCCCCTCTCTGCCCCCAAGACCAGAGGATATGTTATGGAAATTGTAATGGGGGCTGGTTAGCTTTACCAAGAGAGTCCAGAAAGTTAGGACATCTGCCCAAGGTGTCATTAAAGGATGAGAAAAGGGGCTTGGTGTTGCATGGTTGAAAGCACAGATTGGAAAAAATAAAATTGCTTCATATAGTCACTTCACCCCCAAGTTAAGAGCCTTCAACAAGTCAGCTGCATGGACCTGCACACAAAGCATGGGCTTTAGAAGCAGCCAGAAAGGGGCTCGAATAGCAGCTTGACTGCCTATGGCAAGTCCCATTAGGGACTCTGTTTCTTCATTTGTGAGGATAATACCTAAAGGACAAAGTTTAAAAGATTTGAGATAATGTGTATAAATGAATAGAAACTATACTAGCTTTTTATTTATGCACTTGATTACCCATGTACGGAGGTGTTTGCATCCAGTTTCCTTTTAAAAGACTTGAAGTAGTCTATGACAAAAAAGTCAACAGAATTAGTCAAATAGACATTGAAAATAAGGAACAAGGAATGCTGAAGTGCCAACCCTAAATGTAAACTCAGTGATTTGAGCTTCAACTGGTTTTGAGTTTCCTGGCAGCCAAGGTAGAAAGGGAAACCTGAGCACTTACACAACTCCAGCTATCAGAAAAGAGGAAAGTTACTACCTTCTGAGGGGAGACAAAGCTTTTCTTAGCTCCAAGTTTCAAAAGCAAAGTCTCAGGTGGAATTTTCCTGCATTGGCTTGCAAATTACCTGAAGCCTGGACTCTTCTTTACCATGGCTTTCCAATGTGTTAGAATTAGTGACACTAAACTTGGGACTGGGACAAATAACTGAAGGTGGAAAACCCAGCTTCTGTTTCACATCACATAGGTGTTCTATAGCAATTACCATCCTATAATTCTTCAAATTCTTTCGAGATTTCCCTAATACATTCATTGTGAGCTCACCCAAAGGACATTTAGACTCGCCACTTCCACCCCCGAGGAAATGTTTTATTTCTAACTCATGTAGATGCTTTAGACTGAGGACGGTTTTAAGAAGAAGAATCAATGTATTTTTACTGGAAATAGCTGAACTCAAAAGATTCTTCTCTCTCCCCAGATCCAATTCTGGCCTATGCAGACCACACCGCTCTCCCTTCCATGGTCACTGTGTTCACCTTTCAGAGGTTTTAACACATGAAATAAACAGCCTTTGCAATAACAGTCTTACAGGTGAGCTTGCCCATCCCAAGTCCATCGGCATCTCAACCAACCTGCGTAGGCCAACACGGGTTTCCAGGGAAGATGCCAAAATAAGCTCCTGCCCTCCCTCACCTTTACTTTGATCCCCACATAAGTTTTGCTTTTACCATATGGTAATTATTTCCGAAGCACAAGTGCAAACACTCACTCTGATTGGAAAATTAGCAGATTTCAAACTCAGGTAATTTGTTCCTAATGAGGAACTTGTTGAACTGAATTTAACAATTAACTCACACACCCTTTGCTGCCTGTGGCTATGTAAAGGAAGTGGGGAAGAAGAAAGGGCCAGCGGGGGGGCCAGGCCTGTGAGGACCTGGGGCACAGATGAGGGTTGGTATGCGGAAAGGTGTGTGACAGGGTTGTAGGAACATCAGGAACTTGACTGTTCAAATGGAAGGATATATAGTCAATTTCAAATATTTGCTAAAGTCGAGAGAATAATATAACAAGCTGCCACGTACCCATCACCCAGCTCCCACAATTACTGAGTCATGGCTGATCCGTGCCTGAGCAGTGGGAGGTGCAGAAGATGCTGCTGGTGCTTCTCTCTCCCGCTCCCTCAGGTCTCAAGCTCCTTGGGGTAGAGGTGGGATAGGAGAGGCTTAATTTAATTTTGGGGTGGGTAACATCCTCCTCGTGGGCACTTTGCATTGGGCAGTGCAGAGCCTGGTAAAGGTGATACTTGTTTTTCAGTCTCTACTACCGGCCTTGCTCCACAGAACCGGCCACTTGATCTCTACCTGCAGATCCCAGCCCGCCCGGCCTCAGGCAGTTAGGATTCCTGAAAGCTCAGGTGCACATTTTGGAGTAAGCATCATCATTCTATCTGTGTGTTCTATCGATTGGCTCCTGCCCTATCGCAAGAACTGGTATCCAATTCACGCCCAAGGCTTTTCTCTTATCTGCATTGTTCCTTCTTCTCTCTCAAACTGCGCTGTCCAACTCGGTAGCCACAAGCCACGTCTGGCTACTGAGCATTTGAAATGTGGCTAAGTGTGCTTGAGATCTAATTTTGTAATTATATACTTAACTTTAAAATATTAAAAACTGGCACTTCATTCAATTACTGGAAAACTAAGTCTTTTTGGAATGTGAATTTACTTCTTCAGGTGTAAATTTTAGAAAGTCCAAACACAGATCAAGTATTTCCCATGAAAATGTAGTGTGTGGATTGAGACATGCCACTGGAGAGAGCAGTACAGTAAAGGACATGGTCTCTCACTTCGGGAGGCTTGGGTCCAAATCTGGGCTCTAACACTTCTTAGCTGGGGGCCTTGAACAAAGGACAACCACCCAAAGCTTTGTTCCTCATCTCTAACTGTAACTTCCTTACCTGGTTTGTGAAAGGACTAAGTGAGTCAAAACATGTAAAGGAGGGGGGAGCAATGCCCAGCACATAGGAAGAACACAGAGGAAAAATTCCTCTATTTTACAGCCTGAGGTGTTTTTCAAAATGCAATTAAAGCAACTAAGTATATTTTTGTTGAAGCGGAAAGAAGGAAATCCTGGAGATGAAGGATTATTTTATTAGGTTTTATGGGAAATTATATTTAACTGTTTGAAACACGACCAAGACTCTGTCAAGATAGTACTCTCCCTTACTGGAAGGAATAACCTCAGATCTGAACAGGGTGCCTGGGTGATTTGGGGGGAGCCAGCATTCAGTAAAAACAAAGGACACTATGGTATCAGTTGGGAGCTGGGAGAAGTGGGAACGGGACCCCAGAGACAGACACCTGGTCCAAAAAGGCCCTAAGGTTTTCAGAAGTAAACAAAAAGTTATTAGAAAGTGGTGGTTTTCCACAAGATTTTCTCAAAACGAATCTAGAATGGAATGATAGCGTTTTTATTTTAACTGATCATTTATAGGTCAAATATCTATACAGGCCCATAAATGGACCTCATGGGTTGGCCGCTCTTTCTTGGAATCTTATTTCCATCATCTCCCTGGCCTTGGCCTGATCTCTGATGTGTAAGGTTATAAGCCACTAGCACCTTGAGCCTTCTGAGGATACTCATATTTATTTATTATTCATCTTTCTGTTGAGACTTGATCACACTGTCCATCTAGGTTAAATTGCTGAGGGATAAAACTAGATAAGATACGAACAAGGCAGAGATTCAGAATTATTGTCCTTTCTTTGGGGCGTGTGATCTCTCCATCCCACCTAGGGCCTGACACAGCACAAGGCACGAGGGAAGTCCTCCCCACCCAGCTGTCTGAATGAACACACACCTAGGACTCTATTTCCAGAGTGATGCTCTTTCCTCTTCATCTGTGTGGCAGCTACATCAAAGTACCAACCCTGGTGGGGATGGTTAGAAAGAAATAAAAGAAGACCAGAGAATAATCATCTGAAACAAAACTGAATTTATTTGTTTGCCTGGGAAGGGAGAGCCACATGAATCAAGTGCAAGTTAGCAGCTATCTCTGTAGTGCTGGTAAGGACTAGAGGTGGGGCAAGCGGAAGGCAGAACACCTAGCAGGGAGAGATGCTGAGGTCAGCTCCCTGGTTGCCTCCCAAGGCCAAGTGTAATCCCTTCTTTGCAAATGGCCCCAGCACTGGTTCCCTTCTCAAAGAGGCCCAGGCCGGGCTACATACAGCTCTAATGGGCTTGGTGTCACTCGGCTGGCAAACTTGATGGGTTTGCTTGAAGTCTGGGCAAATCTTTAACAGGATCGGCAGCACGTGAGCACAGCCAGGTGCATCGAGATCACCGGTTAACTCTCTCTTCACTATTGCCTTTGGGAACTACCAGACAAAATGTCCCTTTCTTCAGGGCAAAAGGCAGAGGCAAGTGAACTTAGAAATACAAATTTTATGTAGACTGACTGCCCTTCACAATTGTAATAGAGGAAAATATGAGAGGCACAGCCAAGTTCAGGGATCTTTCGAGTCCCACGGAAACAAGAAGGAAGGAAGAGAGATGAGGGAGCAGGGGGCTGCTGAACAAGTGACTACAAGCAAAGGGAAGGAAAAAGATAAAAAGGAGCTAACGAGGTCACAACATGAAATGCAAACGAAAATGATTTTCAAAGGTGAGGGCACTCACCTTTTGCAAACAAGCTAGAGTTCTAAAAAACTCTAAAGAACTTTATAAAGATTGATAAAGTGGCAGTGTCCAGTGAGGAGCAGATGCTGGGGTCTGCAAGGGGCAATGAATGCAGATGGAACCTTCTAAAGGGTTAGGGACTATCACCCCAGCATACCTGCCACCAATTCCATCTGCGCAACTGGAGGTCTCTGATGAACTGGAACAAAGTGTAAAATGTGTCATTTTTCTGTCATTTAAAAACAACTTTTCTTATATGGGAGGAGTGGGGTGAGGGTGGGTGGGGGGTTTATGGGAACCTCTTATATTTTTTTACTATAACATTTTTTGTGATCTAGGTATCTTCAAAAAATACAATAAAAAAATTGATCGGGGTGGGGAGTTGGGTATATGGGAACCTCTTATGTTTTTTACTGTAACATTTTGTGTGATGACTTTTAAAAAAGATAATTAAAAAATAAAATAAAAAGTAGAAACTTTTTTTTCCAAAATGGATTTTTAAAATTGTATTCAATACAATGGGTATAAACCTTTCATACTAAAAAAAAAAAAAGAATCAAACTACAGTTTTCTGAAAGACATTCCTAGTAGTTTTTAGGTCACTTCAGTACATGCTATTTTTAGTACATACTGTGAATCATTTTTAAAAGCAGTGACTTGGTCACTGATTCATTAAATGACTTGCCCGCTTATATTTTAAAATCAGAGGGCTGGCCTTCTGTATCAAATTAGTATATCTAGCAATGGAAGCTACTGACATTCAAAAAACGACAATCAAGTAAACACTCACAGTCCCTTTGTTTCACTGCTCTTGCGCTTTTTAAAAAGAGAAAAGAAATTACGCGATACTCAAGCCTTGGGGGTGGTCGGCTTGCCGCCCTTCCTCGTACCTTTGGACTGGCTGCCGCGTGTCTCCTGAGGCTGATGCTGAAGTGGCTGAGCCGCTGGTGCTGCCGCGGTCTCTGCACCCACTGGAAGATGCACGATTCGCAACTGTTGGAGCTGTTGCTGCTGCTGTGGAAAGGCCTGGAAGAACTGTAATTTCGGCGGACGAAGGCTTTGCTGGGGTGTCTTCTGGACAGGGTCAACGTAAGACGCCCGGGCTGGCTGGGACTGCACAAAGGTCCCTATCCCAGTAACGTTAATGACGGCAGCTGGCTGAGCGGGTAAGGCCTGTCCTGGGCTGACTGAGTCTTGCTGAGGACCCTGAACCTGTGGCTGTCGAGGACCAAGAGCTGTGGGCTGCTGAAGTGGCTGCTGAGGAGTGGCCTGAGAGAGCTGTTGCGGCTGCTGGGGCAGAGCGTTCAAAATGAGTGAGCCTCTTGGGAGGTGGAGCACAGTTAAGGGCCTGAGATTCGAAGCACTTTTTATCACAAGGGAAATGCCTCCTTGAGAAGCTGGCTGTGCTGCCACTGGCGCAGCATTTGGTAGGGCACCTTCCGAGGGAGGCAGGCCACTCAGATTAATTCCTGCAGAAGTGGTGGCAGGAGAGGTACAGCTCAGCACGGGGTTTGACCCACACACGAGAGCCTGCGCTCCACCAGCTAAGCCCACTACACTGATCAAGTTCAGTCCAGCAGAGCTGACCGTGATCTGGCTGGCTGTGGCTCTCTGTGATGAGCTGGCAGGTGGCGGTGTAGCTGGGGCAGGTGGCGGTGCAGCTGGGGCAGGTGGCGGTGCAGCTGGGGCAGGTGGCGGGGCAGGTGGGGCAGGTGGCGGGGCAGCTGGGGCAGGTGGTGGGGCAGCTGGGGCAGGTGGCGGTACAGCTGGGGCAGGTATGCTGACTCGCTTGAGCTTCCTGGATGACTTCCAGGAAGGACGCCGTGGCTCAGCAGCAGGAGGAGTTGGAGATTTAAAACTGCTGGTTGCCTGTAGTAGAGTAAAACCATTACCTGAGGATTGGGTTCCTGAGCTTGAGGGAAGTTTGGTGGGTGATCGATGACGTTTCATTCCCTTCCCTGATACTGAAGACTGAACCAAAAAGGTTTCCTTCCCTAGAGAAAGGTGACTCAGACTGGCTGAGCCACTAGAGCTGTGTGACATCTTGGGTGGACATACGACTTCCTTCTGGATTAATTCCGGGGACTGCCTGAATCCATGCTCAGCATCGGCCTTTGATCCCATCATGAACCAATCTGAATGGTCATCTGTGAAGGAGGGGCAGAGACACAGCTCGCTACCGAAGCTGTCTTCATCTTCTAGACATGGCTGTATGTTACCAGAGATAAATGGATCGTTAAGTGACTGCATGACATTCAGCTTTGTGTTCTGAGACTGCCTGCCATCTTCCCATTCAAATCCATAATCATCATTTAGATCACAGTGTGGCCAGAATGTCGGTAGGAAGTCATCAGATTGGATACATTTTCCCACCGTGGCATAATTCTCCACATCCATTTCTGAAGGTATGGCCAAATTACAGAGACCCTGATTCCATATATCTACACAATTTCCCGCGATAGAGATGTTGAGGTCGGACTGCTGACCTGCCTTTCTTCCTGTGCTTTTTGGGGAAGAAGTCGAGAAGCTTTGCTGAGGAGGAGGTGGACAACGAGACAGCTCCTGCTGTTGATTCAGAGGGGACCAAGAATCTCCCTTGAAATTCTGTTCCATGGAGGGTGTGTTCATTGTTTCCTTGTTATACAGCAGTCTGTTTGCAGTGCAGGTTACTGATACAGAAGGATCAAGACATGGGGGCTCAGCTGTTGCTACGGTAAGTTGGCTCTCAAGCAAAAGTCTATCTTCCTCGGTAGGTTCATGGTTATCATTTGTTACTGAATTCACATCACTGATTAATGTCTGCATAGGTCGACGTAAGAGAGTATGCCTACTTTGGCAACCAGGAGATTCCCTATCACTGCACTGCCTGTAGTCACATATCTTTGTTATGACACATCCAGAATGAAACATGTTAACGTGACATTTTTCTAGGAGATCGACCAAACCAGGAGGCAATTCTTCTGCATCCAAGTATTGAAGCAATTCCCCTTGTTTATAAGGCAGGTGAATGGTCTCAGAATCGGATCCATTCCCCCCCCTGAGTATTAGAGAATATCCCTCATTTCCTGGGTATAGATTGATCACTAAACACGGCAATCTCTCTTTTGCGACAAGCTTCTCTAACAAGTTCACATTGCTTCTTTGATTCTCGGTAGCCTCGGGCACTTTTTTACATTCCTCAATATACAAGTCATAAAGTTTTTGAGATAAAGGTTTTTCCCCGCTAGATAAGTATGTCCTCTCAGGAGGTCTCTGTTGGGCACTTTCGATGGCGTGATCAGCACGATCCGAAGCTACTTCTAAAGCTCGTTCCATTGTAGGATCAACTGGGGGAGCTAAAGGAGAAAACGAAAGCGTGTTGACGAGGTGGGTGAAAACCACGTCTTCAAACACGCCGCACTACGAAATGCCGCACTGCCGCAGCTCCTCACCGAAGAGCAAGGCCTGGTTTCCACGTGGACTCCGGGAACCCCTGCCCCACCCAGAGAAGCGCCCCACAGTCTTGCTAGCTGCGGGAAACACCCGTACCTGGGCGGCCGGCGGCCGCGCTGGGCTTCATGGCGTGGTATCGGGACGGGACTTCAGGCCACGGATGCGCCTAGGCTGAGGCGTGGAACGTTCTGGGTCCTTCTGGGAACTCTGGCGCCCCCCTGCACACTGCAGGTTCTCCGCAAGCACACAGCGCCCTCTGCCGCAGCACCTCCTCCACGGCACGTCAGCCGCACGCACGCAGCACGTCGGCGACACGCAACACACGTTCCGCACACGCAACAGGGCCCCTGGAGGGCGTGAGGACTGATGCCGTCGCGTCCTGTTTGGCTCTCGCCCTCCGATTGGCAGGTTGGACTGGGCTTTTCTTTTCACGTTCATGTTAAAAACCTACATACACGGGGGCAAGAGCCACCAAAGAACAAAGGAGGTACATTGTTGGCGCTGGTTTAATGTGCACTGATTTTAGAGGAATGCCAGTCCCAGGAAACACATGGGAGGATAGGGTTGAGGACTATTGTTGTATGACATGGCAATACGTTCTAAATGTTTTGTTAACTGGAGACCATAGCTAAAGTCCTAATGATGGATTTGGATTGATTTGATTGAGTATTGCATAATTTAGGGGTCATTGTTTTTAGCTTATGTGCCTTAAAATCTGCCAGCCATCTTCAAAAAGTTTTTTAAAAAGAATCTCTTGTTGTTTAGAGCGAGTATTAATGATATTGTGATATTCATAGTAAAGCTCAGTCATGGTAAGAGTCCAGGATAAATGCATGAAATCCTGAATCACAAGCCACACCCCCCACACATGGCTCCCTCATCTGTTTTACTTGTTGTTTGCACTGCTTGTTGTTTTTGCTAGTTGTTTTTGCTCATTGTCTTCTCGTTGTCTTTTTCTTTGTTCGTTTTGTTGTTCTGGTTATCTTTCTTTAGGAGGCTCTGGGAACTGAACATGGGACTTCCCATGTAGAAGGCAGGTGCTCAACGGCTTGAGCCACATCTGGTCCCTGCTCATTTCTTTTTTTTTCTTGTTATCCACTCCTTGTTTTTGTGCTTGTAGTCTACTTGTTGTTTGTTTGTCTTCTTTAGGAGGCATTGGGAACCAAACCTGGGACCTCCCATGTGGGAGGCTGGTGCTCAACTGCTTTAGCCACAACTGCTCCCCCTACAGGCTACTTTTAAAATAAGTGTGGCCTTATTACCAATAGCAATAATGAATTATGATTGTTGCATATTACAATAGATACAGCATATGGAATTAGGACTACAAACCCCTGAACTGATAGAGTTTCTTAGAGATGACCTTCCTACAGGAATACAGAGGAACCATTTTCCACTAGTGTATCCCTTGTCTTTGTGCAAATGGATACTTCCGGAGCACTTCAAGGAAGCTTGCCTGCAGTTTTGCTCCTCAACTCTTTTCAGCATCCTTCCCTTTTTTTCCCCCAATGCCAAATGTAGGCTAACTATGAAGAGCTTGATAACTGAATACTATTTTGATATCCAACTTTAATAAAGCCTGCATTGATGAGATCCCGGCTCCATATAGTTCAGCAGCTGAGGAGGAAAATGAGCTCTGATCCTCATTCAAGCATGGCCTTATTCTTCCAACTGGACTAGGTGGGCTTAGCTGCCTACCACGCTCTCCCAGGCGTCACACGCCATGATCCCGCTCACGCTCTGTCCTCAGGAGATGGGCCGTGTACTGGGTCGGCAAAGTGTCAGTTCCTTTGGGTAGAGAAACTCATTAGAAGGGGCAGCACCGCTTTCCTGTTCTGTGAACTGGAGATGTGGTGGATGAGAAGTGGCTGAGGGTGTAGAAGGGCCCTCAGGGCAGTCGACCTGCCTGGGAGTCAGGTTACAAAGCTAACAGAGAAAGAAGTCGAAGGCCTCTGCTGGGGCTCCTAGCCTGCAGACTAGACTTCCTGCTTCTCAGCAGGCACAGGTGCAGGGCCTGGGCTAAGGTGCGACAAGTGAGGGGTCCCGGGCACACCATTCAAGGAGGCAGCCACTCTCAGGGATGTGCGAGCCCCTGCTGGGTCCGGGCCCTTGGTGCCTCACTTGCCTCACCTTAGTCCCGTCCCCAAACATGGCCCCTCGCCACCTGCTGCCTGCCTGTCGTTGGCCTTCCCACAGCTATTTATGAGAGCTCAGTTGCTCCACATCCCTGTCAGCACTTTGTATTTAAGCTGTTTCAGTAAGTAGCTAGGGTTTCTCATTGTAACTTTAATTGGCCTTTCCTAACGTCTAATGGTGTTGAGTGTATTTTCATGAGCTCATTTGCCATCCCTATATTTTTGATTGGTTGGTCAATATATCTGCCTATTTCCTATGGGGTAGTTTTCTTATTGTGAGTGCTATCGCAGTGCAGCCCATTAGCTGAGGTCCCTCAGCATATCTCACTTTGTAGAGAGGTGTATCCCACCAAAGATGGGATGGAATTGATCTCGAATTGTCTCTGGTTGGGTGCCCCCGGAAGCAGACCCTGAGACAAGGACTGAGCGCAAGTAGTTTTATTTAGGAGATAATCCCACAGAGCACTGGTAAGGCAAAGGGGAACTGACACTGGGAAGGGAAAGAGAACAATAAAGGAGTGTTTCTATGCAAAAGCCTGCTGTGGGCAACTGGTCCCTGCTGGGGGCCTCTGGGAGACAGTGCAGAACAAGTCTCAGAGTTGTTCTACCCTAGAAGCAAGCAGGCTGGGGTATTTATCCTTGAAGTCTTCCTCCTCACTGGCTGAGGACTGCTGCTTGGGTGGGGGTGGGGTTGACTTTATTCCCTGAGGTGGCCCGACATGCCTTCAGGCAGAGTGCTTGGATTAGACTCTGTCCTGAATAGTGAGTCCAAGGGGAGATAGATGGGCAGGCACCTGCAGCATCTGCTACACCTAGGGCTGAAGATGAGTGGGAGAAGTTGGCCATTCCTTCCTAACGATACAGAAAAATGAGCTCTGTTATATATCTGGGCATACGAAGAAGGGAAGTTGTACTTCATCCAAGTGAAATGGAAAACTTCATGTGAGTTTATTTTTTCAGCTATTACGGCCAACAAGGCCAAAAATGAAGGGCGTGACCTACTCCGTACTCTCCAAGGGAGGACCCCAAGGCTGCTGGGACCCCAGCTGCATTGGATGAGACTGTGAACCCGGATGTGAGTGTATTCCAGCACGCATTAGTTGGCCTGGCAATGCTTATCATGGCTTGGCCATCCCCTCCATTTGAGCTGCCTAATTGCATGGCCTTCCCACAAGATGAGTTTTATTTTTAATTACTCTGAGTGCATACCCTCCCTGAGCCTTACAAACACGTTAATGAGCATACTGGCTGATTATAAGGACTCCAGTTGCAGCCCGCCCTGTCAGCAGCTCAGGGGAGACTAGCACATGCTGAGAAAACGCACCGCCACGATAAGATATGCTAGAGGAAGAAGAGAATTGAATTAACTGCAAAATCATCGTCCTGATTTACTGGCAGCAAACTGGTTTGTTCTATACCCATTGAGGGTCAAGCATGGATTTTTAAAAATTATTAACTATAGTATACATAGAGTAAAATTCACCCTCTTCAGTATAAAATTCTGTTAATTTTGAGAAATGCATAGTTACATAATCACCACCACAATAACGATATAGAACTGTTCTAACTCCTGAAATTCCCTTAGTCCCCTAACCAGAGCCCCAGGCAGCCATTGATCTCTTTTCTGTCCCTGTAGTGTTGCCTTTTCCAGAATGTCATATAAATGGGATCGGACAGAAATAGCCTCTGGGGAACTGGCTTCTTTCACCATACACTGAAGAGCCATCCAATTCATTGTGTGTAATAGTAGTCTGTTCCTTTTTATTGCTGAGTATGGTTCCATCATATGGATGAACCAGAGTTTGGTTGCCCATTATCCATTCACCAGTTGAAGGACTTTGGTTTGCTTCCCTTTTTAAGGCGATTATGTGAAAAGCTGCTATAAACATTCAGAAACAAGACTGTATTAGTCAGCCAAAGGGGTGCTGATGCAAAGTGTCAGAACTGAACACTGTTGCAAGTATCTCTGGATGTGGCTCCTCGGGAAATGGAGATTGACTGTCGCTGTGGGCCCCAAGGGGAGGGGAAAATGGATGTTGAATGGATGGAACCAAGGTAAATGTGGGGGTAAGAGAGGAGTTTTGCAAGAGTACACAAGGATGATTATAAAACATGTAATATTACACCCAAAAACATATAGGGGACAACAGACTAATAATGGAAACCATAATGTAAAACATAGGATAACTAAAAATTTAGAAAACTGTATATCCTAAAGTATAGACCACAATGTAAGCACAGATGTCACCTTGTTTGAAAGCTATTGTCTCAGAGTCTGTACATCAGTTTAAGTAAATATGATATGAATAAGTTATAAGATTATCGCTGTGGAAGGGAAAAGGTTTTATGGTGGATGTGTAGGAGTACTGTATATTGTATATATGAATTACTGTGATCTAGGGCTCTTGTGAAGAGAAGCTCAATAATTAGGAAAAAAGAAAAGAAAAAGATAGGATGTAGAATTCTTCCAAATCAATATGTATTCTATATCTAACCTTAAAACTCATCGCTATATTCCATTTTACTAGTAAGGGAACCTGACATTATATTGGGCTTCACTTTTCAGGAAGTTTTGGATCACAGAGTGGTTCAACAGTGGCAGTGGAGGAATACTGGTATGGGATGTTATTGACAGGCGATATATGGTTGACAGGGAGTTATACAGGGCGTACGTCCAGGGTGCATGGTAATGTTTGGATATACTCAGAGTGGAAACAATTAAAACAACAGCTGGGGGGTTCCTGGCCGGGGGTGCTCTGTCATGGTCCCTAGGGGAGCAGCGGCAGTCCCCCAGGTGCAACAGTAAGGACCAGGAAGGAATGAGGGTCCAACAGTGAGCCCCTGATACTAATGACTATGCTTGTGAGCCTATACGCCTGAAATAAGAACAAGGCCTAGAGCAGCACTGTGCCTGGGAGTTTCCTCCTGACAGCCTTCATGTTACTCAAATGTGGCCAGTCTCGAAGCCAAACTCAGCATGTAAATGCAATGCATTCCCCCCAGCCTGGGACATGACACCCGGGGATGAGCCTCCCTGACACCAAAGGATCACTACCAAGTACCAGCTGATGATGCAACTAGAAAATGACCTTGAATTAAAGGTTCAACGCGGACCAGCAGAATATCCCTGTCTACATATAATAACAGGAGTTTAAAATGCTGTTTGACCTAATGTAAGGGGGAAATGGAAAGGAGAAATGAGTTTATATGGCTATGAGTCTCTAAAAAAGAGTCTGGAGGTTGTCAGAAGGATTGCCCTTATGCACACCTGAGCAGAGTCTCAGAGACAGATAAAATAGATATAACCTCAGGTCTGGTTCTTTTGAGGGCTAAGGAGACCCACAGGTTCTATGGTCATGGCAGATGGGGTTCACTGCCATGTCAGTTGGCCCTTCTTTGGAGCCGGTGTTTCTGCGTGATGGAACTGGACTCAGATGGGATCTCTTTTCACAAGCCTTTCATGCTGCTTTACTGGAATTGTAGTTGGTGCTGGGGTTTAAGATATATCTAGGGGATTTGAATCTCTGGACTGACAATATGATAGCCAGGCCCTGAGCCTCAACAGACTTCAATTCCTATACTCTGATTTATTGGACTTACCCCACTCAGCTAACATGAACTTGAAGAATGTCAACCACCACACCATGGAGCCTAGAGTGCCTACAACTGAAAGCAGGAGGATTGCATCCAGTATCCATGTGGAATCTAAGCCCCCTCTTGACATAGATGTGCAATGGACACAACCAATCCAAGGTCCACAGAGAAAATGTGGCATTGGTGTGGGAAAAGTGGCCATGGTGGCTGCTGGGTGCGGGGAATGGGAGGAAGAGATGAGATGTGGAGGTGTTTTCGGGACTTGGAGTTGTCCTGGGTGGTGCTTCAGGGACAATTACTGGACACTGTAGATCCTCCCAGGGCCCACTGGATGGAACGTGGGAGAGTATGGGCTATGACGTGGACCATTGACCATGAGGTGCAGCGATGCCCAGAGATGTACTTACCAAATGCAATGGATGTGTCATGATGATGGGAGAAAGTGTTGCTGTGGGGGGAGTGGTGGGGTGGGGGCGGTGGGGTTGAATGGGACCTCATATTTTTTGAATGTAATATTTTTAAAAAATGAATTTAAAAAACTGAAAAAAAAAAGAACTCTGTTTGGCTTTTATAAAGGATTTTTATATGGGGTAGAAGCTTACAGTCACAAGACCCCAAAGAGTCCAACTCAAGGTACCATCAGAGGTACTTCCCCACCCAAAGTCATATGCCACTTGATGACGCAAGATGGCAGGTGATGGTCTGCAAGGGTTCGGCCTTCCTTCTTCCTCTTAAGGCTCTGTGGTCCCCGCTTCTTCTGATCTCAGCTGGAGTGTGGCAGAAGGCTCCTCTGTCTCCCCGGGGGTTCCCTTCTTTCTGGGCTCAGCTGCTCTGGTCTCCTCGCAAGGTCAGCTGTAAACTGTCAGGCTCATCTCTCTTCGCAGGGCCTCTGCTGTGTCTGTGCAGCTGTCTCTATTCCTCTGTGTTCTTCTCCTGTGTGTCTACTTCCGTGTGAAAGTCTATTTTATCAGCCCACCAAGGGGTCGGGGACTCAGCCCTGCATGCCCTAATCTTGACATCAGGTAATCAGACTGGTCTCAGCTGAATCTAATAAATCAAAGGGTTATCACACCCCAAGGAAAAGACCAGTTTACAAACATAATCAGATGTCTGTTTTGGAATTCATAAATCATATCAAACTGCTACAAAGACTTCCTTAATTTTAAGTTTTCATTTCACTGGGTAAATATCCAAGAATGGCAATGTTGGGTCGTATGGTGAGCATAAGGTTGACTTTTTTTTTTTGGTAGTAAAAATAGCATTTTACTTGCCCCCTGCAACCCCCAATACACTTCTCCCCTCTCATTCCCACAGCAACGTTACAATCAGAAAAAAAATAAGTTTCAGGGGATGGGATTTTGGGTAAAAGGAATATGGGTAAAAACAGTAAAATCACAATAGGAAATTTTTCAAAATAGGTTATTCTACTTAGTCATCATCTTCTCCTTCATCTTCAGGTTCTTTTTTTTTTTTTTTTTAAAGATTTATTTTTTTTATTTATTTAATTCCCCTCCCCTCCCCCGGTTGTCTGTTTTCTGTGTCTTTTTGCTGCGTCTTGTTTTTTGTCCGCTTCTGTTGTCGTCAGCGACACAGGAAGTGTGGGCGGCACCATTCCTCGGCAGGCTGCTCCCTCCTTCGCGCTGGGCGGCTCTCCTTACGGGTGCACTCCTTGCGCGTGGGGCTCCCCTTCGCAGGGGACACCCCTGCGTGGCAGGGCACTCCTTGCGCGCATCAGCACTACACATGGGCCAGCTCCACATGGGTCAAGGAGGCCCGGGGCTTGAACCGCGGACCTCCCATGTGGTAGACGGACGCCCTAACCACTGGGCCAAAGTCCGTTTCCCATCTTCAGCTTCTTGTTTTCAGTTTTGACCCAGTTCTTCTTCACCAAGATCTTCATCATCTTCCTCATTATCTACTTCCCCATCATTATAACCTTCTTCATCCTCCTCCTCTTCTCCAGTCACATCTTCCTCTTCACCTTCCTCCTCCTCATCTTCATCTTCCTCATCTTCCACTACCTGAGCAACTTCACCATACTCTTCCTCATCCTCATCTTCCTCCTCCTCATCTAGGCCCTCCACGTAGCCCTCAGCATCTGAGTCGGGGGCCTCCTTGTCATCCCTGTCGTAGCCATCAAGATACGTGAGTTGCCGGAGGAGTTTAAACACTTTTTCTTGGTAGTCATTCAGGTTCGTTACCTCGCAATTAAAAAGGTCTAAGCTCTAAAGGTTTTCTAACTTCTTCAGTGGCTCTATTGTGCTGAGGCCTTTAATTTTGTTGCCACTTAAGTTTAGATGTGTGAGGTTCGGACACTTTTCTGCCAATACTTCCAGGCCCCCTGAGATTCTATTATCACTTAGTTCAAGCTTCTTAAGTTTGTTTAACTTTGGTAAGTTTGTAACTGAGGTGAGGCCTACATGGATTATACTTAAGAACTCCAGTTCTTCACATTCATCTGTGAGACCTTCGATTTTGCCTTTATTCAACTGACAGTTGTCCAGGACAAGCTCTTTCACCTTCCGGGAGAGCCCAGCCCTGGAGGGTGTTTCCGCAATGCACTGACAACTCGTCTCTCCCAGGTAAGCGGCTGCTATCCTTGGCTTCAGTCAGGGCCGCCAAAGTCCAACTTATAAGAAAAGGTCAAACTGTCTTCTAAAGAGGCTCTACTATTTGTATTCCCAAGAGCAATATAGAAGAGATTCTGTTGCTTTCTATCTTTGTCAGCCCTTGGTATTGACACGTTTGTTTTGTTTTCAACTATTCTAATAAGTTTCTAGTATATCTTATTGTGGATTTTTAAAAAAATTATTTTAGTAACATATATGCTATAAAAACTCCCCCCTTTAAACATATTCAGAAATATAACTCAGGGTGTTAATTTACATTCACAATGTTGTACTACCATCACCACCATCCATTAGCACAGCTTTTCCATCCCTCTCACTGTGGTTTTAATTTGCATTTCCCTAATGACTAATGATGTATCTTTTCATGACCTGATATGCCATGCCTTTGTGTTTGGTGAAGTATCTGTTGAAATCTTATATATTAAATTATATATATATGTTTTCTATATTTTGGAAACAAGTTTGTTTTGCCAGTATTTTCTCCCATGAATGTAGCCTATCATTTCATTCCTTTAACAGTATTTGGAAGAGCCAAAATTCTTAATTTTAATGAATTCCAATTTTTCACTTTCTTGTTTATGGATTATTCTCTTGGTGTCAGATCTAAAAATCTTCTTCGCACAACCCAAAGCCACAAAGATATTTTCCTGTGTTTTCTTCTAGAAGTTTTATAGTTTTAGGTACCTGATCCCCTTTGAGTTTGTTTTTGTATAGTTTGTGAGGTATGAGTCCAGAAATATTTTTAAACAAATCTTTTTTAATGATACATATTAATAAAGCATACGATTCATTCAGAGTGTACAATCATCAACTGGAAAATGACCTTATACGGAAGGTTCAATGCGGATCAGCAGAGTATCCCTGTCTACATAAAATAACATGACTTTAAAATGCTGTTTGACCTAATGTAAGGGGGAAATGGAAAGGAGAAATGAGTTTATATGGCTACGAGTCTCTAAAAAAGAGTCTGGAGGCTGGCAGAAGGATTGCCCTTATGCACAACTGAGCAGAGTCTGAGAGACAGATAAAGCAGATACAACCCCCAGATATTGGTTCCTTTGAGGGCTAAAGAGACCCATGGGAGTTATGGTCATGGCCGATGGGGTTAACTACCAGGTCAGATGGCCCCTTTTTGGAAATGGTGTTTATATGTGATGAATCTGGACTCAGATAGGATCTCTCTTCATAAGACTTTCATGCTAATGTGCTGGAGGTGCAGTTAGTGTTGGGGTTTAAGACAATGTGATAGCCAGGTCCTGAGCCTCAACAGACTCCAGCACCTACAATCTGATTTATTGGACTTACCACACTCAGCTAAGATGGAGTTGAAGAAGGACAACCACCACACCATGGAGCCTAGAGTGATTACAACTGAAAGTGGGAGGATTGCATCCAGCATCCATGTGGAATCTGAGCCTCCTCTTGACATAGAGGTGCAATGGACACAACCAATCCAATATCCACATAGAAGAGGTGGCATTGGATTGGGAAAAGTGGACATGGTGGCTGATGGGTATGGGGAAAGGCAGGAAGAGATGAGAGGTGAAGGCGTCTTTGGGACATGGAGCTGCCCTGGATGGTGCTTCAGGGGCAATCATCGGACATTGTAAATCCTCACAGGGCCCACTGGATGGAATGGAGGAGAGTATGGGCCATGATGTGGACCATTGACCATGAGGTGCAGAGGTGCCCAAAGATGTACTTACCAAATGCAATGGATGTGTCATGATGATGGGAACGAGTGTTGCTGGGGGTGGGGGGAGAGGTGGGGTGGGGTTGAATGGGACCTCATATATATATTTTTAATGTAATATTATTACAAAGTCATTAAAAAAAAAAAAGAAAAAAAAACAAAGTGTACAATCAATGGTATTTGTTATAATCACAACATTGTGTTCATCATTTCAGTCATTAATAGAGCATTTTCATTATTTCAATAATAAAAAACAGACAAATGAAAATTTCTCACCTATTAATCTCTCTGTTTCCCCTGCTGTATATAGCTGCTGTTTCTGGCTATTCTTGCACAAGTATTTATTTGTTTATTAAGCAGTTCTATTTAGATACATTCATATACTATATGATCTATCCAAAGTGGTATAATCAATGGCTTTTAGTATAATCACAATGTTGTACATTCATCATCTCAAAAATTTTAGAACAATTTCATTACTCCAAAAAGAAAAGCTCCATACCCCTTAGCATTCTCAAGGATCAGTTTTGCACATAGATGCACCATTTGTTGAAGAGCTTATCCTTTCTCCATTGAATTGCCTTTGTGCTTTTGAAAAAATCAATTGACCTTATATATGAGGGCCTGATCTGGACTCTCAATTATTTTCCACTTATGTATTTGTCCTAGTTTGCAGCAATATCACACTGTTAATTACCATAGCTTTATAATAAGTCTAGAAATCAGGGAGTGATATCACTCTAACTTTGTTTTGGTTCTCCTAGTTCCTTTGCCTTTTAGAAAATTTTAGAGTCACTGTCAGTTTCTACAGACTTGGGGCCCAAACTTTAGTTCCACCAATCATCTTTGCCCTTTGAGCAAGTTAACTCTTCTGTGCCTCTGTTTCTTTACTATAATTGGGATGATGATGATGATGATAATGCTGACTTATTGTTTTGAAATTTAAATGGCATAGTATATATACTCTATGTCCAGAGAAGAATACCTGGCACATAGTAAGAACTCATTAAATGTTAACCTTTATTTCCCTCACCACCACCCTTTGTGATTGCTTGAGAGGCCTTTTGTTTTCTTTCCTGGGACAATTGGCAACTAATGAAAGGTTTCAGAGGAAGGGTAACTTTTTTAAAAAAAAAAGATTTATTTATTATTTATTCCCCACCCCTTGCAGCTTGCTCACTGTCTGCTCTCTGTGTCCACTTGCTGCCCATTCTTCTGTGTCTGCTTGTCTCCCTTTGTTGTGTCATCTTGCTGTGCCAGCTCTCTGTGGGCATGGGCCAGCAGCTGTCTGTGGGCGTGGCTGTCAGCTCTCTGTGGGTGCAGCCAGCTTGCCTTCACAAGGAGGCCCTGGGAAGCGAACCCAGGGCCTCCCATATGGTAGATGGGAATCCAATTGGTTGAGCTACATCTGCTTCCCATGAAGGGTAACTTTTTTTTTCTAGCACATTAACTATCCATAATAGACACTGGTCTGGCTCAAGGGAAGATGGTGGCAGGAAAAAGGTTCTGAAGTGATTGCAGTACCCTAGTGGCAACCAATGACAGTCAGTGTTTGTGAGGATGTGGTGAAATGCTTGAGTCATTCCTAAGGTAGATTGAGCAGGACTTGTTAACTAATTGGTTGTAGGGGTTAGAAACAATGAAAGAGTTGAATTTGACTCAAACTTGCTAGCTTAAAAAATGCAGTGGCTTCAGGTCTTGGGGTCAAACATAATCTCTAATCATTCTTTTTTTGGTCACAATTATTGGAGAATAGGGAATGGTAACATTTTTAGACTATAAGTTGCTGTGAGGTCAAGGACTGCTATTGTTCACTGCTGTTTACCCTGGCCATACACAATGCCTCCTATAAAGTAGACACTTGTGATAGAATAATGGCTTTCTAGTGATGTACATGTCCCCATCTGGGGAACCTGAGAATAGGTCACCTTGCAAGTTGTTTTAGTTTGACAAAGGGCTGCTGATGCAAGTACCAGAAATGGGTTGGCTTTTATAAAGGGGATTTATTTGGGGTAAAAGCTTATAGTTCTGTGAAAAGTCCAAACTGAGGAACCATGAGGCATACTTTCTCGCCAAAATCAGTACTGTTGATTGTATTGTCCCCAGCACATAGCAAAGCAAGATGGCAGCTGATCTCTGCTGAGCTCTTAGCCTTCCTCTCCAGGCTTACCATCTCGTCTTAAACTGCTCCATGGGCCCAGCCTCTTGGGAGCTTCATGCCTCAGGTATCCTCTAGTCCTCTCTCAAATGGCAGGATCAAATATGGCAGCTTCCTTTTCTTGTGTCTGTGTGTCTCTCTCTGTGTCTCCATTTTTAACAGACCCAGCAAGAGGGCAGAGACATCATGAGTCACGCCTCACTGATGTAGTCTAATCCAAAATCAGTTTTATCAAGTAGTCTAATCAAAGGCCTCTCAACCAAATTTAATGCAATCAAAGTGTATTACAACCACAGGAGTAGATTAGTGTAAAAACAATCTTTTTCCTGTTTGGGATTCATAAAATAATTTCAAACTGCCACACACGGCAAAAGGGACTCTGCAGATCTGATTATGTTAAGGGTGTTGAGATGATGAGATTATCTTGGATTATCTGGGTGGGCTCAATATCAGTACAAGGGTCCTTATTAGGGAACATGGGAGACAGGAGGGTCATAGAGAGAGAGAGATTTGAAGATGCTATGCTGCAGGCTTTGAAGGTACAGGAAGTGGCTGTGAACAAGGGATGCAGGCAGCCTCTAGAAGCTTGAAAAGACATGGAAACATATTTTCCCCTAGAGCTCCAGAAGGAAGGTAGCCCTGCCAACCCATTTTGGATTTCTGACCTCCAGAATTATAAGATAATAAATCTGTGTTATTTAAAGCCACTATGTTTGTGATCATTTAATATGGCAGCCATAGAAAACTAACAACAGCATTGAAATATTTCTGAAATAGATGAATGGGGAAAAAAGGAATGAAGAAACGGGCTCAGCGAAATTAATGACTCTATGTCTCTAAGTCTACTTCTTAACCAAAAGACTTAATTTGGTAGACACGGCGATGCACCACCCAGATCTCTCTTTAATGAAGGATTTGCCTCAGCCTCTGGAAGTGCTGTTGGTAACAACCTTCCACTATCATCCCTTCAGGCATTGCCTCAGCTGCAGAGAGCTCCTGTACCACAGTCCCACCCCTTCCTTGGCTGGTACACATTCAGCAGTGGAACTGTACGGCACCATGAAGTCCCAGCCCTCTTATGCCTACTTGGGACAACTCTGTGGAGCCACTGTCACTCCAGATCTCCCCTGCCATTGACTGTGGCTGCCTCTGAGGGCACATCACATCTCTCCTCCTTCTGCTCAGTCCTGCTTCCTTCCCTTCCCTTCCGTGGGTGTTGATCCCAAGGACACTATTTAATAAACACCCTACATGCTTATCTCAACCTCAGTGTCTGCTTCCCCAAAACTCAATATGCGATAGCAAGCACAAATACTTTGACAAATTCCATTTTGTGTTGGAAAGTGCTTAAACCATCTCTAATCCTAACGGGCAACTTTTAAGTGGAACCTGGAACTTTCCTGGCAGCTAATGTCTCAGTTTTTGTTGCAGTGACTAGACCCCATATAACTTTTTTTGTTTTGTTTTTATTTTATTTATTTAAATTCATTTTTTAAAATGTTACATTAAAAAAATATGAGGTCCCCATGTACCCCCCACCCCCCCATATAACTTTTAATTATCCATTCAACGGTACTGCAGGGACAGATGCTGGACATTGTATGTCCTTCCATGACCCACTGGGTGGACAGGGGCAGAGTGTAAACTACAATATAAATCACTATCCATGTGGTGCAGCAGTGCTCCAAAATGTATTCACCAAATGCAATGAATGTCCCACAATGATGAAAGAGGTTGTTGATGTGGGAGGAGTGCGGTGAGGGGGGTGGGGGGTGTATGGGGACCGCTTATATTTTTTTAATGTAACATTAAAAGAGAGAAAAAAATAAAATTAAATACATCCTAAAGTGTTTAAGGGTGAACAGTGGTGATGTTTGCAACTTACTTGAAAAGCAAAAACATCAAAATATATAAAGATGATTGGATGGATTAAAAAAACAAACAAAAACAAAGGTAATAGAAGGATCATCCATTAAGAAATAATGAAAGGAATGGAGCCAGTGGGAGAATGAGCAAGGTAAGTCAACAGGTGCAGGTGCTAGCTTCTCAGTGCTCATCTTACCCTTCTGGAGTTTTAACTTGTCAACTTTTATACCAAGGTAATTAACACAGAAGCCATAAGGAATTGCTGGCATTCCATCCCAGTAAGACAGAGAAGCAGAGCAAGGAGTGCTGAGGGCCACTAGTGGATCATCCCCAGAGGAGCCTCCTGGTGGGTTTCCTAGAAGGATAGGTGTTGCCGTAGTGACAGCATTTGCCACTGCTTCCCTGCTGCAGCTAATTCAAGGCACTAGCCAGAGAACTTAGAAGTAGAGGGAGCAAAGGCTGGGAAGCGGAAGATGCAGTGCCCGTTGGCACTGGGTTAACCTTTCATCACTTGGCCTGAGAATTGTGTTTCTCCTGTGATCAGGCCCCAGATACAGAAAAGCAAATCCCAGGAAACTGCAGCTCCCTGAGATTAAGTGAGTGAAAATCACTTCCCACAGTGTGTCTCCATCATTCACTGTGCCCACACCTTTTGCTAGAATTGTTTATTGAATCTAAGAACTCAGAGCCCATAAATGTTGCACAACACATTTATCTTTCCCCTCTCCTCCTGTTCTCCTTTTCCCTCTTCCAGAACTCTGTCCTGCTAGCCCTTTTGTCCATGTGCCCCCTTCCCTTTTACTATTTTACTGAAAAGTAAATAAAATTGGATTTTGTTCTGATTTTGATTTTTTTTTTTTTGAGACCCTCACTCTACTCCCTGAGATACATTACCATGCCCTAAGTCAGGATTTCTCTGCTTCAGTGCTGTTCACATTTTGGGCCAGGTTATTCTTCGTTGTGTGTGCGGGGCGGGGGGGTGGTTGTAGGATGTTGAGCAACATCCCTGGCCTCCACCCACTAAATGCCAGTGGCACTCCCACCAGCCGCCAAACTGTGAGAACTAAAAATGTCTTCAGACATAGCTAAATGTCCTCTGGGGGCAAAACTGCCCCCAGCTAAGAACCACTGCCCTGTGGTATCACAAAAGCAGGTCTGGAGAAATGAAGCAGCAATCTCCAAACCCCAAACCCCAAGCCACTTCATATTTCAGTTTCCAGGGTGGTTCAAAGGATAGATGTGATTTTAATGTTTATCTTGTTTTTGCTGCAATTGCTGTTATGGTTGGCCCTGAATTGTCTTGCTAATGCTCTGTATCTGCCATTGGAGATGATTAATAAATGGAGTCCCTGGTCAGTGGGAGAGATGCAAACAAAAACATTGTTAGATATTTAGAAGGTAGATTTTAAAATATATACTAGCAAAGATATTGTTCTTACTCATTTGCCTGATAAGCAGTCACTAATCATTTCCAAAATTTCTGGGTTTGTTGAACCATTGAGAACTTTTGCTCACTTCAGCAATTTTTCTTTGGTCATCATTTAATATTTGCTGTTTCAGTGTGTTCTCTGCACTTTATTTTGTTTTCTTAATGTCAGTGTGTCCCTGGACTCGGTCCTTCCACCACTTTTCTCTGTTTGCGAATCCTCCAAAGACCTCATCTAGTCTCATGGCTTCAAATATCATCCGTACTGATGATTCTCAAATTTATACTTCCAGCCTGGGACCTTCCCCCTGAGCTTCAGGCTCATAACATCAAGCCCCTATTCAAAATATCCCCCTGATGTCTAATAGGAAATTTTAAATTTAACATGTCTGTCCCCTGCTCCCACCCTGCCTTTCGCTTCCTTACACTTTGCCCGCCTGTTCCTCGTAACCTCCCTGTATTATGGCCCTTCTCAGCAGCAGTTTGTGCTGCTGCCTCCCTCCGCCCCTCCTCCCAGCCACTGTTATCTTCCCCCTCCCAGCCGATCGCTGTTCTCCCCGCCTCATTTCAACCGCCCTCATCCCGTATCCGCCCCGGCACAACCTCGGAAACAACCCCCTCTGCCATCAATGGCTTACGTCATAAACCGCAGGTCCGCCCTTGCCTCTGCAGCCAATCCTCAGCTGCCCCGCGGACATGCCCCTCCCACAACCTCCCCGCCTCCATGACACTATAAAACCCCATGTACTTCCCGAATAAAATCAGACCTGCGCATAGACCTCGTCTCCGTGGTTTTTCCTCCATCGAACCACGCGTCCCCACCAAGCCTTGAGCCGCCCGCTGCCGCCCCGGTCAGGCCGTGGCGTAGGCCCGACCCCCGGCAGCGACTCGCCTGCAGTGACCCGCCTGCAGTGCCGCAGCGGAGGCCAACACATGTCCAAACTGAACTCCTGGTCTTCTACCCAAGCTTGCTTCTCTGGCAGTGTATCAGTGGGGTTTGATCAGGGAAGTGGAATCACTATTAGTGATATGGAATAGGGTATTTATTTATAGGAAGCAGACCTCACACAACTGTGGGAGAAACTAGGGAAATAAAGGTTTCAAAGAGGACAGTTGGAGGATCTAAGAAAAGTCACTAGCCAGGGGTCACACAGGGAAGCTGGTGAAGAAATCTATGGAGAGCTGTTGCCTCTGCATCTAGAGATGAGCCCAATATCACTGTAGGTCAGTAGGGAAGGCAGAGGGAAGAAACTCTGGGCATGAAGCAAGAGAGAGCAAGGACCAACTGGAAAGAGCAAAGACCATCTGGCTCCTGTCTCTAACCTTGACATGTGGGTCACCTACAGAAGGAGCTGGTGCCCTTTGCCACAGAACTGCACACGTACCTGGCCCAGGGCTTAGAGAAGCTGAAGAGGAGATCCAGCAGGATCTGGAGGAGCTGTGGGCCCAGCTGCTGTCCTCTCTACCCCTCTGCCAACAAGGTGAGCCTGTGGATCAGTGACAATGTGTGTGAGCTACAGTGGTGCCTGGCAAACTGCACGGACATTCAGAGAGTAATGGCTGCTGCTTCATTTCTGCCTTCCAGATCTCATGGAAATTTCTCTTTTTGTCAACCCTGAACCAGAACCATACAGGGAAGGGAATTCTAGGAAATGAAGTTCTATCTTGGCTAACTTGACACAGTGCAAAACCACCACAGCCGTCTTCCTCATCTCAGTTGATGACAACTATCCTTTCTAACTATAAAGATAACCAATTTGGCTAAACATGATTTCTAATCTGGCAGGTAATTACTGATGGTTAAACCAGGTAATATCAAAGTCACTTCCTTGCTGTAACTTCAAATGAAAAAAAAATACTATGCTAAAAATAACTAAACGAATTCATCTTATTTATAGATTGCTGTAATGGCTGAGGAAAACTAATTGGGCACAGGGTGATTTTATTAAGGCAATGTAGTTCCCATTTATCAATAATACTGTTATTAGGTTTTGGTTCTCCTGTTCCCTCTGGAGTCCTTTTCTTGATAGGGTATTGGAAATGATTAGGTCATAAAAACAGATCCTAAGAACTGTGGATAAGAAAAAGTGTTTTCTGGTCTTGAGGGAAAAATAATTCATCAAGAAACACTAAGGCAAGAGAAGACATCTGAGTCCATAATATATTCAGCCTTATCATGTTCAAGAAGAGGGAGATGGACCCAAAGAAAACCAGTTCTATAAAATGTGCTTACCCTATCTTGAACAGAGGCATGCATATCCTGCCGTGGAAGTTTCCACAGAGGATTTCAAGGGAGAGGTCATGGTTCAAGTTGAGTTTTCCTGTATAAACAAGGAAGGAATAATTAAAGTTGAAGACGCAATTTGGAGTTTCATCTGCAAAACAAAAAAAAAAATGTGGCTGCATTAAATTTGTGAGGACTTGAATGTTCAGTACTAGCTAATATCAATGATTCCTTGTCCTAAAGCGTCACCTCTAGGACCCACATCTGCATGGATGAGGATGGAGGGAGACGTGTGGAGATCGTCCCCCTGAGGGAAGGCATCAAAGCAGTCAGGCAGGTCTTGGGGTGGGATTTATTCCCAAGACAGGCCACACCTATTTCAGCAAAAAACAGATAACCATGATCCATTTTTTCTTTTGAGAGTTCTTGAATAATTTGAAATGTCGATGTGTTTCCTAGTGACTATTAAGTAAGAATGCTCAGCTATCTTGTAAGTGGCTTTGTGCTTGAAATAAACAAGGAAAGGAGACTATCTTGGAAACTGCTCTGCTTTGCATAGGGCCCAGGAGGAGAGGGGTCTAGGTGAGAAAGAAATGGGCAAGGTGGGCGACCCAAAACCCTGGGCCTTGTGGGTAAATGGGGAGCCAATCTGGAACCAAGGATTGGGCCCTGGAGGCAGGGTTGTGGGAGGCCATGAAGGTTAATGTCACAGAAATGGGTCAACCCTAGAATCATCCAAATGTGCACACACAGTCCCCACTAGATTTTCCCAAAGTTGGAGGGTTTAACTTGGGACAAGCTTCAGGAATATCCCTGTGCCTGAATTTGTCTTCGGGGCCGTGAGCACTGCAGTTTACCAGCTTGGTTTGTGGTTCCAGGCTTCTTTTTGCTCTGCCTTAGAACCACATAGCATGAATAGGAAGAGCATATGGCCTCATCAGGGCTGTGGAACCAGCCTGGAAGGTCAACAAGAGATTCTATCTACCTCCATCTCAGCATTTTAGCTCATGCTGCTTTGTCAGATCAATAATTGTGGCATCGCCATTTCAACAAAATATTCTGCTTTGTAGAGAAAGCCTGAGGACACCCTTGGAATCTCACCTGTCGGTGGGCTCACTGGGACCCTTCGTACACTAACACAGGCGTTCTTAACCAGGGGTGCATGGACCCCCAAGGGGTCCATGGAAAGATTTCAGGGGGTCTGTGAGCTTGAATTGAAAACAATCAACTTATCTTTATTTTCTCTGACCTCCAGTGTTGAGTGTCATAAAACTGCTGCTACATTCTGAGAAGGGGTCCGTGGTTTTCACTTGACTGGCAAAGGGGTTTGTGGAACAAAAAAGGTTGAGAATCCACGGACCCCTTTGCCAGTCAGGTGAAAACCATAGACCCCTTACCAAGTCCACATTATACTGTGGATTACTTAATAAATATATCACACCCGTACCAACATGTCCCCATGAGAATAATGATTTTATAAATTACAGTTCAAGCTCACGGATCCCTTCTCTGGTCTAGAGAATGTCTGTATACCCTAGAGTCAGGACAGGAATCCCCCAAAGCTGCATAGAGGCATGTGCACAGGCCAGCCTTTATCAGCCAGGTATCCATGGATGGATTTCAGAAGATCCTTGACCCTCCTAAAGTAGTAAACGAGCTTCAAATTATTCCTGGTTTGGGTGTATGGAGTGAGGCGGGAGGAGAGAAAGCATAGGGGTATCTGAAGGAGGTGAGAAGGAGAATCCCACTGAGGGTAGGAAAGAAACTTGTGGGGCCAGGAATACATATTTACTGACCTTGCAATTTTTTCATGGAGTTGAAGAAAAACCACCAGCCAGGAAAAGACCACTATACATATACCATGTGTCTGGTTGGGGCAAACTGAGCTAGCCTGTAAGACTCTGTATGGCAAAGATGTTGCCCCTTTAAGCTGTGCACAATGAAACTACCAAGTGAACCAAAAATTAAAACATTAAATCCAACTGTTCAAGAACAGCCTTTTCTTTTCTAAACCCTGAAAGCCAGATTCCATCTCTTGGTGTCTAAACCAGCTGTTTCCTTTCATAGTTTCCCTGCTGTTGTGATCCCCAAGGGCTTGTTGATGATGATTAAAGAATGTGGAGGGCAAACAATAGTTCATCCAATTCGAAAAGAGTAATTCAAGATCGGCACATGTCCCCACTGCCGCTGCCTTCTGTCTGCCCAACATGCCAATCAGCAGGTAAGTTTTCTTTGGAACCCCACAGGCCTAACATTAGGGCGAATGAAATGGTCCTGGAATTCATTTAGAAAGAACCACTTTCTCTGAGTGATCTCTTCAATGAGCTTCCTCAATCCCCATCTCAAAATTGTTCACTGGCCCTTCTTATTCTGGATGGTGATACTGTTGGCAACAAGGGCTGTTTTCAATTTCTTTCATTACTCTGAGAGTTTTTCTCCTGAGTCATAGCAGATGACTGGATATGGGGGGAAAAAACACCTTAGACTCATAATAGTAGGACCTTAATAAATATTAGCTATGTGCTAATAATCATGGTGACATGATTCCCATTTTACATGCAAGGAGACAGGCTCAGGGAGACTAATCAAAATCATCCTGTCTAATGACGGTTAGAGTCATTTTTGCAGCGGTGGTGCTCAGCCAGGGCGAGTCATTAAAATCACCTGGGTAGCTGCTGAGGGTAGGGAGAGGGAAGAAGAGATATGAGGAGGGGGCATTTTCAGGACTTGGAGTCATCCTGGGTGGTGCTGCAGGGACAGTTACTGAACATGATATGTCCTGCCATGGCCCACTGGGTGGACTGGGGGAGAGTGTAACCTACAATGTAAACCACTATCCATGCAGTGCAGCGGTGCTCCAAAAAGGATTCACCAAATGCAATGAATGTGCCACGATGGTGAAAGAGGTTGTTGATGAGGGAGGAGTGGGGTGAGGGGGGTGAGGGGTATATGGGGACCTCATATTTTTTGAATGTAATATTTTTTTTTAATTAAGGAAAAAGAAATCACCTGGGGAGATTAAAAAAAATACCAACACCTGCAGCCATCCCCAGAGATTCTATTTTAATTGGTCTGGGGGTGGTGCCTGGGCATTTGTTACTTTCAGATGCTTCCAAGGGGATTCTAATGTGCAGCCAGGATTGAGTGCCACCACTTTAAAGCCCTAGAGTCTTCTATTAGATCAATCTGCCTCTTCTAGACAGCACCTGGTGCAATGTTCCCACTTTATAGATGAGAAAAGTGAGGTCCAGGGAAGTTGAATGATTTTCTTAAAGCTATCAAAACTAGAACTTTTTTTAACAAATCAGTTTTATTGATGCATATTAATAAAGCATAAATCCAGCCAAAGTGTACCATCAATGTTATTTGGTATAATTCCATAGCTGTGCATTCATCACTTCAGTCATTATTAGCGCATTTTCATTATTCCAATAATAATAATTATAATAAACAAAAGACAAACCAACCAACCAAAAAAATTCATCACCACCACCACCACCAAAAAAAAAAAAATCAAGAAAACTCATCACCTCTCAATCTCTCTATGCTTCTCCTGCCATACATAGCTGCTAATTCTGTTTGTCTCTCTAGTTTATTTGTATTTATATTTTGTAAAAGCAGTGTTTATATATGCCATATTACCCATATTTGTATTTCACATGAGATTTCTCAGTGTTATACAGTCCCATAGTACATTTTTAGCTTTCCTGCTAGTAATATGCATGTCCTTAGCTTTTCCCTTTCAACCACTGTCATACCCATATAATAGCTCTGCTAGTTACAAACACCGTGATGTGCTTTTTACCATTTCTATTCATTTCCAAAGATTTACAAACAACCTTTTTACAAATTCTGCACAGATTAGCCTCAGCTTTCCATTCCCTACCCTCATTCTATTTTCTGGTGACCTATATTCTAATTATTAACTTCATGAGTTTACACAATATATTTAGTTCATATTAGTGCAATCAGTATTTGTCCTTTTGTGTCTGGCTTGCTTCACTCAACATAATGTCCTCCAGGTTCATCCATGTTGTCATATGCTTCATGACTTCATTTCTTCTTACAGCTGCATAATATTCCATCTTGTGTATACAGCACAGTTTGTTTATCCACCCATCAGTTGATGAACACCTAGGTTGGTTCCATCTTTTGGCAAGTGGAAATAACGCCTCTATGAACATTGGTGTGCAGATGTCTGTGTCACTGCTCTCAGTTCTTCTGGGTTTATACCTAGTGGTGGTATTTCTGGGTCACATGGCAAGTCTATATTCAACTTGCCTAGAAACAGCCAAGTAGTCCTCGAAAGTGGCTATACCATTCTACATTCCCACCAGCAGTGAATAAGCAGTCCTATCCCTGCACAGCCTCTCCAACACTTGCAGTTGTCTGACTTTTTAGTCATGGCCATTCTAATAGGTGTGAAAAGATATCTCATTGTAGTTTTGATTTGCATTTCCCTAATTGCTAGTGATGTTGAACATTTTTTCATGTGTTTTTTTTTTTCCATTTGTATTTCTTCTTTGGACAATTGTCCAAGTCTTTAGCCCAGTTTTTAATTGGGTTATTTGTCTTTTTATTGTTGAGTTGTACTACCTCTTTATATATCATGGTTATTAAACCCTTATTGTGTATGAGATTTCCATAATTTCTCCCATTGAGTGAGTTGCCCTTTCACCTTTTTGATAAAGTCCTTTGAAGCACAAAAGTGTTTAAGTTTGAGGAGGTCCCATTTATCCATTTTTTCTTTCATTGCTTGTGCTTTTGGTGTAAGGTTAAGAAACCACTACCAACCACAGGCCTTGAAGATGTTTCCCTACATTTTCTTCCAGAAGTTTTATGATTCTCACTTTTTTATTTAGGTCTTTGATCCATTTTGAGTTAATTTTTGTATAAGGTGTGAGATAGGGGTCCTCTTTCTTTCTTTTGGGTATGAATATCCAGTTCTCCCAGCACCATTTGTTGAACAGACTGTTCTGGGTGAGATGGGAAGTCTTGACAGCCTTGTCAAAAATCACTTGACTGTAAACATGAAGGTCTATTTCTGAGTTCTCAATTTGGTTCCATTGGTGAATCTGTCTGTCTTTATGCCTGTACCATGCTGTAGCTAAGTAATATGCTTTAAAGTCAGCAAATGAGAGTCCTCCAACTTCATTAATCTTTTAAAAGACATTTTTGGCTATTCAGGGCCCCTTAACCTTAATAAATTTGATAATTGGCTATTCCATTTCTGCAAAAGAGGCTGTTAGGATTTTTATTGGGATTGCGTTGAATCTGTAAATTAGTTTGGGTAGAATTGACATCTTAACAAACAATGTTCAGTCCATAAACACATAATGTTCTTCCATTTACTTAAGTCTTCTTTGGTTTCTTTTAGCAATGTTTTGTAGTTTTCTGAATACAGGTCCCTGATGTCCTTGGTTACATTTATTCCTCAATATTTGATTCCTTTAGTTGCTATTATAAATGGAATTTTTTTTATTTCCTGCTCAGATTGCTCATTAGTAGTATATAGAAACACTAGTGATTTTTGCATATTAATCTTGTATCCTGCCACTTTGCTCAGTTTGTCTATTAGTTCTAGTAGCTTTGTTATGGATTTTTCAGGATTTTCTAGATAAAGGATCATATCGTCAGTGAATAGTGAAAGTTTTACTTCTTCCTTTCCTTTTTAGGTGCCCTTATTCTTTATCTAGCCTAATTGCTCCAGTTAGAACTTCTAGTACAATCTTGAATAACAGTCGTGACAGTGGACATCCTTGTCTTATTCCTGATCACAGGGGTAAAGTTTTCAGTCTTTCACCATTGAGTACAAAGCTAGCTGTAGGTTTTTCATATATGCACTTTACTGTGTTAGGAAAGCTACCTTCTAGTCCTATCTTTTGGAGTAGTTTTTTTTTTTAAAGAAAGGATGCTTTATTTTGTCAAACGCCTTTTCTGCATCAATCAAGAGGATCATGTGATTTTTCTTCTTCAATTTATTAATGTGGTTTATTACACTAATTGATTTTCTTGTGTTGAACCACCCTTGCATACCTGACATAAAATCCACTTGACTGTGGTGTATAATTCTTTTAATGTGCTGTTGGATTTAGTTTGCAAGTATTTTGTTGAAGATTTTTGCATCTGTATTCATTAGAGATATTGGTCTGTAATTTTCCTTTTTCATAGTATCTTTACCTGGTTTTGGTATTAGGGCGATGTGGGCTTCATAGAATGAGTTCGGTAGTGTTCTTTCCTTTTCAATTATTTTAGAAGTGCTTCAGCAAGATTGGTAGTAGATCATCTTTGAATGATTGGTAGAATTCACCTGTGAAGCCATCTCATCCTGGGCTTTTCATCTTTGGGAGGTTTCTGATGACTGTTTCAATCTCTTTATTTGTGATTGGTTTGTTAACATCTTCTGTGTCTTCTAGGGTCCGTGTAGTTTGTGTGTTTCTAGGAATCTGTCCATTTCATCTACGTTGTCTAGTTTTTTGGCATGCAGTTGTTCATAGTATCCTCTTATGGTGTCTTTTATTTCTTTGGGGTCAGTGATAATGTCCCCCCACTCATTTCTGATTTTATTTATTGACACCTTCTCTTTTATTTTCTTTGTCAGTCTAGCTAAGCATTTGTCGATTTTGTTTATCTTCTCAAAGAGCCAACTTTTGGTTTTGTTGATTCTCTCTTTGTTTTGTTGTTATTGTTGTTGCTCTCTGTTTCATTTATTTCTGCTCTGATCTTTACTATTTCTTTCTTTTGGCTTGGTTTGGAGTTAGTTTGCTGTTTGTTTTTTCTAGTTCCTCCAGGTATGCAGTTAGATTTTCAATTTTACCTCTTTCTTCCTTTTTAATGTAAGCATTGATGGCTATAAATTTCCCTCTCACAATGCCTTTGTAGTGTCCCATAGGTTTTGATATGTTGTGTTCTCATTTTCCTTCATCTCAAGATATGTACTGAGCTCTCTTGCAAATTCTTCCTTGACCCACTGATTTTTTAAAGGGTATGCTGATCTCCATGTATTTATGGATGTTCCCTTTTTCCTTCCATTATTAATTTCTAGCTTCATTCCATTATGATCACAGAAACTGTTTTGTATAATCTCAATCTTTTTAAATTTATTGAGACTTGTCTTCTGACCCAAAATATGGTCAATCCTGGAGAAGGATCTGTGAGTGCTTGAAAAGAATGCATATCCTGCTATTTTGGGGTGGAGTGCTCTATAGATGTCTGTTAGGTCTAGTTCATTTATCATATTATTCAATCTCTCTTTATTTATCCTCTGTCCAGATGTTCTATCCAATACTGACACCCAGGTTAGGTGAATAAATATTTATTATATTTATTTCTTCTTGGTGAATTGCTCCTTTTATTAATAAACAATTACCTTCTTTGTCCCTTATAAGAATTTTACATTTAAAATCTATCTTGTTTGCTATAGTATCACTGCTCCAGTTCTTTTTGGCTACTATTTGTGTGGAAATCTTTTTCTAACCTTTCACTTTCAACCTGGTTGTGTCCTTATGTCTGAGGTGAGTCTCTTGTAGACAGCATATAGATGGCTCATATTTTTTTATCCATTCTATCAGTCTATGTCTTTTGATTGGGGAATTCAAGCCATTACATTTAATATTATTACTGTAAAGGCATTACTTACTTCTTCCACTTTATCCTTTAGCTTTCTGTTGTCATACCTTTCTATTACCTGTCTTTTTACCCTTTAATTTACCCTTACTGATAATCTTTATTTCTACACTCTTATCCAAGTCTCTTACCCTTGTTTTTTCCTTTCAGGCTGCAGCACTCACTTTTGTATCTTTTGTAATTCCAGCATTTTAGTAACACACTCTCTCGGTTTTTGTTTTTCTGTGAAGACTTTAAATTCACCCTCTTTTTTAATTTTTATTTTTATTTTAGTTAGGCTAATAATTTATTAAGGAATGGCGAGAAGAGAACTGGGAGAAAACAGATCATGGGTCCAAGGTAGAGAGGAAGGGGCTGAAGAGTGATGAAGGAGGCCAATTTACAGGCTACAATTCCCCATTATAGATTATAAATGCCCAGGTTTTACTTGCTTGTTGTTCCAGGCAGGAGTGAAGAAGGAAAGAGCAGGAGCAGAAGGCAAGAACAGGGGGAAAAAGGTAAGAACAAGGGTGAAAAGGCAATAGAGTGCTACCCTCATTTTTTTTTTAAGATTTTATTTATCCCCCCTTTGCTGCTTGCTTGCTGTCTGCTCTCTGTGTCCATTAGCTGTGTGTTCTTCTATGTCTGCTTGTCTCCCTTTGTTGCATCATCTTGCTGTGCCAGCTCTCTGTGGGCATGGGCCATCAGCTCTCCAGGGGCGTGGGCCAGCTTGCCTTCACAAGGAGGCCCTGGGAAGCGAATCCAGGGCCTCCCATATGGTAGATGGGAGCCCGATCTGTTGAGCCACATCTGCTTCCTGCTACCCTCATTTTTGAAAGACAGTTTTGCCAGATACAGAATTCTTAGCTGGTAGTTTTTTTCTTTCAGTGCCTTAAATACATCATACTACTTTCTTCTTGTCTCCATGGTTTCTGATGAGAGATCATCCATTAATCTTACTGAGGATCCCTTGTATGCTTTTCTCTTGCTGCTTTCAGAATCCTCTCTTTATCTCTGATATTTGTCATTCTGAATAGTAGGTATCTTGGGGTAGGTCTATTCAGATTTATTCTGTTTCAGGTGTGTTGTCCTTCTTGGATATTCATATTTATGTCTTTTCATAAATGGGAACTTTCTGGTCATTATTTCCTCAGATATTCTTTCTGCCTCTTTTCCATTCTCTTTTCCTTTTGGGACACTGATAATGCCTATATTTGTGCATTTTGTTTTGTCATGGAATTCCCTGAGACTTTGTTCCATTTTTTCCATTCTTTTTCTGCTCTCCTGTCTTTTCCAGTTTGTATGTTCTGTCCTTAAAATCACTAATTCTGTCTTTGAGCAATTAAAATCTGTTCTTATGTGCTTCTAATGTATTTTTAACCTCATCCATCATGTCTTTCATTCCCATAAGCTCTGTTACTTTTCCTTGCAGACTTTCAAATTGTTCTTTATGCACACCTAGTGTCTTCTAAATATCCTTTATCTGTTTAGTCATATTTTCCTTCAATTCTTTGAATTGATTTAGGAGTTTTGTATTTTTATCATTGATTAGTTGTCTTAAATCCTGTATCTCATCAGGATATTTGCTTTGTCCTTTGGCTGGGCCATCTCTTCCTGTTTCCTAGTATGACTTGTAATTTTTTGCTGATGTCTCAGCATCTGAATATGTTTGTGAATTTACTTTGATGGTCAATTTCTCTCTCGTCTAGTGTTTTTTTCCATAGCTCTGCTTTGATTTTTGGTTCAACTTATTCTTTTTTTTTTTTATTTTATTTTATTTTATTTTATTTTTTATTGACTTTGTAATAATATTACATTAAAAATATATATGTGAGGTCCCATTCAACCCCACCCCCCCACCCCCCCTCTCCCCCCCCAACAACACTCGTTCCCATCATCATGACACATCCATTGGATTTGGTGAGTACATCTTTGGGCACCTCTGCACCTCATAGACAATGGTCCACATCATGGCCCATACTCTTCTCTATTCCATCCAGTGGGCCCTGTGAGGATCCACGATGTCCGGTGATCACCCCCGAGGCGCCATCCAGGGCAGCTCCACGTCCCAAATACGCCCCCACCTCTCATCTCTTCCTGCCCTTCCCCATACCCATCGTCCACCATGTCCACTTTTCCCAATCCAATGCCACCTCTTCTATGTGGACATTGGATTGGTTGTGTCCATTGCACCTCTATGTCAAGAGGAGGCTCAGATTCCACATGGATGCTGGCTGCCATCCTCCCATTTTCAGTTGTAATCACTCTAGGCTCCATGGTGTGGTGATTGTCCTTCTTCAACTCCATCTTAGCTGAGTGTGGTAAGTCCAATAAATCAGATTGTAGGTGCTGGAGTCTGTTGAGGCTCAGGACCTGGCTATCACATTATCAGTCCAGAGATTCAAATCCCCTAACTATATCTTAAACCCCAACGTTAACTGCACCTCCAGCAGATTAGTATGAAAGTCTTATGAAGGGAGATCCCATCTGAGTCCAGATTCATCACACATAAACACCATTTCCAGAGAGGGGCCATCTGCCCTGGTAGTAAACCCCATCGGCCATGACCATAACTCTCATGGGTCTCTTTAGCCTTCATAGGAACCAATATCTGGGGGTTGTATCTGCTTTATCTGTCTCTCTGACTCTGCTCAGTTGTGCATGAGGGCAATCCTTCTGCCAGCCTCCAGACTCTTTTTTAGAAACTCGTAGCCATATAAACTCATTTCTCCTTTCCATTTCCCCCTTACTTTAGGTCAAACAGCATTTTAAAGTCATGTTGTTTTATGTAGACATGGATATTCTGCTGATCCGCATTGAACCTTCCATATAAGGTTCTTTTCCAGTTGCATCATCAGTTGGTATTTGATAGTGGTCCCTCGGGTTCAACTTATTCTAAGTCTTTAAAATTGCACAGTTTAAGTTATCAAAATTAGGCAGGGACTCACTAATGGGGTGCAGATTTTACCCCAGGGGTAGGACTAAGGAGAGACCTGAAAGCAGTTTTTCTCCTTGCAGTTTCCTGGATGGCCAGCAGATAGAACTCGTCTGTCAGCAAACCTTTCCACAGAGGTGTTTCTTTCAACCTCCACTTTACTGTGTTTCTGGTCTGGTCAGAGCCATGAATCAAAGTGGGCTCTGCTGACCAAATTCAATGAAGAGAAGTCCTCTGACTTACCCACCCTCTTCCCTTGTAAAAGCTGACAGGAAGATGTCTGTTCCCCTCTCAGTCTGCTGCAGTGAGCCAGGGGTTTTATCTAGGCTTAATTTCTTGAGGGTGGCAGATGGGAACTCCCCAGCCATCTTGGGGGTTTGGTAACTCACATTTGTTGTTTCAGGTTCTTCATCCCACTGTCCCTCCTGGGCATTGTGTAGCACTCTTCTGGACTGCTGGCCCCCAAAGCAGGTCCCTCAGACAGCTTTTGGCCCTTTCTCCATTGTTTTTGTGAGAGAGTTGAGCCCTGCCTGCCTACTGTGATGCCATCTTCTCAGAACTCCTAGAATTGTTTTTAAAATCACAACTTATAACCCTTCTTTGCTTCTGTATTAGCTAAATGCAAACTTGGCTGAGTATCACCAGATTGCTTGCTAGAAGTAAAAATTCCCAGGTTCCTTCTCTGGATGTTATTATTGAGTAGGTCTATTGTGGAGGCCAAGAATCTTTTAATAAGTGCTCTAGTGATTAATAGGATCTGGCAAATTTTTCAATTCTAATGTGATTATTGGTATTTCCTGAGTCAAAGGAAATTTGAGTTATTTAATGGCAGTAAACAGGAATCTTTATATTTCTTTTTAATGATATTTTCCCTTGAGGGAAGACAATTATGACATACCAACTCCACTTTATCAAACCCTAGGCCTTAATTACAATTCTGTAGTTCTTATTTTGTTTGATCATTGTTGTTTTTAAATGAAGTAGGTAGTTCTTAATGGAAAAGAACCACGAATATGCTTTTCATTCTGTGATAAATTGTGAGTTGAACTCAAATGGCTATTACCTCAGGAATGGGAAATAAATTGGCTACTACTGCACCCAATTATAATGACACATGCAGTATATCCCATGCCTGTTCTGCTCTCTGCCCCAAGTTTGGTGGTTTCCAGGAAGGAAGGGAGAAGCAGCTGCAATTTTAGGTGGCCCAGCTAGAGCCCGCAGTTCAGCAACCATTTGCAATTGGCTACTACTGCACCCAATTATAATGACATATACAGCATATCCCATACCCATTCTGCTCTCTGCCCCAAGTTTGGTGGTTTCCAGGAAGGAAAGGAGAAGCAGCTGCAATTTTAGGTGGCCCAGCTAGAGCCCGCAGCTCAGCAACCATTTGCAATATTACCCTTGACTGAGCATGTGATGCCCATAAGAATGCTCAGAGCTCCATTTTTCAAACAACTTTACTTAGAGAAGCAGTGGAAAGCACCCTGGAATCAAACTTAAAAGACCTGGGTTCTGAATTCTTGCTTTTCCACCTATTTGCTGTTTGACTATGATCAAATCACTTGGCTTCTCTGAGCCTCACTACCACATCTGTAAAATGAGAATAATGATATCCATTCTGCATATCTAATGAGGCATATTTTGAGGATTATCTTATCCAATATATTACTTAGCTTTTGCTGTATAACAAATAATCACAGAACCTAAAGGGCTCTTCTACTTGCTTACGGATTATGCCAAGGGCTGACTGGTCAATATGGAGGGAGTGCTAGAGTTGGAATATTATCATTTTTCAACCATGATGGTAAAGATTGCATCAGGCAACAAACATAAACAGATACTAAATCTAGGAGAAATTTTGATGAAAAGCAGGATATCTGCATGGTCATTAAATGTTCCCCCACAGATTGCTCATTAGTTGCTAAGGTGGAAAAAAGTAATTATCCAATAGAGAAATTGGTCAACACCTTGACAAGGTGACCAAAATTAACATCACCAGTGAAATAGAGATGGACATCATGTAGCTCCAGATGTGACACCCTGAAAAAGATACAGCATCTACACAGTATTCTGACTGAGAATACATAATCTGAATCTAATCATGAGAAAAAAAATCAGGCCCAAAACAAGGTAAAGGGGGAGGGGCTGTATTCTTCTCAAATGTCAATGACATAAAAGACAAAGAAAGGCTGTGGAAATGTTCCAGAATAAAGGAGGCTAGAAAGACATGACAACTAGATTAGATCCTATACTGGAGTGGAAGTAAAAATACCATAAAGGACATTATTAGGTCAGCTGACAAAATTGGAATATGGACCACAGATTACTGGAGTAAAAGTAACCAGATTTATCCTCCTACCTTAAACTACTAAAAAAGAGGTAAAATATATGAAACAATGGTTTCAGACATTGGACAATAGGTAGCACAAGGTAAAGATCCTGAGAATAGAAGAGAAACAAGCAAGGGGAACCCTAAGAACCCCTCAGATTACTGCCTGGAGAGAGTTTCTAGGTTGCAGTACAAGGAGGGAAAACCCAAACAGAGCCTCCAGTCTCCCTTGAGTTGAGGGGCAAAGTTGAGAATTTGGAGATCAAGGTGACTAGAATTTGCAGGGTGGAGTACCAGAAAGGAGAATGCTGTACAGGTAGAGAACTATAGAGATCTGCAGAGGGATTCCCTGGGCTCTTCAACATGGCATTGATCAGCACATGGGTATAAGGAACCTAATCAAGGCCAGGTGAAGGATCAGGTGTAAGAGTTCTTGGAGATCATCTTCCTAACAGCCAGAGTTGAGAACCTTCATAATATACAGAGCATTAGGTAGAATACTTAGAAGGCTACTACCTCAATAGTGGAGCCAAACTAGCTCTGGAGTAAAGGCTGCTCAGATCTGATTAAGATCAGATCTTACAAAGCTTAAAAGCAAGGCTTGAATGAATAAAACTGTTTCCAATAAGCTTAACTACATCCCAGAGCAAAGGTCTAAAAATAAATTACCAAAAAATCCACCACCTAATAACATACACAATGTCTGGAATACAATGAAAAATCACCAAGTATGCAAAGAAGCAGAAAAAAAAATACTACCCATAATGAAGGGAAAAAATCAATCAATAGAAACAGACCCAGGAATAACCCACATTATAGAATTAGGAGACAAGGACATTAAAATAGCCATTATAAGTATATCTCATGTGTTCAAGAAGGTAGAGAAAAGCATGAGCATATTAAGGAGAGACGTGGAAAACATTTTAAAAAATACCCAAATTGAACTTCTAGAAATGAAAATCCACTGGATAGGATTACCAGCAGATTAAATCCTGCAGAAGAGAAACTTAGTGAACCTGAAGACGTAGTAAAATACCCAACATAAAACACAGAAAGAAGAAATATTGGGAAAAATCGAACAGAGCATAAACAAGCAGTGGGCTATTTTCAAGTGGCCTAATAATATGTATTTGAAATCCCAGTCAGAGGGGACAGAAAAAATATTTAAAGAATTTTCTGAAATTTTTAAATATTTAAAGAAATTTAGATTCCACAAATCCAAAAAGCTTAATGAATCCCAAACATAAGAAACATGAAGAAAAGTACATCAACATGCATCATAATCCAATTGTTTAAAAACAGCCTGAAATAAAAGGTGCATCACAATGTAAGGAACAAAGATAAAAATGACAGAGAGAGAGAGAATATAAGTGAATCTGGACAAAGGGTATTCAGATTCTTTGTACTATTTTTATTTTTTTAAATAACTTTATTTCAAATTCAAAAAATAAGAGTAAAGGGCAGCTCAACAAGTTATGGAAGCATTACTCCTAAAATGTTCTGTCTGGGTACTTTTATCTCATTCCAACTACTAACTCAATCGTTCCTCTAGTGTTCAGAAAGATACACAGATGAACACATTTTAGTTAAATGACACAGTCAAGGTCTCCTTATTAATGAAAAAATGAAGAAGAGAAAAATGCTTAATCATATTATCTCACAAAACCAAATCCCATATTCTTGTTTTTAGTACCAACTTTCCTTTTGCTTAAACATTACAATGTTGTTAACTATAATCTATGAATGACTTTAGTTATATTTTCCCATTTATCACCACATCCCTAACACCTTGTAGTAGAAGAATATTCCTGTATTTATATTACTAACCACAATCCTCATTTACTACCATAATTGTTGTTATACATTCCCTACCTTGCATATATATAATGGCTGAAATGAGTATTCTAGGGAGATTAATGTTAGCTGAAGGACAGCTGGAAGATGATATGAACTATTCTTTTTACAACATTTTGTAAGTCTGAAATCATTTCCAAACAAGTGAATTCAAAAAAGGAATTTTAAAAACACTGTTTCTCATACTTCAGAAACTAACATAATCCCTTCTATTTAGATTGTGCTATCATGGTGCTCAGTCTATCCAAAGGAACATATTATCAACTGTTACAGAAAACACAAAATAGTATATAGGCTGGATCCTGCAAAGGCAGCAAACTGGGAAAAAAAGAGAAATTTAACAAGTAGCTATTTGTAACCATGACGGGTATTTGGAAATCCTTTCATTGTTGGCTTTTCTTATCAGCCAATTCTTATATTTTGCTGAAGGGAGGGATTTTCCAATTTGCTTTCTTCCAACCTGTTCTGAGGTTCTGATCTATTGCATTCTGGACTAAAAGAATCTAAAGGCTCTTTTCCTAAGTGTTAGGGAGCTATGGCTATGCAAATAAGGAGCAGATCCTCCTAGTATGAGGCAACCAGTGATAGGGAGACCTGTTCCTGGTCTCAGCGGTTAGAGCAGTTCCGAGTGTAGCCAGTAATTCTTTAAGTCACTTGATGCTACAGCATTTCCATACAGTCTAAGTTGGAGGCATATGAACTTTCAGTCTGACTGGAACTGGATTTGCCAGAACAGCAGTAAATACCCTAACCAGAGAATTCTGGTTCATTCCCTTCCTGGGTAACCTTTGTGATCCTGCAGTGCGGCTCTACTGTTCTATTGAAGTCTTAACTGCTATTGCCCTGTGAACAGCTGAATTAGTTTTCTTCATAGCGTGATCCTCAGCGGCAATAAGAAAATCGCTAAATTGAGTTGTATTAAGATGACAAAGGTAAATTCCCTTGTCAATTTGTGTTTTGTGGCACATGTCATATCCTAGCATTTGGGCCTGAGAGAATGGAGGAGGCATATATTGTTATAGATTTTCCAGCGAATGCAATAGTCCCTATTTATATTTGGGCATAAATCTGACCAAAAGAAATGGGTTATTAGCAGTGTGTGTCTATGTGTGTGAGATAGCTCCTGTCTTTAATAGCCCTGGGACCCACCCCTCTAAAGTGTCCACAGAAGTGTCATTGAACATTTTTCTGGCTCGTGGTGTATTAATTTGCTCTAATATGAAACTTCTATTTCCACATTGAGTCCCTCCTAGTTAGAAATATTAAATAAACCTAAGTATTAAGTAGTTTTATTTGGAGAGACTATAAAATTTAGTCTTAGACATACCCAATTATAATTTATGGTTCAGACAATCTCTAAAAGCCTCTAAAATCATACACAAAAATTACTGTCTAAAAACAAGCCTGGTGGTTAATTGGATTGCTGACATGTATTAATAGGATTCTGGGCTGCATAAAGTTCAGTGGTTCTCAACTCTGGCTGTACATTAGAATCATTTGGGGGATCTTTTTAAAATCCCATGATCAGGAAGCCAAACCCTGGGATCACTTAAATCAGAATCTCTGGGGGTGGCCTGCATATCAATATTTTTTAAAACTCCCCAATTGATTCCAATATGCAGCAGCCAAGGTTGAGAACCAGTGATCTAGAGTGATATCTGATTTTCTCCATCACTGTGTGGTAGGCATTAGAAGAAAAGTAATGATCTTAAGTTATTCTCATACATGTATCAACTATGATTATTTGGTCAAACTACAACCCCAAATCTCATTATGTATCTGTAAGCAACTTCATTTTTACAGACTACTTTTTAGGGAGTAAAATGACCACTGTCTTCACTATCTTACCACTATGTAATTTTAAGAAACCATGAATGAAAAACGAATGGATGAATGAATGAATGGAAATAATATATATAAAGTGTGTAACAGAACATATGTTATTAGTACATTATATTAACAGTTAAAATCAAAGAAAACTTTTTATTAATTTTGGCCAAGAATGAACTAATAAGCTTTACAATAATGTTCCTTATTGGGATGGGAGAAGAAAAGCAGTAGAACATCAGAATCACCTGGAAAGCTTTTCCAAACCACTTAACTATTCACCATCCTAGATTGATTAATTTCTCCCTTTCTGGAACCACCATCAACATTCTTCCTTGAAGAAAAGTGTTAATAATGGTTATATCAGTAGGTTGCTTTCAGTAGCAAGTGACAGAAAAGGGAACTCAAAATGGCTTAAACAATAAAGGGAATTCATAACCCATGCAAGCAAAAGTCTAGAGATTGGCTGGGCTTTTGGAGAGGCTTGATCCAGTGGCCTAAAGACATCACCGAAAACCCTGCCTCTTCACTCTGCCTCTTGCAGAGTCAGAGTCATCCTAAAGCTGCATCTGCAGTTCCATGATGGCTGCTTGTGGCACTTGGGGTTCCCTTTCCTTCCTTCACTTCCAGCAGGAGAATTGATGGCTTTTCCAGCAAAACTCCTGAGATCCACTCTGATTGGATTGGATCGTGTCACATGACCACCTCTAAACCAATCATTACCTGAAGGGGGTGGGATGCACTGATTGGCTTAGTTTTGCTTATCTGCTCCATCAAAATTGATGGCTTTTGGATGGAAAAGGTAAGAGTGGAGCGTAGAAATGGATATTGGCAGTACAACCAACTAAGACCATAGAGTGGTCTCTAAGGTTGAGTGTGAATATAATTCAGTAATAATAAAATAGTGAAACTCCTTTCACAGACTGCCCCACCCCGTTTCCTCAATCTTGGCACTATTGACATTGGGGCTAGATAATTCTTTGTTGTGGGGGGTTGTCTTGCGCATTGTAGAATGTTTAGCAATATCCCTGGTCTCTACACTAGATGCTAGTAGCACTTCTCATGCTACCACCCTAGTTGTGACAACTGAAAATATCTCCAGACATTGCCAAATGCCCTTTGGGGGGTAAAATCACTCCCTTGAGAACCATTGCTTTATAGTTAGACCTCCTAAATGAAAGCCTCTATCATAGAAATGGAGACCAGTTTTTCTCCATTTCTCTAAGGTTTAGGAAAAATTTTTAAACTATAACGTGAAGAAATAAGTTAGTTGTAAGGGAAAAGTTCCCACTACCATATATGTGTATTAAACATTAAATTTATTCCTATAATCCTATGTTATTCTTTACTGGAATTCTTTTTTTAATAAGAAAAATGTTCTCACCTGTCTGAGGTAAAAATCTACTTAAAGGTGAAAGGTGTTACTATTAATAGACGACTTTTCAGGATTCCTTCTAAACATCAGTTTGTTAAATTTCTCTGCCCCTCTCAGAATAGAAGCATTGCCGTGAGTATTTATAAAATTACCAAACAATATCTTGGAAAAATAAATTTACCCTAATCCTAACCCATCCCCTTCATTACTTAAATCTATCCCAATCCCAGGAGTAAAATAAAAACTAAATGTAAATACTGCAGCACCAAAAATACAGATAAGTACATTGCTTTGCATTTGTCCCTGCTACTCAATGACCTACAAAGAAAAGGAAATTTTATACAAATAAATCTGTATCACTGATGAACATGGAACTCTCCTCCACTCTCCTCCCCTCAGCAGTTTACAGTAAGTGTTAGGTTATTGCCTCTGAATTTTTGGCTTCTTTCTGGAGTCTGTAATCCTAAAGATTTGTACACTTTTCATATTCCCTGAGTAAGACAATATTCAGAATAATCTAGTGATCAAAGCTTTGTCTCAGGTAGAATGAGGCCTTTTGGCAGGGTTTTGGGAGATAAGAGAGTTTGTTTTATCTGCTACATTGGGATGATTTTGCCCACCCCAGGGAACATTTGGCAATGTCGGGAGACTTGTTGGTTGTCACAAAGGTGGGGGGGGGGCCGCGCTATGGGCATCTAGTGGGTAGAGGCCAGGTATGTTGCTAAGCATCCCACAATGCACAGGACCGCCCCCCACATCAAAGAATTATCTGGCCCCACATGGGAAACCCTGTGCTAGCTCTAAGTCTTCAGGCAGTTTCTCTACCCAATCTCCACGTTTTTAAAACAGGTGCCTACATTTGACAACATTAGAGGAAAAATGTACCCAGTGGTACTGAATAAAAGTAGACAGAAAAAAATAAAATTTGAAAGTCAAGATTCAATTTATGGTACCATGGAAGAGTTATGCCGTCTGAGATGGAAGCGGGTCGCTTTATGTGGTTGGCGATGGAGCCACCCTAGGTACCCGAGATGAGTGGGACAGGAGGTGCTGAAAGGGGTCTTAGGCAGCTCAGGACGTGGGGGCGCTCAAGCCTGGCCCGGGACCTGGCAGTGCAGCTGCTGCGGCAGCCAAAGAGCAAGAACCCATTCTCACGAGCGCGGGAGGGGACTGGAGGTGGCAGAATAAGACGGTCCTCACGTACTTGGCCGCAGCTGCAGTGGGCATGCCGGGGGCCTCCTATGCCTCTATCGGCTGTATTGCCAGACCACAGAACTTGGGGGATCTGCAGTGGCAGGTCATGCATCAGACCAGATTGAAGCCATGATGCCTGTTAAGGATTGCATTGTTAAATGTCCCTTTAATGCAGATGTGCGTGCAAGTCTCCAGTGGAACTTTAGACCTCAGCAAACAGATATATGTCGTGCCAGGAGAGACTGCACTTATAAAGCTAAGAATCCTACTGACAAACTAGTCATCGGAATTGTTACATACAATGTAGTGCCATTTGAAGCTGGACAGTATTTCAATAAAATACAGGGCTTCTGTTTTGAAGAACAAGGCTTAATCCACAAGAGGAAGTCGATATGCTGGTGTTTTTCTACATTGATCCTGAATTTGCTGAAGATTCAAGAATGGTGAATGTTGATCTCATCACTCTTATACTTTTTTGAAGCAAAGAAAGGGCACAAGTTGCCAGTTCCAGGCTATAACTGAAGGCAGCAGCTAAGTCTGGCTTTGAATTCATGATTTTTGAAAAATCACTTATCTTGTCTTCTCAGAGGAGAAATATTATCCTATAATATGAAACCTATTTTAAATAATATGTAGTGGTGGTTCTTTTTGTTCCCTCCCAGCTAATTTAATTCCCTTTTATCATAAGAAACCTATAATTCCTATATAAAATGTGTGACTGTTCAACACCATACATAAGAGTTTGAAAGTAGTATTAAAAAACTGTTTCTTAAATATGCAGATATGGTAGAGCTTGATTCAGTACTTCCTTTACAAATTATTGGCCATTCACATTTGAAGTAGTGAATCTGAGAATTTTTAAGAAATTTATGCCCAGGGTTATGGAATTTGAGGCTACAGACCAGAATTTTTACCATTTTTAAAATTATCTCTAAAACAGTTGCTACTTTTCTTCAGTGTGAAGAGTCAACTATCTTAAAAGCTCAAAGTAGAAGAGGAATCACTAAATAACTTGAGCCAAAACAGTTTACCCAAAGTTTTACATTCTTATTTTAAATTCTGCTTTATTTTTCTGTTAAGATCTATATTGCATTCATAGTACTAAACAGATAATTTTACATTTGTAGTACGAACATAATTACTTTGAAAATGCCTAAGTATGTCCCCTAGACTTCTGCCATTTACCACAATAGTTCTAAGTCCCTGAATATGAAGTATGAGATTGTGTACATTTATTGACATCAGAAGTTCTTCTGTGGACAAATTCTGTAAAAAGATATATTATTTTAATAGTAAAAAAATTCAATTTATGGTAATTTTCACGTTCTAAAATATTTCCTTTAGGTTCTCGCTGGATCTGCACCAAATCATGGCAGGATTTTAAGAACAACATCTGACATATAAGAATCATCATAAAAATTGTACTTTTATGATATACTAAAGATAATTGTTAAATTAAATTCTACTGACCCGAATGCCACCCAAAATTCTCACTGATCATAGTGCTTTATGACTACAGTTAAACTTTGCTCATTTGTTGAGATTCTGGAATTCTTACATCTTGATGTAATGAAATTCTGCACTCTTACATCATGTTAGATAGTAGAATTGTCAGAAGCTTTCAGATCTTGACTGGTGTTTGTCTAATTAATAGTTATGAACTTTCCTTTGTTTGTCAGTATCTTGAGAATTTGAACAACAGGATAGATAGCATTCTGGTCGATGGACTTTAGGAGATGATCTTTTCCCCAGATTTACTTAATGAGTAATTAAGGGATGATGGATACACAGAATTTGGATAGGATCTGAGATTATAGGGATTTCCTGTCTTGTAAAATTCTGGGCCAATATTTTAGGTCTGAGAAATCCCCTGTGACCTCTTTCTTACTTCTAAATGATAGATATTTGGCATGTTCTGCTGGAGCATTCTGCCAGAGCTACCTCCCCCCTCCCCCTTTTTTCCTGTCCATGGTCTTCTTTCAGGCCAGCTGTAAATGGATAATATACATTCTTTCACTTTCTCCCCCTTCCTAGAGTTTTCAAGATAAGGTTGATTTCATGACTTCTCTTCCTTTTAAGGTATTTGCTGCTAAGGACCAAAGAGGAACTGGCCAGGAGTAACACAAATAAAAGAAGTTTATACTGATTCCAGAAGTTTCAAATGGGGTTTGCCTATACCGACCCTTTCTAAGACTCTACTTAGTAAATTAAGTACCTACTATGTGCCTGGTATTGTGGAGGTACTTGGAAGAATAAAATATAGTTCCTGGCCTCCAGGAAAGTATAGCTCAGGGGGAATAACAGGTAACAAAGGAGTTAATGACAACAAGATGTGTGGTGGCTGTTGTGTTGGACAACCCAGTATTCATTCTTCAACTCCACTGGTAAATCTTAGTCTAAGCCAGTTACAACCATCTTATCCTCCCTTCAGTGATTGGTTCTAGGATGGCAGGCCTTTAGACAATTTAGGTCAATGATCTATGGAGAGAGATTTGCTGTGGACTTCTGGGGAAAACTTCCTTGCCCTTCAGAGAAAGCCTATGGAAATGCAGACTCTCCCAGGAAGAAGTAGCTCTGATTGCTTCTGGTACCCATAATATAAACATGAGGGGATCCAGTCTAGGAATGATGTCAATAGACAGTGGCGTGGAGAGACAGGAAGAACCTGCGTCCTTGAGGATAGTGCAGAGTCACTGGGTCAAACTAACCCTGACGCTTGACTCACTTTAGACTTTCTGTTTTCTGAACATGAGTCAGTTTGAGTTGAGCTCTCCTCACTGACAGGCAAAAAATGCTTTGATACAGATTGTAATGGCATATTCTAAAACAAAAATTAAATCATGTGATGGGAGGTCTAATTCTCATTCTTCTCTTTTAATGTTGCAAGGAGAGTTCACCAAGTTTCCTTCTGTCTGTGTTAGAATCCACTTTTTCCAAGACTAGTCTTTCACATTCTTCTCATTCATAGAGGTCCACTTAGGGCAGAAGGATAAGTGTGAATTAGGTTATTCAGGAGTCCTCAGGTCCCATGGGTATCAATTACATTTCAGGAAAATTCCAGACTGCAATTCTCTTTATACTCTCACCAATCCTCCCTCCCTCTTACACACACACTTTACTAAATAAAAGTTAACTTGGTCATTCCCTGACTGGTGACCAACAAATTAAAAAGTTTAATGGAGAATAAAAAAGGCATATTAAAACATTTTCAGTACCCCCTCCTGAGAAGAACTAATCTACATATAATTATTTTTGTCAGTATGTTTTTTAAAAATATATTTTTATTAGAGAAGTTGTGAACTTACAAAACAATCATGTACATGTGTGGAATTCCCATACAATACCATTCCACCAACACACTACATTGTTGTGGAACATCTGTTACAGATTATGAGATAATATCATCAGACTATTACCACTAACTATGGTCTATAAAGTACATTTGGTATATTTTTTCCATACCCACCTATAATTAACACAGTACATCTTTGGCATCGATGCAAGAATATTGTTAACTATAGTCCATAGATTACATTAATAGTATTTTCCCATGCTTCTCCACATACTTACACCTTGCAATAGTGATATACATTTGTTCTAGTTCATAAAACGATATTCTTGTATTTGTACTATTAACAATTCTCATCCACCTCCAAATTCAGTTATCCAGTCCCTAGATTATTCTCTAGCTTTCTTTCATTTACATTTGACATTTACATCCCTAGACTACCCTTTCCAGCCACAATCCCATTTATAAACCAACTATGTTAGTTCTACTCACTATAATGTGTTACCATCAACTCTACCCATTTCCACACTTTTATAGTCAAGTTAATTAAAACTTCTATATACATTTAGCATCAGTATGCCTTATCAGCCCTCCTCCTATCTCCTAATAACCTATACTGCCTATACTGGAGGTTTTAACTCCATGTGTTTGTTTTTCATATTTAGTTCATATTAATGAGACCATGCAATATTTGTCCTTTTGTGTCTGGCTTATTTCACTTAACATAATGTCTTTTGGTTCATCCATGTTATCATATATGTCCCAATTTCATTTCTTCTTACAGCAACATAGTATTCCATTGTACATTTCCTTTGGCAACTGTGAATGCTGCTGCTATGATTATTTTTTTATGCGTCGAGATTGTGAATGCAATGTGGATGTTTCAGTTTGTTGTTGGTAAAACATATAACCCCCCAAATTTTAACAGCTCCTGTAACTGAGGACTGAGGGTAGGCTAAATAGTGCTTTTCAAATTTAATGTGCATATGAGTCACCTGAGATCTTGTTAAAATGAAGATTCTGATTCAGGAGGTCTGAAGTGGAGCCTGAAATTCTGCACTTCTAACAAGCTCCCAAGTGATGTTGATGGTGCTGCTCTATGGACCACATTTTGAGTGGCAAAAGGCTATAATTTGGCAGAACTCAGTTAGGCACCTTTGGGCTCCACTGGGTTCAACTTATCTCCATGTGTCTTCTCATTCTGGAACCAAGGCAGAAGAACAGATTTTATTGGGAGCTGTTCTCATTGTGGATGGCAGAGGATCAAAAGGGGAACAGGGTACGATCAAGAAGAGCATTTAAAGTTTCTGCTGCTAGGATATGCTGTAAGTCATAAATGTCCACACTCCATTGGCTAAAGCAAGTCAAATGACCATACCCAAAGTTGATGGAGGTAAGAAATTGACTCCTACATGTTGAAAACACAAGGTTATAAGTGCTGCAAGAGAAATATGTAGAGCATATAAAGGTGTCCCAAAGGAGACAGTGGAAGAGTCAGGGAAAGTCTCAGAGAGAAGATAATGATTAAGCAAGGTTTTGAAGGATAAATAGAAGTTTGCCTGGCAAACCAGGGATGGGACCTGAAATAGGGAAAGGGCATATTGAGTCAAGGAAAGAGGATAAAGAAAAAGCTATACATTCTCTAAAGAAGATAAACAAGTGGCCAATAAGCACATCATTAGTGTCTTTCACATCAACATCATTAGTCATCGGAGAAAAGCAAATCAAAACCACAGTGAGATACCACTTCACACCCACCAGGATGGCTAGAATCAAAAAGGTGGATAATAAGTGTTGGCAAGGTTATGGAAAACTGGAACCCTCACACACCATCGGTGGAGCAGCTACTTTGGAAAACAGCTTGGCAGTTCCTCGAAAGGTTAAACAGAGTTCCCATATGACTTAGCAATTCTACTCCTAGGAATATCCAAGAGAATTGAAAACATTTGGTCACACAAAAATCTGTACATGAATGTTCATAGCAGCATTATTCCTAACAGCCAAACAGTGGTTAACAACCCAAATGTCAGTCAACTGATGAATGGATAAACAAAATGTGGCCTACCTGTTTACCAGATTTTTGTCTAGGTTCTTGACTGTGCTGCAGAAATGAATTTCAAGAGTACATTGGGTGAGTTAGGCCAGTAATTTATTTGGGCAGGGTGTGACAAGAAATGGGAGAAAATAATAGACCATGGGTCCCAGGTGAAGAGGAAGGGGCTGAAAAGTGATAAAGCAGGCTGATTTACAGACTACAGTTCCCCATTATAGATTATAAATGCCCAGGTTTTACTTGCATGGCGACCATGGCAGGGAAAAACGTCAAGAGCTGGGTGTGGAGGGTAGGAACAGGGGGCCAAAGGCAATAGAGTGAATTCAGGCCTTGTGCCTGCTTTTTGAACCATTAATTATTCCACCCCTTTGCTAATGGCAGGGGAGGAGTTCCAGCTGTTTGCTGTTTTGATTGATTACCCCACCCATCAATCCCCCAATGATAAAAGTCCTTGGGGAATACCCAGGGCTTCTCCTGGCTTCTGGAGGAAATCCTATACTGAATGGCAGAATCTTGGGGAGAGTCATCCAGCAGCCATCGTGGGGGTTTTTGATGTCCATGTGGACTTCTTGCCAGGCTCCAGATCCATCTGTTGATTCCCTGTCTCACTAGCTAGCTTCATACCCATATAATGAAATATTATTCATCAAGAAAAAATAATGAAGTACTGATACATACCACAATGTTATGTTAAAGGAAAGAAGCCAGACACAAAAGTACAAATAGTGTATGATTTCATTTATCTGAAATATCCACATTAGGCAAATCCATAGAGAAAGAAAGTAGGTAATTGGTTGCTTATAGCTAGGGAGGAGTATTGGGGAAAATTGGGGCATGACTGCTAATGGGTACATTTCTTTTAGGGGTGATAAATATGCTGTAAATCAAATTGTGATGATGGTTGCACAACTCTGTGAATATACTAAAACCATTGATTTGTACACTTTAAAAGGGTGAACTGTCTGGTATATGAATTATATCTCAATAAAGCTGTTAGGGGAAAAAGCTACTCATGAAGGGGCATGGAGGCACAGGAACATAGTATATTCCAAAAACAGAAGCTGCTTGACATAGCAATTACAGAATGGGAACGGAAGAGTGTGGGAAGCCTGATTTTGGAGGACCTGAGGGCAGTAGTGAGAAGCAAGAACACTTTAGGAAGATTAGTTGTCTTAGTTTGCCAGACTGCTATGACAAATATCACACACTAGGTTGTCTTAAACAACAAGAATTTATTGGCTCACAGTTTTGAGGCTAGAAGAAGTACCAAATCAAGATATCAGCATGGCTTGCTTTCGTCCAGAATCTGTAGTGTTCTGATGCTGGCTGCTTGCAATTCTTGGAGGTTCCTTGGCTTGCATCTTTGACTCCCATCACATGGCAGTGCCTTCTCCTTTCGTGGGCTCTTCTGGTTTCTGCTGACTTCTGGCTTCTTCCTGTGTGGCCTTCTCCAACTTTTGGCTTCCAATTTCTTCTCTTTATAAGGCCTCCAGTAATATGGATTAAAGTGCTAAAATGCACCCTGATTCCATTGGCCATACTGTAAGTAAAATAACAATTTCAAAAGGTCCTATTTACAATGGGTTCACACCCACAGAGCTGCAAATTAAGAGACTTTGAGGGGCAGCCTAACCTCTCCACTGAAAATTGTCTTCAGAGGAGTTCTTTTTTTATTATTAAATATTTTTTGTCTTTATTTTTTAATGTTACATTAAAAAATATGAGGTCCTTATAAACCACCTACCCCCTCACCCCACTCCTCCCCCCATAACAACAACCTCCTCCATCATCATGAGACATTCATTACACTTGGTGAATACATCTCTGAGTACCTCATGGTCAGTGGTCCACACGATAGCCCACACTCTCCCACAGTCCACCCAGTGGGCCATGGGAGGACATACAGTGTCTGGTAACTGTCCCTGCAGCACCACCCAGGATAACTCCAAGTCCCGAAAATGCCCCCACATGTCATCTCTTCCTCCCACTCCCTACCCCCAGCAGCCACCATGGCCACTTTCTCCACACCAATGCCACATTTTCTTTGATTACTAATCACAATAGTTCATGAATAGAATATCAGTAAGTCCACTCTAATCCATACTCTATTCCTCCATCCTGTGGACCTTAGAATGGTTATGTCCATTCCACATCCATATCAAGAGGGGGCTTAGATTCCACATGGATGCTGGATGCAATTCTCCTGCTTTCAGTTGTAGGCACTCTTGGCTCCCTGGTGTGGTGGTTGACTTTCTTCAAACCAACCATCTTCAAGCCTGTAAGTGATCACTAATGAATTTTTAAAACCAAAAGAAAAGGTCAATTTCCCCAATATTTATATTTCTTCTAACACCCTGAAGCTTGGCACTATAAAATAAAATTTAAAAAAACAATTAGAGAGGAGTGGAAGTAGCTCAGTCGAGCGCCTGCTTCCCATGTATGAGGTCAATTCCTGGTCCTCCACCAAAAAAAAGAATCAAGTATAATGCACCATACTCATGTGAGATGTTATTAATAGGGGAAAATGTGAGGGGGGAGGGGTTGGGGTATATGGGAATTTCCTATATTTTTTATGTAACTTTTCTATAACCTAAAACTTCTTTAAAAATAAAGTCTAAAAAACACAATGAGAAACATAGCAACAGTTCTTTGTATTACTGGAGGACATTTTGAAATGATGTTTTAGCCATTACTGTGGCAATTCTGCATTCCAGACAGAGATAAACCACTTACATGGAGAAAACCAACACAAGAGTTAGCTGTTACCCATCTAGTGGTCTAACGCTTAATGCTTCTCTTTATTGAATGAATACTACATTCAATACAGGAAATGCATGTTTTGAAGCGCCCACAAGAGGGTATCACAATAAAGCTGATCATTTGTACTTTTTCAATCTAGGACAGATTCAGCAAACTTTATTTGCAAAGGGCCAAATAGTAAATATTTTTAGACTTTGTAGGCTCTACAGTTTCTGATGCAATATTCACATCTGTGCTCTGCTTCATTACAATGAACTAGTTTTCAACTGGCAAGCTTGGTCTTGTTCAACAAATCAGTATTTTGTGAAAATTTCTGACTTTAATTTTATAAACCCTACCCTGGCTTTTGCTCTGCGAGAGTCTTGCCAGGGGCTGCTCTTCCCTATATATTCCCCAAATGCTAGTAAATTCTGAATAGTTCAGTTGCCTTTGAATTACTCTTTGACAGTTAATCTGAAGACTCCACCCCACAGGGCCTAACCCTGCTGTGTTGGATCATCTTGTCCAGCAGTAAACTCACGGTAAGATTTGCCTTGTCTCATCACCAAGCACCTCAAAAGTTGTGCTCTGACCGTTATAAAATAAATAGACTAAGCAAATTCATAGAGTCAGAAACTAGAATACAGATTATCAGGGGCTAGGGTGGGGGTAGGGAAGGGGGAGTTAATGCTTAAATTATACAGAGTTGCTGTTTGGGACCATGGAAAAATTTTGGTAATGGATGGTGGTGATGGTAACACATGATGAATGTAATTAACAGCACTGGATTTTATATTTGGATGTGGCTAAAAGGGGAAATTTTAGGTTGTATATATGTTACTAGAATAAAAGTTTAAAACATAGGACAGTACAAAACAGTGAACCCTAATATAAACCATGGATTATAGTTAATAGTACAATTAAAATAATATTCTATCATCAGTTGTAACAAATTTACCACATTAATGCAAAGTGTTAATAATAGGGTGAGTATATGGGAACTCTGCATTTCTTGCGTGATGTTTCTGTAAACCTATAACTTCTCTTAAAAAAAAAAGCTGTGTTTAGGGAAGCATAGGGTGATCTGAATCATGCAGATGTCACTGGCTGGAAAAATCAAGAAAACTATCAAGACGATCACAAGCAGCACAGAGATGATGAAGACAAAACCCAGAACTTGTGAAAAAAAAAAACTAAGGGTGTTCATTTCCACATCTAAAGAAAAAAGTCACTTCTCTAGGAGCCAAAAATTTTGCCTTTTTCTACTTAAGAATTCTACATACTTATACTCCCAAAAGGAGTTTTTTTATGTGCAATTAATAACACTGAATTGTATACTTGCAAGCGGCTGAAATGGGAAATTTTGGGTTGTATATATGTTACTACAATAAAAAGTTTTGTTTTTTTTTTTTTTTAAAGAATGGGTCTTAAGTTAAAATGCCTTTTCTAAATAGCAGGACCGCATTTCCCATTCTCCTCCCATCCCCAAAGAATCTGCTTGGCAAAGGATTGAGCTTCCCACCCCTAACCCAACCCCACCTTTTCTTCATCTTTATTCTGCTCCCCTTCAAACCCTTTTTACCCTCTGTTTTAGGATTCCTTATCTCTCACCCCAAAACTTGCCCTGTCCTCCAACTACTTGGAGCTTCACAAAAATTTGAGAGCCCCAAAGGATAAATTCCTTGCAGTAAGATGATAAATTTTAACGATTAAAATGTTATTTTCTGGGGAAGCGGTTGTGGCTCAATCAGTTGGGCTCCCGCCTACCATTTGGGAGGCCCTGGGTTTGCATCCTGGGGCCTCCTTGTGAAGGCAGGCTCACGCACATGCAGTGGAGAGCTGCCAGCTCAGGCACTGCAGAGAGCTGCCGGCCCACAAGCGCTGTAGAGAACTGACTCAGCAAGGTGACGCAACAAAAAAGGAAGACAAGCAAAAATGCAGACGAGCACACAGCGAATGGACACAGAGAGCAGACAGCAAGCAAGCCGCAAGATGAGGGGGAAATAAATTTTTTAAAAATAATAAAATACAAACATAGAAGAATGTGCAGCAAATGGACACAGAGAGCAGACAGCAAGCAAAAACCCACAAGGGGTGGGGATGCAAAAAAAAAACATACAAAAAAAATTTATTTTCTGGGGCCTGAAAAGCTACCACAGATCTCTCCTTTGGGAGGCAAAAGCAATTTAAGATTCCAATTAACGTTTTTTTTCCTTTGTAAAATGTTTCCATCATTACCACCTCCCCTACCACCAGATCACAAAGTACTCTTGGGTCTACTCCGGTTTATTTTAGAGCTGCCTTGAGTTGCTTATGTAAACGGAAGAACAACACCCCCCCTAGCCCTCAGTCCTAATCTCAGGGCTTTACTCTAGTTAGGGGTTTACGGCACTATGTTGATGCCCTCTTTCTGTTTGCAGGAATTAAAACAGAAAATGCCTGCTTTGACTGAAGCATGGCTCTCAAATTTGAGTGTGCGTCAGAATCCCTGGAAGACTTGTTAAAACACAGACTGGTGGACCTCACCCCTACCCCCAGAGTTTCTGATTCAGTATGTCTGGGGTGGGGCAGGAACACTGCATTTCTAACCAGTTCCCAGATAATGCCGAGGCTGGTGGTCCTGGCACCACACTTGGAAAGGAAAACGGTTAATGTCAAAACCTCTGCTGTGTCTTTGCACCCCTGAAGGTGGTCCCCAGAGTAGACAGCTTGCTCCTCCACAAGGGCTTGTACTGAGCTTGTTTCCTGTGCACCACTGGTGTTAGAGAAGTCACAGACCTGTTAAGCCGCCATGGTCCAGCCCTCGCCTACCCCACCTCCTCCTCTGCGGGAACCACAAACGCACGTTAAGCGGCTATCCTCCACATCCTTTTCTGTTGCGTGTCATGCCCCAACCTGGGGGAGATGGTAAGTCTCCTGAAAAGGCCCGCCAGGCCTTAAACCTGGAAACCGGGAACAAGTGACCCCAGTTGCTTATCAGAACAGGATTTCTCAGTGGCAGGACCCTCTCGTCAGCAGGTGGATAAAAGCCACACTCCAACAGTACAAATTGGTCTCTTCTCCTATATGAAGCAGAGCTGCCATCTATTGACTCAACCTGAGCAGTTTTTGGCCACCCGGGGAGACTGGCTGTGATGGGACTTCTTCCCCTGCTCTTTTGGACTCTGTGCTTTCTAAGTAGCAATGAGATTATTTGCTCCTCTGGACTCTTTATACAGTTCAAGTAATAAAGAGATCATTTACTAAAAGTTTCTGTTTTGCCCTGAACCTGTGCACCATTATAGCAACTTGCTCCACAGTTGGCATCTGGGTGGGAGGTGGAAAAGGGGAATGAAATCTGCTTGGCCTAATTATATAATCTGTTAATTTGTGGCAGAAGAGTTTTGCAAATCATCTTGCCTTTGGGAAAGTTTGTCCTCTTTAATAGGATTTACATCTACTGTTGCTGAGAATTAATTTTTGTTCCTGGGACAGGTGTTTATTTTGCCCAGTTTGGTCACCAGGGACTGGAAGTATAAAGGCACACAATTTCAGTCCATCCTGACGGACAGAGAACTCAAAAGGAATTGGCATATTACACGAGAGACCTTGGACTTTTCTCCTGGACTTTAAGACTGTACTGCTCAAAAATTACAGAGCCTTTGACTATAGCTGAAAGTGGAGAGAAATGTGCTTTATGTGGGCTCTCCAGAAGCTGACCCTGAGATGAGGATTTGTGTGCCAAGAGGTTTTTTAAGTAAGTGCTCTCAGAGGAGACCTGTAAAGGGATAGAGAAGTAGGGCAAGGAAGGGGAGGAAGCCAGGGTGTGATCTCAGGCTCAGACCCGACCACAGCCTGCTCCTGCAAGGGAGCTCTAAGAGTGTAAGTTATGCCTCCGAGTTTATCTCAACCTAAGGCCAGAAAGTTGGGCTTTCATACTTCTCTTCCTAACCATCCCTGGCTCCTTCTGACTCTTCAAAACAGATTTAGTAGCCCAAGAGTAGGCTTCCAAAAAGAGTCTCAGGTACAGCCCATTAGAAGCAAAAGTATGCAGAAGGCAAAGGAGGGGTGTGTAGAAAGCATAAAAGGGATCCAAGGGGATTTGAGTGGAGCACAGATAGTGTCTGCCAGAGAAGGTGATATACCTCAGGTGAAATACATGAGGGTAGGAGGTAGTATTTTCCTAAAGTGGAGTGAAAGTGTATACTGAACAAATTTGGAAGGGTGAGAGGAGAGTGGACCTAGAGGCCCGGGAGCAAGGCTAAGAACTGGAATAGGCCTTCAAAGGGACCCCACCCTCCCCAATATGTCCTTTGTTCTTTTCCTTTGGATTATAAGAGCAGTTAAATTTTTTCCTACCTTGTATTGTCATTAAGTTATCCAAAATGGTCAGTAAAGCCTTAAATGTATTATCACCTGCTGTTGTGAGGATATCAAGGCCAGGGTACTCAGGAAGTATGGCCAATCCCTTACGACTCTCCACTGCTCAGTGACAGCATCATCTCATGGAGGAAGGCACAGCTCCAGGTGGTGGCCCAGAGCAGGAGCTCACGAAGCAGGTGCCAAGTGGATGACTCAGGAGCAGACTGATGACAAACTCCATTTTCTCCAAATATAACAGGAAAAAAGTCACCTTGAAGAGAGTAAGGGCAAGGTAATACTTGAGCTGCACTTAGAGTTTGTCCTGCACCAGATGTGAGAGGTTCTTACAAGAGATGCCACCTTCATACTTTGACCTTGTAAAAACAGATTGTTATCAAAACGGTGATGGCACAAGGCATTGACTCTCTGAGCCAGGTGAATGGATAATGAATGATCTTTCCAGAAAAATGTAGGCCAGGAGGCATATCCAGTTTTTATATCTGACAAAACCAAAATTATAGTTGGGATTATCATCTTTTCTTAGCAATATACTTTGACTGTAATTTAGTATTAGATGGTGTTATATACTTAGTAACATTAGTCAGCCTTATTAAAATGGATCTGATGACATATTTTTCCTTTAAAAAATATTCTAAGTTTTTACTCTTTTCAAAATGTTGGATGACTAAATAGGAGGTATTTTGTCTACATGAACTTCTTTGCATAAGGTAAAATAGTAAGCTTCAATATAGGCATACTCTTAATATATAAATATTTAAATTACATAAATATTAAAATTATATGTACATTAATGCCTGCTATCTTCCCTTCTTATATGTAGCTTATATGTTTATATTTACATTATATATTTATGTACACTAGTAAATAAGATATACGTGTAAAATTTTAGTATTTCAACATAAAATTGTAATATATACACAAATTTACACAAATATATTTTTATTTTTCTGACTGCTAAATATAATTTTTAATTTTCTGAGTTACGGTTGATAATTCTTGTAAAACCATGCAATATATGGACTGGCTTAGGTACTAGAGTATTGTGGATAATGAAAAACATTTTTGGTTTTAGCCCTTGTCCTTGGAAATCTTTCTCCATGATAGTACTAGTCCACTTCCCTACTTCAGCAGGTATGGTATAGTGAGTGTGATTGAGTCTTTGAGTGATGATGTAGATCTTGCTTTGCCTTCAAAGCCTGATCCTGAATGTTGTTTTCATTATAAGTTTATGGATGTGAGTAAATTTTGGACTTCTTCATTTTCTTGTGATTTTCCCCTTTCCAGAATTTTGAACGGATGTTCTAATGGACTGTAAGCCTCTGCTGAATGGGTCCTTCACCTTGGGAAGAATTAGAAACAGAAGGGGAAAAAAAACAGATAAAAGTAGCAGCTGTGATTCCTAAAGTCACTGCTAGAATATCTGTAATTTTTCATATAAATGTTAGGAAGCCCAAGGGTTCCTAGGCAGCACTTTTTATATAACATTTAATTTAAAGGGAACGATAAACCTTGTCTTCTGGGAAAACTCAAAACTAAGATGTAGCTCTTGTTAACAAGGTTGTTTACAGGTTGGTTCTCCAAGGCCACTGCTAATTGGATGGAGGAGGAGGATCCTGCCAACTCCCTTTTTTCTCCTCAGAGCTCTGGATGGGTGGGGAAGAACATTCCATTTCTGCAAGCCTTTTGGCCTGCCATTTTCCCAGCACACGCCTACTGCCAGTTCTTCTCTGCCTTCAAATCACAGCTTACACTCAGCTCTTCTATCTCCCTGCCCTGAATGTAAACCAGAGGATAACCCTATGATTGTGTAAACTGAGATGTTAATGTAAACTGAGATCACCCGCTCTCCACTTCCCTTCAGCTTTACAGAATGACAATGGCTAACGTTTTTTGAGTGCTACTGTATATCAAGGGCTTACATGCCATAATCTCCCAGAGTCTACTCTCAGGGTCCCAATTTTACACATGAGAAAAGAGAAACTCAGAAAGGTTTTAAAACTCTTTAAAGCTCATGTAACTGGGAAAGACCCAGGAATTTGAAATAAGCCTGTTTGGCTTCAGAGCCTGAGTTCCTGCCACTATATTGGCTCAGCTCCTGTTAGGTCTGCTGGCACTCTGAAGGACTCTACACTTCTTAATTATTTGTTTCTGAGATTTGAAATCTTGAAAACAAAGTATTCTAAAAAAGTCAAGTCAAATTAAAGAAGGATGGCATTAGATGCCCTGGGAAAGTCTGCTTGTATGCTTTTTTCCCTCGATTTCAACCAGAAACTGGATAAGCAGGCATGCCTCTTCAGATAGAGAGCTAGGGGGTTCGGAAAACTGCAAGCAGCAGAATGAAAGTCTTCCCTAGTTCTGGCACCATCCAACACATAACATGTCTATTAGTTTTCTATTGCAGCTGTAACAAATTACCACAAACAGAGTGGCTTAAACAGCACAAATTCATTACCTTACAGGTCTGGCGGTCAGAAGACCAAACTGGGTCTCACTGGGCTAAAATCAAGATGTCGACAAAGCTGTGTTCCTTCTAGAGGCTCTCGGGAAGAATCCATCTCCTTGGCTTTTGCAGCTTCTCTAGGCCGCCAGCATTCCTTGGCTCACAATACTTCCTCCATCTTCAGAGCCAGCAGCATAGCATCTTCAAATCTCTCTCTCTCATTCTCTGACTCTGACTCTCCTGCCTCCCTCTTTCCCTTATAAGGACCCTTGTGAATACACTAGGTACATCCAGATAATCCAGGATAATCTCCCATCCCAAGGTCCTTAACTTACATCTGCAGAGTCCCTTTTGCCATGTAAGGTGACAAAGTCACAGGTTCTGGGAATAGGACATAGACATCTCTAGAGGGCCATTCTGTCTCCCACAAGTACCAGGTTATGTGCAAAACATTGTGTATGCGTGGAGTAAGCAGCAAACAAGAGCAGCCCTGCCCTCATTGGAGTTTACAGTTCAATGTCACCATTCCCCATCCACCTACAAAAAAAAAAGATTGTGAATTATATATGACAGCAAGACCAGAAGTCACTGCATCTTTTCAAGCTAGCAACTCTAAATCAAATTAAACTCTTTCCTTGTTTTAACCCCTACAACCAACTAGTTAACAAGTCCTGCTTAATCTACTTGAGGAATGATTCAAGTATTTCACCACAACCTCACGAACACTGACTCATTGGTTGCCACTATGGTATTGTAATCACTTCAGAACCTGTTTCGCTCCACCATCTTCCCCTGAGCCAGTCAAGTGTCCTCACGATGGCTGCAGTGAACATGCTAGAAAAAAAATTACCCTTCCTCTGAAATCTTTCATTAGTTGTCAGTTGTCCCAGGAAAGAAAACAAAAGGCCTCTCAAGCAGTCACAAAGGGTGGTGGTGAGGAAATAAAGATTAACATTTAATGTGTTCCTACTATATGCCAGGTATTGAGTCTTTGAGTTTATATATACTGTGCCATTTAAATTTCAAAACAACTAAGGAAAGTCAGCATTATCATCATCATCATCAATTGAATGGAGGCATAGAAGAATTAAATAACTTGCTCAAAGGGCAAAGATAATTGGTTGAACTAAAGTGTAGGCCCCATAGTATGTAGAAATTGACAAGATGATTTTTTTAAATTTTAAGGCAAAGGACTGGAGAAACCAAAGTGGGAGCGATTTCAACCCCTGATTTCAAGACGTATTATAAAGCTTTGGTAACTAACAGTGTGATATTGATGCAAACTTAGACAAATATATCAGTGGAACAGAACTGAGAGTCCAGAAACAGGCCCTCACATATATGTCAATTTGACTTTTTACAAAGGCACAAAGGTAATTCAATGGAGAAAGGCTAGTCTCTTCAACAAATGGGGTTGGAAAGATTGGGCATCCATGTGCAAAAATAATCCTTGACTCACACCTCACAACTTATAGAAAAATAAACTCAAAGGGGATCACAGACCTGAAACTAAAATTTCTAAAAGAAAACATAGGAGAATATCTTTGTGACCTTGGGTTATGCAAATAGATATTTTAAATCTGACACCAAAAGAATAATCCATAAAGAAAAAATTGATAAATTGGAATTCATTAAAATTAAGAATTTTGGCTCTTCCAAAGACACTGTTAAAAGAATGAAAAGATAGGCTACATTCATGGGAGAAAATATGATCAAAATACATATCTGATATGGAATTTGCATTCAAAATATATAACAAATATATACAACATAAATAAAAGATTTCAACAGATACTTCACCAAACACAAAGGCATGGCATATCAGGTCATGAAAAGATACATCATTAGTCATTAGGGAAATGCAAATTAAAACCACAGTGAGAGGGATGGAAAAGTTGTGCTAATGGATGATGGTGATGGTAGCACAAAACTGTGAATGTAATTAACACCCTGAGTTATATTTCTGAATGTGGTTAAAGGGAATTTTTACATTATATATGTTACTAAGAGAAATTTTTTTTTAAAACTCCATGAGATATACTAGAAACTTATTAGAATGCTTTAAAACAAAACAAATGTGTCAATACCAAGGGCTGACAAAGATGCCAAGCAACAGAATGTCTTGAACACTGTTTTTGGGAATACAAATGGTAGAGCCTCTATAGAAGACAGTTTGGCCTTTTCTTATAATGTCAACCTTATGCTCACCATATGACCCAACATTGCCATTCTTGGATATTTACCCAGTGAAATGAAAACTTACAATCAAGAAAGTCTTTGTAGCAGTTTGATATGACTTACAAATTCCAAAACAGATATTTGATTATGTTTGTAAACTGGTCTGTTCCTCGGGGTGTGATAACCCTTTGATTTATTAGATTCAGCTGAGACCAGTCTGATTACCTGATGTCAAGATTAGGGCATGCAGGGCTGAGTCCCCGACCCCTTGGTGGGCTGATAAAATAGACTCTCACATGGAAGTAGACACACAGGAGAAGAACACAGAGGAATAGAGACAGCTGCACAGACACAGCAGAGGCCCTGGGAAGAGAGATGAGCCTGACAGTTTACAGCTGACCTTGCGAGGAGACCAGAGCAGCTGAGCCCAGAAAGAAGGGAACCCCCGGGGAGACAGAGGAGCCTTCTGCCACACTCCAGCTGAGATCAGAAGAAGCGGGGACCACAGTGCCTTAAGAGGAAGAAGGAAGGCCGAACCCTTGCAGACCATCACCTGCCATCTTGCGTCATCAAGTGGCATATGACTTTGGGTGGGGAAGTACCTCTGATGGTACCTTGAGTTGAACTCTTTGGGGTCTTGTGACTGTAAGCTTCTACCCCATATGAAAATCCTTTATAAAAGCCAAACAGGGTTGTGACACTGCATCAGCACCCCTTTGGCTGACTAATACAGTCTTGTTTCTGAATGTTTATAGCAGCTTTTCACATAAGCGCCTTAAAAAGGGAAGCAACCCAAAAGTCCTTCAACTGCTGAATGGGTAATGGGCAACCAAACTCTGGTTCATCCATATGATGGAACCATACTCAGCAATAAAAAGGAACAGACTACTATTACACACAATGAATTGGATGGCTCTTCAGTGTATGGTGAAAGAAGCCAGTTCCCCAGAGGCTATTTCTGTCCGATCCCATTTATATGACATTCTGGAAAAGGCAACACTACAGGGACAGAAAAGAGATCAATGGCTGCCTGGGGCTCTGGTTAGGGGACTAAGGGAATTTCAGGAGTTAGAACAGTTCTATATCGTTATTGTGGTGGTGATTATGTAACTATGCATTTCTCAAAATTAACAGAATTTTATACTGAAGAGGGTGAATTTTACTCTATGTATACTATAGTTAATAATTTTTTAAAAATCCATGCTTGACCCTCAATGGGTATAGAACAAACCAGTTTGCTGCCAGTAAATCAGGACGATGATTTTGCAGTTAATTCAATTCTCTTCTTCCTCTAGCATATCTTATCGTGGCGGTGCGTTTTCTCAGCATGTGCTAGTCTCCCCTGAGCTGCTGACAGGGCGGGCTGCAACTGGAGTCCTTATAATCAGCCAGTGTGCTCATTAACATGTTTGTAAGGCTCAGGGAGGGTATGCACTCAGAGTAATTAAAAATAAAACTCATCTTGTGGGAAGGCCATGCAATTAGGCAGCTCAAATGGAAGGGATGGCCAAGCCATGATAAGCATTGCCAGGCCAACTAATGCGTGCTGGAATACACTCACATCCGGGTTCAGAGTCTCATCCAATGCAGCTGGGGTCCCAGCAGCCTTGGGGTCCTCCCTTGGAGAGTACGGAGTAGGTCACGCCCTTCATTTTTGGCCTTGTTGGCCATAATAGCTGAAAAAATAAACTCACATGAAGTTTTCCATTTCACTTGGATGAAGTACAACTTCCCTTCTTCGTATGCCCAGATATATAACAGAGCTCATTTTTCTGTATCATTAGGAAGGAATGGCCGACTTCTCCCACTCATCTTCAGCCCTAGGTGTAGCAGATGCTGCGGGTGCCTGCCCATCTATCTCCCCTTGGACTCACTATTCGGGACAGAGCCTAATCCAAGCACTCTGCCTGAAGGCATGTCGGGCCACCTCAGGGAATAAAGTCAACCCCACCCCCACCCAAGCAGCAGTCCTCAGCCAGTGAGGAGGAAGACTTCAAGGATAAATACCCCAGCCTGCTTGCTTCTAGGGTAGAACAACTCTGAGACTTGTTCTGCACTGTCTCCCAGAGGCCCCCAGCAGGGACCAGTTGCCCACAGCAGGCTTTTGCATAGAAACACTCCTTTATTGTTCTCTTTCCCTTCCCAGTGTCAGTTCCCCTTTGCCTTACCAGTGCTCTGTGGGATTATCTCCTAAATAAAACTACTTGCGCTCAGTCCTTGTCTCAGGGTCTGCTTCCGGGGGCACCCAACCAGAGACAATTCGAGATCAATTCCATCCCATCTTTGGTGGGATACACCTCTCTACAAAGTGAGATATGCTGAGGGACCTCAGCTAATGGGCTGCACTGCGATAGCACTCACAATAAGAAAACTACCCCATAGGAAATAGGCAGATATATTGACCAACCAATCAAAAATATAGGGATGGCAAATGAGCTCATGAAAATACACTCAACACCATTAGACGTTAGGAAAGGCCAATTAAAGTTACAATGAGAAACCCTAGCTACTTACTGAAACAGCTTAAATACAAAGTGCTGACAGGGATGTGGAGCAACTGAGCTCTCATAAATAGCTGTGGGAAGGCCAACGACAGGCAGGCAGCAGGTGGCGAGGGGCCATGTTTGGGGACGGGACTAAGGTGAGGCAAGTGAGGCACCAAGGGCCCGGACCCAGCAGGGGCTCGCACATCCCTGAGAGTGGCTGCCTCCTTGAATGGTGTGCCCGGGACCCCTCACTTGTCGCACCTTAGCCCAGGCCCTGCACCTGTGCCTGCTGAGAAGCAGGAAGTCTAGTCTGCAGGCTAGGAGCCCCAGCAGAGGCCTTCGACTTCTTTCTCTGTTAGCTTTGTAACCTGACTCCCAGGCAGGTCGACTGCCCTGAGGGCCCTTCTACACCCTCAGCCACTTCTCATCCACCACATCTCCAGTTCACAGAACAGGAAAGCGGTGCTGCCCCTTCTAATGAGTTTCTCTACCCAAAGGAACTGACACTTTGCCGACCCAGTACACGGCCCATCTCCTGAGGACAGAGCGTGAGCGGGATCATGGCGTGTGACGCCTGGGAGAGCGTGGTAGGCAGCTAAGCCCACCTAGTCCAGTTGGAAGAATAAGGCCATGCTTGAATGAGGATCAGAGCTCATTTTCCTCCTCAGCTGCTGAACTATATGGAGCCGGGATCTCATCAATGCAGGCTTTATTAAAGTTGGATATCAAAATAGTATTCAGTTATCAAGCTCTTCATAGTTAGCCTACATTTGGCATTGGGGGAAAAAAAGGGAAGGATGCTGAAAAGAGTTGAGGAGCAAAACTGCAGGCAAGCTTCCTTGAAGTGCTCCGGAAGTATCCATTTGCACAAAGACAAGGGATACACTAGTGGAAAATGGTTCCTCTGTATTCCTGTAGGAAGGTCATCTCTAAGAAACTCTATCAGTTCAGGGGTTTGTAGTCCTAATTCCATATGCTGTATCTATTGTAATATGCAACAATCATAATTCATTATTGCTATTGGTAATAAGGCCACACTTATTTTAAAAGTAGCCTGTAGGGGGAGCAGTTGTGGCTAAAGCAGTTGAGCACCAGCCTCCCACATGGGAGGTCCCAGGTTTGGTTCCCAATGCCTCCTAAAGAAGACAAACAAACAACAAGCAGACTACAAACAAAAACAATATGCAAAAATAAGGAGTGGATAAGAAAAAAATCAAATGAGCAGGATCAGATGTGACTCAAGCCGTTGAGCACCCGCCTTCCACATGGGAAGTCCCACGTTCAATTCCCAGAGCCTCCTAATGAAAAACCACCAGAAAAACAAAAGAAACAAAGAAATAGACAACGAGCAGACAATGAGCAAAAACAACAAGCAGCACAAACAACAAGCAAAACAGATGAGGGAGCTGAGTGTGTGGGGGGGTGTAGCTTGTGATTCAGGATTTCATGCATTTATCTTGGACTCCTACCATGACTGAGCTTTCCTATGAATATCATAATATCATTAAGACTAGCTCGAAACAAGAAATTCTTTCTAAAAAACCTTTTGAAGATGGCTGGCAGATTTTAAGGCACATAAACTAATGGAAAACAATGACCCCTAAATTATGCTCAATCAAATCAATCCAAATCCATCATTAGGACTTTAGCTATGGTCTCCAGTTAACAAAACATTTAAAATGTATTGCCATGTCACAGACAACAATAGTCCTTAACCCTATCAGACCCATATCCCCTTTCGAAATGAAGACTTTAATGTCCCTTTACTATCCTGAACTGCAGTCCAGACAATATAACTTACCGACCACATAATATCAAAAATAAAAAATAAAATGCCCTTACTCTCCCAGTCGGAATATAAAAGGAACCTGATTATGCATAAGAAAGCCCTGTTAAGTGCGCATCTATATGAAAACCTTGGGCACGAGATCACCCGGAACCCCAAAGAACTTGCCCCCAAAATATAGTCTCCACGTACGCAGGAGCTACGAAGACTGACTCATTCCGGTGTGTTGAACTGGTGATAGACACCAGGTGCAGCTGTGTCACAATGACGAGATTCCAAACCAGGGATCAGTTTCTGGTACCTAGCCCCGCCCCTCCCCGCCCCCCCCCCCCCCGAAAAAAATGACTATGACCTCCCATGTGTTTCCTGGCACTGGCATTCCTCAGAAATCAGTGCACATTAATCCTGCACAAACAAAGCACCTCCTTTGTTCTTTGGTGACTCGCGCTCCTGCGTGTAGGTTTTTAATATTAAATTGAAAAGAAAAGGGCAGGCGGTGTGCTAAAGTCAAAAAGGAAGGGCAGGACGCTGTCCTCCGAGGAGAAGGGCGCGCCGTGTGCAGCGACGCCACGTGCTGCGTGCACGCGGCCGACGTACTGCGTGCGGAGGACGTGCTGCGTGCGGAGGACGTGCTGCGTGCGGAGGACGTGCTGCGTGCTTCCGGTGGCCGAGAGCCCGGCTCAGTGCGGCCTGGAATGCGGTGAGGCGGCTTTCTCGGCCCGGGTCCTGTCGCGAGGCTCCTGCACGAACCTTGGCGCCGCGGCCCGCGCAGGTACAGGGGTTTTCCAAATCGTGCACGATTATTGTGGGGCGTTTCTCTGTGGGCGGGTTTCCCGGTGTCCATGTTGAAATCAGGCCTTGCCCAGCAGTGTGGAGATTTCGTACCGTTGTAAATAGGAAGATGTGGTTTTATCACCTGCTTCAGCGTGCGTTAATTTTCTTCTTTTTTAGCTCCTCCGGTTTATCCTACAATGGAACGAGCTTTAGAACTTGCTTTGGATCGTGCTGATCACGCCATCGAAAGGGCCCAACAGAGACCTCCTGAGAGGAAATACTTACCTAGTGGGAAAAAGTCTCTCTCTCAAAAACTTTATGACTTGTATGTTGAGGAATGTAAAAAAGAGCCCGAGGCTACCGAGAATTTAAGAAGCAATGTGAACTTGTTAGAGAAGCTTGTCGCAAAAGAGAGATTGCCATGTTTAGTGGTCAACCTATACCCAGGAAATGAGGGATATTCTCTAATACTCAGGGGGGGAAATGAACCCGATTCTGAGACCATTCGCCTGCCTTACGAACAAGGGGAATTGCTTCAATACTTGGATGCAGAAGAATTGCCTCCTGTTTTGGTTGATCTCCTAGAAAAATGTCACGTTAACATGTTTCATTCTGGATGTGTCATAGCAGAAATACGTGACTACAGGCAGTGCAGTGATAAGGAATCTCCTGGTTACCGAAGTAGGCATATTCTCTTACGTCCAACTATGCAGACTTTAATCAGTGATGTGAATTCAATAACAAGTGATAACCATAAATGGACCCAGGAAGACAAACTTTTGCTTGAGAGCCAACTTATCTTAGCTACAGCCGAGCCCCTGTGTCTTGATCCTTCTATATCAGTAACCTGCACTGCAAACAGACTGCTGTATAACAAGCAAAAGATGAACACACCCCCAATGAAACGGAATTTCAAGAGGTATTCTTGGTCCTCTCTGAATCGGCAGCAGGAGCTGTCTCATTATCCACCTCCTCCTCATCTAAGATTTTTGACTTCTTCCCCAAAAAGCAAAGGAAGAAAGGCAGGTCAGGAGTACGACCTCAAAATCTCTAAAGCAGGAAATTGTGTAGATATGTGGAAACAGAGTCCCTGTAATTTGGCCATACCTTCGGAAGTGGATGTGGAGAAATATGCTAAGGTGAGAAAGTATATCCAATCTGATGACTCAAAACTACCATTTTGGTCAGCTCATGATCTAAATAATGACTATGGATTTGAATGTGAAGCTGGCAGTCAGTATCAGAAAGCAAAGCTGACTGTCATGCAGTCACTTGACGATCCATTTATCTCTGGTAACATACAGCCATGTCTAGAAGATGGAAACAGCAGGGGTAGCAAGCTCTCTCCCTGCCCCTCCTTCACAGATGACCATTCAGATGGGTTCATAATGGGATCAAAGGCCTATGGTGAGCATGGACTCAGGCAGTCCCAGGAATTGATCCAGAAGGGAGTCGGATGTCCACCCAAGATGTCACACAGCTCCAGTGGCTCAGCCAGTCTGAGTCATCTTTCTCTACAGAAGGAAACCTTTTTGGCTCAGTCTTCAGTATCAGGAAAGGGAGTGAAACGTCATCGATCACCCACCAAACTTCCCTCAAGTTCAGGAACCCAATCCTCAGGTTACGGTTTTACTCTACTACAGGCAACCAGCAGTTTTAAATCTCCAACTCCTCCTGCTGCTGAGCCATCATGTCCTTCCTGGAAGTCATCTGCGAACCTCAATGGAGTCAGCATACCTGCCCCAGCTGTACCGTCACCTGCCCCAGCTGCCCCACCACCTGCCCCAGCTGCCCCGCCACCTGCCCCAGCTGCACCGCCACCTGCCCCAGCTACACCGCCACCTGCCCCAGCTGTACCGCCACCTGCCAGCTCATCACAGAGAGCCACAGCCAGCCAGGTCACGGTCAGCTCTGCTGGACTGAACTTGATCAGTGTAGTGGGCTTAGCTGGTGGATCGCAGGCTCTCGTGTGTGGGTCAAACCCCGTGCTGAGCTGTACCTCTCCTGCCACCACTTCTGCAGGAATTAATCTGAGTGGCCTGCCTCCCTCGGAAGGTGCCCTACCAAATGCAGCGCCAGTGGCAGCACAGCCAGCTTCTCAAGGAGGCATTTCCCTTGTGATAAAAAGTGCTTCGAATCTCAGGCCCTTAACTGTGCTCCACCTCCCAAGAGGCTCACTCATTTTGAATGCTCTGCCCCAGCAGCCGCAGCAGCTCTCTCAGGCCACTCCTCAGCAGCCACTTCAGCAGCCCACAGCTCTTGGTCCTCGACAGCCACAGGTTCAGGGTCCTCAGCAAGGCTCAGTCAGCCCAGGACAGGCCTTACCCGCTCAGCCAGCTGCCGTCATTAACGTTACTGGGGTAAAGACTTGTGTGCAGTCCCAGCCAGCCCCGTCGTCTCACGTTGGCTCTGCCCAGAAGACACCCCAGCAGAGCCTGCCTTCACAGAGATTCCAGTTCTTCAGGGTCTTACCACAGCAGCAGCAACAGCTCCAGCAGTTCCGAATTGTGCGGCTTCCAGTGGGTGCGGAGACCGAGGCTGCCGCGGCAGCACCAGCATCTCAGCCACTTCGGCGTCAGCCTCCAGAGACAGGCGGCAGCCAGTCCAAAGTTACCACTCCAAAGGCCTGAGTATCGTGTTATTTCTTTTCTCTCTCTTTTTTTTAAAGATTTATTTTTTATTTCTTTCTCTCCGCCCCCCCCCCCCCCGCCTGCTGTCTGCTCTCTGTGTCCATTCGCTGTGTGTTCTTCTGTGACCGCTTCTATCCTTATCAGCGGCATGGGAATCTGTGTTTCTTTTTGTTGCATCATCTTGTGTTAGCTCTCCGTGTGTGCGGCACCATTCCTGGGCAGGCCGCACTTTCTTTCGCGCTGGGCGGCTCTCCTTACGGGGTGCACTCCTTGGGCATGGGGACCCCTAGGCGGGGGACACCCCTGCGTGGCAGTGCACTCCTTGCGCGCATCAGCACTGCGCATGGGCCAGCTCCACACGGGTTAAGGAGGCCTGGGGTTTGAACCGCGGACCTCCCGTGTGGTAGGCGGATGCCCTATCCATTGGGCCAAGTACGCTTCCCTCTTTTCTCTTTTTTAAGAAGCTCAAGAACAGTGAAACAAAGGGACTGTGAGTGTTTACTTCATTGTTGTTTTTTGAATATGTCAGTAGCTTTCATTGCTAGATATACAAATTTGATACAGAAGGCCAGCCCTCTGCTTTTAAAATAGAAGCAGGCAAGTCATTTAATGGACTAGGGTTGGTGCCCAAGTCACTGCTTTTAAAAAATGATTCAAAGTATGTAGTAAAAATAGCATATACCAAAGTGACCTAAAAACTACTGGGAACATCTTTAGGAAAAACATAGCTTGATACTTGCTTTTTTTTTTTTTTTTCTTTTTTTTTTAAGTGTAAATGGTTTGCTCACAGTGTATCAAATGCCATGTTAAAAATACTTAACTGAATAAAAAAATTTTTTTTAAAATACAGAAAAATGACACCGTTCACATTCATCAGAGACCTCCAGTTGCGCGGATGGAATTGGTGGCAGGTATGCTGGGGTGATAGTCCCTAACCCTTTAGAAGGTTCCATCTGCATTCATTGCCCCTTGCAGACCCCAGCATCTGCTCCTCACTGGACACTGCCACTTTATCAATCTTTATAAAGTTGTTTAGAGTTTTTTAGAACTCTAGCTTGTTTGCAAAAGGTGAGTGCCCTCACCTTTGAAAATCATTTTCGTTTGCATTTCATGTTGTGACCTCGTTAGCTCCTTTTTATCTTTTTCCTTCCCTTTGCTTGTAGTCACTTGTTCAGCAGCCCCCTGCTCCCTCATCTCTCTTCCTTCTTTCTTGTTTCTGTGGGACTCGAAAGATCCCTGAACTTGGCTGTGCCTCTCATATTTTCCTCTATTACAATTGTGAAGGGCAGTCAGTCTACATAAAATTTGTATTTCTAAGTTCACTTGCCTCTGCCTTTTGCCCTGAAGAAAGGGACATTTTGTCTGGTAGTTCCCAAAGGCAATAGTGAAGAGAGAGTTAACCGGTGATCTCGATGCACCTGGCTGTGCTCACGTGCTGCCGATCCTGTTAAAGATTTGCCCAGACTTCAAGCAAACCCATCAAGTTTGCCAGCCGAGTGACACCAAGCCCATTAGAGCTGTATGTAGCCCGGCCTGGGCCTCTTTGAGAAGGGAACCAGTGCTGGGGCCATTTGCAAAGAAGAGATTACACTTGGCCTTGGGAGGCAACCAGGGAGCTGACCTCAGCATCTCTCCCTGCTAGGTGTCCTGCCTCCCGCCTGCCCCACCTCTAGTCCTTACCAGCACTATGGAGACAGCTGCTAACTTGCACTTGATTCATGTGGCTCTCCCTTCCCAGGCAAACAAATAAATTCAGTTTTGTTTCAGATGATTATTCTCTGGTCTTCTTTTATTTCTTTCTAACCATCCCCACCAGGGTTGGTACTTTGATGTAACTGCCACACAGATGAAGAGGAAAGAGCATCACTCTGGAAATAGAGTCCTAGGTGTGTGTTCATTCAGACAGCTGGGTGGGGAGGACTTTCCTCGTGCCTTGTGCTGTGTCAGGCCCTAGGTGGGATGGAGAGATCACGCACCCCAGAGAAAGGACAATAATTCTGAATCTCTGCCTTGTTCGTATCTTATCTAGTTTTATCCTTCAGCAATTTAACCTAGATGGACAGTGTGATCAAGTCTCAACAGAAAGATGAATAATAAATAAATATGAGTATCCTCAGAAGGCTCAAGGTGCTAGTGGCTTATAACCTTACACATCAGAGATCAGGCCAAGGCCAGGGAGATGATGGAAATAAGATTCCAAGAAAGAGCGGCCAACCCATGAGGTCCATTTATGGACCTATAAATGATCAGTTAAAATAAAAAAGCTATCATTCCATTCTAGATTCGTTTTGAGAAAATCTTGTGGAAAACCACCACTTTCTACCAAGAACTTTTTATTTCTGAAAAGTAACAAATACCTTAGGGGCATTGCTGGACCAGCCGTCTCTGGGGTCCTGTTCCCACTTCTCCCAGCTCCCAACTGATACCATAGTGTCCTTTGTTTTTACTGAATGCTGGCTCCCCCAAAATCACCCAGGCACCCTGTTGAGTAGACAAAGCTGAGGTTATTCCTACTGGTAAGGGAGAGTACTTGACAGAGTCTTAATCTTATTTCAAGCAATTAAACAATTTCCCAATAAAACCTAATAAAATAATTCTTCATGTCCAGGATTTCCTTCTTTGTTCTTCAGCAGAAATGTACTTGGTTGCTTAAATTGTATTTTGAAAAACACCTCAGGCTGTAAAGTAGAGGAATTTTTCCTCTGTGTTCTTCCTATGTGCTGGGCATTGCTCCCCCCTCCTTTACCTGTTTTAACTCACTTAGTCCTTACACAAACCATGTAAGGAAGTTACGGTTAGAGATGAGGAACAAAGCATTGGGGTGTTAAGTCATTTGCTCAAGGCCCCCAGCTAAGAAGTATTAGAGCCCAGATTTGGACCTGAGCTTCCCGAGGTGAGAACATTTTACTACACTGCTCTCTCCAGTGGTCCACTGGGGGCAGGGCGTGGGCCAGTCCCCAGCGAGCTCTTGGGGAGACCCCAGGGCACACGGATGGAATGACAGATGGCAGTCTTTCATTTAGCTCTATGTTGGTGTTTGATGGGAGCTAATATCATCTCTGCCATAAAGCAGAGAGAGATTCATGAGACAGGTGGAAATCAGTATATTATGTTTATAACTGATGGTCATGTATTAACGGACATGATTGAGGTCTGTACCACATAGGTTTCCTGATACTGCACCTTGGTGTTAGGGAGACCCTTCCACTCATATGCAGGGCTGGAGAACTGTGTATCCTAACATCGGGAATTTTGAGGGGGCAGAGAAAGGCCATGATTTTACTCTAATTTAGGGCTTCTTAACCCGTGGGCAGTTGGGCTGTTTGGCATTTGGTGAAACCTACAGAACCTTTGTCAAAACCTTGGTGTTAAGTGCATAGATAAAATACATGGCTCTGGAAAATATATAAATAAGTTTATGATAAGCAGTGTACATGCTTCCTTTTTTTTTTTTACTATTTATTTATTTATTTCTCTTCCCCTCTCCCCCCCCCCCAGTTGTCTGCTCTCTGTGTCCATTCATTGTGTGTTCTTCTGTGACAGCTTCTATCCTTATCAGCGGCAGTGGGAATCTGTCTTCTTTTTTTGTTGCCTCATCTTGCTGTGTCAGCTCTCCGTGTGGGCGGCGCCATTCCTGGGCAGGCTGCACTTTCTTTCGCGCTGGGCGGCTCTCCTTACGGGGCGCACTCCTTGCGCGTGGGGCTCCCTTATGTGGGGCCACCCCTGCGTGGCACGGCACTCCTTGCGTGCCTCAGCACTGCGCATGGGCCAGCTGCACACGGGTCAAGGAGGCCCGGGGCTTGAACCACGGACCTCCCATGTGGTAGGCGGATGCTCTGTCCATTGGGCCAAGTCCCCTTCCCTACATGCTTCCTTATTAATGCATTAAATGGGTGAGATTTAGCAGTCAGTCTGATGACTGACATAATTTTGAAGAAGTATAGCATAAATGATACCTCGAGAAATTTGCAGCAAATGAAATGCATATGAAAACATCTGTGGTTTCTATTGGTTCAAAAGTCACAGGCGCCACTAATACTACTGTGGTTTGTTGCCTATATTCATACTTGTAGGAAATGTCACCTTTCATTTGGAGGTCAGAGAAAATAAAGATGTTACTTTTTGTTGTTTTTTGCATTAAGTTCATGGATTCCCTAATGGTCTGTGGATCCAGGTTAAGAATCCTAGCTCTAATGGAAGCTCCCCCCCCAAAAAAAAATAACAGATGAAGCAGATAATAAGCATCACAACAAACAGTATATGTTAAATGAGAGAGACCACAGGTGATGACCAAATTTGCTTACATTGTACGTAGTGGCCAGATCACTGAATGGTTGGTTATACAGCAACTTGGAGAGGAGTCACTTGCTAGGCATTCATTATTCATTTAATCCTCAAAACAACTCTATTGGTGCTTATTATTATTAACTCTGTTTTCAGGGAAGGAAACTTGTCATAGGTCACATATCTAGTTAATGGAGGGGCCCGGATTTGCATCTAGGGAGTCTGTCTCTAGAACCCGTAGTCTTAACCACTAAACTGAAACTGCTTACTAAGTTTAGAGGCCTAGTCTAGGAATAATTCAGGTTAGACATGACTACCATTTATAAAGTTATTTCCACAGAAAAAATTAATTTTCTTTTTTAAAAAATTTATTTCTCTCCCCCCCCCCCCATTGTCTGCTCTCTGTGTCCATTTGCTGTGTGTTCTTCTGTGACCGCTTCTATCCTTATCAGCAGCACCGGGAATCTGTCTCTTTGTTGCGTCATCTTGCTGCGTCAGCTCTCTGTGTGTGCGGCACCACTCCTGGGCATGTTGCACTTTTTTTGTGCGGGGCAGTTCTCCTTGCAGGGCGCAATCCTTACGCGTGGGGCTTCCCTACATGGGGGACACCCCTGCGTAGCACGGCACTCATGCGTGACATGGCACTCACACATGACATGGCACTCACACATGACATGGCACTCACACGTGGCATGGCACTCCTTGCACGCATCAGCATTGTGCATGGGCCAGCTCACCACACAGGTCAGGAGACCCTGGCTTTGAACCCTGGACCTCCCATATGGTAGGCGGATGCTCTATCTGTTGAGCCAAATCTGCTTCCCTAATTTTAAATTCTTTAGAGTATATTGGGGTGTCCTCAATACAGAGATGAGGGGTTATCAACACCCCCTGTAGTTGCCAGTTATCCACTGTACTGAAAAAAGCAGAAACATCTCAAAGTAACCTCCTTTGGGGTTGCCTGGACCATGAGTCAGCTGATGCTGAAGCAGAGTGGGGAGGGAAGCTTCTGCTGAGCTCAGCTTCCCATGGGACCAGTGGCTCCCTTCCCCTGACAGGAGGGCACCTAACTCCTAATGGGCTCTGTGAAGACTTAGAAAAGGTCCCGTGAAGGTGACACAGACATGGGCCCAGGTGGATACTGTGCATGCCATGGATATGTTTCATAGCTGAAGAACCCTGAGCTTAGAGATACAGTCTCTTAAAGAGGGGAGTGAGCAAATATGCCCTATGTTTGCCCTAGACTCTAGAGGGAAACATTATCCTTTTAATATCGGTCAACAGACAAATTTACACTCCGCTCCATAGGGAGACGCTACATCTTCCAAAGTCACTACACCTTCCAAACTCCCTTGAGTCCAGAATAAAAGCTGCCAGTGCCTCTGCTCACACATGCAAAAACAGAAATAAGTTATCTTCAAAGAAAAAGAAGAGGTGTTATTGGACTTCTCATCTACAACACTGGAAGTTCTAGAACCTATCAGATGTTGGAATAACATCTAGAGACTACTGAGAGTGAAGTGCTACAGCCCAAGAATCCCACACCCAGCCAATATTTCAATCATCCAGCATGGTGAAAAGAACTTGGGGATTTTTAAGACCTAAACAGTTTTAACAATCACATAACCTATTTAAGAAAAATAAAGAATTCTAGCCAAGCAACAAAGGAACCAAAACAGAGCCATCAAGTACCAAAGTTTAAATTAAATGGATAGCAATTGGACTTCTGAAAAATGTTTTTGTAGTTTAAATTGATCATAAATGAATGTCTTGGAATATGTAGTATGAGTGCTAAGTAAGGATTCTTAAAAAAAAAGAGTTGCTGCAACGCAGTTTTAATAAAAATACTCTAGAATTAAACTAGTTTAGAAACACCTAGGAGTTGGGTGTGGTGAGCATGGAGGCAGAGTAGAGAAAGAATTAGAAAGATCTCAACTAGGGCAAGAAGGAGAAAGGGGAGAATATTGTTTTAGTGAGAAAATAGGGGATCTTGTTTTAAATAATGGTAACAAAACATGCAACTGATTATGAATACCAGAAAATGATGCTGCCATTAAGAGAATGGCAAAGTACAATGGAACTTCCAAAATAGCAAGGGCAAAAACGATAGCAATGTAATCAAACCATCAAAAATAAGGAAGGGGAGCGGTGTAGCTCAGTGGTTGAGTGCCTGCTTCCCATGTACAAGGTCCTGGGTTCAATCTCTGGTACCTCATAAAAGTAAGGAAAAGGCAAAAGAAGAAACATCAAAGTAAGATGATATGGCATAAATACAATATGGAAGGAATAAAATCAAGTATATTGGTCACTTCAGTAAATGTGAATGGACACAATTCTATCAAAAGATAGAGAGTCAAAATGAGTTAAAAACCACCACCACCACCACCAAACCCAAGTATATGATAATTTATAAAAAATAAAGAGCAGGCAAATACCATTGAAAAACACAAATGGCAAAAAATCAGTATTTTTAAATGGCAATATTAGTATGGGGACAGGAGAATTTTAAGATGCCAAAATATACACAAGCTGAAAAAGGGCATTTAATGACAGAAGGCACAATATTAGAAGCAATTGTCATAAATTTGCCTGTCCCAAACAACATAGCAGCTAGATATATATAAAGAAGGAAGCTGAGAATTTGGTATTGAAGGATACAGGTTGGGAAAGATACAGGGGTTGGGAAGAGGAGGGTGAGAAGGAGTGGTCAAAGACATAGAGGAAAAGCAGGAAGATGGGAAATGGTAACAGGATCCCTTGGACTCTGGGAGTAATTTAGCAGTGGTCAGCCTGACTTCCCACCCAGGGCCAGCTCCAGGGTCAAAGACGACAGCACCTGGGTGGTCACCCCCCCCACACAGTCTGACAGATGCAGCCCTTTTCACTCAGCCCTCCATTCCCCTGCATCTGCAATTTGTAACAGATTGTAATTGAGATGCACAGTGCAGAATTAGGTTCTTTTATTTAAATGGGAGTTTTGTAGGCTTGGAGTGTTGTTAAGAAAGGAGCAGCTGCCCGATGTATGGGTGACACTGGAACACATCAAAATGTGGAAACAAAAAGAGGGTGCCCATTATTTCTCATTAAAAGATCTGTTTAACTTCCTGAGACTTAAAAAAGTTAAGCCCATGTTAAGACAATGTAATGTTTCTTACCCTCTAAAAATCCCTTTTTCTCTACTGTTGACTAATCAGGGAGCTATACTTACTGTGAAGTTTTAGCGATAATTTTAGGGAGTTTTATCTAATATGTGTAGGAAATATGACTTTAATATTGGCAGATGCAAGTCAAATCTCATTTCTGTGCCACAAGTCGTGCAGTCCTCATCTCATAGTGCTCTTTTGTTGCAATTCATAAATTTCTGAAACAACACTCAGTATGCATGAGGATGGTACCTTCCCACCTCAACCCACACATGTACACACACACACACACACACACAGGCTCTCTCTTTTTCTGGAGCAGGCAGTGAATTATGAAAGAAAAATAATATAGTGAACAAAGTACAGGTATGATCAAGATGCCTCTTACCGTGGATTGCTACCTCTTCTTGGTCTTCAGTTTTGCTGACCTTTTCAATGAGTGGGAGTGTAGGGAATTGGGGCAGGAGGAGAAAACAGCTGGCCCGATTCTAGGTTGCACAGGAGGAGGGAAGTTAAAGGGTAGTTGATGTCCCAAACACCTCTTTCCCTCACTGCACTTTAAACCTTCACTGAGTAGAAAATGAGAAAATTGCTAACAGAATCCACTCAAGAATTTACCTTAAAGAGAAATGAATACAACCCTATTCTAGAGCCAAGCAAACCAAAACGACCAGCAGCAGCAGCCCCTGGGCACAGGTTAGAAATACAAATTCGTGAACCCTCCCCACCCCACCCCCAGACCTACTGAATCATAATCTGCATTTTGACGAGACCCCCACTAAAGTTTGAGCAGTGCTGCTATGGAAAATCTCCTGGTGAGCTAATAACACAGAAACCCAGGCTCGTTGAAGTGAGATACCTGGGCCTTTGTATTTCTACCAAGTTCCCCAGTTGATTCTGATACCAGCCGAACCTTGAGAACCTCCGCATTAGAGCTGCACTGTCCAATACAGTAGCCGATAGCCCCATGTGGCTGGTGGCTTCTATATTGGGCAGCACAGATCGAGAACATCTCCACCATTGCAGGAAGTTCTGTTGGACAGCACAGGTCTCATTGGTTCTCAATCTTGGCTACCTCTTTAGACTCACTGACATAGATTTTTGTTTGTTTTAAATCTTAATACAGAGCACTTCTTATTTTCAGCCTATCATTTTATCTTCACAGAAACTTGGCTCAGTGTTTTCTAGTAAGAACACCATTAGGAAAACCAAGATTTGGTCTCGATAACATTTCACCTATCTCACGTTCAGATGATCCTGTGAGATATTTCCACGTGAGTTTGCTGAATTCCAGGCTGTGGTTCCAGGTTCTAGGTAGGAAATTTCATAAATGTGATACTGGCTTCATTTTCCCTAGTATTTATTGAAAAGATTGCATAAAAACATTAAGAAAAGATTTCACAGCACCATTATACTATTTATCTAATGCAGTCTTTTTTATTCCAGGGATATTACTCTCTAGTTTTTTTCTGCAGGCCACCCAGCCTGAATGTTTAAAATGTTTACAACAATTACAAAACCATCATCTCTCTGGATCATCTTCCCACCCCCACCTGCAGAATATTACAGAAATGTCAGCTTCAAAGGCCTGCCTTCTGGCTCCTTGGGGGTGGGGGTGTGGGGGGTGTGTCTGTGTATGGTTCTGGTTTGTCCCACATAGATTTTTTTCACAGACATAATGTGTCTCCTTCACCTTTTGCTCCTACAAAGACAGTGGTGCCCCCTGGGTATGCAGGTTGCTATGGTGATATCCTTTGCAACTTCTGGCTCATAGACATACCACCATTTCTCAGTCTAAGAATCTCCAAGTCTGGGAAGCGGACTTGGCCCAGTGGTTAGGGTGTCCGTCTACCACATGGGAGGTCCGTGGTTCAAACCCCGGGCCTCCTTGACCCATGTGCAGCTGGCCCATGCGCAGTGCTGATGCGCGCAAGGAGTGCCCTGCCACGCAGGGGTGTCCCTGTGTAGGGGAGCCCCACACGCAAGGAGTGCACCCCATAAAGAGAGCTGCCCAGCGCGAAAAAAAGTGCACTGCCCAAGAATGGTGCCGCACACACGGAGAGCTGACGCAACAAAAAGAAACACAGATTCCCGTTCCGCTGACAGCAGAAGCAGACAAAGAAGATGCAGCAAAATAGACACAGAGAACAGACAAGTGGTGGGGGAGAGAAGTAAATAAATAAATAAATCTAAAAAATAAAAATAAATAAAATGATTACATTAAAAAAAAAATCTCGGGAAACGGACTTTGGCCCAGCGGTTAGGGCGTCCGTCTACCATATGGGAGGTCCGCGGTTCAAACCCCGGCCTCCTTGACCCATGTGGAGCTGGCCATGCGCAGTGCTGATGCGCGCAAGGAGTGCCGTGCCACGCAAGGGTGTCCCCCGCGTGGGGGAGCCCCACGCGCAAGGAGTGCGCCCGTGAGGAAAGCCGCCCAGCGTGAAAAGAAAGAGCAGCCTGCCCAGGAATGGCGCCGCCCACACTTCCCGTACCGCTGACGACAACAGAAGTGGACAAAGAAACAAGACGCAGCAAATAGACACCAAGAACAGACAACCAGGGGAGGGGGGGAAATTAAATAAATAAATAAATCTTTTAAAAAAAAAAAATCTCCAAGTCACCCAACTAGGTTATTTCTTTTTTTGGGGGGGTTAAAGTGGGTAATATTTATTAGACAGGGTATACTTACATCACAGCTCTTTATAGAGACTTTACTGAACATGGGTACTGCTGAGTCCTTCCTGCTGCCTAATGCTTTGCCCTTGATTTGAACTATCTGGAAATAGTGCCTGCAAATTTCTGTCAAGTTGGCATATTTCAATTGCTCTTTTACATTTTATGGATTTTTCATTCTAAATCTTTTTTTTTTATTGATTCTGTAAAAATATTACATTAAAAAATATATATATGAGGACCCATTCAACCCCACCACCCCACCCCACCACTCCCCCCCCCCAGCAACACTCATTCCCATCATCATGACACATCCATTGCATTTGGTAAGTACATCTCTGGGCACCTCTGCACCTCATGGTCAATGGTCCACATCATGGCCCATACTCTCCCCCATTCCATCCAGTGGGCCCTGTGAGGATTTACAGTGTCCGGTGATTGCCCCTGAAGCACCATCCAGGGCAGCTCCAAGTCCCAAAGACGCCTCCACATCTCGTCTCTTCCTGCCATTCCCCATACCCATTATCCACCATGTCCACTTTTCCCACTCCAATGCCACCTTTTCTCTGTGGACATTGGATTGGTTGTGTCCATTGCACATCTATGTCAAGAGGAGGCTCAGATTCCACATGGATACTGGATGCAATCCTCCCGCTTTCAGTTGTAGGCACTCTAGGCTCCATGGTGTGGTGGTTGTCCTTCTTCAACTCCATCTTAGCTGAGTGAGATGAGTCCAATAAATCAGATTGTAGGTGCTGGAGTCTGTTGAGGCTCAGGGCCTGGCTATCACATTGTCAGTCCAGAGATTCAGATCCCCTAAATATATCTTAAACCCCAACACCAACTACAACTCCAGCACAGTAGCATGAAAGTCTTATGAAGAGAGATCCCATCTGAGTCCAGATTCATCACGCATAAACACCAGCTCCAAAGAAGGACCATCTGACATGGCAGTTAACCCCATCTGCCATGACCATAGCACCCATGGATCTCTTTAGCCCTCAAAGGAACCAATACCTGGGGGTTGTATCTACTCTATCTGTCTCTTAGACTCTGCTCAGTTGTGCATAAGGGCAATCCTTCTGCCAGCCTCCAGACTCTTTTTTAGAGACTCGTAGCCATATAAACTCATTTCTCCTTTCCATTTCCCCCTTACATTAGGTCAAACAGCATTTTAAAGTCATGTTATTTTATGTAGACAGGGATATTCTGCTGATCCGCATTGAACCTTCCTTTCCAGGTCATTTTCCAGTTGCATCATCAGTTGGTACCAACTAGGTTATTTCCATAGAGTAGTTCTTTATGGAAATTTGGATGGTAGGGCCTCTTTTTTTTTTCTGTCTTTTATTTCCTTGTCCCAGCACAAGCACCTGGAAGAACTACTTAACAGACTACACTGAAACATCTTGCCTCTGATCACCCATTCCCTAACCAAGTATCTCTCTCCCCTCAGGATTAGTAAGGAGTAGCTCTTATTCCCAAAAGGGCTCAGTCCTGGAGGTGGCAGAGAGCAGATGGTGCCACATGGCTAGTCATTGCCCTTATCAGGGCTGGGACTAGGGTAAGACGAGTGAGGCTCTCATTCCCAGGCTAATGCAAGTGTAAGCTCAAATTGTTATCACGCAATGGGCTCGCTACCCGACGTGCACAGAGGCCAATATGATGACATCGAGATTTTGAGAAAAGAAAGGGCTTTAATACAAGGTTGACTTGCATAGACACAGGAGGCCAGGCTCAAATCTGTCTCCCTGATCTGAGTGCTGAGGGAGATTTTATGGGAATGGGAGGGGAGAAATGAGGACAGAAATGGGGAGGTTTGACGTGGCATAGTCCAACTGGTTAATTATAGAGCTGTCCATGTGGAGGAGAGTGGATTTTACTCCAGATCTTCCTTACTGAAGAACCTCTCACATTTGATTTATTTCCAATGTCTCCCTGTCCTTGTGATCTTAGTTCCGAGGGAGACCTCTGTTCCTGGTATCTCAAAAGTCATCTAAGGGATCAGAGTCTGTCTTCTGCACATGCTCAGGTTATATGACCTACAGGTAAACAGGCTCAGAAGAAAGTTACAGGAACAGGAGTCATCCCCCTACAAACCAGTTTTGACCTGCCCATGGTTTCAAAATCTTTATTTACAAATTTGATATTTTGTTCATCATGAATTTTTTGCTTTAATTTTGATTTCTAAAAACATCACATTAAAATATTTTTTATCTTGATTACTGAATTTTTGGGGCACCTGTTAAATTTTGCACAAGTGCCTTGTTCTCCTCACCTTAGTCCCAAGCCCTGATTCTTTCCGTCAGGTTCCTCTATCCCTCATGCAAACAGACCTTGGATCCAGCCCTTGAGCCATCAATTCATATGTGTTCTGAATCCTTCCTGGGTATCCAGTTTAGGTCCCCAGCTACGTATAGATTATTGCTACCTAGTTGTAATCACACTGTTTTCTATTTTTTTTGTATTTGGTTACTTTTCTTAGACAATTGTTTCATAAACAATTTTCCTTATTTCTAGGTTGCCTTCATTCCTTTTTTTTTAAACAGTTGCAAGAGAGTCCATTCGGGTAATGCACATTAAGCTACTTAACTATTCCCCTATTGTTGGACGTTAGATTAGTTTCAATTTCTCACTCTAGCAGTATAACAAAGGAGAACAGGATTTTATTATTTAAAACCATTCTAAGGAGGCTGTCATGGAAAAATAAATCTCTATAGGCTGCTGCCTTTGTGGGTGAGGAAAAGAATGACTAGACTAGATGGTTCCTGTTTAGCAGAGCCCATTAACGAGTCTTGAGATTTGTAAAGGAATTGGGTGTTGGGGTGGAGACTTGAGGGAGGGAAATTGTTCTGCATACTTAAACGGGGGACATTTTTGTTGTTTGGGGGCTTGGAGCTTGGGTTTCCTCTTTGTTTGTTTGCTTTTGTTTTGTTTTCCAGTGGGCTGCAGAGAAGAAGAATGAGGGTCGAGCAACTTGGCAGGAAGCTGGAGTCCAAGTTGGAAGAAATAGCAGGGGATGTTTTAAAAAAACAGACATCTAGGATATTGAACTTAAGGTGTCGGCTCTCTGGAGCCCTTTGCTGTTACCTCCAAGCCTTCGGTGAAAGTCTCCCACAGTGTCAAAAACTGACTCAAAGACATACACAGTTAGTCATGAACACACTATTTTACATGCATGTCAGAGAAACCCCTAATAGATCAATTACCTCTAACAAAGGCAAAGACGGGATTTATGTAGGAAAAACGGGAAAGAAGAGAGAAGAAAACTGCAGACATCTGGAAACGGGGAGCTTTTTTCCCCTTTCCCTGGGAAAGAGGCTCATCAGCTGGAAGCCAGCAAGGAGAGGAGTGCTTGTGTTTACCAGCCAGAGACCACCAGGAACACCCCTGAAGGAGGAAGAAATTAGCTTTATTTAGCTCGCCGCAGCAAGTGAGAACTCACTCCAGCAGCACCGTGGGGGCTATTTCAGAGGCGAGGGGGAGCCTTCTTATAGGATTCTTACAGGGGCATGTGTTGAGGGATTCTAAGGAGCGTTTAAGGAGGCAGGAGCAAGTTCTGAATTGGATGTTGTCAAGAGGCAGAGGCAATACCTTCATTTTTATTTAAGAGGTGGGGAGATTAACACAGGGCTCGAATTGTCATTGATAAAGGAGCAGCAGTGAGTCCTGTTTGTCAAATGTGTTTGGGGAAGGGGGGCAGCTTAATGACTCTCCTGGTTGTGGAAGGGCCTTGTTCTGTCTTGTTCCAAACACGATCATGGAGTGGCCTTCTCTGGCCATTATTTATTTTCCTTGAGTGCTATTTATGTTCGGTTGGGAACATCGCGGCCTGGCTGCCAGCAGAGCTGTTTTTCACGTATGCAGACCCTCCTTTTGGCAAAGGGCAGACAAGGTCAGTTGACAAGACATTAATCGCTGGAGGCCAGGTCCACCCAGGTCAGGACACTCTGTCCTCGGATGGCCCGATCAGCTATAAAAGAGGGAATTTCGGTAGTTCCTGGATGCTCCAGGAGAGCCTGAGAGTTGACTCCGATGTGTTTGGGACAGGCTGTTTTTGCTTTGTACCTGCCAGTGCCCTTTGATAGCACCTGTGCTTCACTTTTGCCATTTCCCTAACCTGGTTTGTCACGATAGCTTCAGTTGTCCCCAGATGCAGAGCCTGAGATGGCAGCTTGCATACAGGTGGCTCACTGTGGGAGTGACCCCTCTTAGCATGCGTGACCCCACACAGGGGACAGTCCGAGGGCCTGTGTAGGAGGTACCTTGGAATAGTCCACTCAGGAGTCAGGAGAGGGGAGAGTTCATCTACAGGTCTCATCCCCCTTGCAAGGGCAGCCCCCAAGCACTAACCCCTTTGGCTTTCCAGAATGGACGAACAGCCCCCAGAGGTATCTGCCTGGCAGATGGTGAACATTCAATCGGTATGTTAAGAACCATGGAATAAATGAAAAATGTCTCTGGCGTTTTGCTCCTAAGAGTTTTCAGTGACTTGCCTGACAGCCACATTAGCAGGATCTAATCCCGCAGAGCTTTTCTCATCTTGATACCGTGAACAACCCTACACCTGACATGACTTCGCATGACTCAATACCCCTCACTTCTTAGAACTTCCCTTAGTAATTACAACATTTTCAGAATAAATCCCAAGCACCGTAGCTTTTCCTCCCATTGTTATGCACTCTTTATGGCTAAATAAAGAGACCAAGGGTGAACAAATCTGTGGGAAATGAGGTGCAATTCCTGGTGACACCCTGCAGGTTTTCTCTCCTGTGTCCCAAGCCCCAGGGGTGCTGGCTGAGCTGGAGTTCTACCTGGCTCTGCCCAGACGCAGACCCCTGAGGGCCCTCTCAGCCCCTGTGGGTGCTGAACAAGTGCCTTGCCCCATGGACTCAGCACGATAATGAGAGGGAAAGTGAAAAAGAGACGAGTTCATCCTGCTCTTACCCCACGAACAGGCTGCATGCCCTCTTGGGGAGCTCCAGCTGGAGAATGTGCCTCTTGCCTTGCGTAACCCCAGCGAAACTCTGGGCAGTAAAGCTTAAGCATTCAGCAGGTTAAGAAAGACCAGCCAGAACTGAAAAGGAGCCCAAAGTGGAATGATTGGAACTGGTATTATACATAAATAGCTGGACCAGTTTTTCTCTTGCTCAAAATCCTATTCTTTTGCAAGCAATTTTCTTCCACTTCAAACTCCCTCATTATATACCCTTTCATTCAAAAATGTTAATTCTCTCTTCTCTTGTAATTTAACCATCCGCTAATCACTTCTGGGATGGAAACATGTATTCCTAAGTGAAACTCTTTTGGAGAGTTGAATTAAGCAGACTGTGGGTTTGTTTCTCCAAATTCTTGTCTATCGGTTAATAGAATTGCCAACGAAGAACTTTTTCAAAATCTGAAAAACTATCCTTGATAATGTTTTTGTGCAAACTGAAGGTTTTTTGGCCAGAAAGAGGTTTACAGCTCAGGAATTAAAGTGATAAGAGCAGCACAACATAACACAAATACTTTACACCAAAATGGCATTTACAGAAATGATTTAATAGTTGATAAAAATGCAGTGCACAAAAATTAATAAAAAATGGACCAACAAACTAAATAGAAGAACTAAAACTATAAAACTCTTAGAAGAAAACATAGCTTAAAATATTCATGACCTTGAATTTGGCAAGGGTTTCTTAAGTATGACACAAATAGCACAGGCAACAAAAAATAAATTGACCTTCATCAAAATTTAAAACTTTTGTGCATCAAAGGACACTATCAAGAAAGTGAAAAGACAGCCCAAAGAATGGGAAAAATATATGCAAATTCCCTGATAAGGGATTGGTATTTAGAATATATAAAGAACTCCTACAACTGAATAGCAAAACAAAACCAAGCAAAAAACAACCCAATTTAAAAATGGGCAAAGGACTTGACTAGACAGTTCTTTAAAGAAAATGTGCAAATGGCCAACAAGCATGGGAATAGATGTTCAACACCATTAGTCAGTAGAAAATGCAAATCAAAACTACAATGAGATACCACTTCACACCCACTAGCATGGCTATAATTAAATTTTAAAAAAAGAATAGCAAGTGTTGGCAAGAATGTAAAATTGGAACCCTTGCTGGTGGATATATAAAATGTTTTAGTCACTGTGGAAAACAGTTTGTTCCTCAAAAAGTTAAACAGAATTATCATATGGCCCAGCAATTCTACCCCTAGGGATATACCCAAAAGGATTGGAAACAGGAACTCAAATAGATACTTGTACACCAGTGTTCATAGAAGCATTATTCACAATAGCCTAAAGGTAGAAGCAATTCAAGTGCCCATCAATAGATGAATGGATAAGCAGAATGTGGGATATACAATTAATAGAAAAAGATTAAGCCTTAAAAAGGAATGACGCTCTGATACATGCTACACCATGGATGAATTTTGGAACATTATACTAAATGAAAGAAGCCAACCTCAAAGGGACAAATAGTGTAGGATTCCACTTACAGGAATTATCTGGAATAGGCAAATTCATGGAGCCAGAAAACAGATTCGATGTTGTCAGGGGCTGAGGAAGGAAATGGGGAGTTATGGCTTCATGGGTACAGAATTTCTTTTAGGGTGATGAAAAGTTGTAGAAATAGTGGTGAGGGTAGCACAACTTTGTGAATGTACTTACTGCCACTGAATTATACACTTAAAATGGTAAGTTTTGTTATGTATATTTTACCACAATAATTTCTTTAATGCAGTTCAATTCTTTTCAAGTAAAAAAATATATATATGGAGAAATGGGTTCCAGCTGTGGGTTTTCTGGTTGCTAGCTAAGCAACCTTGGGCAAATCACGTGTCTGCCTCTTCCACCAAATGTGAGTCCATTTATAGCAAAATTTATAGAAATTGGATCAAAAATAAGAAGGAGAGCATGGTAATGAAGTTTTATTTGAAGAAGAGAACATCAATGTAATGGGACATGGAAGAAGTCAGATGTTCTCTCTGGCTGGGTGATCTCTATCTAGCCTTCTCTACAGCTCAAGGGATGATCTAATCAGAGTGGTTTATGGACTCCTTAGCAAAAACAACCCTCATAAGGATGTCAGCAGTGAGCAAGGCCAGCTAAGCCTTTCCTGTGTTTGAAGTTAAGAAGTAAGCAAGAAATTGGTTCCAAATCATATCTCCTTTATAAATTTAAAATCAAATCTACATATTGTCAACTGTTCTTACTGAGTCCAGTGTCATCGTTCATCACTCTCAAGCAGCGACTTTAAAGATCTGAGAGTTTTGAGAACCTCCACTCCCTCCTGCCCTCACATGCATGCAAAATAATTCCAAGGCTAGAGAATGCATGGTGTGGTAAATTACCTAGAGGGCCCAATTCTTCACCCATCCCTGTATCCCCACTCTCTGCCATACATTTTTTTATTTTATTTTTTATATCAATATTCCGAGGTACTTCATTAACACAAGATAATAGCTACAATAACAGTAAACCTGCTTGGGTCCATGGTTACACTACTCCCCCTTCCTCCCATTTTTGTTCATTCCTCAATCTTTTATTTTTTTAAGATTTATTTTTTAAATTTAGTTCTCCCCGTCCCCTTGTTGTCTGCACTTGCTGTGTCTGTTGATCTTCCTTGTTTCTTCAGGAGGCATGAGGAGCTGAACCCGGGACCTCTGAGGTGGGAGGGAGGTCCCCAATCGCTTGAGCCACCTCTGCTCCCTGCTTTGTTATGTCTCTCATTATATTTTTCCTCCCACGTCTCTTGTCGCGTCATCTTGTTGCGTCAGCTCGCCACACCTGCCCGTCGCACCAGCTCGCTGTCTTTAGGAGGCACCGGGATCCAAACCAGCGACCTCCCATGCGGTAGGTGGGAGCTCAGTCGCCCGAGCCACATCTGCTTCCCTCATTCCTCAATCTTGAGGGATTTGGGATGATGTCCACTCTTTAGTTTGCCATAAAATTTTGTTGTGCTTTCCTGCTGTAGTGCCCAGCCAGCTGCAGGGGCAGCTATATGATATGCAGAGCTCAGTGTAAAATCAAAATGCAGGACCCTTTGTTCAAAAAAGCACGACATATGGGCGGAGGAGTGGGGTGAGGGGGGTGGAGGGTATATGGGGACCTCATATTTTTTTAATGTAACATTAAAAAATAGACCAAAAAAAAAGCACAACATGAGGGCTATTAAATGTCCTAAAATAGAAAGGGGGTTTTTTTTCTTCCACAGTCTCAACCTGTTGTAGTGTTTTCTATTTGCTACTTAAGGTAGTTCTACATAAAGAAAAATTAGAATCTTAAATTATTAGCATGAATTTTACAGTTCGTCTTTATTTTTCTTTTTATTTTTTATTTCTCTCCCTTCCCCCCCCCCCCCCCCCCCCCCCGCCGCCCCCAGTTGTCTGCTCTCTGTGTCCATCTGCTGTGTGTTCTTCTGTGACTGCTTCTATCCTTAACAGCGGCACGGGAATCTGTGTTTCTTTTTGTTGCGTCATCTTGACGTGTCAGCTCTCCGTGTGTGTGGCACCATTCCTGGGCAGGCTGCACTTTCTTTCGCACTGGGTGGCTCTCCTTACGGGGTGCACTCCTTGCGCGTGGGGCTCCCCTACGCGGGGGACACCCTTGCGTGGCACAGCACTCCTTGGGCGCATCAGCACTGCGCATGGGCCAGCTCCACACGGGTCAAGGAGGCCCGGGGTTTGAACCGCGGACCTCCCATGTGGTAGGCGGACGCCCTAACCACTGGGCCAAGTCTGCTTCCCCAGTTTGTCTTTATCTTATGTGAGAACTGCACTGGGCTGGGACACCTGTGGAAAGTGCCTGAGGCTGGGGCACGTGTGCAAAGATAAACACACTACTCTCCTGTGCTAGGCATGATGCCTGGTATATAGTAAGAAATATATATTCAAAGGAGGAAGTGAAGAAGAAATATGAACTTTAAAACCAGTTCTTCCTGCAAGGATGTGGAGAAATTAGAGCCTTCGGACACTGCTGGTAGGAATGTAAAATGGTGCCACCACTGTGGCAAACCGACTGGCGGCTCCCCAGAAAGTTAGCATAGGCATGGGCACTTCCGCTCCTAGGTATCTACCCAAGAGAATGGGAAACACACATCCCTGCAAAAACTTGTGCACGAATGTGCATAGCAGCATTTTTCACAACAGCCCCAAAGTCCCTCGATAATGGAAGAAGCCAGACACAAAAGGACAAATATTGAATGATGCCATTTATGTGAAATGCCCAGAAAGGGCAAATCTATATAGACAGAAAGTGGGGTAGTGATTGCCAGGGGCTAGAAGGAGGGATGACTGCTCATGGGTAAGGCAGTTTTTGGTTTGTTTGTTCGTTCTCAGGGTGATGGAAATGTTTTGAAATTGACAGTGGTCATGATCATTAGAGAGGGTGGGTGGTACTGATGAGCAGTGTTTCCGGATACCCACAAGAGGACGCTGTCTGCTGCCTTGGTCGCCACACTAATGTTTTATATGGAAGTGTAAGTGGAGTACATGGGTACCGTGTGTGCAATTTGTTATTGTAACGTTGTATACCTCCTTAAAGGTCTGCAGCTACCTGGTTACTCCGTCCCTCAACAGGTCCTGGGTGTAGAAGCAGCAACCTTCCCGCTCTCCCAGCCTTTTGCTTCATCACAAGAATTTTTCCCTTTGTGGCTAGAGGAGGCAGGGGTGGGAGGGAGGGCTTGCCCCTCTTCCGTCGTTACCACCTTAAAGGTAGGTGTTCTCCGCAGATCTGCCCCTTTCCACCAGGGTTTCTGGATCTCAGCACTATCCACATTTGGGAAGATGATTCTTTGTCATGGGACACTGTCTTGTGCATTTCGCAGCGGTCCTGGCCTCTGCCCTTTAGATGTCAGGAACATCCCCCTACCCAGGTTGCGATGACCAAAAGTGTCTCCAGACAGTGTCAAGTCACCCTAGATGAGAACCACTGTCTTACATGCTTTCCCTTGGAAATCTCACCCAGCCTCATCGCTTTAACGCCATACTCCATCAAAGTGACTCCCCAGTCTACACTTAGAATCCTAAACGTCTCTCCAAACCCTAGTTCTACATTTTCACTTTTCGGTTTCCAATTTTTACCAGGATGTTCTGCTGACACACACGTGCAACTCACTACATCCCAAACTGAGCTCATCATCTTCCCTCCCAAACTGAGTTCTCCAGCTCAGTGTGTGGCACCTGGGGCGGGGCGGGGGGGGGGGGGCCTTCCATTCTGCAGAATGTGAACTGCAAAAGGGTCCCCAGCTGAGGAGGTGGGTGAGGGCTGAGACCCAGGCACCTAGTCAAGTTCTCTGGAAGAAGGGGCATTTCTTTCTATTCTGCGCAAAGGCACCGTAATGGCTACCAGCAGCCCTGGGGCCCCACTGTCACCCCAGGTGTTCAGCTTGGTCACTTGCATGGAGTTGACCCATGATTTTCTTCCTCAATGCCTTTCCCTACTCCATGTCCTCCATCATATCCCTGAATGTCCAAATCATATTTTTTCCTGAAGATTCAATGCGAATGTCGCCACCTCCATAAAACCTTCTCTGAGTTGCTTCCTCTCCTGCACTCCCACTAACTTTGTCAGCAGTTCTCCATCTGAATTTTCAAAACACCTTGTCACACCTTTATTGTGGCGTTTACTCCTTTCTACCTGGTACCTGGCTATTTCAGTTCAAGTTGCCATTACTAGACTGAGCTCCTTGAGATTAGGATCGAGGTCTTATTCATATTTGGTTGCCTCCAAATGCCTAGTAGGGGCCATAAGCATAGAAAGTGCTCAATATGCTTGCCGAGTTACTGGGTGATGGATAGATGGGGGTTGGCTAGATGATGGACGTTGTCTCACCTTTTGAATTGATACCCAACGCAGTCAAAATTGGGAAGGGTGCATCAGGGAGTCAGGTAGCCCATAGAAACTTGATTACTGTTCCAGGTATGGCCTCAAAAATCTATCCAGTGCACAACACTCAGTGAAAAACCACTGCCTAGAACTTTACGTGACTATGTAGCTTAAATGAAAACTTCTCCCGAATCCTTGCAAATATAACCCAGATGAAGCCTCCCCGGGTGTCAGAGATTAAAGTAAACTTGGCTGAAACTCCAAGTTTCACAGACGATGAGGGGGTAACAGCCCTCCCCACAATTTCTGCAAATTCCTAGCTCTTTACTTCACGGTCCTGATTTGTTGTCCCTGTGCGTTTTTTTTTTTTTTTTATCCCTTTCCTTGCCAAAGTTCAGACTCTTTACCATTTGCTGCACAAGATCTCCTACCTCCACCACAAGCATTTTGTAAACTTAGAACTTTACTAAAGATTTAGGGGTTACACAATACATCCCATAATCTTCAGCCGTCTTGCTTACTCCCCTTCTCTCCTCTTTTTACTTTTCTCTTTCCCCTCCTTCTCTGGTTTCAAAACACAAGCTCTTTTCCTTGTCTAATGCTGTGAAGTTCCACTTACACATAGCCCCTTATAGTCTCAGCCTCAACTCTAAGCAAGCTTATTAAAAATTTTAGGAAGGAAGGAAGAGAAGAAGGGAGGGAGGGAAAGAATTGGGACCTTCTAAGAGGAACTTTTATACCAGCTATTAAAATAATATTATTTCCTCTTTCGTATTTTATCAATGTTCATAATTATAGTTCGAAGTTCTGAGAGCAGGAAGAGAAATTTAGCAATAGCCTTTGGTCCACTTGTTGTAAATTTCCCCCAAACCCTTGGCCACCTCACCAGAGTGAAACAGTCCTGTTCTCAAGTTTACATTTAATTATAATTGCAACCGTCATGATGATTAAGCTCTCCCTTTGTCATTGTCTTTTCTTGGCATCATTTCCTTGGCTCAGCTTGCTTGCTATAGACCACGGGTGAATCACAGAGAATCTGTGCTTAGCTGTGGCGAAACCATAGGCAGTTTTTGTTTATTCCCGGAATCGGTTCCAAAACAGCTGTTAAATGTTCATCCTTGATTTTGTCATCTTCTATCAGGGAATTGTGACAGCAGCGCCTTCTGCTTTTAATTCTCCTGAAGAAAAAATAGAACTCCCCAAGTGTGTAGGTGCTAGTTAATGACTTATTTCCTCTCATTTCCTTAATCAGGAAATTTCATAGTTCAGCAGCGGCAGGGTTCCTATTAACAGGGTTTTGACCTAAGCCAAGCTGTGTGAGACACTCAACCATGAAAACAGCTTGCTCTGCAAGCAACTGAGTGTTCCAAACAGAGGTAGACCAGGAGCTTCACTTTGACACAGTGGGAAAGAAAGCAGGTAAATTTTTTCATGGTTAGTGACGGTTTCATCTCCAGTAGAAGCAATCAGCCGAAAAGTAATACATTAAGTCGTCAATCGCATGAATTGGCTAGTGGGTTTTGCTCTTGGAAGCTTTCCTTCTGTAAAATTGGCATTGAACCATGGACCATTTAATATTTTGTGCTATGAAAAAGCACTCAGGAAAATCAAGATGAATTGTGCCTTATCTTGGTGTGAGGTATTGCTTAGATTAGAATCAGTGCTTTAATTTCAACAACATACCAAAATGACCACTTTTTCCCCTGCGAGCCATGATTAAATTGCCTTTTACCAGTGGTTTTCAAGCCATAGCTATCCATTGGAATAACCTGAAGAAAGCTTTGAAAGAAACACTGATACCCGAACTCTACCCCCAAAGATTTCGATTCATTCATTGGTCTGTGATGAAGCCTGGCATTGGTGTTCTTAAAATGCTCCCTAGGAGATCCTAACGGACAGCTAGGCTTAGAACCACTCCTTTGTGACTATCACAGCTACAGAAAACCTTTGAGACCAGTTCTCTTTGTGTGGAGATTATACACAGCAATAAATCAACTTGTTTTATAATCACCTACCTTTTAAGCACAATTTGTTCTTCTATCAGAGATAAATTAACCCAGGACAAATCATCTCTGGCAAGCTTCTGTGCCCTCGTTCTCACTCTCTTTCTTTCTCCCTCTTTCTCTCAGCTAAGGGAGATGCAAATCTAATGTTCAGTCTCCACCATCTTTTGAAGACCAAAAAACTCCCAGGCCAGTTCAGACTGCCCCTGATGGAGCCCACTTCTATATGTATATAGCACACATATCACCCCCTGTTTTAATGAGTTATGATGCTCCCTTTTCCTCTTCAACCTACAGCAGGAGGGGTAGGCAGGGGATCACCAAAATGTGAAACCTAATGAGGAAACTCTTAATATTCCAATCTGCCAAACTGGTCTTTGTCCAATATTCGCCATTTCAAGAAATGGTCCCTGAATCTACTCTTATTAATCCAGTAACTTGGATTCATTGATTCTTTTTTTTTCTATTAGAGGGGTTGTGAGCTTACAAAACAATCATGCATAATGTGCAGAGTTCCCATACATCATCTCCCCACCAACACTTTACATTGTTGTGGACCATTTGTTACAGATTATGAAAGAACATGATCAGACTACCACCACCAACCATGGTCCACAGCGCACACCTTGCAGACTCCTCCCATACACCCCCTATCATCAACACCGTGTACTAGTATTGTACATTTGTTATAGTTCATTAGAGAACACTCTTATATTTGCACTGTCAACCACAGTCCATCTTCCACCACAGGGTCTACCATGCTACACAGCCCCATCCCTTGCACACTCCACCCAAAGTGCACACTCAGTGGCTCTCACCCTCACCACCAAGTCCTCACCCCAGCAAGCCTCCAAACATCCTCCTCAGTCCAAAAGGAAAAAACCCCATACCCCGCTCTTATTGACCCCAGTGTCCTTCTTTTGCATCGATACAACAACATTACAATATTGCTGTTAACTATAGTCCATAGTTACATTATTTTTCCTATGCATCACGATATTCTTCTCACCTTATCATGGTGAAGTACATTTGTTCTAGCTCATAAAAGAACATTCTTGTATTTGTATTATTAACCACAATCCTCATCTACTTCTGGGTTCACTATGTTATTTAGTCCCTAAATTATTCTCTAGCTTTCTTTCATTTACATCCCTAGACAACCCCTTTCAGCCTCAACCCCATTTATAAACTAGCCATGTTAGTTATGCTCACTATAATGTGTTCCCGTCAACTCTATCCATTTCTACACTCTTACAGTCAAGGTAATTGAAAGATCCACATACATTAAGCATCAGGACCCCTTCTCAGCCCTCATCCTATCTCCTAGTAACCTATAGTCTAGGCTTTAACTCCATGTGTTTATTCTTCATATTTAGTTCATATTAGTGAGACCATGTAATATTTCTCCTTTTGTGTCTCATTATTTCACTTAGCATAATGTCCTCAAGGTTCATCTATGTTCTAAGTGTCCCAATTTCATTTCTTCTCACAGCAGTATAGCATTCCATCATATGTATATATCACATTTTGTTTGATCCATTCGCTGGCTGATGGGCACTTGGGTTGTTTCTATCTTTTGGCAATTGTGAATAATACTGTCACGAACATCCATGTGCAAATGTCTGATCACGTCACTGTTTTTAGTTCATCTGGATATATACTGACTCATGCATTCCTTCCTTTCCCTCATGCCTCACATGGAATCCCTCTGCATCACCCTCACATTCAGTCAGCTCAACCTCCAAGACATATCTCACGTTCACCCACTTCTCACCCTCACCGCCACCTCTGCGTTCTAAGAGATCACCACCTCCCGCCTTCTTATTCTTAGTGCAATTGCCTCCGAACTCCAGCAGCCTCTCTCTCCTGCTTTTGTCCCATTCAAGCCATTCCACACCCAGCAGCCCAAGCACTTTTTCTGCTTAAGGCTGTCTCGTTTCAAATCGTGTAAAATCCAAACTCCTTGCCACAGCCTACGAGGACCTGCCTGATTTGGCTGCGGTGGCGTGTGTCTCAGTCACGGCTTGGGCCTTCTCCCCCTCCCTCAGCTGACTTCAGTCAGGCTGGTCGTCCACCCATTCCTGGAATGCGACAGGCTCACCCCTACTTCAGGGCCTCGGTCTGCAGCACCCTTTCTTGGGTTCCTTTCTTGGCTGGCTCCTTCTTTTTCTTCTGGTCTTAGTTTAAGAGGCCCCTCTTCAAAGAGGCCTTCCCTGACCATGTTATCTCTGTCATAGCATTTCTTTCCTTTCTAGTGGTGATCTAATTCTAGAATTATTTAATTGAACTGTTGGTTTGTTGGTTTCCTGTCTCCCCCACTGGAATTGGAGCTTCAGTAAGATAAGGACTTGGTCTTTTTTTTTTTTACGATTTATTTTTATTTATTTTTCTCCCCTCCCCCCCCCAGTTGTCTGTTCTCTGTGTCCACTCACTGTATGTTTTTTCTGTGTCTACTTGTATTCTTGTCAGTGGCACCAGGAATCTGTGTCTCTCTTTGTTGTGTCATCTTGTGTCAGCTCTGCATGTGTGCGGCGCCATTCCTGGGCAGGCTGCACTTTTTTGCGCGGGGCAGCTCTCCTTACAAGGTGCACTCCTTGCGCGTGGGGCTCCCCTACGTGGGAACACCCCTGCGTGGCACGGCACTCCCTGCGCACATCAGCACTACGCTTGGGCCAGTTTCAGCACACGGGTCAGGAGGCCCTGGGTTTGAACCTTGGACCTCCCATGTGGTAGGTGGATGCTCTATCCATTGAGCCAAATCCACTTCCCAGGACTTGGTCTTAATCATTGTTGTGTTCCCAGCACCTAGTAGAGTACCTGGCATGTGGTAGGGACACAGCAACCATTTGCTGGATCAGTGAATCAATGAACAGGAAGACCAAAAGAAGGAACGGACTGGATTCTACACATCTGAGACAACCCATCTCTGAATGGTTAAAGATTGATTATAGCTTTTTAAAAATTTTTTTTATTTATTTTTCTTTTGATTATAGCTTTTGATAAAAGGAATGTCAGCTTTTACTTAATGTGTCTAACATGTCTTTTAGCTATTGTTGACACATTTGTTGCAGAAGTCATTCTCTTAACGTGTATCAATTAGAGCTCTGCTTGTGAGTACAGAAACCAGCATACGTTAACTTAACCAAAACAAGAGGGATTCATTATAAGGCTGCTGATCTGCCTCATGGAACCTACTGGCAGGCAAGAAGTGGAGACAGGGATTGGAATCAGGAAACACAAGTTGTTGGGAAGCTGGGAAATATGCCCTCTGTGTCTCTCTCTGTTTTTCAGGTCTGCTTTTCTCTGCACAACTATTTCATCCTCTGTTCTCTGCAGATCAGCTTTGTGTACACCTGCCACTCGCAGCTGCTGAGTTTTCACATCTCCAGTCTCTTAGAACCCAGATGGGGCTTCAACCTCGTAAACTGAACCTCCAAATTTCCTGGGAAAGAGATTCTGGTCAACCTAGCTGGGGTTAGGCATCAAGCCCTGAACAATTAGCCATAACCAGTGAGATGGAAATACATGTACAAACACCACCTCCAAGGGTTTTCACCTTGAAAAATGGGGTGGGGTAGCAGGGAGTGGTTAGAGAGACCATTCCTAGTGACAGGGACTGGCTGGCTTTGGCTAAGTAGATACCCCAAATATGTATCCACTAGAGGATTCAAGTTCTCTCCTGGCGCATGTGCATCCTATCATCCACCTGGGCATATTTTCTTTCTTACCCCTGACAATCAGTTTATATCCAGAGGATCCCAGGTTTGGGCTGATTTTTTCATTCCCGGAGGCTGCCAAGTATTGAGCCTTAGGGACAGAAAGAAAGAAAGAAGTTAAGTCCTTTCATGGCACAGAAAGAGAATTAGATCAAGAAAATAATAAGTAGAGATTGTTTAATGAAATATTTTTAGTCGTTGCCTTTGAATCATTTTTGTCAAACCAAACAACTCAACCACCAAGAGATTCTTTTGTTATATGATCAATCTTCCTTTATTGCCCATTGATATATTTGAATTTTAAAAATAGGTAGTTTAGGTGTAGGATTTTAGGTTTTAATGGAACAATGTCATGCAAATAGAACAAAAGGCATATTTAAGAAAATGACTTCCTTAAAGACAATATGATATATTGGTTAGTATTCTGGTTTTGCACCTTAATGATCCTATTCATACCTTGGTTTCTGCTTCTTTACTAGCTATGTGATCATCAACAAAATATTTAATTTTTATCATAAAATGGGAATGTTAATAGTACTTGCTTGTTAAGAATTGAATGAGGTTTAATTAAGAAAATAGATTGTGGGAAGCGAACATGGCCCAGTGGTTAGGGCGTCCATCTACCACACGGGAGGTCCGCGGTTCAAACCCCGGGCCTCCTTGACCCGTGTGGAGCTGGCCATGCGCAGTGCTGATGTGCACAAGGAGTGTTGTGCCACGCAGGGGTGTCCCCCATGTAGGGGAGCCCCACGCGCAAGGAGCGCGCCCCATAAGGAGAGCTGCCCAGCATGAAAGAAAGTGCAGCCTGCCCAGGAATGGCGCTGCACACACGGAGAGCTGACACAACAAGATGACGCAACAAAAAGAAACACAGATTCCCATGCCGCTGACAACAACAGAAGTGGACAAAAGAACATGCAGCAAATGGACACAGAGAACAGACAACCGGGGGGGGGGAAGGGGAGAAAAATAAATAAAAAAGAAAAGAGGAGAGGAGAGATGGTTTCCAGAAGGAAACTAGGGCCCAACTAGTAAAAAAAAAAAAAAAAAAAAAAGGAACTGAAAGAAAGTTTGCCTAATTTGTAAAGGAAAAATGAGATTCGATCCCAGAAGCTGGTGTATTATTCTCGAAAGGACTGGGTTTACATCGATCATCTTTTTCATGACAGTCAAGTGTGGAATGTGGTAAAGTTAGAAATGTAATTGTGTAGACATAAAAAATTGCATCTTTATAACCATCATTGGGACACTTTTCTCAAGATGCTATCTCGGAGTCCTTTGGAGCAATAACTATATCAATTGAGAATATAACAGAAGCAACTTAAATGTTATGCCTCATCTAGTTCTGGTAAGGCTAATGTGCTTCAGAGAAAGTCTTTTGCTCATGACATAGGTACTCTCAGAGAGGCTGGAAACGCTTCGAGACTATTAAAATAAAATGCCAGTCATTCCTGCTGTTCAAATATTCTTCAACTTCTAATTTAAGGTACCTAAGAATGTAATTGTGTTATTCTCTCTGATGGCTGGAATCTTTCTGAGCCAAATGCCTGGGAATTATGGACTATTGGGGCTATAGGAGTCCAGAAGACAAAGGAGGTGGATAAAACGTGTTATTTTGTACTGGTACATTCAACATTTGTGCTCCGTTATCGTTTATGTGTTAAAATGTATTCAAAAACTAAAGTGCTTGAAGTGTCTTTCCTTCACTGAATTGGAGGAGAGGTTGGGGAAATGCATAAACCACTTTGTGATCTAAACCTAGAAATCTGAAAGGGAAAGAATTGTACACCTTTACTCAGAATTATTTTGCACGCTAAATTTTCTCTAGAGTTGATTGTCCATTTTTGAATCAGGAACTTGTCATCTTGATAAAGCAGTTGCCCCATAACTCGCGATTCTTTCTGTGATAAGCAAGTGAGACCACAGTTTGAAAAAGGCATGCCGGATCAGAAAAGGGCAATTTTAAAAGCAAATGCTGTGAAAGGTGATGCTTCCCTATCACACGGGTAAATTATTTCTGTTTAATGCCTGCCTTGGGAGGGGTACACTTTAGGTTCAGGGACCCCACTGGCGCATCAGGGCTTTGACTGGGACACGGTGCCAATTCAAACTGTCACACAGTACAGGGAGGGGAAAAAAGCCCAAATCAGTTTCTATTCTTTAATAGAAAGCAATACTGTAGTTTAAATTAGCCAGGCGCTGCTGAACCACTATTTAAAATGCGTTTGCACTGACATCCCAAGAAAAGATTTTTTTTCTTGTTTAATTGCACTGTCAGTGTGGAACGCTTTCACTTAAAACCATTCTGAGGTAGACCTTTTAATAGAAAGTGACAATTTAAATTGCCATGATAGCAGCGTAAATGGTGCTTAAAGTCATTACTAAACTGATGTCGCAGTTGGCTCCAGACCAGTTTGTTAAAGCTGAAGAAAAGGTGTTGGGGGAAGGGAAAAAAGTAACTAAATGATGAATCGCTAATTCCTTTTATATTCATTGCATTGACATTAGCTGTGATGAAGTCATGTGGCTCCCAGTGGATGCCATGTGCATTTCTGTTGAACTCCACATCTTCCCCTTCTGATGCTGCCCTGACTAATGCCAGGTCCTGTGGAATTGCTCCAGTCTGTGGCACTTACGTTTCTGCTGTCATGGGATTTCTTGTCTTCACTCCCATGGTCTCAAGAGAGTAGCTGTGGATTCCATTGTCTGGTTTGAGTTCTGAAACATAAATGGTAGATTTATCTAGTACCTTTCTTTACTCTTCCTTAAAGAAGTCAGAGATTTTCTTGGCAGCCCTTGGCAATTACTCTTGCTAGCTCTCAAAGAGCGCTGTCCCCAGAGCTGAAAATGTCACGGGAGTCCAGGCCAGGTCTACCCGAGTGATGCCATTGGTCACACTTGATTGGTTTGCCCAAATCGATTGGCTTGCCAATCTGGTGTGGCAGCATCGGGGGGCCTAATAGGTGGGGGCATCATAAAATCTCAAGCAGTATTAAATCTGTGAACCTGGAAAGAAGTTTGTACATGGGTTTGGGTTAAGTTAGGAGCATTGAAGAAAGTAAGAGTAGGGTTTGGTGGGGTTGGGAGAGATGGAAGAGGAACAAAAAAGCCTGTGAGACTGAGTGCCCGCTCAGTCATCTTCAAAGTCTCTTGCTCCCGTGTCTTAGATCTGAAACATATCCCCTTAAAAGTAAATTAATACTTGTACAAAGTATGGGACGGTATAACACAGGGAATCCAGTGCTGGAAGATGGACTGTGGTTAATAGAACAAATATGAGAACATTCTCTCATGAACTATAACAAGGACATAATACTAATACATGGTGTTAATAATCAGGTTGGTTGGTGAAAATACACCAAATATAAGATCTGGGCTATAGCTAGTAGTAATTTTGATGATGCTCTTTCATAGTTTGTAACAAATGTCTCACAACAATGCAAGTTGTTGCTGGTGGGGTGATGTATTGGAGCCCTGTTTGATGATATGCATGTTTGTTTTTTAAGTTTACAACTTTTTACTATACACTTATTGTTTATGGATGCTCGTGTATGCATGGCATACTTAAAATTTTATTTTAAAAAGTAAATTAATCCTTGGAATTTTTAAGTAATTTATTATAGAATTTCCATTTTAAAATAGGCTGCACACTTCCTTTTATTATGTAAACCATTACATAATACCAACCATTGTAATTGGGTTCATAGCAGAGCAACATATTCCATATTTTAAACTTAAAATATTACAGTTATTATGGGGTTTCTGAATCAGTTCTTGAGGATGCACAATTTAAGAGCCCTGGGAACGATTCTATAGCCTCCAAATTTTCCCCAAACCAGACATTATAATTTCTGAAACATTCATCACTCAAAATCAGACAGGACCACGGTGATTATCAGGGACATGGCATTAGGGTCTTCATTTTGGGGTCTAGGGGTGGGTTATGGAGAGACCATGAATATGCAAATTTTTCTGTATTCATGTAGGTGTGCATTACTGAGGAGAGCTCATGTTTTTCATCAGATTTTCAAAGGAATTTGCGAACCAGAAGTAAAGAACCACTAAAAACTAGGAAACTGAGGCCCAGAGAGGGGGTTGATCGGCCAAGGTCATACTGATAGCTGTTGGCTGGTCTATAGAACTCTGGGCTCTGACTCTCAGTCCAAAACTTCCTTTTCAATTTTTTTTTCACAATTCTTCCTTTTGCAAAACAATGAATACTGCAACGCTGCGCTTTTCTGAAAGCCATTCTCCTGGCAATCTCAGCTCCTTGGAACACGACCATCCCTGGCATAGGCAAAAGAGGCCTCAGAGCCACTGAAATTACTGTCACAACACTCATGCACTTGAACCCATGAAAGAACATATCACTTACTCATTCATTCATTCATTCAATATTTGTTGACCTAACTACTTGTCAATGCTTTATTTATACATAATTCTAACAAGTTTTGCTGTCCAGTTTCACAGACAATAACAAGAAGTTAGATGGAAGAGGGCTGCAAAAGGCAGAGGTATGGAGCCAGAATTGTGAGATATTTGCTGACAGCAAAGGGAAAGCAAAGAGAGAGCAGGAACAGCAGCTGTCGTACAGCCCAGAACAATGACTCTAAATCTTGAAGGAAAGAATAAATAACTTGTTACATACTCTGTGAACACAGGGTTGAGCAGAGTGCATTTTAGAAAGCTCTTCATTTAAAGGGCTAAAATGTATGCCATGTGATGAAAACATAGGTCCACGCAAAAACTTGTACACAAATGTTTGTAGCAGCGTTATTCGCAACAGCCAAAAGGTGTAAACAATCCAAATGTCCAGCAACTGAAGGATGGAGAAACAAAGTGTGGTCTATACATACAATGGAATATTATTCAGCCAGAAAAAGGAATGAAGTTCTGATAATGCGACAACATGGGTAAACCTTGAAATCATGCTGCTAAGTGAAAGAAGCCAGGTGCAAAAGACCACATATTATATGAATCCATTTATAAGAAATTTCTGGAATAAGCAAATTCATAGAGATGGAAAGTATATTAATAGCTGCTTTTACCTGGGGAGGATGGGAGAATAGAAAGAGTGATAGCTAAAGTATCTAGGGTATTTTTTTTGAGGGGATGAAAATATTCTAAAGTCAACTGTAGAAATGGTTGCACAACTCTGCGTATACTAAAAACCATTGAATGGTACACTTTAGTGTATGGTATGTGGATTATATCTTAATAAAGCTGTTATTAAAATAATGTATGTCATGTGAATGCTTAAAGCCTATGCTTTAGTCCTGTGGAAAGACTGAGTTTCCCTTTGGAGCCAAATTCCAAAACCTCACTGTTCTTGGAGAAGGGTTAACCCATGAAGCCAATTCACACCAGGCTCTTAGTTATGTCTACTTTTGGCGTAGTTTTAAAAAACAGCAGGAAAATCAGAGGGGGAGCACAGAATGATAGAGAAAATATGAAAGGAAAGCAGAAACAGAAGAGCTAAGAAAAAAAGATAAAAAATATATATGTACATATACATATACAAATCCTGTCAGAGGATAAACTTAGGTTTTGGACTTCTTCATCTGGTCACCTTAAGCACCTCAGGGAAAATAATTCTGGCAAAAGGGAGGGGGAGGATGTGTGCTGTGAATGACCGTGCTTTGTTTTGACATGGTGTAAATAAGCATGCTAAAAGTCTTAAGAGAGGTTATGAGAAGGGGTGTCCCCTGCCATTCTCTTTAGGGGTATAAACTCTGAGTTCTCTGGTGCCATTGAGAGTCCCAGGATGAGAGAGGGGACAGGAGTGCCTGGGCCAACCTGGGTGTTTCTGGGGCATTAGGGCACTGGAGGGGACCAACCTGTGTGGCAGATAGGACTGTGCACCAAGAACTGTGACTTGTGGAGGGCCGTGCGCCACGGATCAAGTGCCCTGGGTTGAGCAATTATGGAGGAATGCAATACCCTGGCCTGGGATGGGAGCCGGGCCTGGAGACTTCACAGCAGCCACACCGGCAGCCCTGGTGAGCAGTCATGCAGGACCAGTGTGCCACGGGACACTGAGAGGCAGCGAGGACCAACCACAGCAACGCCAGCACCCGCTGGGCAGTCAGCTGGGACCTTCCATGTGGACTGTTCTCAGACCACCTGGAGAGGCATGGAGGAGCCCATGAGGTTACTACTGGAGATCTTGCCCTCCTGGCATTTGTGATCCTGGGTCTACTGTAATTTAACGTGGAAAAATAGAAGAGACATGATGTGCTTTAACCCTGAGGTTTGTAAAGCAGTGCAGGCTGGTTACAATGACAATAAGAAGCTCTAAAAACTGTAAAGAGCTTTGAATTTATGAAGTGTTTTCTCAAGCATTGTTTCATGTGGTCCTCATAAGAAATGCTCCGAATAAATGCCCATTCCTTTCTCTCAGGCACATAGTGGGTTCTCGGCAAATACTTGTTAATTGCCTAATTGGCAAAGTGACTATTCTGGGATCAACTCCTCATGAAAAAAAAAAAAAATCAAGATCCTCAGCCCTTGGGGAGCAGATGTGGTTCGAGCAGTTGAGCGCCTGCTTCCCACATGGGAGGTCCAGGGTTCAGACCCTGGTGCCTCCTAAAAAATAAAAACTAAGCAACAAGCAAACAAACAGAAAAACCAACTCAGGGAAGCAGATGTGGCTCACTCAGTGGTTGAGTGCTGGCTTCCCACATAAAAGGTCTTGGGTTCAATCTCTGGCCCTGGTACCTGAAAAAAAATCCTCAGCCCCTCTGCCCATCCTGACAGACCTGTTTCCTCAGTCAGTGACACACAGTTGACACCTTCTTCCTGTGGAGTCCTGGTTAAGAGCAGAGGCCCTGGGGCTACCTTGGTTCAATCCTCTCTGTCACTTATTGGTGTGTGGTCTCAGGAAAGCCAGTTGTTGTTACAAGTTTAGGATTACAATCGCCCTGCTGGAGGCATGGTGTCTAGTCTACAAATATGATGTGCTTGTCTCATTCCCCTTGGTTGAGTTCAAAGTGCACAAAAAGCAGATTTTAAAATTTGGCTCCCAAAAGAGGAAATGATGGTTTGACAAGTGTTTTTCTGGGACCATTTCCTTGCCTCTTCAAGGTGTGCCTTCAAAAAGGAAATATTCTGAGACTCAGCTGAGCCATCAGTATCACCAAAGGTCATGCCATGCTTTATTCACTGGCAGCAAATCATCTTAGGCCAGCAATGGTATTGGGAATTTTCTCATGCATGATTCAAATTGTCAAGAGCTTTACAGGCTTAGGTGGACATCATTTCACGGGGCCACCTCCATCCACTCATTCAGCCAACCAATCATACACTGATTTCTTCGTGTATTCATTCATTGGTTTAACAAATATTTATTAGCACCTACTATATATTTGACACAGGATGAAATGTAACTGCTATTTTCATTATATACCCTTGATCCTCCAGACTCCCTAAGGAGATTAATTTCCTACTAGCTTACATTTTAGTGGTTTACGGACAAGATAAATGAGTAAAATACATGGTGCTTTATTTTATTTAAAAATTTTTTCTTTCTTTTTTTTAATGTTAATTCAAAAAATATGAGGTCCCCATATACCCCCCACCCCCCCACTCCTCCCACATCAACAACTTTTTTCATCATCATGGCACAATCATTGCATTTGGTGAATACGTTTTGGAGTACTGCTGCACCACATGGATAGTGGTTTACATTGTAGTTTACACTCTCCTCCAGTCCACCCAGTGGGCCATGGCAGGACACACATTGTCCAGCATCTGTCCCCGCAGTACCACCCAGGACAACTTCAAGTCCTGAAAATGCCCCCACATCATATCTCTTCTTCCTTCTCCCTACCCTCAGCAGCTACCGTAGCCACTTTCTCCACATCAATGCTACAATTTCTTCCATTACTAATCACAATAGTTCTATATTAGAATATCAGTAAGTCCACTCTAATCTATACTCTATTCCTCCAGCCTGTGGACCCTGGGATGGTGATGTCCACTCCCCCTCTATATCAAGGGGGGGCTTAGATTCCACATGGATTCTGGATGCAATTCTCCTGCTTGCAGTTGTAGGCACTCTTGGCTCCCTGGTGTGGTGGTTGACCTTCTTCACCTCCATGTTAGCTGGCCAGGGTAAGTCCAATAAACCAGACGGTAGGAGTTGCAAGTCTGCCAAGGCTCAGGGCCTGGATGTCACATGGACAGTCCAGAGATTCAGGTCTCCTGAGTATACACCAACCCCAGTTCCAACCACAGGTCCGGTAAAAGTGACAGAAGAGGCATGTGTAGCAAGGTCATATCTGAGTCCAACTCCATCACACTCAGGAACACAAACTCCGAAGTAGGGCCAACTGACATGGCACTGAACTCCAGAGCCATCTGCCATGACTGTAGAACCTGTGGGTCTCTGTAGCCCTCAGGAGAACCAGTGCCTGGGCTTCTATCTACTTTGGCTGTCTCTGGGACCCTGCTGAGGCGTGCGTAAGCATTACCCCTCTGATGACCTCCCGGCGCTTTTTTGAAGACTCATAGCCATATAAACTCATTTGTCTTTTAATATATGGTACTTTAAATAGTGATATGTGCTAAGAAGAAAAATCAGGGAAGGGGATATGAAATATTGGGGAATGGATATCGAAATTCTAAATAAGGTTACCAGAGAAGGCCTCACTGAGAAGGTGGCTTTGGGGGAAAAAAACCTGCAGAAAGTAAGAGAGTGAGCCGTGTAAATATCTGAGAAACAGCAATCCAGGTAGAGTGAGGAGCAAGTGCAAAGGCCTTGAGGTGGGAGTGTGCCAGCAAGTTGCTTGAGCAGAATGAACAAGGAGGAGAGTCATGGAGAAGACATCAGAATTCCAGGGGACACTCCCCATGGGGCCTTGTAGGTCTTAATAAGGACTTTGGGTGTTATTCTGGGTAAGATGAAGGGGAAGGTTTGAACAAAGGAGTGACATGATCTAACTTATGTTTTAACATGATCAGTGGCCGCTGTGCTGAGAACAGCCTGTAGGTAGGTGTGGCCAAAAGCAAAGGGACCAGCTGGGAGGCCATTGCAATGATCCAAGTGAGAGATGAGGATGGTTTAGATTATTGCTGTAGCCACCAGGGTTAGGGAGAAGGGTGAGTGAGAAGTGGTTAAACTGTATATAGTTGGAAGATGGAGCCCATAGGATTTCCTGACAGACTAGATGTGGATGGTGAGAGAAAGGAATCAAGTATAACACCAAGGTGTTTTGCCTAAGCCAGTGGGGCTGCCCTTAACTTTCAGGAGTAGCACTGGGAAGGGTGCACATCAAGACTATTTGGAATGGTTAAGCCGGGGTGCCTGATAGGCGCCCAAGAGGAGATGTCAAGTGGGCAGGTGGATGTACAGGTATGGCGTTTCGGAGATATGTACAGGCTGGAGAGATAAATTGGGGAGTTATCAGATAAAGACGGTATTTAAAGCCATGAGACATTAAATAGGGTCACCTAGAAATTGAGAGTATATACAAAAGAAGTCTAAGGACTAAGCTTCAACACTTGGAGGTTGGGAAGATGAGGAGGAGCCAACAAACAAGATGAGAAAGAATGACCAAAAAGAGAAGACAAAAGAGGTGAGTGAGGTATTGTGGGAGCCAAGGAAGAAAGTATTTCAAGGAGAAAGTAACCAATGTGCCAAATGCTGCCCCTAAGGACTGAAAAGTGACCACTGGACTTAGCAAGGTGGGGGTCATTTGTGACTTAAGGCAGTTTCATTAAAGAGGTGGGAACCAAACCTAATAGAGTACGTACATGGGAGACTAGGAGCAGAGAAGTTGGGGAGTTAGTAGAAGCAACTCTTTTATAAATATTATTATTTAAGATGGTAGAAATAAACAGCACATTTGTATGCTGATGTGGATGATCCAGTAAGTAGAGAAAAAAACGGTGATGCAGTCGAGAGAGGCGAATTGTCACAGCCATGTTCTTGAGAGAGGATGGAATCTAGTGCACAGGTGGATGGACTGTTCTTGGCCAGGAACATAAACAAGTTACCCATGCTCTTGGACAGGACGTAGAGTACATGGGTCCAGATACAGGTTGGAGGGTAGCTGTGGTGCCTGGAACTTGTAGAAGTTCTCGCGTAATTACTTCCGTTTTCTTACTGAAGTAGGAAGCAAAGTCGTCAGCTGAGAGAGTGAAGGTAGGGGAAGAGATATTGAAAGTTTGAGGAGACAGTTTAAAAATATTCACTGTTTAATTTTGCTTGAATTTCTATGAGTTGGGGGCAAGCTCTTTATTCAGTAGTTAGGACACAAGACATACAAAGACCTGGAGTAAGCTGACTTCACAGTAAGATCAGTATTCACAGATGGGAGGGAAAGGAAGAGCACATAGGATCTTGAGGTGTCTGCAGTAAAACAGGAAGTAGCCCTGAATGGACAAAGGGTAAGTCAGGTAGGGTCTAGAGATACCAGAATTTCACCATGGGAAGCCAGAGTTGGAGCCCATCGTCAGGTCTGGTAGTGCCTCCAGAAAGCAATAGATGAAGAGTGTTCTGTCTAGCTTGCCCATTTGCTCCCTTCAAATGGAAGATGGGATATAGAGAGTCAAGTAGGTTGGGAAGAAACCTTTGTTCACAAGGCCCCTGTGTCTCTGGGTGGTAGGCCCTGCTCCTCTGTTAACAGAAGTGAAAATGGCAATGGGGGTGGGGGAATGCTATGAGGGAGAGAAAGATATCCTATTCTAACACTTCTCCAAGCAACAACTTGTGCAACGATGCAGTGGTTCTCAAGTGTGGGTCTGGCAGCATCAGCATCACCTATGAAATTGTTAGAAATGCAAATTCTCGGGCCCTATCCCAGATCTACTAAACCAGAAACTCTGAGGGTGGGCCCCAGAAAGTTGTGCCTTAACAAGGCCATTCTGATGTACACCAAAGTGTGAGAAACATGAAGGCAACCTGGGAAAAGTTTCCATCTGCTCTTATCTAGTACTGCCACCTATTGGGCAAGCTCTTCGGATTCTATGAGGTTAACATAAACACCAGAGGAATTTCCTTTAATTTTTCTATATTTAGACAACTTTATAAACTAAAAGTAAAAAGAAAATCTCTTATTCTTCACAGCATGCAAACACTAATTTTACCTGGATGAATGAATATCTTTATACTTTCAATTTTTTTCATAAAACATTTTGTACCCACTTTCCATGTATTAGCTCAAGAGAATATATATTCATTGTTTTTGTTGTAATATTTAACATTTCATCAAAATAAAATTATATGGTCACAGTGACCATATTTCAAAATAAAATCACATGGTCACAGTGACCATATTTTTCAAGGTAAAAATCTGGACATATGGTCTGACTAAGCATAAATCAGCAGATGGAGAAATGACCTAATATTTGGAATTAATATCATCCTGAGCAATCTTAGAAGTTTGTTATCATATCACAGATTACTCAGTCATCCCATGGTCTTATATGTTTTCTCTATTTCCAGTTCTCAGTAGTTGTAAATAATAAAGTTATAAGTATCTTTGTACATACAATAAGCTGAGGTATTTTTTTCCTAGTTTTTTCCTTGGGATTACATCTCTAAAATAAAATTTCCAGCTCAAAAATGATGATAACATCACAGCATTAGTTAAAATAAGTCTTAAAAAACTAGAAATAATCTAAATATGTAAGGAAAGAATTGGCAAGTTTTGGTAAAGTTATCACATGTGCTATTGTGCAATTATCATAAGTTATGTTTACAACAAGCTTACAACAACAGTCATGGAAATTTTGTCAAGATTCCTGGCCTCCCAGCATCTTTGGAACACTCTTCCTATGTTGGTCTGACCTCCCTGACAGAAGCCAGAAAATTTGTTTTCCCAGCTTCCCTTACAGGTTCATGCATGACTATCAGGCATAACCCAAGTAAGACTTGGACTCAAATGTGAGTAATATGCAACAAGAACAAGAACAAAAAACAACCCAATTAAAAATGGGCAAGGGATTTTAATGGACATTTCTCCAAAGAAGATCTACAAAGGCCAGTGATTATATGAAGTGATGCTCAACATCATTAGCCATTAGGGAAATGCAAATCAAAACTACAAAGAGATACCACTTCATACCTATTAGGATGGCTATTATTTTTTAAAAAGCAGAAAATAATAAGTACTGGCAAGAATATGGAAAAATAGGCACCCTCATGCATTGCTGGTGGGAATGTAAAATGGTACAGTCACTGTAGAAAACAGTTTAGTGGTTCTTCAGAGAGTTAAACATAGAATTACCATATGACCCAGCAATTCTACTTCTAGGCATCTACCCTAAAGATTTGAAAATAGGGACTTGGACAGATAACTGTACACCAATGTTCATAGCAGCATTAGTCACAATAGCCTACAGATGGAAGCAACCCAAGTATCCATCACTAGATGAATGGATAAACAAAATGTGGTATATACATTCCACGGAATACTATTCAGTCATAAAAAAGGAATGAAGTTGGGAAGCCGATGTGGTTCAACTGACAGAGCATCTGCCTACCACATAGGAAGCCCAGGATTTCATACCCAGGGCCTCCTGGCTCATGTGGTGAGCTGGCCCACACACAGTGCTGCTGCGCACAAGGAGTGCCATGCCATGCAGGGGTTCCCCTCGTGTAGGGGTTCCCCATGTGCAAGGAGTGCACCCCGCAAGGAGAGTCGCCCCACGTGAAAAGTGCAGCCTGCCCAGGAGTGGCGCCACACACACGGAGAGCTGACGCTGCAAGGTGACGCAACAAAAAGAGACACAGATTCCCGGTGCCGCCTGACAAGAATGCAAATGGACACAGAAGAATGCATAGCTAATGGACACAGAGAGCAGACAACGCGGGGGGGGGGGGGGGAGAAATCTTTAAAAAAAAAGAAATGAACTTCTAATACATGCTACGACATAGACGAACCATGAAGGCTTCGTGCTGAGTGAAATAAGCCAGAACAAAAAGACAAATATTGTACTATCTCACTTATGTGAAATAAGTAGAATATGGAAATTCATAGAGATGGAAAGTAGAATACAGGTTACTGGGGTGGTAGGGAGAGAGAATGGGGAGTTAATGCATAATGGGTGTGGAGTTTTGGGTGTGATGGGAGAGTTCTGGTAATGGATGGTGGTAAAAGTAGTGCAACACTGTGAATGTGATTAATCCACCTAATGGTTTGGGAGCAACTGAGATGGGAAAATGTATATTGTATATGTTTCCATAATATTGAAAAAAATAAAAAGAGCAAACTACAGAGATAATGACAAGTAAATGTAATCTATGATTCTGGATTGGATCTAATAATGGAGGAGAAAAGGCCCAAAAGGACATTATTGGGACATATGAGAAAACTGGAATATACACTGTAAACTTTATATCAATGTTAAATTGCTTGAACTTGATAATTGTACCTAAAGTGGTCACATACATGAATATTCTTGTTCTCAGGAAATGTACATGGAAGTATAGAATGTTCAAGGACCATGATATATACGACCTACTCTCAAATGTTTTGAACCCAGAGAGAGAGGGAGAAAGAAGATGAGAGAGATAAGTAGAAAGAGAAAGAAGCTTTGAAGGAAGGGATGGAGGGCAAAGATGGCAAAATGTTAAAAAGTTGGTGGATCTAGGTATTTGGGTGGAGGGGTGTGTTGGAGTTTGCAGTATGGGCTATGCATTATTTTTGCAACTGTCTTTCACATTTGAGATTATTTCCAAATAAAAAGTGAAAAATAAAAGGCATCCAAATTGGAAAACAGGAAGTAAAACTCTCACTATTCACAGATAACATCATCCTATATAAAGAGAATTCTGAAATATCTACAACAAAGCTATTAGAGCTAATAAATGAGTTCAGCAAAGTGGCAGGATACAAGTTTAACCTGCAAGAATCAATAGTGTTTCTATACACTAGTAATGACCAGGCTGAGGAGGAAATCTAGAAAAACAATTCCATTGACAATAGCAACAAAAAGACTCAAATGTTTAGAAATTAATTTAACCAGGAATATAAAGGATCTGTACTCAGAAAACTATAAAACACTGCTAAAAGAAATCAAAGAAGACCTAAACAAATGGAAGGACATTGCACATTCATGGATTGGAAGATTAAACATTGTGAAGAAGTAAATTCTACCCAAACTGAATTATAGATTCATTGCAATCCCAATCAAAATTCCAACAGCCTGCTTTACAGAAATAGAAAAGTCAATTACCAAATTTATTTGGAAGTGAAAAGGCACCCAAATAACCAAAAATATCCTAAAAGAGAAGAGCAAAGTAGGACTCACACTTCCTGACCTTGAAGTGTATTATAAAGCTACAGTGGTCAAAACAGCATGGTCAAGAAGCAGACTTGGCCCAGTGGTTAGGGCATCTGTCTACCACATGGGAGGTCCGCGGTTCAAGCCCCGGGCCTCCTTGACCCGTGTGGAGCTGGCCCATGCGCAGTGCTGATGCGCGCAAGGAGTGCTGTGCCACACAGGGGTGTCCCCCGTGTAGGGGAGCCCCACACACAAGGAGTGCGCCCCATAAGGAGAGCCGCCCAGCATGAAAGAAAAGTGCAGCCTGCCCAGGAATGGTGCCGCACACACGGAGGGCTGACACAGCAAGATGATGCAACGAAAAAAGAAACACCGATTCCCGTGCCACTGACAACAACAGAAGCGGACAAAGAAGACAGCAAATAGGCACAGAGAACAGACAACTGGGGTGGGGGGGAGCAAGGGGAGAGAAATAAATAATTAAATAAATCTTTTTTTAACAACCAACATGGTATTGGCATAAAGATATACACATTGATCAATGGAATTGAATTAAGAGTTCAAAAATAGACCCTCATAATCTATGGTCAACTGATTTTTTAATATGCCTACCAAGTCCACTTTTCTGGGACAGAACAGTTTCTTCAACAAATAGTGCTGGGAGTACTGAAGATCCATAACCAAAAGAATGAAAAAGGACCCCTATCTCACTCCCTATACAAGAATCAACTCAAAATGGATTAAAGACCTAAACATAAAAGCCAGGACCATAAAACTCCCAGAAGATGATGTAGGGAAACATCTGCAAGAACTTGTAGCAGGTGGGGGTCTCTTAAACCTTACACCCAAAGCAGGAGCAAAAAAAGAAAAAATAGATAGATGGGACCTCCTCAAAACGAAACACTTCTGCCCCTCAAAAGACTTTGTGAAGAGGGTAAAAAGGCAGCCTACTCAATGGGAGACAATATTTGGAAATCACACATCCAACAAGGGTCTAATATCCATGATGTATAAAGAGATCCTATGACTCATCAATAAAAAGACAAATGATCTGATTTAAAAATGGGCAAAAGACCCTGAATAGACATTTTTCTAAAGAAGAAATACAAATGGTGAAAAACAATGACAAAATGCTCAATATAACTGGCTATTAGGGACATGGAAATCAAAACTACAATGAGATATCATTTTGCACCTACTAGAATGGCCACTATTTAAAAAACAGAACATTACATGTGTTGGAGAGGATGTGGAGAGATAGGAACACTAGTTCACTGATGGTGAGAATGTAGAATGGTACAGCCACTATGGAATTCTGTTTGGCTGTTCCTAAGGAAGTTGAATATAGATTTCCCACATGATCCTGCAATACCACTACTGGGTATATACCCAGAAGATCTGAGAGCAGTGACACGAACAGATACTTGCACATCAATGTTCATAGCGGCATTATTCACAATTGCCAAAAGATGAAAACAACCCCGGTATCCATCAACCTGATGAATGGAGGAACACATTGTGGTATATACACATGATGGAATATCATTCAGCTGTAAGAAGAAATGAAGTCGTGAAGCATATGAAAAATATGCGTGAACCTGGAGGGCATCATATTGAGTGAAGCAAGTCAGGCTCAAAAGGACAAATATTGCATGATTTTGCTATTATGAAATAAATGTAATGAGCAAACTCATGGAGTTTAATAGCAGAATATGCGTCACCAGAGAATAGAATGTGGTTAGAGAACGGAAAGCTGAGGTTTAATCTGTGCAGAATAGGTTAAAAAGTTGTTTGGAAATGAATAGAAATGGTGAAAGCATATCATGGGATATAATTAGTAGCTCCAACATATGGGTATGATAGTAGTTTCTTTTTTGTTTTTTTTTCCTTTTTTTTTTTGGAGTAATGAAAATGCTCTAATATTGACTGAAGTGATGAATGCACATCTCTGTGATTACACCAAATGCCACTGATTGTACACTTTAGATAAATTGTATGGTTTATGAACAAAATAATAGGGAGAGTTGGGGAAAATACACTAAATATAAGATGGGGGCTATAATTAGTAGTCATATTTTGACGATGCTCTTTCATAGTTTGTTACAAAAGTTTCACAACAAGCCAAGGTGTTGGTGGAGGGGTGCTGTATGGGAGCCCTGTGTGATGATATGCACGCTTGTTTTGTAAGTTCACAACTTCACCTTTACACTTACTGTTTATGTATGTTCATGTATGAATGATATACTTCAATAAATAGTTTTAAATTAAAAAAAGAAATTCAAGAGATAGAAAAAGCCATGGAAGAAAACACACACACACACACACACACACACAACCCGGCAGGAAGCTGCTACCACTCCTATGGCTGCAGGAGAACAGGAAGAGGTTGTGTTACCAGCACCCGGCCTCCAGAGCCCTGTGAGAGGGACTAGACCACGGCAGGGGCTATCCAGCAGGAGCTGGGGTGGAGGCACAGAGGAGACACAGCTCCTGCGTGCGGAGTAGGCGAAAAAAACCAAACCCCAGCTAACCTTAGACTTTGATCAGGCAAAGACGCATGTTGTAATCTCTATTACCACTATGATCCAGCAATTTTAACCCTAGGTATAGGCCCAAGGGAAAGTTATGAACATGAGACCAAAAGAGACGTGCAAGAATGTTCATAGCAGTAGTATTTGACATAGCCCCGGAAGTCAACAGAGAATGGTTAAATAAATTGAATTAAAAGTATATTCGTCCAGTGGAACAGAACAGAATCAGGGAGCTCCAGAGAGGCTCTGTAAGTGCAGTTGTTTGCGGATCTTTTCCAGCACCGCCACCAGAATGAGTGAATAGACTTGCTTCACTCCATTTAGGATTAAAGGATTGAAAGTTCCAGAAGAGTGAGTCACCCTCACGGAGTTTCGGCCACATGCTGGCCCTTGGCTCCACTGCTGAGATTAGGGGGAAGAATCTGGCAGATGGAGCCTTCAGGGGCCTGTTAAGCATCTGTAGTACTGCCAGAGCCTCGATTTATCATTCCACCAAGACTACACACCTAGGGAATTTCCCAGAAGGAAGTCTGCACACTGTTCAGAAGGACGAATGAATGTTGGGTGGTGTGCCCCCCCCCCCGCTCCCCCCAAAACAGTGCATCCCTTTGGTTGCTCGAGGTTCATATAACTCTGCTTCTCACACCCACACTTGCAAATATTCTGTGGCGTAAAATAATGTACTGGTCCGCTATACAGCAAGAAACGTCTTCACACTCTCCAGAGACAGACACCCCAACGTTTCCCCAGTTTCTGCCTCCAGCTCCAAGATAAGAATCTATGGATCAGATCTGTTCCTCTTCTAACTCCGTTGCAATCCTGTCACACATGGGCTAAACAGCAAGTTTAACCACCTTCATCTCTATTGAGGAGAAAGAAGTCAAAGAGGTGGGAAATTCATTTTTCATTGATAGTAAAGGTCAGTTAGTCAAGCCACCATTGTAATCCCCTTGTTTTTGCCTTTACCCGGCAGCATTGTGAAGAGGCCGATGACCCCAGTGGCTCTCCTGGATTACAAGGATCTGGCTGAAACCGACGGCTCCTTCTCAGCCAGAAGGAGAGGCTGCACGTGACCTCAGTTTCTCACGCGCTCCCGGTGCTGTCAGCAAAGGACAGCTGAGGTTCTCAGAGCTGGTATGCAGCTCCTCTGAGTCGCTGGCACCCAAGCTCAAACCCATCCCCCTACCTCCCCAAAAAAGCTGCTCTCGTAGGAACCCTACAAACAAAAGGAGAGACTCTTCCAATAAATATATGAAAAGATTTTCAACCTCACTAGCAACCAAGGGAATGCAAACTAAGACAAGGCGATGTAATCAGTCACCTACCAGACCGGAAAATATGACGTTTGGACAAGGTCTTGGGCAAACAGGTATTTTCTTACTGAAGGAAGTATAAATTGGTACTGTCACTTTGGCGAGCAATCTGGCAGTGTCTCTAAGATTAAAAAATGGGGAGAAGCGGCTGTGGCTCAGTTAGGTTCCCGTCTAGCATATGGGAGGCCCTGGGTTCGCGTCCCGGGGCCTCCTGGTGAAGGCAGGCTCACCCGCACGCTGCAGAGAGCCGCTGACCCAGGCGCCACGGAGGGCCACCCAGCCCACAAGCACCACAGAGAGCCGACTCAGCAAGGTGACGCAACCAAAAGGGAGACAAGCAAACACCCAGAAGAGCACGCAGCGAATGGACACGGAGAGCAGACAACAAGCAAGCCTCAAGGGGGGGCGGGGAGGAATAAATTTAAAAAATAAATACAGGCACAGAAGAACGCACAGCAATTGGACACAGACAGCAGACAGCAAGCAAGCCCCAAGGGGGGGGGGGGAGGATAAAAAATATGGGCATATTATGGGACCCAGCATCTCCTCTCTTAGATGTCTGCCCTAGGAAACGCACTCTGGTTTAGCCGGGTAGGGGAATGCTCTCTACAGCCTTGTTTCTAATAAGGAAAATCTGGAAACAACCTAAAGGCTATCAATGGGAAAGTGGATAAGCAAACCAGGGTCTTTTCATTTAATAGCTAAGAAGGGACTTGCTCCATATGTACCAACAGAGATCTCAAAACTGGATGAGGTAACTGAGTGAAAAAAGCCAGGAGTGAAAAAAGTCAACAATATCGCAGGAGAGTGTCATTTTCATAAAAACAAACGTGTATCTGTTTATATAATTTTTTTAAGGTCTGGAACATTTACTGCAAACTCCTAACAGGTTCGAGTGCTGGGAGAGGTGGGGAGAAGGAGGACCTGGGTAGGGTACTCTCCCAAGAAGGCTCTGTCTTTAACTGTAAGGTATTTGTTTTCACAAGGAGAGCGTCTTTGTTTTATTCTTATAACTGAAAATTATTTAGGAAAAATAGCACATGGTAAACTAGAAGGATACTTACCTTTCAACATGCTCGCTCACCTGGTATGCAACAAAGACCTGCCTTTTGTGACATCCTTTGTTCAGGACTACAGACCAAGTGGCTCCAGAAGCTTCCAGGAGAACTCCTCTGGAGATGTAAGGTCTCACAGGCTGAACAGGCAGACTCTGTAGAAAGTCTGCACCAAGGCCTGTTCAGCCAAATTCAAACAGGAAAACTTGTGGAGCTTTTTGAAACCAGGCAAAATTTGTGAGTTAGCCCTGGCCCCTGAATTTAGTTTTCCATTTCTGCAAAACTTAATGGCTTCAAACACCAACACTCCGTTTCTGACCATTTCTGTGGGTCAGAACTCGGGGCGCAGCTTAGCGGGGCCTTTGGCTCCAGGTCTCGCACGGGCAGCCTCAAGGTGTCAGCTGGGACTGTGATCCTCTCGAGGCTGCGCTGGGGAAGGATCCGCTTCCAAGCTTGCTCACATGATTGTTGGCAGGATTCCGCTTCTCACAAGCTGTTGGGGCTGAGGGCCTCAGTTCCTCCCTGACTGCTGGCCGGAGGCCACTGTGAATTCCTCGCCATGTAGACCTATCCCCGTGTTAGCTCGCAACGTGACAGGCACCAGGGAAAGACACTGAGCAATCGCCGGCAGGAGTCACGGTCTTTGTAGGGCTAATCGGAGAAGTAACAGCCCATCCATCACTTTTGGCAGATTCTCTTCCCTAGAAGCAAGTCGTTAGGTGCAGCCCGCACTCAAGCGAAGGGGGTTTACACAAGGGCGTGGATTCCAGGAGACATCGCTGGGATCGACCTTAGAAGCTGCTTACCACGGCCCCCAAAGGAATTCGGGGCTCTGTTTATGCTGTGTTAAAATGGGGCCGAAGGAGTTGGGGGTTGGGAGGGGAGGAAAGGGAGGACTCCGAGAATGGAGGAAATATTAGTATCCAAAAGAGCCCGGAGAGAGGTTTCCTCCTGTTGTTAGAGAAGATATTAGTAACTCCAGTAGGTGTCACCCTTCTCTACGAACTTGTCCCCATCCCCGGGAGAATGGCATTTCGGGATTCAGCCCACCCTGGCAATAAAGGAATCTAAGCAGCCAATCGAAGGTTTTTGTTCATGGGAATTATCACGTGTACCAGACTGATGACCGATTTCCAAGAAAAATAATATGATACTCTTACAGCCTGAGTGATTTCCGTGATTTTCTTTTTGAAAATGTGTGGCAGATTTTGACATGCATCGTGACTCACTGTATCCTGACAATATATAAAGCTTTTGCATAGATGCCAGGCTCTGAATATTACCAACTAGGAGAGCAGTTATTTGAAATTAAGGGCACCTCGACTCAACATCACGACTAATAAATTCAAACGTCATGTTGCCATTTGTGCCTAACAAAATATTGTACTTCCAGAAAAATGGCTGAACTGTTCACAATGCACCAGTTGTTCACCTTGAACTCTTTCTTCATGTGGATAGACTTTCTGGGGTATGATAATGTTAAAGGTCATCTAGCAGTGTTTTTCAACCTTTAGGAAGTGGCTTACTAGTGGGTCATAAGATCAACTTGGTGGATTGTGATAAGTCAATGTTTAAATGAAATAGAATACAATAAAAAGATCACAATTCATTGCACATAGGGTAAACATTGTTTAGTGACACTCTTGTCTCAGTTATATTTATGTATGTCTGGTGTGTGCATCACAGAATGAGTTTCTGTGTAAACGTGTATTTCTTCTTAGAGGTCACAGTTGAAAAATTTTGAAATTCATTGATAAAAGTAATTCCTTATCGCACACCTGAATATTTTCCATGTCCCCTTCGCTTGGACATAAAAGTCAGTGATGGGGAAGAGCTGACTCCTGTAGGTGTCTACACCCTTTCAAGGCAGTTTCCTGGCATTTGGATAAAATTGCAAACTGATCACATGCACCTAAATTCTTTCCAAATGCCTGGAAATAACAGGAAAAAAACCTTTTTAAAATATTTATGTATAACACCACTAGAAAGCAAAAGACTGAAAACCAGAAATGTTGAGGAATTCCTGAAGAAAAAAATAGAAGGTATGATCAAATCTGTGAGCCAAACAAACCCAAGAGAACTCTGAGGAAATGGGATGTTCAGAAGCAACAGCTAGAGTGTGGGGCGCATGGAGTGAGCTTCTGGGCTGTTAATACGAAGGCGATACATGTGAAGCATTTCTCTTGCTCAAATCTCTCTTTCTGTCATGTATCCCCTGTACCCAGGGGTTTGTGCTGAGCTCTACCTAAAACTGCCCTCAGGAAGCCAGCAAACCCCAAGAGAGAGAGGCAGCCAAGTATCCCCACTCCTGCCCCATAACCCTACAAGCAAGCTCCAATACCCAAACCGGAATCCACAGCCAGACAAGCAGGAATTCTCAAACACAAGCATGAGCAAACCAAACAAAAATCTCTAAACATCTGAGGAAATCCAAAGCCTTGAAAGACAGGCAACAAGCGCAGCCAACACAAGAAATACAGAGGAACTAGACATGGGAGAGGGAGTTCTGTTTTGGGCGGGTTTTTGTTTGTTTTCTGCTCCCTACCTTGAGGAGCATGAAACATCTCAAGGCTGAGCTAACAGAAGGAGGCTTTTAAAAATGTCATTAAAAGCTGAGAAGGTGATGTGAACTCTTTCAGTATAATTACGTTCAGAATATAGACCCAAAAGAAAGTTATCCTTCATAGGAATGTCTGATTTCTTTATGACAATTTCACCCAGACCTCACAGCACCATGATAGACTCTTCCACCCACCATCTCCACCTTCAGGGCCTAGAGCTTTCTTCCCCCCCACACAGCAGGGGAACTGGGTAGAGTACAGTGGGGCTGACAGCCCATGACAGAAGAGGAGACAGGAACACTGAGAGGGAATAGAAAGTAATAAAATGACCAAGAAATATGGGGAAGGGATGAAGATAGAAGGGCTAAATGGTTCAAGGGCCATTTCATGGTCCTTCAGCTCTACTAGCTGGACACAGAAACACAAATGGGTTGAAATGATGAGGGACAACACTCCAAGCTCTTGCTTAGGCTCCATATATCTTGGATTGTAAAGGTAAGAACCAATTTGTGTATTTGCCCGACTGCGAGGATGGATATGCTCCACCTTTTACCTCTCCAATCACTCACAAACCTTTCCTTTCCCCCGAGTAGAAGACAAAGAGAAGAAAAATTCATGCATAGGATAGTTATTGACTGTCCCATCTCTTCCTCAACAAGGCAATGGGTAGTGAACCTGGATTACATTTTGGGGTGCTACAAGCCATCTTTTGGGGTTTAAGGTGTGGTTGTCTGCTAGAATTCAAATTAAAACTTTTGTGTTAGACCTGAACAGGAAAACCATTTCACCATGAGTACCAGACTATCAGAAAAAATGATGTTAAAGAACAGGAGTTGCCCAGGTCCAAACTATGTTAGGTCTGACTCTAACCTCAGAGAGTTCAAGAGAGGGACATCATGAAGTCCAGAATCAGAGTGGCAAATTTCAGGAGAATATGCGGTTTCGAACTGTATATACCAGAGAGAGAACCAAACGTATTTGGCATAACCTAAGTCTACCAAATTAAGAAAGTCTGAAGTTGTAAATCAGATGCCACTGCAAACCTAGCCTCCAAAGATGCCCAGTTTCTTATGAAATTGAAGCTGTTCTTGGCTGGTGACAGTGTGTATGTGACCGACATGCCTGCATTCTCTCAGGGACCAATGAGGCGCCACCAGAGCCATCAGTCCCCTGGGATTTAGCAGCCTTTGTGAGGCTTGTGAGATTTTAGGCTTTGAAACCACTAGTATGGAATACATGCTACCAGGAACATCATAAATTAGTACGAAGTGCCTCTTAAAGATAGCTGATTAAGACTGACCTGTGAGCTGACGTTGCCAATGAAACGGTATAAGGGTGGAAGCCCCAAGAGCTGCACATCACTTAAGTGACTCTATGGCCCCAAGGTCACCAAAATTGTTCCTTTTTGCTTGTTTTTGTTTTGAGGTTTGCTTCATAGCCCTAGAGAGAATGGCAGAATAAACAGTTGCTGCAATTCATAGGTCCAATTTATTAGCCCTTGTTGGTGAGAAGAGGAAAAGGGCACTATCTATTTGTTCAGGCTGGAACAACTATTACAGTGGTTATCTCCTGGGGAAGAAGAAAGCAAAACCTGAAGGCCAGGAACAGAGGTTCCTGACCTTGGCTACACATTGAATCACCTGAGGAGCTTTGGAAAAATACTGATGCCTAGTCGTCTGCCTCAGAGACTCTCGTTCAATTAGCCTGGGCTGGATCTCAGGCAGAGGAACTTATCAAATGCTCCCAGTGCATGGTGCAGCTAGAGTTGGGGACCACTGATCTAGATTAAGGACCTGGAATCCTGATTTATTGTCAGGATCGATTAAATTATCCTAGACCTCATCACAATCTTCTGCCTCCTCACTGCTGGTGAAACTAAGTGGAAGAAGTCCACGAGTTCACGTAGTTTGCCCTCCCAAAACAAGATTAAGTCATAAAGCTCAGACTGACAATTCTGCGGTAGATCTAGAGGGGATCCAAGATAAGCCAGATCCAAGTGGTTTGGATAAGCAGGGTCCTGAAATCGGAGCAGGGCTCCCCCTCCCAAGAGTTCACCTGGGAGACTGCACAGTTGAAGATGAATCACACAAAGGGGGTGGCAGTGATTATTTGGCCACTCGGGCCCTGGCATTTTGGAAACTCAGACAAATGTGAAATGAAACCTAAAACACTACCTCCAAACACTGGGGGAAAATTCTACGTGGCCTGAGTTTGCTTCAAGTTGTAAAAAGGAAGGTCATGCTGCAGCAGCCTGCAGTCATGCCGCTGTCTATTTGGTGAACACATTCGCATTTTCATATTACACAGGGCAACAGTTTCGGAGTATCTGCCACTCCGTGGCTCTAAGGTTTGTGAGATAGAATCATGATGGACTCAGGCTCAGTCTGGCAGAGTCTCCAGGATGTCAAGAAGTAACTAAACTCACCCCAGCAGGAGAAGGCTGGAGATTGAACTGTAGGAGAAGTAGTCTCTGGGTGCCACTATTAAACACTGGGATTCTCTTTACACAGACCTCCAAATACATCCTTGGAGAAAATGGAAAAGGGACAAAAAAATTTTGTAGTAGATCATTCACAATCTTCCCTCACTGCCTTAGTTTCTAAGGGAGAAAGATTCGTCTGCATTTTACAGCTTTTGGGTTTTGCTTTGTCGTGGAGAACCCACAGATAATGCACAAGAAGGAGATAAAAAGTAAAGAACCTGGATATAACAAGTTTGGGAAGAAGACAGGCAAAGAAAAAAAAATCCATATGGACTAGATATTAGAGGGGGTTTGGGGGGAGGGGGTGGAAAATGATGGTGGGAGAGATTTTCAGAGACCAAATGCTAGCTGTGTAGGCAGCAGTGGGAAGAAGGGATACTTAAGATGTTAGATAGGCATAAAAAATGCATTTCCTCTTTGGCTTTTCTCAAGAGACTAAAGCTGTAAATTACTTGTCATGAATTTTGGCTGCTGACCTAGATTTTTTTGGATGGATGCCTTGAAATAAATGAATCACATGCGGTCCTGACTTAAAATTTTTAAGAGTAGATGTGATAAACAGAAGATGGCTTAAAATTGATTAAAATTAATATCTGGAGAAAGACTAGAGAGGCTATCACATTCATAAAACAAGAATCAGCTATTAAGAAACAGCGCAATTAAAGATTTGGAAAAACAAACATTTCAAATGTAAAAAACTCTAGCTGAAGAGCAAATTTTTTCTGAGTGATTTTCTTGGAACACAATATAAAAGGGAAAAAAGATGAAAAATGTGAAAGAAGAGTTAAGAGAAAGCTCACACTGAGAGGAAAACAAACTGGGAGCAGACCAATGCTGTGTGGATGGTCCACGTGCAGCGTCTGCTGGAAATAGCTGAGTTTGGGGAGCATGGGGGGTGAGAGTGTGTAATAGGACAATGCTTCAATGTTCCCCTCCATGCCCAACCCCTGGCTGCAGCATTCAAAGCCCCCACGGAGGCTGAGCTGGGCACAGAACAGTGGAAGCTGTAACACCAGCTCTGCCAACAGGTCTACATATTATAAGCCAGAAAAGAATCAAGGAGTTCGTCTGCGCCTGTGTTTAGAATGCTTAAAAGTTCTGCTTCCACTTGGGCCAGACTGCACAAGGCACACATCACTTGGTTCACTCAACAAAGCCAAAGCACCCATCAAGAAACTTGAAGAAGCCCAGAGGAAGAGCCAGAGCCAGCGCCAGCTCAAGAACTTGGCAGGAGAACAGAGCTTTTTCAAGCAGCGATTGAACAGCCACAGGGTCCTCAGGCAATGGAATGAGTATGAAGGGATAGCATTGGATCAACTACTTCTTCAGATCTTTCTGATCCAGAGCGAGAGGAAATTGAAGTGGATATTGAAACACAGAGGTCTCTCAAGGAGAAGTGGACAATATCAATCCCACCAGTATCAGTGACATGGAAGACCACTGCAGCCTGCAGAGTCTTGCGAGAGAAGAGGGTCACTCTAGTCCAGTGTCAAGCTTTCCTTTACTTCCTGGAAGCCAGCATGACGTAACACTATTCAGTGGGCCAGTTCAAGTCAATCTCTTCAATTGGGTTCATGATACAGTCTCCTCTTTAAAACTAAACAAAACTATACTTGATGACACAATGGCCAGAAGAACTGCATGCAAGCAAATTCTTAGCAAAATGTGGGGCAGAGCTTCCCCAGCAGAACAAATATTCCTATTGGAAAAAATCACAATTTCTAATGGCAGCTGAAAGCTTGCATGAAATTTCCTTGATTTTATTTTGTTGATTGAAAAGAGGACATTGGAGATTCCACCCTCTTTTTCTTTTCCAGGTTGCTCACACAGTATTGAGTAGACACGTTTAAAGATAGAATTACGAACCCTTCCTCTGCTTTAGGATCCTTAGAACAAACAAACAAAATCAAACCTACAGTAATGACAAGACATGACTGTCAGGCATTAATCTTGGATAGCTAGAGCTATTATAATTCAGCCTGGGACAGCTTCTCACGAAACCTGTGGGTGATCAATTCTTTAAAAAAAAAAAGAGAGAGAGAGAGATCATCATGCAGCTGAGCTTTCTGTTGGATTCCATGCTCAGCAAGCTAACCTTATCCTTCAATGTTATGCATTGTTAGCATTAGGGCACCAAACTACCAGCTCACCAGCTAGCTACCCTAGGCCCCTGGGCAGCATGGGGGCAGTCCATGCATGACAGCCTCTGCCTTACAAGGCATATGAGTAATGATCTGGGAAAAAGCTCCACATACTTCTGTGTCTGCATGGGCTGGGAGAGCTGAGTAAGCAGATAAGCAGGCCATGGCAGCATTTTACTTTCAGATTTTGATAACTGTTTGTATGTGTTGCAAGCCAAAATGACAACTTTTTAAAGCTTGTCTATAAAAAACCATAGATGCCTTTTATAGTGGAAAAACACATGGGAAAAAATCATCTATTTTAATTCAATATTTAATAATGATAAAACACCTCCCACCTCACTCTTTTTATAGTGCACAAAATGAATGAGGGGGGAGTAGATGTAGCTCAAGTGGTTGAGCATCTGCTTCCCATGTATGAGGTGCTGGATTCAATCTCCGGTACATCCTGAAAAGGCCAATGCTAATACTTTTGTTTTCTTTTAGAATCATTACCCTTTACCAGCGTTTAAACATCTGATATCTAAGGTAGGCACACTATCATAGTTAACATAGTTAAGTGCTACCACAGTCAACATAGATAAGTTCATTATTTGTCTTATTTTTAATGTAAAGATTTGTTTCCATTTTCCTACTGGTAGTCTCTCTCTGTCCTCACAATCCACTGTCAGCTGCTACTGTTGCTTTTATGAATATTTTCTTTGTCTTTTAAACTCCAAATTTCCCCTCTAGTCCTCTCCCTTACCCCAGAAAGCCTTCTGGGAGATTTCTGGTACTTTGCGTCAGCACCCCTTTGGCTGACTAATGCAATGGTAGATGCAAGAATGTCCTTCTGTGAGCTAGAGCAAATGTACATCACTATTGCAGGGTCGTGGGGAAAATATGGAGAAGCATGGGAAAAATACAACTGGAGTGACCTATGGACTGTGGTTAACAGTAATACTGTAATATTCTTCCATCAACGCCAAAGATATACTGTGTTGATAATGGGGAGAGAAGCCTACAGAAAAAGTGTGCCAAATGTACGCTATGAACTTTGGTTGGTGGTAGTAGTCTGATGATATCTCATAATCTGTAACAAATATTCCACCATGGGTGTGGTGTATTGGTGAGGATGTGTTATATGGGAATTCTACACATGCACATGATTGTTTTGTAAGTTCACAACCTCTGTAATAAAAATATATTAAAAAATAATAGGGTAGTTTGGCAGTTTGTATTGTTTATGAATTCCAAAAATAGATATTGGATTATGTTTGTAAACTGGTCTGTTCCTCTAGGTGTATTAGAGTGTATTAGATTCAGAGGTTTCAGACTCGGTTTGAGTCCCTGCCCCCCCCCCCTTTGTGGGCTATATAAACAGATGCTTAATCAAAGACAGGGAAGTAAATCAACAGAGAAGGAAAACACAGAGAGTTTAGTTTTGGACACTGGAGTCCCGGGGAGAGAGCCAAGCCGTTTGCCTGATAGTTTGCAGCTAAAGAGACCAGAGCTCTGAACTGTTGAGAAAGCCTGGAAAGCCCCAGGGAGAGAAATAAGACTTATGCTAGCGTCCAGCTGAGATCAAAGGAGAGCTGGGTCCATGGAACCTTAGGAGGAAGAGGAAGGCTGAACCCTCACAGAGACCTGCAGCCATCTTGCTCCAACACGTGGCAACAGACTTTGGTGAGGGAAGTAATTTACTCCTTATGGCCTTGTGACTATAAGCTTCTACCCCAAATAAATACCCTTTATAAAAGCCAAAAGAGTTCTGGTACTTTACTTCAGCACCCCTTTGGCTGACTAATACAGGTGGGTTGGGGAAAAAAACATACCAAAAGTAATATATGGACTACAGTTAGTAGTAATGTTCAGGTGATGCTCTTGCATAGTTTGTAACAAATGTATCACAACAGTGCAAGGTGTTGGTGGAGGGGTGATGTATGGGAGCCCAGTATGATGCTATGCATGTTTGCTTTGTAAGTTCACAACTTTACTATACACTTAATTGTTTATGTATGTTCATATATAAATGATATACTTCAATAAAAATATTTAAAATGCTATAGGTAAAGTTAAAAAAGCTTGGATTTTCATAACTTATTGCTGATTTTAATGGGTTGCTAATTTCAGTCATGTAGTTTTATTTTATGTTTTAGATAGGGCTGAGCAAGGAAGAAGAAAATAAAGATAACCACATTTAGGAGAAAAAAAAAGTAAAGCAAGAATGAGGACAGATCCAGAAGTATCAGCATTGATCTATCTTAAGTCCCAGAAGAGCGAAAGAAACAATAGATGAAAATTCCCCAGAGGTGAAAAAAAGAACAGTTTTTCATGTTTAAAAAGCCAATGAAATGTCAAGTAGGATAAATTTTAAAGGATATGTTGTGGTGAACTATCAGAACACCAAGGATAAAGAAATTCATAAAATGTCCAAAGAGGAAAGATAGATTACCTTGCCTTCAAAAGAAGTAGAGTACTATTGTCATCAGAATTCTCATCTGTACCTCTAAATGCTATAAGACAATGCAATAATATAGCTTCAACTATCAAGACTGAAAGCAGAATAAAGACAAACTCAGATATGCATGAACTCAAAGTTTATTTCCTCAAACCCTTTTCAGTAACTTAGAGAATGTATTCCAGTATGTGAGCATGTAAGCCTAGAAAGAGAAAGACATAAAGAAACAGTAAATACAAGTCAGAAAATAAGACACATTTCAAGGATAGCAACTACACCAATAGACCTGAAGAGAAATCAAGCCAGATTGGAACAAGAGAAGGAAGCTCCCTGAGAAAAAAAATTGTGAATAAAATCCAACTAACCAAACACTGAATCAAAATAAAGAGCTTGAAATGGGTACTGCAATGCTGAAAACACTGCATCCACATAAATCTAGAAGTGACACTAAACTACTGTGGAAATTATGATTACAGAATAGAATGCAAATTTCAAACACCTTGATGAAGTAAAATAGAGTAACCAATAAAAAATAAAAGGTCAATTTTTTTATTTCTGGCAATAGTAGACTAACTTGTTGCATACCAACTCTCTCACCAAGGCAACCAGAAAAAAACAGGCCAAATCTTTTAAAATCTCTGTTCATAAAATGTTGGACTCATTTATGATTTTCCTACACATGGTTCTTATGCCCGTTTTATTTGAACCTACTATTAACACTATACCCGTTAAATATGTTTCCAAGAGACTTAAATCTTCCAGCTGTTCCTATGCCAGTTGAGCCCTGTATCTCAGCAGAGTTGCAGCCAATACCTACCCTCACCCAGGACAACTAATGAAAAGATAATGATAGACAACACCCATCCCAAAAAGCAGAAAGTATCTACAATTGCAAGCAAGACAGTTCCATCCATCTGCCCTGTGGGATTTAAGCCCCCTCTCAATCGGAAGCAGAGTGGGCATCACCATTCCAATTCCAAAATCCTCAAGACTGAGGAATGAACAAACATAAGGGAGGAATGCGACTGTGGACTAAAGTAGACTTATTATTATTCTAGTGATGGAAGAACTTGTAACATTGATATAAAGACAGTGGTCACCAGAGGTTCTGAAGGGAGGGAGAGGAAAGAATAGGTGTAACATGGGGCATTTTGGGGACATTGGAATTGTTCTGCATGACATTGCAATGATTGATACAGGCCATTATGCATTTTGTCAAAACCTATAAAATTGTACGGTACAAAGTGTAAACCATAATAACTATAGACCATGGTTAGTAGCAATGCTTCAATATGTATATGGGAATCCCCTATATATTTTTTTAAAGATGTATTTTATTTATTTCTCTCCCCCACCCCCCACCCCAGTTGTCTGTTCTCTGTGTCTATTCGCTGCATGTTCTTCTTTGTCCGCTTCTGTTGTTGTCAGCGGCACGGGAATCTGTGTTTCTTTTTGTTGCTTCATCTTGCTGTGTCAGCTCTCCGTGTGTGCGGCGCCATTCCTGGGCAGGCTGCACCTTCTTTCGCGCTGGGCGGCTCTCCTTACGGGGCGCACTCCTTGCGTGTGGGGCTCCCCCACGCAGGGGACACCCCTGCATGGCACTGGCACTCCTTGCGCGCATCAGCACTGCGCATGGGCCAGCTCCACACGGGTCAAGGAGGCCCGGGGTTTGAACCGCAGACCTCCCATGTGGTAGACGGACGCCCTAACCACTGGGCCAAGTCCGCTAACCCCCTATATTTTTTATGTAACATTTAAGTACTCTAAAACTTCTTTAATAATAATAATGATAATAATAAAGAACAAAAAAAAACACACCTCTATTCAAAGATATCATAGCGTTACCAATACAGTGAGGGCTTGGGAGTCAATATCTAAGGGAGATGAGAAACACATAAAGATAAAACCAACATTCAGTGCTACTTTTCCCCTTGAGGCACTAACTGATTCTAAAGAAGCCAGGTGAAAGGCTGAAAAGCTTGGCAGAAAGTGATGGCACATGGACTGAGGAGCTGAGCAGTACTTCGAATGGTCTCAAAGGGATAGGGAGAAATTTGAGTTGAGGGTCAACCAGGGAAAAGGGATCCTGATAAACACCCCATGCTTTCACCTGGATTTTCTGAAAGGCCAAATACTCGGAATAAGGGTTAATCAGAAAAAGATAAGCCCTCAAAAAGACTCATTCCCATCTTAAAATTAGCTTAATCCCTGATTAGATATAGGTGAACTGCTCTTCCCTAGCTGTCGTCCTGAAGCTAAAGCAGGGGTTCTTAACAAGGCATCCATGAGCTTGAATTGAAATTTTAAAAAAGCAAAACCATTATTCTTGTTAGGACGTGTTGGTACAGGTGTGACATATTTCTTAAATAATACAGTGTAGCGTGGACTTAGTAAGGGGTCCGTGGTTTTCACCTGACTGGGAAAGGGGTCCGTGGAACAAAAAAGGTTAAGAACCCCTAAGCTAAAGTAAATACACTACATAAGAAAATAAAATGCAACCTGTAAAAGGGGAAAAAGTCAATTAACCAAAACCAACCCCAAAATGACACAGATGTTAGAATTAGCAGACAAGAACATTACAAGAGTTATAACAGTTATTTCATATGTTCAAAAGAGACAACCATTTTCATACTTAAAGAGGTAGGTAAAGGCATGGAAGATATTTTTAAAAGATTCAAATTGAACTTCTAGAGATGGAAATTAAAATGTCTGGGAAGAAAAATGCACTCAATTAATAGCAGATTAGGACATTACCAAAAAAAAGATTAGAAAGGGTCAAAATATAGCAGTAGAAACCATCCAAAACAAAACACAGAGAGATAAACAGAATTTTACAAAATGAATTGAGCATCAATAAGTGGTGAGACAACTTCATAGGTCTAACATATATGTAATTAAAGTTCCCAAAAGAGAGGAAGATGGACAGAAAAATATTTGAGGAAATAATAAAAGCCCCAATTTTTCCAAATACCATGAAAACTATAAACTCACAGATCCAAGAATTTCTATGAACTTTTTTTTAAAAAAAAGATTTATTTATTTCTCTCCCCTCCCCCAGTTGTCTGTTTTGTGTCTATTTGCTGTGTCTTGTTTCTTTGTCTGCTTCTGTTGTCGTCAGTGGCATGGGAATCTGTGTTTCTTTTTGTTGTGTCATCTTGTTGTGTCAGCTCTCCGTGTGTGTGGCGCCATTCCTTTCGCACTGGGCGGCTCTCCTTATGGGGCACACTCCTTGCGCGTGGGGCTCCCCTACATGGGAGACACCCCTGTGTGGCAGGGCACTCCTTGCGCGCATCAGCACTGTGCATGGGCCAGCTGCACACGGGTCAAGGAGGCCCGGGGTTTGAACTGCAACCTCCCATGTGGCAGATGGATAACCTAACCACTGGGCCACAATGAAAATTATATCAAGTCACATCATAATCAAATTGCTCAAAACCAGTGATAAAGAGAAAAATCTTAAAAGCAGCCAGACAATTTAAAAAAGACTATCACATATAGAGCAATGGCATATTTCTTTTCAGAACCAGAAAGACAGTGGAGAAATATCTTTAGAACATTAAAAGAATAAAAAATAAACCTAGAATTTATACTAAGTGAAAATGTCTTTCAAAAATGAAAGGAAAAGGCTGTGGTGCTCCTGAGGGCTACAGAGACACCCAGGTCCTACGGGCATGACAGATGGCTCTGGACTTCAGTGCCTTGCCAATGGGCCCTACTTTGGAATTTGTGCTCCTGAATGTGATGGACTTGGACTTAGATGTGACTTCTCTACACATGCCTCTTCTGTCCCTTTTATTGAACCTGTGGTTGGCGCTGGGGTTGGTGTATGCTCAGGAGTCTTGAATCTCTAGGCTATCCAGGTACCAGCTAGGCCCTGAGCCTCAGCAATGTTGTAGCACCTACTCTCCAGTTTGTTGGACTTACCCAGGTCAGCTAACAAGGAGGTGAGGATGGTCAACCACCACACCAGGGAACCAAGAGAGTCTACAACTGCAAGCAAGAGAGTCCCATCCATCAGCCATGGGGGATCAAAGCCCCCTCTCAATTAGAGGTGGAGTGGGCATCACCATCCCAGAGTCCTCAGGATTGGGGAATAAAGTATGGACTAGAGTAGACTTACTGGTATTCTACTATAGAATTATTGTGACTCTAGCAATGGAAGAAATTATATCATTGACGTGGAGACAGTGGCCACTGGAGTTGCTGATGGCAGGGTGAGGAAAAAAGAGGTGCAATATGGGGGCATTTTCAGGACTTGGAGTTGTCCTGAATGATATTGCAGGGACAGATGCGGACATTATATATCACCATAACTTATTGAATGGACTGGGTGAGAGTGTAAACTGCAACATAAACTATAATCCAGGCTGTGTAGCAGTGCTCCAAAATGTACTCATCAAATGCAATGAATGTACCACACTAATGAAAGAAGTTGTTGATGTGGGAAAAGTGGGGGGTGTGGGGAGTGGGGCATATGGGAATCTCCTATATATTTTTTAAGGTAACGTTCTGTGTGATCTATGTATCTTTTTAAAATAAATAAAAAATATATATTTTTAAAAATGAAAGGAAAATACTTTTTTTCCCTTACAGAAGACCTACACCACAAGACATGTTAAAGTTTCTTCAGGCAAAAGGAAAATGATAACAGATGGAAATACATGCAAAAAAAAAATGAACTCAAGAAATGGTAACTACATTGGGCAAGTGTATTAGAATTTTTTAAATTATTCATTTTTTTAAAAAGGTAATTGGCATTTAAACAAAAAATAACCATCTATTATAGGGGTTATGACATATGAAAAAGTAAAATGTATGAAAACAACAGGACAAAGACCCAAAGGAGTAGAAAGGAAAGTATACCATTTTAAGATTCCTACACTATAAGTGAAGTGGTAAAATATCTCTTGAAGGCAGACTATGGTAAGTTGAAGATGTATATTTTGAACCCTATACCAACTGCTAAAATAACAAAATAAACGGTTATAGCTTAGGAGCATATAAAGGAGATAAAATAGAATCATAAAAAATACACAATCCAGAAGAAATCAGATAAAGAAGCAAAAGGGAAAAAAAGAACTCATGGGAAAAAACTGAAAACAAAAGATGATTAGACTTAAGCCTAACCATATAAATAATTACATTAAATGTACATTGTCTAAACACTCCAAATAAAAGGAAGAATTTGTCAGATTGGATTTTAAAAAAGCAAATATAACTATATATTGCCTACAAGAAAAAATTAAATATAAAGACATAAATATTTTTAAAATGGTAAAAGATACACCATGCTAATACTAATAAGAAATCTGGAGTGCTATATTAGTATTAGACAAAGTAGATTTCATATCAAATACTGTTATCAGGAATAAAGAAGGACATTCCATAATGATAAAGGAATACATCAAGAGGGCACAAAATCTTTATGCACCTGATGGCAGAGTTTTAAAATACTTGATGGGGGGAAGCGGATGTGGTGCAACTGATAGAGCTTCCACCTACCATATGGGAGGACCTGGGTTCAATCTCTGGAGTCTCCTGGTGAAAAAGAAGAAGAGAAAGCATGCCTGCACAGCAGGCCAGCACTCACGCAAGTGCCTGCGTGATAAGCCAGTGCCCACACGAGTGCCCACACAAAACGCCACATGGTGAGCCAGTGCCCCGTGCAAGTGAGCTATGTGGCAAGATGATGATGCATCAAAAGAGAGACAAGGGGAGAATCAATGTGAAGCACCACAGAAACCAGGAACTGAGGTGGCACAATTGACAGGGAACCTCTCTCCCAATCAAAGGTCTCCAGGATTGAAACCAGTGAATCCTAGAGGAGAGAAAATGAGAAGAGAAGACAACACAGACAGCAAAAACAGCAGGGTGGGAGGAGGGGAAAGGGGGAAAATAAATAAATCTTTAATAAAAAATAAAAAAATAAAATACATGATGGGGAAGTGGACGTGGCTCAAGAGGTCCATGGTTCAGTTTCCAGTAACTCCTAAAGAAGACAGCGAGCTGGTGTGACGGGCAGATGCAGCAAGCTGACAAAGTTGATGCAACAAGAAGCACAAGAAGAAAAACATAATGAGAGACCCAATAAAGCAGGGAGCAGAGGCTCCCAGTGCTTCCTAAAGAGGACAAGCAGGATGGCGAGCTGGCACAACAGGCAGGTGCAGCAAGCTGTCGCAAGAAGATGATGCAACAAGAGACACAAAGGAAAACATAATGAGAGACACAACAAAAGCAGGGAATGGTGGTGGCTTAAGTGATTAAGCACCTCCCTCCCACATCAGAGGTCCCAGGTTCAGTTCCTGGTACCTCCTAAAGAAACAAAGAAGATGAACAGGCACAGCAAGTGCAAACAATGAGGTGGTGAGGAGAGATAAATAAATAAGTCTTTTTTTTTTATTATAAAAAATAAAATACATGATGCAAAAACTGATAGAACTACAAGGAGAAAAAGACAAATTCACAATTATAGCCATAGATTTCAAAATCCTCCCCTCTCAATAACTGATAGGAGTAGACATTAAATCAGTAAGGATATAGAAGACTTGAAGAAAATTATCAACCACCTTGACCTGGTTGACATTTATAGAACACCCCGCACACCAAAAACAGCAAAATGCACATTCTTTTCAATTATTTGGAAACTAAATAACACACTTCTAAATAACCAATGGGTCAATAAATAAATCAAAAAGGAAATTAGAAAAGTGAATTTAACTAAATTAAAAATGGAAACACAAAATTTCAAAATTTGTGGGATGCCTCTAAAGTAAAATTTAGGTAAAAATTTAAAGCATTACATGCCTAAATCATAACAGCAAAAAGGCCTGAAATAATTTACTTCTGCTTCTACTTCAAGAAACTAGAAAGAAAGAGAAAGCTGAACCCAAATTAATCAAAAGAAAAATAATGCTAAAGATCAGAGAAGAAATCAATGAAATAGAAATAGAATAGAGAAATTGATCATACCCAATACTGGTTCTTGGAGAATTTAAATAAAATTTATATGCCTCTAGTCATATTGATCAGGAAAATAAAAATCAAAGTCATCAATATCAGGAATGACAGGTGACATGACTACAGAATCTAATTATTAAAAGTATAATAAAGGAATATTACTAACAACTTTATGCTAATAAGTTCAACAATTAAATAAAATGGACAAATTCCTTGAAAGACAGAAGCTACTAAAGCTAACTGAAAAAGAAAAAGACAACCTGAATAGCCCTTTATCAAAGAAGTTGACTTTGTAGTTGAAAAACTTCCCACAAAGAAAACTCCAGGCCCAGGTAGCTTCACAACTAAATTCTACCAACCATCTAAGGAAGAAATAATAACAATTATATACTAACTCATCCAGAAAATTGAAGAAGGAATTCTTCCCAAGTCATTCTAAGGCCAGCATTACTCTGATATCAAACCAGAAAAAGACATTACAGGAAAAGAAAAACACAAACCAATATCCTTCATGAAGATAGATACAAAAATTCTGAACACAATTTTAACAAACTAATCCAAAATATATAAAGAAATCCTTCAACTTAACAACAAAAAGAAAAGACAAACAACTCAATTTTTAAAATGGGCAAAAGACTTGAACAGACATCTCCCCAAATGACCAGAAAGCACATGAAAAGATGCTCAACATCATTAGTCATCAGAGAAATGCAAATTAAAACCACAATGAAGTACCATTTTACACCCATTAGAATGGCTGCTATTTAAAAAAAAAACTGAAAATAAGTGTTGGAGAGGATATGGAGAAACAGGAACACTCATTCATTGCTGGTGGGAATGTAAAAATGGTGCAGCCACTGTAGAAGATAGTTTGTCAGTTTCTCAGAAAGCTAAGTATAGAACTACCATATGACCTGGCAATCCCACTATTAGATATATACCCAATTGAAAGCAGGGACTCAAACAGATATTTGCACACCATTGTTCACAGAGGCATTATTCACAATTGCCAAAAGATGGACATAACCCAAGTGTCCATCAACCAATGAATGGATAAATAAAATGTGGTATACACATACAATAGAATATTATTCATCCATAAAAAGAAATGAAGTCCTGATGCATGTGACAATACGGATGAACCTTGAAGACATCATGTTTCATGAAATAAGACAGACACAAAAGGACAACTATTGAATGATCTCACTGATTCGAAATAATTAGGATAAGCAAACTCATAGAGTCAGAATCTAGAATATAGTTTACCAGGGGAAGGGTAGGGATAGGGAATGGAAGGCTAAGTTTTTAAATGCACAGGGTTCCTATTTGGAATGAAACTACAGTACACAAACAGCAAACCCTAAATTAAACATGGACTTAACAGTACGATTATAAAAGTGTGCTATCATCAATTGTAACAAATGTTCCACATCAATGTGAGGTGTTGGTATATAGAAAGCCTGTATTTTATGCATGATTGTTCTGCAAACCCACAATTTCTCTAATAAAGAAAACATTTTTTTTAAATTTTGGCAAATTGAATCCAACAACATTTTATTTTTTTTTTATTTTTTTATTTTTAAAAGATTTATTTATTTATTTAATATTCCCCCCCTCCCCTGGTTGTCTGTTCTTGGAGTCTATTCGCTGCGTCTTGTTTCTTTGTCCGCTTCTGTTGTCGTCAGCGGCACGGGAAGTGTGGGCGGTGCCATTCCTGGGCAGGCTGCTCTTTCTTTTCACGCTGGGCGGCTTTTCCTCATGGGCGCACTCCTTGCACGTGGGGCTCCCCCACGCGGGGGACACCCTTGCGTGGCACGGCACTCCTTGCGCGCATCAGCGCTGCGCATGGCCAGCTCCACACGGGTCAAGGAGGCCCGGGGTTTGAACCGTGGACCTCCCATATGGTAGACGGACGCCCTAACCACTGGGCCAAAGTCCGTTTCCCCCAACAACATTTTAAAAGGAAAATACACCATGACTAAGTGTGGTTTATCCCAGGAATGCAAAGTTTATTTAACATTCAAATATCAATCAATGTAATTCACCATATTAACAAACTAAAAAGAGAAAAATAATATCATCTCGAAAGAAAAAGCATTTGACAAAAATCCAACATCCTTTCCCATAAAAATACTCAGCAAACATGATAAAGAGCATCTATATAACCCTCACAACTAACATATTACTCATCAGTGAAAGGCTGAATGCTTTCCCCCTCTCCTATTTAATACTGTACCAAAGTAGTAGCCAGTACAATAAGGCAAGAAAAAAGAAATAAATTGCATAAGATCATAAGATGGGAATGAAAAAAGTAAAAAAAAATGTGTCACAGATGACATGATTGTCTATGTAGAATGTTCCAAGAAGTCTATAACAAAATTAGCTCCTAGAACTAATAAATGAACTTAGAAAGGTCGCGGGACACAAGGTCAACATACAAAAATCTATTGTATTTCTATATATTAGCAATGAAACATTATTGGAAACAGAAATTTATGAAACAATACCATGTACTTTTGCCTCAAAATGAAATACTTAGTTATAAATCTAATAAAACATGGACATGATCAGTGTGCTGAAAACTACAAAATGCTGATGAAAGAAATAAAAAAGATGATCTAAATATATAGAGAGATGCATTATGTTTATGGACTTGAAGACTCAATATAATTAATATGTCAATTCTCCCCAAATAGATCTACAGATTCAATTCAATTCTGATCAAAATCCCAACAGAAATGTTTTAATATATAGACAAACTAATTCTAAAATTTATGTGGAAAGTCAAGGGAACTAGAATAACCAAATAAAATAAAATAAAATAAAATAAAACAAAGTTGTGGTATTCACACTACCCAATTTTAGGATGTACTCTGAGGTTACTTTAAGACTTACTATAAGGCTTTAGTACTCAGGACAATGTGTATTGGAAAGGGATAGATGCATATATCAGTGGAACAGAAATAAGAGTACAGAAAGAAAACTACACAAATACGGCCAATTGATTTGTGACAAAGGTGTAAACTCAATTAAATGAAGAAAATATAGTCTTTTCAACAAACAGTATTGGAACAACTGGACATTCATATGCAAAAAATAATAATAAAAAGAAAAATTAATTTCAGCCTGAATCTCACGATATATGCAAAAATTAACTAAAAATGGACACAAATCTAAATCTAAACTGTAAAATATAAAACTTTTAGAATAAAACAGAGAAAATCTTCTTGACCTGGGCATTAGACAAAAAGTGCTTAGGTAGGACATCAAAAGCATAATCCATAAAAGAAAAAAAAACATTGAAATGTTGGACTTCCAAATTTAAAACTTCTTATCTGTGAAAGATACTATTAAGACAATGAAAAGACAAGCTACAGACAAGAAGAAAATATTGCAAATCACATTTCCAACAAAGGATTTGTACTTAGGGTATGTAAAGAAACTCATAGCTCAACAGTAAGAAAACTAAAAGTAAAAACATTTTTAAATGGGCAAAATATATTAACCAGACACTTAAAGAGAATATATGGATGGTAAATGAGCTTATGAAGAAATGCTCAGTATTACTCTTCATTATGGAAATGCAAATTGAAAACATAATTTGATAGTATTACATATCTATTAGAATGATTTTTTAAAAAACCTGACAATACCAAGTGCTGACAAGATTATGGAACAACTGGAACTCTCATACATTGCTAATGGGAACACAAAATGGTATAACTACTCTACGAAGCATGTTGGCAGTTTCTTTTAAAGTTAAACATTTAATGTAACTTTTTTGTGAGTGATATATATATCTTTAAAAAATACAATTTACAACAATGATGGGGTGGGGGGTGGGAAGTGGGGTGTATGGGAAACTGTTATGTTTTTTAATGTGGCATTCTTTGTGATCTATTAACTTTAATTTAAAAAGTGTAAAAAAATTAAAGTTAAACATGTACTTAACCACGTTACCCATAAATTCCACTCCTAGGTATTTATCCTAAATAAACAAAAACTTTACATTCACACAAAAACCTGTACAGGAATGCTTATAGAAGCTCTATTTGGAATTGCCCCAAACTGGAAACAACCCAAATGCCTTTCATTTAGAAATGATTTCTGGTACATCCTTATAATGGAATACTATTCAGGAATAAAAATAAACAAACTCATACACACAACAACATGTATGAATTTCAAAGGCACTATACTGAGTGAAAGAAACAAGTCTCAAAATATTATATATTGTATGATTACGTTTATATGACATTCTGGAAAAGACAAAATTATAGTAATAGAAAACAAATAATTGGTTACCAGAGGTTAGGGGTGGAGTAAGGATGTGATGACAAAGGGGTATATTAAGGAGATTTGGTGGGATAATGGAATTTTTCTGTATCCAGATTGTGGTGGTAGTTACACAAATCTATATATTTCCTAAAATTTGTAGATCTGTACACCAAAAAGAAACAAATAGATAAATATTTTAAAAGTCAGTTTTCTTGTATGTTAATTTTTAAACCTCCATAGACCTATACACCAGAAAGATTAATTTTACAGTACGTTGTTTCAAAAAAAAATAAAATGTGAAAAGAACCACAATGAGATACCACTACATACCTTTCAGAATTGCTAAAATTAAATAGATTGACTATAACAAGGGTTGGTGAGGATGTGGAAAAATTGGAACTCTCAGCACTGCTAGTGGAATTGTAAAATGATTACCACCATTTTGAAAAAAAAAAGTTTGGTTGTGTAAAATGTTAAACATACACCTATAATGCAAACAGTCTTTCCACTTAGGTACTTACCCAAGAGAAATGAAGGCACATGCCCACACAAAGACTGCACATGAATGTTCATGAAGCAGCTTTGTTTATAATAGCCCAAAACTGCAAATACCCCAAATATACGCCAATAGATGAATGGATAAATAAGTTGTGGTATATGCATACAACAGAATACTACTACTCAGTAATTAAAAGGAGTGAATCTCAGCAATATAGATGAATCTCAAAATAATCATGCTGAGTGAAAGAAACCAGACCAAAAAAAAAGAGTACATGCTGTATCACTCCATTTATATAAAATTCTCGAAAATGCAAATGTATCTATACTGACAGAAAGTACATCAGTAGTTTCCTGGGGTGGGTGAGAGAGGCAGAGAGCAGAGGGAGGAATTACAAAAAGGCAAAAGAAAACTTTTAGGGACAATGAATCTGTTCATTACCTTGACCATGATGATGGTTTTGGTGCTGAATATATATGGCAAAACTCATCAAATTATATGTACAGTTTAGTGTATTGCAGTTATACTTCAAGAAATCTGAAAAAGTTATAGAAACTGGCATTGCAGGTTTGAAAAAAGCAAACTGGAAATTTTAGAACTGAAAAACCTATAATCCGGACTTGGACAGATACTTGTACATTAGTGTTCATAGCAGCATTAGTCACAATTGTAAAAGGTGGAAACAACCCAAATGGATAAACAAAATGTAATAAAAACATACCATGGAATATTATTCAGCCTTAAAAAGGAATGAAGTTCTGATACATGCCACAACATGGATGAACTTTGAAGACAACATATTGAGAGAAATAAATCATACACAAAGGGATAGATATTATTGTATGAGTCCACTTATATGAAATAGCCAGAATATGCAATCATAGAGACAGAAACTAGAGTACAGGTTACCAGGTGTGGGGAAGAAGGGGAATGGGGGGTTAATACCTTATAGTTTCTGTGTGGGGTGATGGGAAAGTTCTCATAATGGATGGTGGTGAGAGTAGTGCAATTTTGTGAATGTAATTAATACCAATAAAGTGTACACTTAGGAGTGGGTGAGATGGAAAAGTTTATGTTGTTTATATGTTTCCACAAAAAAAAGAGCAACTAAAGAGACCATGACAATTAAATGCAGTACATAATCCTGGACAAGATCTAATGATGGAGGAGAAAAGGCTCAAAAGGACATTATTAGGACATATGAAAAACTTAAAATATAAACTATAAGCTTCATGTGAGTGTTAAACTTCTTGAACTTGATAACTTCACTTATGATGCTTACATAAGTGAATATCCTTGTTCTTAGGAAGTGTACTTGTAAGTATTATGTGTTCAAAGAGCATTGTATATATAGCTAACAGATAGATAGATAGATAGATAGATAGATAGATAGATAGATAGATGGATGGATGGATGGAGGAAGGAGGAAAAGAGAGAGAAAGGATGGCAAATGTGGCAAAATGTTCAAACTGGTAGTTCTGGGTATTGGGTAGGGGCTATGTTGGAGTAATCTTTGTGGGTTTTGTATTCTTTTCGCAAATGTCCGGCAAATTTGAAATTATTTCAAAATAAAAAGTTGTGGTGGTTTTTTTGTTTGTTTGTTTGTTTGTTTTTTGCTGAGACCAGCTCAGCAATAGGTCTGCAAGAAGGGAAGTCAATGCAGAACTGAAGAAATAAAAGGACAGAAAGAAAGACACAAGAGAGGAAACAAAGATGGGACCAGAGAACTTCACAGCTTCTGAAACTGAGAGCCTCAACCCTAGTTTCCACATTGTATTTATTTGGAAGCTAACAAGCAGCTGTTTGCTACAGGAAGCAACTTGCAACATCCTCTACAATAATAGGAAGCAACTTGCAACATCTACAATAAGGTAACATTTATAATAACAGGAAGCAAATTGCAACATCTTCTACAATAAGAGGAAACAACAAATAGATAAGCCAGTTTCCCACATTTTTTTACTTTTTAAAAACTCAATCGGTAGTATTAACAGTACTCAGTGGGTAGGATTAACAGCAGATTACATGCAGCCAATGATAAACCTACTGGACTAGAAAAAAGGTCAAGGGTAGCAGAATTGGCTCAACTGATAGAGCATCTGTGTATCATATGGGAGGTCCAGGGTTCAAACCTCAGGCCTCCTTGACCCATGTGGAGCTGGCCCACGTGCAAGGAGTGCCGTGCCATGCAGGGGTGTCCCCTGAGTAGGGGAACCCTATGTGCAAGGAGTGTACCCTGCAAGGAGAGCTGCCCCATGCAAAATAGCACAGCCTGCCCTGGAGTGGCACCACACACATAGAGAGCTGATGCAGCAAGATGACACAACAAAAAAGAGACACAGATTCCCGGCGCCACTGACATGAATACAAGCAGACACAGAAGAACACACAGTAAATGGACAAAGAGAGCAGACAACCGGGGGGGGGGGGGGGGGGGAGGAAGGGGAGAGAAATAAAAATAATAAATCCTTTTTTAAAAAAAGAAAGAAAATAGATCAAAAGAAACTACCCAGAATGAAGCATGGAGAAATCTAAAGAATAGAAAATTCTTCTAAAAGTGTAAGAGGGTGGACTGGGGGAGAGTGTAAACTATAATGTGGACCATTGACCTTGTGGTGCAGTGGTGCTCAGAGATGAATTCACCAAGTGCAATGAATGCCCCATGATGATGGAGGAGGTTGTTGTTATGGGAGGAGTGGGGTGAGGGGGGTGGGGGGGTATATGGGGCCCTCATATTTTTTTAATGTAACATTAAAAAAATAAAGACAAAACAATTTTTTAAAAAGTGTAAGAGGCACAGAAGACACAATAAGCAGGCACAAGATATATTTTACTTGATTCACAGAAGGAGAGGAGAGGCAATAGGAAAGAAGCAACAGTTAAAGTGATAATGAAAGACATTAATATGTCTTTCAAGAAGCACAAAACATCCCAAGGAGGATAAATAAGAAATCCACACCTAGACACATCATAGGGAAACTGCAGGGGGAGGAGGAGTAAATGGGGGAGGGTATTGTTTATCTTCCAAGGAGCAATAGACCAAAAGCTGACTTCTCAGTAGCAACAGTGGAATCAAGAAAACAGTATAAGCAAAATAACTGTGAACCTAGAATTCTACACCTAGAAAAAATATCCTTCAAGAATAAAGATAACACGAACAACACCTAAGGAAAATTTGCCACCAGTGGACACACAGTAAAGGAAATTCTAAAGTGTGTCCTCTGGCAGAACAAAAATGATAACAGAGAAAAGATCAGCGATCAGGAAAGAAGAGTACTAAAACCAGTACAGATGTGAATAAAAAAATGAGCATTGACTTATAATAAAAATGTCTTAGAGGGTTTTAAACAGAGAGAACTCATATAACAAAAGTTATATTTAAGTTGGGGAGTTGGGATGACTAATTTCATGCATCATCTTGGCTACATTATGGTGTTCTGTTGTTTGGTCAAACAAACGCTAGCCTGATTGTTACTGTGAGGGTATTTCTTAGATGGATTTGCATCTATAGCCAGTTAATTACTGTGGCAGCTTGATATTATACATGAATTCCAAAAAGAGATATTGATTATGTTTGTAAACTGGTCTGTTCCTCTGGGTGTGATACACTTTGACTATATTAGATTAAGCTGAGATGTCTTTGATTAAATTATGTTAAGATTAGGACTTTGATTTAACCATGTCAGTAGAGTGTAACTCAGTTTGAGTCCCCACCCTCTTCATGGGCTATGTAAACAGACAATCAAGAACACAGAAGTAGATACACAGAGGAAGAGAGAAGACTCCATAGATATGGCAGAGTCCCTAGGAAGAGAGATGAGCCATTCACCTGATAGTTTACAGCTGACCACATGACGAGACCAGAGTAGCTGAGCCCAGAAAGAAACAAACTCCAGGAAGAGAGACAAGCCTTATGCCAGCCTACAAGCTGAGATTGGATGAAGCTGGACCCACAGAGCCTTAAGAGGAAAGAGGAAGCCTGAACCCTCATAGACATCGCCTGCCATCCTGCTTCAACACATGGCAACAGAGTTCGGTGAGGAACTAACCTTGAGTTGGACTCTTTAGGGCCTTGTAACTGTGAGCTTTTACTCCAAATAAATACCCTTTATAAAAGCCAACAGATTTCTGGTACTTTTCATCAGCACCCCTTTGGTTTACTAATACAATTACATTTACAGTAGATTGCATCTACAATAAACAAAGATTGCCCTCAGCAATGTTGGGGGTGGGGGGGCGTGTCTCCTCATCCAATCAGTTGGAGATATTTAAAACCAGAACTGAGGATTAAAGAAATTGGCAAGAAGAATTTCAACCTCTACTTCAGCCAACTAGCTTCTCCTGGTGAATTCAACTTCACCTCCATCCATTTCCAGCTTGTGGCCTGCCCTGTGGAATTCAGACTTGCCAATCCCCACAGTTGTATGAGCTAATTCCTATAATAAATCTCTTTATATATATAAAGAGATATATATCTTGTTAATTCTGTTTCTCTTGGGAACCCTACCCAATACAGGGGATAAGGTAGTTAAGGTGTTCTATGGCCTTACATTTTCTCAGAGTTGTGTAAAAGTACCAACTAACATTTGACTGTAATAAGTTAGGGAACTATGTTATAATGTCCAGGGTAACCACTATCCAAATAGTAATAGGAATTTCTTTTACTAGCAGATGAACAAAAGGAAAGAAATGAATAATAAAAAAATAATAAATCCAAAATAAAGCAAGTAGGATAATGAAAGGTAAAAATACATTTAAATCCACTCAACCATCTTAGCATCACTGAAAGTGGGACAACCAGACATTATGTGCCCCATGATGTGATGCAATATGAAGTAACATCACCACCTGTGAAGTCTTGAAAATATTGAACTCAAATCTAATCAAGCCTTTAGATCTAACTGCTTGTTTACAGGAATTATGAGGAAGAGATGAGCACGTTAAATGAAATCATGAGGAAGCAACCAGCCCAATACTGTCTGTGAGACATTCTACATGATAAATGATCTGGTTTCTCAGAAAAATAAATGACAATTTAAAAAGATGGGTGTGTGGGTGAAGAACTCTTTTAGAAGAAAAAAGTCAATCAGGGAAATTTGAATATGGATTAGATAATAGATGACATTAAGTAATTATTGTAAACATTTCTGGATCTTATAATAGCATGGTAGTTTTTAAAAAAATGTCTTCTCTTTGAGAAGGACACTTAAATATTTATTGGTGAAACTATATAAAGCTAGGATTTGCTTTAAAACATTCCAACATTTAAAAAAATGTGTGTGTGGGGGGAGATAGATGAAAAAGATTGGCAAAATGTTGATAATTATTGAATATGAATGATAGGTAAATGGGGGTTCACTATCCTATTCCCTCTGTTTTGTTTATACGTTAAAATTTTTATAATAAAAATATTCAGCAGTTTGGATACATATCAAATAAATCAATGATTACATTAAAACGGGTTCTTAACCAGGGGTCCATGAGCTTGAGTTGAAAATTTTAAAAAAACATTCTTGTGGGGATGTGTTGGTACAGGCGTGATATATTTATTAAGTAATAAACAATATAGTATGGACTTAGTAAGGGGTCCATGGTTTTCATATGACTGGCCAAGGTGTCCATGGAATAAAGATGGTTAAGAACCCTGCATTAGGGAAATGGACTTGGCCCAGTGGTTAGGGCGTCCGTCTACCACATGGGAGGTCCGCGGTTCAACCCGGGCCTCCTTGACCCGTGTGGAGCTGGCCCATGCGCAGTGCTGATGCGCGCAAGGAGTGCCGTGCCACGCAGGGGTGTCCCCCGCGTAGGGGAGCCCCACGCGCAAGGAGTGCGCCCGTAAGGAGAGCCGCCCAGCGCGAAAGAAAGTGCAGCCTGCCCAGGAATGGCGCCGCCCACACTTCCCATGCCGCTGACGACAACAGAAGCGGACAAAGAAACAAGACGCAGCAAATAGACACAGAGAACAGACAACCGGGGGTGGGGGGGGGATTAAATAAATAAATAAATCTTTAAAAAAAAAAGAACCCTGCATTAAAACAATTACAGTTAAAAGGCTAAGATTGCATATTGAATTTTTAAAATTTACCTATAGGCTGTTTACTAGAGATCTAAAGCATGAGCCAACCAAAAGTTTGAAAATAAAAATATTTCTTTAAGAAAAGGTAAACATAAGAATGACATATTTGTACGCATATTATAAGTAATCAAAAGATACATTATATGGAATTGCAAAGAACCAAGAAAGCTAAGATACCCTTGAGGACAAAGAACAAAGTAGATGGACTTGCCCTAAGAGATGTAAGAATTCTTTTGAAACTATAGTAATTCATGAAACTGGTGTCTAGAATATATAAAGAACTCTTACAATTCAATAATAAAAAGACAATCCAACTGAAAAATGGGCTAAGGAGCTGAATAGACATTTCTCTAAAGATATATAAATGGCCACATAAGCACATGAAAAACATGCTCAACATCATTAGTCATCAGGGAAATGCAAATCAAAACCACAAGGAGATACCACTTCACACCCCTGGAATATAGCTAGAATCTAAAAGACAGATAATAGTAAATGTTGATGAGGCTGTGGAGAAATTTAAACCCTCATACAAGGCTGGTAGGAATGAAAAATGGTGCAGCCACTGTGAGTAATACTGCCCCATTTTACAGATAAGGCAATTCAGGAGAGCAGCAGCTTGAGATTATTTTATGAATCCCAAAAAAGAGAAAAATTAGTTGTAAACTAATTCTGAGTGTGATACCCTTTTATTGTATTGGATTCAGTTGAGGGGCCCTTGATTAAATTACCTATTAAGATCAGGGCTTTGATTCAACCACATCAGTAAGATGTGATTCAGGATGAGTCCCTTAGTGGAGCCTATATAAATGGACACTCACTCAAGAAGACACAAAAGAGAGAGCTCTGTCATGTTTGATCCTCGGGATCAGGGGAGAGATGAGACATTCACCTGATAGTTTGCCGCTGAGAAGAACAGAGATGCTGAGCAGCTGAGAAGGCACGGAAAGAAATGAGCCCTATTGCCTGAGACTGATACAGGAAGCCCTGAGACACCAAGCAGAGATTATCCGCCATCTTGCTTCAACACGTGGCAGCTGACTTTGGTGAGAAAGTACCTCTTATGATACCTTGAGTTGGACCTTCCACAGCCTTGGGACTGTAAGCTTTTTTTTACCCCAAATAAATACCCTTTATAAAGTCAATAGATTTCTGCTACTTTGCATCAGTATCTCTTTGACTGATTAATATAAGGGGAGACAGTTTAAGTGACTTGACTCAAGTCAGACAGGCACTAGAAATACAATTATGAGCAAGACAGACATGGGTCACTCTTCTCATGGAACTCTATTCCAATGGAACTTTCGGACAAGTTGTTGGCAACATGAATCCCTCAATGTGGGCTAGATGGGCTGCAAGGCCCTGGAGGAGTATGTGAAAGGCACAGAGAACAGACTTGGGGGAAGGGGTCAGGGAAGCCATCCTGAAGGAAGTCTCACATTTAGACTTCACGAGTTTGGCTCTGGGGAAGAACATTAGTTTCTCCCAAACTAATTTATTCTGTTCTCACAACCTGCCATGTTGCTTTGGAACTTGATAGAGCAAAAGTTAACAAAGGCAATACCATGTAATCAACTTCACCTCTGAACCACTGTTTCTCATTCTGTGGTTCCCTATATCAACTACATTCGTCACCTGGGGTGCTTGTTAAAAATACAGATTGCAGGGACAATGGCTACTCTGGACTTAACTTTTTATAAACCTCTGGGGGTGGGGGTTGAGGCCCAGGAAAATTGCTTAAGAATGAACACCTTGGAGACTTTGAAGTCAAATAGCAAAATAAAAAGGGAGTTTCCCGTAATGGCTTCAAATGGTTCCTGCTTCAATTAAGGCATCTTTTTTTGGTGGGGGTGTGGGAGAGAGTGTGTACTGTGGGTGGACTGTAAATGGTATCGGGGTAAGAGTGTCACATTACATAGACTGCCTATTTTCTCTCCTACCCTCATCTGTATGTCATGTGGCTCACTTAGAGTAGATGCTCAATAAGTATTTGCTGACTCAATGAACAAGGGGACACAGGTAATTATAACTTCCATGAGTAGCGAAAGTCCTTTCTCTTAGCTTTCAGAAGGAAAAAAAAAATGGTGCAGCTGCTTTGGGAAACAATCTGGCAGTGCCTCAAAATATTAAACATAGTCATTATGCTGAGTGAAATAACCCAGACACAAAAGGCCAAATATTATATGATCCCACTTAGATGAACTATCTAGAATAAGCAAAGTCACAGAGGCAGAAAGTAGGTTAGAAGTTACCAGAGGAGGTGAGGGAGATGGGGAGTTACTGCTTAATAATTGGTAGAGAGTTTCTGTTTGGCATGATGAAAAAGTTTTGGTAGTGGATGGTGGTGATAGCACAATATTGTGAATGTGATTAAAACCACTGAATTGTATACACTCAAAATGGTTAAAATGGGAAAGTTTATGTTACATGTATGTTACCACAATAAAAATTTTTAAAAAAGTTTAACAGAGTTTAGCATATGATCTAGCAATTGCATTCCCAAGAGAAATGAAACCATATGTCAAAGCAAAAACTTGTCTGTGACTGTTCACAGCAGCATTAAAAGAGAACCAGACTAGCACCCGACTTCTCATAACACTGAAGTTGGAAAACAGTAAAACAACATCTATCAACTATGAAAGAAGAGAGACTGTGACCAAAAGATTATACTCCCACACAAATAAGATACAATCTTTCAAGGCAAAAATAATTGTTTGAGGGTAGTCAAGGCCTCAGAAGGAATATATACCCACATACCAGATATGAGGGAACAAACATAAGGCATACATCACTTGAATTACAATTTATTTGGCAAAGAGATGTCAAGTAAGGAAAGATGAAATGGACACAGAAAAGCAATAACAATAAATCCTATAATGTACACCTACATCTAAACAGATTATGATAATATGACTGAGAATTTGTCATGTAAGAGATAATAAGAAAGGACTGTTGAAATAGACCAAATATATTCAAGGAGACAAAAATAGACGCTGTATAAAAATATAATCATGAAAAAGATAGGTCAACCATCTATGTAACAAAAAACCATAGAAGCCACATACATACAACAAAATTTAAAATACAAGGAAACTGCATAAAAATACTCACATGGTGGGAGATTTTTTTTCAAAAAATAAAAAATCAAGTAGTCAAAAAATAGCAAGGATATAGAGAATTTGAATAATAGTCAAGCTTAATTTTGCCTATAAGTTTATACCTATAAATGGAGAAATATGCATTATACTGACATGTCTGTGTTATATTTCCCAAGAACTTTGCCCAAAAAGAAAACAAAGAAAATCCAAACAATGTAGAGATCATACAGGCTTTTCTTTGAACCCAAACTAATAAAATTAGAAATCCACACTAAAGAGATTGCAATGAATGTATCACACTAATGAAAGTTGTTGATGTGGGAAAAGGGGGGGCGTGTATGAGGAGTGGAGCATATTTTTTTATTTTTTTAATGTAATATTTTGTGTGATCTTTGTATCTTTTAAAAATAAATAAAAAATATGTTTAAAAAAACACTAAAGAGATTAATAAAAAATGTTCCTACTTGGAATTAAATACTATTATAAAGAGGAAATCAAAAGTGATATGTGGGAAGCAGATGTGGCTCAAATGATAAAGTCTCCACCTACCATATGGGAGGACCCGGGTTCAATCCCTGGGGCCTCCTGGTGAAAAAGAAGAGAAAGCGTGCCTGCGCAGCAAGTCTGTGCTGTTGTGGTGAGCCAAGTGCCCCATGCAGTGAGCCAAGTGTCCACGTGAGTGCCCGATGGCAAGCTGAGTGCCCACATGGCAAGCCGAGTGCCCATGCAGAGAGATGAGTGCCCACGTGGGGAGCCAGTGCCTGCATGGCAAGCCAGTGCCCACGTGGCGAGCCAAGTGACCGCACAGCAAGTCAAGTACCTGCACAGTGAGCCAGTACACGCACAAGCAAGACATGCAGCAAGATGATGATGCAACAAAAGAGAGATGAAGGGGAGAGTCAAGGTGACACAATTGACAGGGAACCTCTCTCCACATCAGAGGTCCCCAGGATCAAATCCTGGTGAATCCTAGAGGAGAATAACAAGAAGACAAAAAGAAATAGATACAGAAAATCACACGGTGAATGGACAGAAAGCACAAACAGCAGGGTGGGGGGGAGGGGAAGGTGTTGTTGCCAACTTTTATTCTCTGGTTCAAATGAACTTCAGAATGAAGAAACACGACCTCAGTACAATCAAACTTCATTTAACCAGCTCAGTATTGAACTCGAACCGGGTGAGGGCAATGATGGAAATGCCCCGTGGTGTTGTTGCACAAGCCTAGCTGAGGCACAAGCCTGGCTGAGGCACCAGTGGAAGCGCCTTCAGTGTTACAGCTCAACCTGCGCCAAGGCACAAACCTAGCCAAGGTGCCAGTGGAAGCCCCTTTAGTGTTACAGCTCAAGCCTGGGCCAAGGCGCAAGCTGGCCAAGGTACCAATGGAAGTGCATAGCTCAGTGTTGCAGCCCGACTTGCCACTCAGTATTTGTTGTTACAGCTCGGCTTGGCATTCTCAGCTCGTCACATCTCACACCTCAGCATTCAGCTCAGCTCGGCTTGGCATTTGTTGCTCAGCCAGTGTTTGCAGCTCAGCTTGGCTTTCACAGCTTGACTCGGCATTGCAGCTCAACATTTCTCTGGCCAGGGCAAAGATGGAATGCGTATTCAGGGCTCCGGAGTTCCTCTTGATATAGTCTAGCTGTGTGATCGCCCTTGGGGGTGGAGCCCCAGTTGTGATGTTCTGATTGGTCAATCACTGGTTCTGAGCAAGGGCATTGGTTAGAAAACCAGATTAGCATATTATGCAAACAGGGTATCCTAACTGGGGAATACTGATTGGCTGATTACGAGAGGTGCTGATTACCTGACAATTAAAGCACTGGGTTCTAATGGTTGAAAACTCTCTTACCCTATTGGTTGACTCAGGATCCCTCTTCCTATTGGTTAGTTCAGGATCCCTCTTCCTAGAGGTCCTAGGCTTAGTAACCTGCTTGCTTCTTCAGAGGGTGATATGTAAGACCATCTAGAGAGTTATGAGGAAACAATTCATACTCGATGGTACACAGTTAAAGCTTTATGCCAAAGGAAATGTACAGCCTTCATTTAAAAAGAAATAAAATTAAATCAAGTAACTTTCACTATACACTTATTGTTCATGTATGTTCATGTATGAATGATATACTTCAATAAAAAACATTTTAAAAAATTAAATCAAGCATGGAACTTAAGATATTAAACCTAGATAACAAATTAAACCAAAAGAAAATGAGTAACAGTGAAAGAGGAAATTAATTAAGTGAAAAACAAAAATCATAAAGGACCAATAAAATTAAGAACTGTTTCTTTGATAATGCCTATGAAATAGCTACACCTCTGTGTTTTAGTTTCCTGGGCTGTTCAAATACCATGAGATGGGCTGGGAATAAATGGGAATTAATTCACTCATGATTTGAGGCTAGGAAAAAGTCAAAATCAAGGCATCATCAAGGTGATGCTTTCCTCCAGAAGACTGGCATTCTAGGGCTGGCTGCCAGCGATCTTTGTGCCTCTAACGGTCATGTGACAAGGCATGTGGGTGTGTCTCCTGGCCTCTGGGTTCTTTTCCGGTTCTGTTGAATTTCAGCTTCTTCCTTCCCTGGCTTGCTTTCTCTCTCTGTATGCATCCCATTTATAACAGAGGATTAAGACCCATCGTGATTGATGTGGGTCACTCTTTAACTGAAATAACCTCCTCAAAAAGTCCTATTTACAGGAAGTGGACTTGGCCCAGTGGTTAGGGCATCCGTCTACCACATGGGAGGTCTGCGGTTCAAACCCCGGGCCTCCTTGACCCGTGTGGAACTGGCCCATGTGCAGTGCTGATGCGCGCAAGGAGTGCCCTGCCATGCAGGGGTGTCCCCCGGAAGGGGAGCCCCACGCGCAAGGAGTGCACCCAGTAAGGAGAGCCGCCCAGCGCGAAAGAAAGTGCAGCCTGCCCAGGAATGGTGCCGCACGCACAGAGAGCTGACACAGCAAGATGACGCAACAAAAAGAAACACAGATTCCCATGCCGCTGACAACAACAGAAGCAGACAAAGAAGAACACGCAGCAAAATGGACGCAGAGAACAGACAACGGGGCAGGGGGTGTGGGGGAAGGGGAGAGGGAAAAAAAGGCCTATTTACAATGGATTCACACCCACAGAAATAGATTAAAGAACATGTTTTTCTGGGGGTACATACAGCTTCAAACCACCACACTGTGAAAGACTGATTAAAGAAAAAGATGAGAGAAAACAAAACATGGTAATATAATCAGAAATGCAAGAGATTAAAATAATTATAAGGTTATGTCCACCTCTATGGCAATAAATTGAAAATCTAGAAAAGTGGTTCTCCACCTTGGCTGCATGTTGCAATCGCTTAAGGAGCTTGAAAAAACAGTGATGCCCGAGTCCCACTCCTGGAGATTCTAATTTAATTGGTCTCAGGTGTGGCCCGGGATGTCTAAGGGCTCCCTGACATGATTCTGGTGTTAGCCAAAATTAACAACCACTGAATTCCTACAGAGCCGGGATACTCATAATGTGACCCTCGGCCCAGCAGCATCACCAGGGAGCTTGTTAGCATCTCAGAATCATAGGCCCCACCCCAGGTCCACTGAATCAGAATGAGCATTTTACAACAACCCCCCCCACCCCGGGTGATTTGTATACATATTAATATACGAGAAGTACTGATCTAGAGAAAAATGGATGATTTCCCAAGTCAAATATAGATAACAGCATTTATTTAAGAAGAAAATTTGATGGACCAATTAACATAGAAGAGATCAGAAGAATAAAGACCTCTCATTTATAAAGAGACCCAAAAGCTTTTACAACTGAATTCTATCTAATCTTTAAAAATCAGATAACACCTTTGATTTAGTTTAGTGTTTATTTTGTCCTTCTTTCATTTTGTTTTTGCCACCTGTTGATTTTTGAACCATTCTAGATTATAGAAAAGTTTCCAAATTAATCCTATGAAGCTTGTGTTTCATTAATATTCAAACCTGATAACAATAGTACAAAACAAGAAAATTCCAGAATTGTGAACATAGATACAAACATTCTATATAAAATGCTAGCCATTTTAAGCAACAATATATTTAAAGAATGATTTAAAAAATGCTTATTTTTATTCTAAAAATATGAGTATGGTTTTACTTTAGAAAATCTATCAGTGTAACTCAATATACTTCATTACAACAACAAATTAAAAGAGATAGCCAAATAATTAAATTAATAGATGGCTAAAAGCCATTTGATCGTATAAGCCATTCCTAGTAAGATCTCTAAGTAAATAATAAAGGGAGGAAACTAGTTAACTTTGGTAGAGGCTATTTTCCAAAACTAACAGTATATTAAATAGTTAAATAATAAAGTGTTGCCACTAAAATTGAGAGCAACACAGGAATAGAGCTATCACCACTACTTATATATTACTTAACATTGTTTTAGAAGTTCTAGTTAATGTAAGACATAAAAAGAAAATAATTGACAACTTTTTGTGATATGATTGCACACACACAGATTCAAGAGTACTAATGCACAATCAAAATTGGAAAGATAATTGATAAATTAGCAGGGTACATGAATAACATTTAAAAACAAATAGCTTTTCTCTGTAGTCTTGCAGTATCTAGGTAGCTCCAGAAAGTATAATGTACTTATGAAGAGTGTTGGACTTATATGAAGAATGTAATAAAATGTTATTAAAGAATGTAAAACAAGATCAGAATAAATGGAGGAACATGGATGTGAAGACAATAGGATAAAAATGACAGGCTCAGTTTCTTATTAAAAAGTTCATGCAACTTGAATTAAAAATCCCAATGGGTCTTTTATGGGAAACTGTGTAAATGATTGTAATGTTCCTATGGAAGGATAAATGTCAAGCAAACTATGAAAAAGAATACAACAAAAGAGGGATTTGCCTCCTAGATATTAAAGTTAACACACATAGATTACTGTGTGTAAAATAACAAGGTTTTGGCACAGGAATAACAAATAGATCAGTAAAAGGAATAGATTTCAGAAATAAATGCAAGGATATATGTGAACTTAACATATAACAAAGTGTCTTTTCAGTTCATGGGGGTAGAGGATGACTTAATAAATGGTACTGGTATAACTGGCTCTCTATCCAAGAGAAAAAAAAAACTAACCTCTACCAAACAGCATATTCCAAAATAATTTTAATGCTATAAAAATCCAAATAAAATTAAAACAATTAAAATATCAGAAGAAAATCTAGGAGTATATTTGAAGAGCCTTGGAATGAAAGTGAGAGAGAGCGATGGATAGAATGACAGGGCAAAAGTTGGTGGATCTGGGTGTCTGGATGGGGTATGTTGGAGTTCTCTGTATGGGTTTTGAATTAATTTGCAACTGTCTTGTAAGTTTGAAATTATTTCCAAATAAAAAGTTTATCTAAAAAGATAGCATATATACAATAACAAGATAAACTGTAACCTAGTTACAGTTTAGAAATTAACAGGTCTAATATACAGAAAATCCCAAACAGAAAAAGGGGCAGAGGATTTGAACAGGCAGTTAAAGAGAAAACCCAAAGGGTCGTCAGACCCATGAAAGTATTACTTCACCTCACTGGGAGACAGGTCAAAGCATGTCTAAACTGATGGCACAGACTTAAAAAGCCCACTGTGAAATTGGCTATAACCCCCACGTGAGACTGAGGGGAATAGACCCTCTCTTATATTGCTATGGGAGTGTGAATTGCTACAACCCTTCAACCTTCAACATCCAACAAGTATTTATTCAGCACCTGCTACGCATCAGGTGCTGTTCTAGGTGAACAGCAGTAAACAAAACAGACCAAACTCCCTGCATTCCTGGAACTTATATTCTGGCAGAAAATAATTCGGTAATAACTAGCAAAATTTTAAAAATAGCACATATCCTTTCACTTGGCAGTCTTATCTTGGGAGAATTCATCCTACAGAAATCAGAGCACAAGTGTGTAAGGATTATATGTACAATGATAGTTACTCCAGCATTCCTGTAGTGGCAGAAAATTGGAAACCTAAATGTCCATCAATAGAGGGAGTGGCTAAATAAATTATGGCATGTCCAATACATGGAGTGTTATTCAGCTATTAAGATGAGATAGAGCTCAGTCTGTTGTCCCGGAGGGATGGACAATATATTAAGTGACCTGTAGAGCTATGTAATCTCATTTGGGTCAAAAATTTTGAATAACAACCTAAATGTTCCAGAGCCTTCTCTCACTTTTTATATGAATCTTGGTACAGGTTTGTGTGAGCATAGAGGAAAGGTGTAGAGGAATATGCACACAGTCTGTTAACTATGATTATCTCAAGGAAGTTGGCTTGGAAGAAGTGTGGGAGATCCTTTAGTTTGTCTTCGTACTTATTTTTTGGTGTACAACATCTACTATAATAACGTGTATTTTGCAATTGAAACTCTAATAATATTAACCCTCAAGAAGGACATTTTTTGAAGGATAATGATTTTCTGGGTAATTGGGACTGGGGGGAGGGGGGAACTTTACTTTCTTTTTTGTACTATTCTGAAATTTCCAAATCCTCTCCAAAAAGAATGTACATTTAAAAAAAAAAAAGTAAGGCAACCAGTAGAAATGAAAAATGCTTGATGTTTGAAAAGCAAATCGTCAAAACACAGAATTGATGCTGTGGTTTACAAGATGGAAAAAATATTTATGACTCTGGACCAAGATGGGAAGGGCACGAAGACAAACAATCCCTTTACCAAAGTAGGTGGCATGGTGGGTGATCATTTTTCCAATTTTTGTTGTGAAAACATGCAATAAAAACTTGCATGGTTTCCATCTTTGAATAACAGTAAATACTTTTGCCATTTGAAAATTATTTTTCAGAAGAAAAATTAAAGCATACTGCCCTGGAAGAAATAGGAACTAAACCTCTGAAAGTCTGTCACAACCATCCTAAAAAGCGGGAAGTGTGGAGTCAATAGGGGAAAGACTGACACAAATAAGCAAGACTATAAAGGTAAAAGAGCTCAAATTTTGCTAGTATGCTAATGCCCGAGGGCAACCCAGAATTGGACTAACCCTTATTTTATTAGACCCTGCCTTTCCCCTCCCAAGCTGGGGAGGATGCTGCAGCCATTCCCTACCACTTGCTCCATTTCTCTGGTGGGAGACCAACCAGCCTCTCCATTGCCCACTCCGAGGACTATAAAGTAGGCCCCATGCCTTCAAGTGATTTGCTGCATTAGTCAAGGCCCAGAGTGGGGGGAAATAGCGGGTAGACCTATTTTGGCCTCCAGGTCTCTAAATTCAGCTTTACTCGTATTAAGTTGCACGTTCAATTGGTAGTTTTTTTTTTTTTTTAAAGATTTATTTACTTCTCTCCCCTCCTCCCCCCCCCCATTGGTAGTTTCTTATGTTTATTTTCAATGTGGTTAAAACCTGGAGGGGTGGACAGCAGTGATTAGCACCTCCAAACCCCAAGAGATGGCTTTGCAGTACCTTTCCTTATTTCAAAGAATCTCAGGCAAAAGGAAAATGGATTCTGTATTTAAAGTCATAAAGGAAAAGCAGAAATAATATTGTCTTGGAGAACGAAATAATATTGTCTAGTTATTCAACTTTAGTCAATGTGTTTAGAAATTTCTGTGGTAATCCACACAGCAAAATGCCATCTACAATTCCTAAGCAGGTTTTCTGTAGCCAAGTATCCTAATGGCTTTAATAATATCAACGGGTCACTAGGATGTCAGATTCTTTGTTTACCATTACCAGCAACACCAGTTAACATAGACCAAGTGGATAGGGAACACAAAGCAAGGAAAAACAACCACCTCAGACGTCAATAATGAACTAAGTATTTCTATCTCAGAAGTCATGAAAATAATTTTAAAATCTGGGTAGGTACAGGTGTTATACCTCTATGCAACAGTGATACTTCCATCAGCGCTGAACCACTCAAGGGGTTGCATCACTTGCAGCTTGTAAAGTATTGGGGATTTATTAGTTGTGCAATTTAAGCCTCCTCATTTCCACGCGTGTCTGTGCATATGCCTTGTCTATAGCCAACACTCCACTAGGGTAACTTAAAACAAAATAGGAATTTATTTACAATAGCAAAATGTCAAAATAACAGGAACAATATATAACAAATGCAAGAATTATTTCATGTAAAAGGCAAACAATATATACATGATGAAACAAAGGATAAAACAAATCATAAGGGCAACTTAATTTTGACCTTTCCAAAACAGTTGCAGAATGTGGCAAAAATGGTTTTTCAAATATGACTTAAGTAACCTTGGGGCAATCAATTAAAAAAACACTCACACACACACACTTTTCAGCCCTTCTCTTACTTGCTAAATCCTTCCTCTGAATTCTATTTACCTTTGAGGAATGTTAACTTAATGGAGGCCATACTAAATTTATGAAATGTAGGCTATTTACGTGTGCATTAAAGATATACTTCTTGACTGGCAGGCCCACAATTTAAGAAGGGTAAATCAAAAGAGTAAACTAACTGGGTCCTATTTCACCTTCACTGCTTATTTCTGGTGTTTTGTTTTTGGGTTTGTGTGGAATTTTCTTGTCTATCATACAAAATGTTACACTGGTCAACTTTTAAGTTCCTCAAGTGCTCTAAAACCAGTGTTTTCCAAACTTGAGCATGTACCAGAATCTCTTGGAGAACATGTTAAAACCCAGATCCCTGGGTCCCACCCCCAGTTTCTTTGGGTTTGGGGTGGAGCTGAGAATTTGAATTTCTAACAGGTTCCCAGGTGATGCTGATGCAGCCAGTCCCCAGGTCACACTTTGAAAACCACTGCTCCGAAATATCACACCTTTTAAGATTTAGATTGGTCGTAATACTTTTCCTTAGTGAATCCTAAAATTTGTGGGGAATAAAGGAAATTGTTAATACTGAGATTTCTTGCCAACAGGGCAGTATGTTAGACTGCTTGGGATCACAGGCCTGGGCAGGTATTACCTATCGGGCAGGCATTTTATTACAATGAACCTTTTCAGCATGCTATGGTTTTGACTGACTTACGGCTCTGCACAGTGACCATTCACCATGTCCTAACAATCAATTAACTCCTTTTATTTATTGTTTCAACTACTGGGAAAACCTGCAGAATCGCATCTTTTCAGATGGCTCAAACCTGTCCTCTTATTCTCTCTTGACTCTTGATAAAGTACATAACTTGCAGTTTTTACTATGACAATGACCCATTTTCTAGTATGTTAGTGTTTACTAGAGCCCTCCAAACTGAGCACAAAGAGGTAACTCTAGTGCAGCAGGGTCTTCTCCTGTGGAGGTGGTGACAATCCCCACTGACTAAATGTGCTGCAGATTTATACTGAAATGATCTTGAAGTGCTCTGCTCTCAAAAACCACTTTATGCATGGGAAATTTATCTCCAGGGAACTGAAGATGCTAATAAAACAAATCCTTTATGGAGATAAAAGAAAAAAGTGAATTTCAAGGACATGCTCATCAAAGACTCACCAATTACCTCTAAACTTCTCTGAAATATTACTTGCAAATTCATAGGACTGAAATATTATCAGTATTTGCATCCAAATCACAAAATTCAGAGCAATCAAGCATTCTGCATTCCATTGCTGTATAAAATGAATTAAGAAATGGGGAAATGAAAATAATCCACTGCTTTTGCTGTTTATTAGGTTTACAAAAAACTGTACATTTTTTTAAGAAAAAGCATTAACTTAGTACTGGTATCAAATAGACTAAACATTAACAGGAAAATATTGATTTTTATTTTTGCACGTTATTCTCAAATACACAATTACAATGTCACACATCCCTATATGATTTTCTTTTTATGTATTTTACTTTTTTTTTTTACAAATTGTACAGAGGGAGGGACATACAATATTTAATAGGATATTTCTACAGAACAATAACTTATATTATGTCCTTGTAAAAATCTGTACCTCTTTAAAACATTTAACTGAAACATCCTTTTTTTTAGCTTTGCTAATCAAAAGTGTTTTAGGAATTAAAACTAGGTTGTAACTAATGTCAGTACATAACAGTGACTACAATTTCATTTTTTCTTTATACAGACAAATACATTTTATCATATTCACTTGACCAAACCCTTAAATACCTTTTAAAGGTTTCAATATTGTGCTTTAAAAAAAGAAAACTGTGTATGATTCCAGACTATGTAAGAGAAATATAAAGTGTGTACAGTGTTGTGTTCTTTATCTTTCAGTTTATTTAAAAAAATATAGTTAAATGACCAATTATTTCTATTTTCTGTATTAATTTTACAGGATGTTTCAAAATTCTTAAATTTCTTTTATTTAAGGGTTTTCTTTTACATTATTTCAGGGAAAAATAAAAACTAAGGGAGATTTTAAAGGTTCTCACACAAAAAAAGACAGAGCTTTCAAGAATAGTACTGAAGGGCAATGAATCACACAACTGTAAGTTACTTATTAAAAAAAAAAAAAAGAATAAGAAAAAAAGGCATGTTATCGGGGCCAACAAGTATAGGAATTCCAAAATCCATCCCTTGGCTTTGACTGGCATTTAGGATGGAGTTCCTACCAGCCTAAAGCACTTGATTTAGAACTAGACAAAATCAGTCGAGCACTTCAGAGGCTTGTCAAACACCAAATATGTAGATTTCTAACCTTATAATTATAACTTCTGAATATAAATATCCATATCAAAGAGAAAAGTGAAAGGTTAAATCTTGACAGCAAGGAGGGGATGGAGCACCATATTGGAGTGGCAAGGTAGTTACCGAATGGGAAGAAAATTTCTCATCTCCCACGACGTGCCAGATACTTATGTGCCAAGAGCCAGCGTAAGGGACCCCAAAAAGTATTTTCTGTTCTCCAAGATACATATTAACATAGCCAAAACCTAATAACTACATTAATTTTATAAATTTATGACTCTGACTCAGTCTGATTTGTTTTAAAAAATGTCAACTTTCAATGAAAAACAAAACTGTGAAAGACTTGGTGATATTCCAAATAAGGCCTCAGATTTTCATTACACACTTAAAACACACCTTTATCTTCTAATCAAAGCCAACTTGAGTGTTAAATTTTTTTTTTTAACATTTGCTAACTATAACTGTCTAAGGAATAACAAAGCAGGCTTGGTGTAAGTGGTAATTAGCACCCATTCTGGTACATGGGGCCACTGCTTCCTCTTAGTCCCCCTTATTTGGTGAGACACAGAATTCTCTCATGGGCTTCTCAGAGAAAACTTAGAGGATTATATCTGGATACTCATTAGCTTTTCAGAAAAATATAAAGGCATGAAGCTGAAATTGTATGAAAACATTCTATCTAGAAACATCTTAACTTCTATTTCTCAATTACCAAAGATATTTAAAAGAAAATACCTTTATTCTTTAAAAATACTAGTGTCCTTATTTTTCCTTCTAATTCTTCACCTGAGTAGTCTCTCTGAAGAGCATGATTTACAAAATGCTCTCTCATGCATCCCTGGATCTTTCACGTTATTGTAAATTTAATACTTTTCATTATAGATTTTAAACAACTACTACTTGGGGTTGTGTGTATAAATATGTAAAATAAGCAATACACACAGATACATGTCATATATATGTGTATAGATATATATAAGTCAGGGTACATTTATATATATAAAGTTGCAAAAGATCCTATGAGCCACGAATTACCTCTAGGAGAGTCCAAAATTCAGTCCTCAGTAAGTCTCATTTATAGCACACAACCATTCCAAGACAAAGCAGCACAGACAGAATAATAAAAACACAACAGGATCAAGCAAAATTTTTCAATTAGGTTCTCTAAAAGTCTGCTATATTGACAAAAGATGTAAATACTCCAAAGAAAGCTAGACAAAATGAAAGTTAAACACAAACCCAGCCACTGTTCTTTACTCAGCAATGCTAGGTATGCAAAAGCTCAAATGGAAACTTACAATGTCATGTGGTTTGAAAATATTAAGCAAGACAAGTATATGACTTTCGTGTCATTATAATTAGACCTGACCATAAAATCTCCCATTTATAGTAGTAGAGGTCTCTGACGATTTTATTGTGAGAAATTTGTTAGAAAAAAAAAAAGTCAACATGAATACTTTCAGAGTACCAGTCTAAAGTTACCTTAACTTTAAGTTAAATGGTCTTAGAAGAGTACCATCAACCATCAAGGTAAGCAAGGTAAATATTTAAATAAATATAAAACCTCTAAGATAGAAAAGTTCAGTACAGAATCAGGGACTACTTTATTAAAAGCAACTTGCTTGTTGCTGCTTTTCCCCATTTATTAAACAAACTGAATAGAATTCAGAACACACTATTGAACAAAATGTAAAAAAAAAAAAAAAAGTCAACTAGAAGCAATAATCTATTTGTACACAGCATAAATCAATATACAGTATTGTATGTGAACAAGACTGATTGGCTTCCAAATGAATTTTCTGCTTCAAGGCCAATCTCTATAAAAGTCTGGAAAAGTCCTGTTAGGGCAGGCCAACTTCTTTGTGATGTCGCATTATGTGCTGGTTCTTTTCCGAAGGTCTTCGGAACCCTTTCTTGCAGTACTCACAACGGTGAGGATAGTCTTTCGTATGAATGGAAATAACGTGCCGTTTAAAGCCTGAGGCATCCGTAGTGCTGTACTCACAGTATTCACACTGATAGACTTTCCGGCCACTGTGCGTCTTCATGTGCTTTTTAAGCTCATTCTGTTGCCTAAATCCTTTTCTACATCGCTTACACCTAAACGGAAGATCTTTTGTGTGAACTGAGAGAATATGGCGACTCAGAACAAATGGATCTGCAATCTTAAAGTCACAATGTCTACACTGGTGCATTTTTTTACCCTTGTGGGCAGCCACATGTTTCTTGAGTTCTGAAGGCCTGTGAAAGCCTTTATCACACATGTCACACTTGTGGGGGTAGTCCTTTGTGTGAACTGAAATTATGTGTCGTTTCAAATCGCTTGAGTTCGAACTCTTGTGGTCACAATGCAAACACTGGTGTGTTTTGCTTTCTTGGTGGATAAGAGCATGTTGCTGCACCTCTTTGGTATCTGAGAAAGTCAGAAGACAAATGTCACATTTGAATGGCATCTCTTTACTATGCTTAGTTTTTACATGGGTTTTCAAGTTAGAGGAGTCTGCAGACCTATATTCGCAGTACTGGCACTGGTACGGCTTCTCCCCAGTATGGATTCGCATGTGCTTTTTGAGCTCTGATGGATGACGAAAACCTTTACCGCACTCCACACAAATATGAGGAAAGTTCTTGCTGTGGACCGCCAAAAGGTGGCGATTCAACAATCCTTGTTCAGCGGTCTCATATTCACAGAATTTACACTTGTGCATTTTGTTGGCTCCCTTTTCCTTATGCACCATTTTGTGAGTAAACAAAGCCCCAGCATGAGAGAAATGTTTCCCACACTCATCGCATTCAATGGCCTTCTCTGCCTTGCTGGTCAGCTTGTGGCTCTCTAGGTGGTTGTGTAAACTTATCTTCTTGTTGGTAGTGTAATCACAGTCAGTACAGCGGTATTTCTTCTTGGTTAGGTGTTCAGGATGGTTTTTCATGTGCCTCTTCAAGAAACCTCTCGACTTAAACTTCTTCCCACAAATCATGCAAGGATAGACTGTCAGGGGGTGTCCATCAGGGCCAATGATTATTGCTAAGAAAAGGAAAAGACAAGAGCATGAGAGTACAAAGTTCTGTTTCGTTTCCTGCAAGAATTTAAATTGTGTGTTCTGAACATTACTGGGCAAGTACTCTTAAGTTAGGTTGTTTGCTACTTAACATTCCTTTGTTTTTCAATATAAGAGAACCTGTTGTGGAAACTTCATTCAATATTATTGTACCAATCTCACTCCCTCCAGTCTTTTTTTAAAAGTAACTTCTATCAACTAGTGATTCACACTATATTGATTTAGAAATCTGTGGGAATCTTTCATAAAGTTTTGTTACTAAAATTTCTGCCTTGATTATTCCAAAAGCCATCACTTATGTTAATTTACATTAAAGCTTAAATACACCCATAAAATTTTAATATGCAAATCAGTATATAAGAATAGACAAGACATATGACCAAAGTACTTGTCCCACTGCTCTGTAAATTATGCCTGCTTTATGCTGACACTATTAGATTCCTTAAATATATTTAGTTTTAGTTAATGCTTATAACATAGTTAAGGGATTTCTTTTCACATCCTCTAAAAATTACCTGCATTTTAATTACTTTTCCCATGTTTGAGCCATTTCCTGTTTCTTTTTATCTAAGGAAATCATTCATGAATATCACTGAATTTTTAAAATTTTATTTTCAAACCCAATACAAAAGCTAAAACGTCATCACAACCCCTCTGTGGACGCATATACTAGAGTTTAGTCTAAGAATGCACAGGGAACGCTGCGCTGGGGAACTCATATGCCCTCACCTGTTTGGTACTGCCTGGAATCAGGTCTTCTCCTTTTCTTTGGTTTTTGTTTAGCCAGCCTGCCGAGCCCAGCAGACTCATCTATGTGCAAGAGGGCACTTGCAGTGCCATTCCGGTTTTCAATTCCATCAGAATTATTACCTAACAATGTGCATTAAAAACAAAATTATACAGTATTATAAATTATAAAGAATTAGGGATTTTTTATTAATCGCAACAATGAAAAATAAGCCATGATACTCATGAATGACAGAAATTCCCCATTCTAGGCAATGGGTTTTAAAAACATGTTTATAGCAAGACCATAGGAAATGCCTAGCTTCCAACTCTAAAAAATACATGTCAGCATTTGGCCCCATGGACTCCCTTGTTGCCTCCCAAAATTGTAAAGTCATGAGCCAGATATAATCAAGATGAAAAGTTTCAGCTTGAAAGCCTGTGTACTTGCAGTACTTCCTTCTACGTAATAGACATGAAGGAAATTCCTGTTAAAAAGACAAAAGGTAGACTTTATAATCTTCCTCTACTCTTATTTAAATCAAATAACCCTTACAGGGTACTGGTATTTCAGATTTCTGAAACCTATGGCCACAGAAACAGTTTTTAAATCACGAATTCATGTTCAAGAACCAACCAACTCAATCCTAAGAGTTGCTATGTTGACTTACCATAAGCTGCTGCCCATGCTATTGGCATGAAGGTTTTGATTTCGTTGTCATCCATTTGCTGTTCATGTGCTGCAGCAGCTGCTGCGGCTGCGGCGGCATCCTCCTCTCCTACGATCACTTCCATATAAACTTCGTCAGCAATTTCAGCAACATCTAAGCAGAAAATTATAAAAAAAAACAAAAAATACCACCTTTTGTGACAAGGTATACAGAGGTCACAGGAAAGACATTTTGATTTGAATTCAGTTAACAGACACACAGAAAGAAGGTTCAAATGTCACATACCTAGAAAATTGCTTTCACATATAGTAAGCACTCAATAAATACTTGTTGAAAGAATCATTAATTTCTTGGCTTTCACCATAATTTGTTTTTAAAGCAACATTCTAAGCATACATGAAGAATCACTGATGTTTTCCCTTACCCTTAGGATATGGCAGCATAATAAAGCTACTTGTTTCCTTCAAATAGTGGCTGCATAAAAAAAAAAAAAAACAAAACTTACAGAAACAAAATTTTCTCCCACAAAAAGACCACCTACTTACTTAAATCTTCATCTTCTTGCTGAGAGTCATTTACAGTCATATAGACCATCTTTTCCCTTGGAACACGAATACTGCTATTCTGATCAAGTAGCTCAACTCCATGGTCATTCTCAGGTTCACTCTCCACAATGTCTACTGTTCCACCTATCGGGGAAGATGAAAGCTCCAAGGATTTATTTGAAAACTTCATTTCCGCCCATTTCACTTATTACTTTTTTTTTTTTTACAATGTTTATATTACTACACGTTATCTCCAGAAAAGACCGCAAATGTTTTCAAACTAAACAACCCAAAAGTAATCAGGTTGAAGATATGGATCAGAATGTACAATATGCTGAAGGTTTCCTTTTACCTAAGTCATCCTCTCCGGGGTCAGCTTTGAAAATGTAAACTTTGATGACTTCAGGGCAAGTGCCATCCACTTTACAGGGATCAATTTCCGATTCTGTGTCCATGGTCATTCCAGAGGAACCATCATGTTCTATTTTGCCAGCATCATCCACTAAAAAGGCAGGAAATACAACAAATAATAACAGCATATACTTCAGTAAAATGTTACCATTTTCCAAAGTCCTTTCTACAAATACAATCTCTAACTTGACTCACATAAAACTAGATGCTTTCTACCTAGACAAGTAGAAATAGTGTATTTCTAAAGAATTCTCAAGATGGGATCACATATTAAGGCAACAAACACTCCACATAGAGAAAGCACTTGATAGTCTAGAAAACTAATCAGTAATGAAAAAATATACTTAGTCTTTGTTAATCCATAAGGTAAAAATCTTATAATACTTAAAGACCTTGGAAAGAATGTCCTAGCAGTAAAATCAGGAAACACAGGTCTTAATATTTTAGAAGCACTACTTCATGGTCACTATTCTTGAGTATTATTTGATCTGCTCTATTTCCACTACAAGAGTACATTTAAAAATAACTAAAATGTGATTGCTGCATCATGAGGAGGCAGACAAGCTCCTGTCAATAGGTACTCTGTGGAAATGCTATGTAATTTATCCCTCTCTATTGGAGATTCATATTACGTATTACATATAAAGAAGGGTTGTAATAAAAGAAATCCGTTCAACTTAAAAAAACAAAAAATATTATATATATGATTGCTAGAAAGAAACCCTACAATAAGATGGCCAATGTAAATTTTAATTTAATCTTAAAACTATGCTCACATATACACAGCATGTACATACATATAAAACATACACAATACACAAACACTTTAGTTTATGACAGTAATGAGTCTAGGTTCATGCTGGCAAATACAACAATATGTAAAATCAAACATACTGTCATATAGTCATTGGCCTCCTTAATGAAGGTGGCCTGTGCTATGTTAAAAAGAGAACCGAGAGAAAGGAGAGGACACAGCCATGGGACAGGAGGCAGGGATACAAGCCAAAGAACCCCAAGGAGTGCCAGCAGCCAGCATTAGAACGTTACAGAGTCTGAGGAGAAAGCATCGCCCTCCTGACGCCTCCTCGGTTTTGGACTTCTAGCCTCAAAACCAGACTGGGGATCAGCCAGATCAGTTGTATGCACAAAGTTGCTCTGGAAAGTTATAGCAAGGTTGAACTTTATCCCACTCTGGCCGTCCTTGAAATAACCTCTCCTCTCCTACCGAAAAAGGCTACTTAAAAGGGGTAGGATCTCAGGAGCCCCAGGCTGGCCCCTCCCCTACCTCTCACTGACTCAGCCTGAAGCAGGCCTGCACTCCCAGCGGAAATCCTTGGTCCCAGGAGCGGAGTAACCCTCAAGCATACACGACCAGCATGTATGTCAGGCCCAATCTATTTGGTGGTGGCCTGAGGGACTCACCGCCCCAAAACTTGCCCTGTATGTAGAAGTTGGTTCACAGAGCACTCCTACACAAAGCCTGTGGGAGAGCAGTCAAGCTGTGCTGCCTGGGGCAAGGCACTGCTGGCTGTAGGACATACAGTGCAGTGCCCAAGACGATGAGGAAACGGTTCCCTAGGGAAGAGGGGAAGGAACATTCGTATATGTGTAAGTGGGGGAAATCCTTGGGTCACACACATATATGCCCAGGACAAGATGCATGCCCAGAAAGAATCAGGATGACCTCTGTGATTTGGCCTGGAGCTATTCAGTAAACTCACTGTAGGATAAGCCCTGAAGGAGAGCACTTGCACAGGTCAATGTGCAAAGACTGGGAAAAATCTTCCTTTTATTTGGAAAGTTAGTGCCAGGCATTCAAGAAAAACTCTATTATAGTATCAGCTGCATTCAAGCTTCAGGAACAGAAACCACAGAGTCTAAAATTTTAGCCATAAAGACATTAAAATACCAAAATATCCAGGTTTCAACAAAAGATTACAAAACATACAAAGAAATAGGAAGCAATGGCCAAGGCAAAAGAGAAGATTAAAGCATAAAAAACCATCAATGAGGAGTACCAGACCTGGCACATATCACACAAAAACTTTAAAAAATTAGTCTTAAATATGCTCAGAGAGTTAAAGGAATTCGTGGACAAAAAACTAACAGAAATTAGGAAAATAAGAGAAGAACACAAAGAGAATATCAAGGGAGAGATAGAAATTATGAAAAGGAACCAAAGAGCTACAGAGTAACTAGAAATCCCTAGAGGGGTTCAACACAGCAGATTGGAGCTGGCAGAAGAAAAATCAGAAAACTTGAAGGTAAGACAAATGAAATCATTCAGTCTGAGGAAGAGGATGAATGAAAAAAAATGAACACAGCTGAGGAGCCTGCAGAACACCATCAAGCATCCCAATATATGCATTGTGGGAGGTGTAGAAAGAGAACAAAGAGAGAAAGGGGCAGACAAAGAAATAATGGCTGAAAACTTTCCAAATTTAATGAAAGACATGAATATACACACCCAAGATGCTCAACAAACTCCTAAAAGGATAAACCCTAGTAGACCCGCACTGCACCATATTGAAATCAGATTGTTGAATGCCAAAGATAAAGAGAAAATTCTGAAAGCTGTAAAAGAGAAGCAACGTGTCACATATATGGGAGCATTAATAAGATCAAGTACTGATTTCTCACAGGAAACCATGGAGGCAAAAAGGCAATGAGATGACATATTTAAAGTACAACAAGCAAAAAATTGCCAACCAAGATTTCTATTCCAACAAAACTATCTTTCAAAATATGAGGGGGAGATTCCTGATAAACAAAAGCTGAACAGGGCGCAGATGTGGCTCAAGTGGTTGAGTTCCCACCTCCCAAATGGGTTTGGTTTTCAGTACCTCTTGCAAAAACAAAAATCAACAACAAGCAAAACAAACAACTCAGGGAAGCCAATATGGCTCGGTGGTTGAGTGCCAGCTTCCCTCGCACAAGGTCCCGGGCTCAATCCCCAGTTGCTGGTACCTCAAAAAAAAAAAAAAAAAAAAAAAAGCTGAAGATCATCTGTAGTTCGGCCCTATAAGTGACGGTAAAGAGAGTTCTGCAGGTTGAAAGGAAAGGACAATGGAGAACAGATCGAGGCCTCATGAAGAAATAAAGATCTCCAGTGAGGGTAACAACATGTATAAATATAAATGCCAGTACTATTATACTTTTGGTCTGTAACTCCACTTTTTACTTCCTGCAGGATTTAAAGGGCAGATGCATTAAAATGTAATGGCAAGTTAGTGGTTTGGGACTCATAATATATAAACATATAATGTGTGACAAGAACAACATAAAGGTGGGGGACAGAGGGAACTTTAGGAACGTAGTGTGTGTATACTATTGAAGTGAAGTAGGTACCAAAGCAACGAGACTTGTTACAGATTTAGGATGTTAACTCTAAGCCCCATGGTAACTACAAAGAAAATACCAGAGAATATGCAAGCTCACAGAGCCAAATTTAGAGTACAGGTTGCCAGGGGCAGAGGGGGAGGGCAATGGGGGGCTAATGCATAATGGGTATAGGATTCCTGTTTGGGGATATGGGAAAATTTTAGTAATAAGAGGGTACTGCATCCTTGTGAATATGATTAATTTCAGGGAATGTGTGCTTGGAAGTGGTTGAGACTATAAAGTATATGTTGCATAGATGTTCCCACACTAAAAAAAAGAAAGGGCAACAATTAGACAATTAAATGCAGTACATGATTCTGGATAGGATCTAGCAAGGGAGGAGAAAAGGCTCAAAGAGACATTATTGGGACATACGAAAACTTCGGAATATAAACTGTAAGCTTTATATCAATGTTACATTTCTAGAACTTGATAATCATACTTAAGATGGTTACATTAGTAAACACTCTTCTCAAGCAATGTGTTAAGTATCCAAGAAATGTGGTATATACAACCTACACTTAAGTGTTCAGAAAAGGGACTGATAGGTAAGATGGATGGATGATTAGAATGAATGGCAAATATGAAAAAATGTTAAAATTGATGGAGCTGCATCTCGGTGGGGGAGGGGGAGGGGCACGTCAATGTATGGGGTTTGTATTGTTTTGGTCCTGTAAGTTTGAATGTATTACAAAAAGTTAAAAAAATTTCCAACAGCCTTTTTGCAGAAATGGAAAATCCAATCTACAAATTCATAAAAGAATTGCAAGGAGTACTGAAAAACAAAACCATTTACAAAGAACAATATTGGAGAACTCACACTTCCCAATTTCTAAACTTACTACAAAACTATAGTAATCAAAAACACTGTGATATTGGCATAAGGATAGACATATAGACCAAAAGAACTGAGAATCCAAAAAGAAGTACACTTATAGCCAATTGGTTTTTTCACAATGGTGCCAAGTCCACTCAATGAAGAAAAAAGTCTCTTTGATAAATGATCTGAGAAAACTGGATTTCCAGGTACAAAAAATGAAGTTGGACCCTTACCTCACACCATATACAAAAACTCAAAGTGGATCAATGACCTGAATATAAGAACTAAAACCATAACATGCTTAGAATATAGCACAGGGTAAACTTTTCATGACCTTGGATTTGGCAGTAGATTCTTCAATGACACCAAGAGCATGAGCCTCAATTATAAAAAATAGATAAATTGGACTTCATCAAAAATTAAATACAACCTACAGAATGGGAGAAGATATTTGGAAATCATGTATCTGATAAGGGTTTGATGTTCAAATATAAAAAACTACTATAGCTCAACAAGAAAAAGACAAACCCAATTAAAAAATGGGCAAAAGACTTGAATATGACAATGCCCATCCCAAGGAACAGAGAGAGTCTGCAACTGCAAGCAAGATAGTCCCATCCATCTGTCCCATGCGATCTAAGCCCCCTCTCAATTAGAGGTGGAGTGGACATCACCTTCACAGAATCCTCAGGATTGGGGAATGAACAATGGACTAGAGTAGGTATACTGTTATTCTACTATTGACTTATAGTTATTCTAGCAATGGAAGAACGTTTATCATTGATGTGGAGGTAGTGGCCACCAGAGGCGTTCAGAGGGGAGGGAGAGGGAAAAATGGGTATAATATGGGGGAATTTTCGGGACACTGGAATTGTCCTGAATGACACTGCAATGACAGATACAGGCCATTATATATCTTGTCATAACTTAAAAAATTATACAGGAGAGAGTTTAAACTATAACGTAAACTATAACCCACACTTAGTGGCAATGCTCCAATATGTGTTCATCAATTACGACAAATGTACCACACTAATGAAGGATGTTGTTAATGTGGGGAGGGGTAGGCAGTGGGACATAAGGGAATCCCCTACATTTTTTATGTATCATTTAGGTAATCTAACTATTTTTAAAACAAACAAACAAACAAACAAATAAATAAAAGATGTGAATAGATACCATTACTGGGATGACTATTATTGCAAAATAACAGAAAATAACAAGCATTAGAGAACATGTAAAGAACTGGAACTCTCATGCATTGCTGCTGAGAAGGTGAAATGGTGCAGCCACTGTGGAAAACAGCTGGATGGTTTCTCAGAAAGGGAAACCTAAAATTACTCTACGATCCAGCAATTTCACTCCTAGTTATATACCCAAAAGACTCAAAGAGATATTTGTGTAGCAATGTTCATAGCAGCATATTCAGAATAGCCAATAGGAGAAAAAGCAACAAGTGTCCATCAACAGATCACTTTATTTTAAAAATGTGGTATATACATACAATGGAATATTACTCAGCTGTAAAAAATGAAATTCTGATACTTGCTGTAACACAAATGAACCTGGAAAACATTATGCTACATGAAAAAAGCCAGAAACAAAAGACCATGTATTGTATGATTTTACTTATGCAAAATATCTAGAATGAGCAAACTTTCTGTTTCTAGACAGAAAGTAGATTTATAGGCTAACAGGGGTCAGAGAAAAGGGGAAATGAGGAGTTAATGGGTACAGAGTTTCTATCTGAGATGATGAAAAAGTTTTGGTAATTGATAGTGGTAATGGTAACACAACATTGTAAATGTAATTAATGGCACTGAACTTAAAAATGGTTAAAATGGCAAATTTTATGATATATGTTACAATAAAAACATTTTTAAGCCAAAAACAAAAACAAAAAAGAGACTGGCTTGAATATACAAATTAAAGGTTTAACAAGATTCACAGTTGTGAATCTTGATGTTAAGGAAAAAAACTAGAGCTTTTCATAAGACCATACATCTCAGTGTTGTCATCTAAGAGAGAATTAGGTTCTCTGAATCATAAGCCTGTTCTAACTTTCTCTGGTTAAGTCCAACAGTCTTACTTCCTAATCACCTCTAGGTTTGCTTTACTTTTACCTTTAAACCCAAAATCCAGTTAAAAGAAAAACTATAGAATCAATTTGGTATTTTTCAACATTCTTAGGGTTTGTATATGGGCAGGCTGCAATGGTTTATGTGGCTATTTAATGGTGAAGATACCAAGAATGGGTATTTCCTCCTAAAAAGATAACCAAGTTAATGAGTAACTCTTAAGTCCCAGGCACTCTTTTAAGAGGTTTCCCTTTATCTTTTCATGAAATCACTGATAACAAACAACCCTATGACTTACATGTTTTATCTCTACTTCACATATGTAAAACTGGAGCATCTAAAAGGCTAATTAACTTGCAGGAAGTATTCTGTCAAGAAGGTAAATGTTTTAGTGGATAAGTGCATTTATAATTTCACTTTTAGACCCCCCCTTCTCTGCCTCCTCAGGGACCCTCTTTCTTGGGTTAAAATTCCACCTTATTTTTTATTATATAGCCTAAAAAGGATTTCAAATAATTGATTATGATCTGACTTCCTTAATTAAGTTTAATTAGCCTGATTCTAAAGGGGAGGATATAAAGGGTCAGAGCCATTCAAGTGCCTGTCCTATGTCACAGTGATCTGTAGCATGGTGTCAGAGACATAATTAATGGAAAATATTTGTCAAATTGCACTAAATTGATCTAAAACATAGTTAACTAAACGTATTTAATCAAGAAATGAGTTCTTAATACTATAAATTCAGAGGGAAAGAAAGGAATCATTACAACCCTACCCTGTACCTGCTCTTACCCAAGAATTCCCCGACAGGACAACATAGAGGTCAGAAGGGAATCCAGATTTAGCCTTGCTAGCTCAACAGAAACCATCAACTGTGAATGCTAACAATGGCTAGCGATTTCAGTCTGGTTGCGTGGCAGTCCCTGAGCTGAATGCCTCATGCACATGACCTCCAATGCTCACAACCACCCCACAGGCCAAGCAGTCTTACTGTCATTTTACAAATAAGGAAACCAAGGCCAGTGAGAAGATAGTCAACTTGCCCAAATTCATATAGTAGTAAGCAGCAGCCATTTGCATACTACATTGCTTCTCTAGGATCTTGAAAAGAAAGGCATCTTCTCTCATTCTCTCTGCATTCTTTCCTCACCCCCCTGCCAATTACCTCACAAAGAGCAAGTTAAACGACAATTTCGTCTAAGTCTCAAGCTGAGAAACAAAAAATATTAGTCACAAGGCCAATCTGAAGCTTCAACTGCTTGTAATGCTTTAAAGATATAGACCTTTTTTCCAAGTTTTCCTTGGTGGTGGTGAGACTAAATAAAGCATCTTTGCCTTATGTGCATGTTTTATTTTCAGTATAAATCTAACACCAGATTGAACATTAGGCTGAAAATCTTTAATTCACTAATTTTAGTATTGATTTCTAAGTAAATTTCAGAGCATTTACAATAAAGACAGCAATTCTAGACTGATTAAAAGAATTTCATCAGAACAGGTTTTACAAAGATTAGTTCAATACATCTTCTCTAAAAGATCCTTAAGCCCAGTAAATAAGACTTTTCTCACATTTCAGAACTATTTCCATGTGGATATGTATTTTTAAAATATATTTTTATTAAGAGAGGCTGTGAACTTACAAAGCAGTCATGCACATGTGCGGAATTCTGATATAACACCCCTCCACCAACATACTAAAGTGTGGTAGATTTGCTACAGATCACAAGATAACACCATCAGACTATTACTTCCATTACCCCTTCCACTATTAAGACATTACATATTTGGCATTGATGCAAGAATATTACAGAATTGCTGTTAACTATGGTCCATGGGTTACATTAATTGTATCTTTCCCATGATTCTCCACATTCTTAACACCTTGCAATAGTGATGTACATTTGGTTCTAGTTCACAGAAGGACACTCCCATATCTGTACTATTAACCACAATTCTCATCCACCTCTGGGTTCACTGTTATTCAGTCCCTAGATTATTCTCCAGCTTTCTTTCAATTGACATTTACATCCCTAGACTACTGTTTTCAGCCAATATCCCATTTATAAACCAGCTGCGTTAGCTCTACTCACTACATATTACCATCAACTCTATCCATTTCCATACTTTTACAGTCACATTAATTAAAACTTCTACATTAAGTATCGGGAACACCTCAGCCCTACTCTTATCTCCTAATTGTATGTGTTTTCAAAATTCCAAAATTTTATTCTGCGTTTTACCAAATGGTTTAAGAAAGAAAAGTGGTAGGAACATACATAAAAGTAATGGTAAAAGACATACATAGCCAATAATTAGCCCATCAAAGAAAAGAATAAACAAATATTTTACCATTTCTTCTGCACAAATAAATAGCCTCTGGAATCGATATAGCATGAGACTAAACTGATCCTTAGAGTTTATGCATTAAACACAGGGATTTGGATTTCATTTATTCACACATTCCCTGAATCATTTTTTTACTGTCTACTATGACCAAATTCACGACTAAGTAGATGCTAACATCACACCAACCGGTCAAAAAAAACCTAGATAGCCAGGGGCACCACGCTCCACATTTGCAGGGGGAGCCATTTTCATCATTGATGTATGCAGCCAACCTTGTAGATAGATCTTTTTCAGCATGTCCAAATTTTCTCTTCCTCTGTTAATGGTCTTGCCATCTGCCCAGCTGCACATGCCAGAGACCAGGGAGTGAGCTTCAAACCCTCCTGCTTTCTTGACCGTAAATTTAATACACTTTCTACTTCCTAAATAGGTCATGAAACAGTTTTTGCCAAACTCTACTGACAGAACCTTAAATCAAACTGTTACATCATCTCTCTTACCTGAACTACTACAATAACTTCACAGTGTACTTTTTATTTCCAATTCTGCTCTTACCTTGTCCATCCTCAACATCAACATTATCTTTCTAAACTATAAACCTAACTATGTTACCATTAATCTGCTTGAAACCCTTTGACAGTTTCCCACATCAAAAAGGTTAAGGTAGGCTTCTTAGTGTTTTCAAGCGCCTTTAAGATTCAGGCCCTGTCTATTTTGTCACTTTCTGCACCCACCCTTGCCAGTGCCGGGAATGCCATTCCTCCCTCCTGGGTCACCTATTTAACATTTTATTCATCCTTCAAATTGAGTTTTTCCCCAAATTACTTTTTTAAAAGATGTGAAAATGGTAATACATAGCTTTATTGTTGTTGTTTTTTTAAGAAAATCCTTGTCTTTTAGAAATATATACTGAAATATTTATGCAGGAAATGATATATGGAACTTGTTTTAAAACACAGAAGGAAAGGAAATGGACAGGAGTAGAGATGAAATAAATTCAGTCATGGCTTCAACTGAGCTTCCATGGTACTATGGTTTATAAAGCTTTTATAGTACTTATCTCCTCACACAAGCATACCAATTTTTTTTTGCCATTTTCTCACTCTGTGCTTCCAAAATACTTTGCACATCCATTTATATACCTTTTTCACACTCAAACGTAATTGTCTGTTTCTGTATGTCTTCCTTCCAAGACTGTGAACTCTCAAAATCCAAAGACTTTTCATTGTTTATTTCTAACATCTAGCAAGGTTCACAGCTCATCATGGCTGATCAATGTTTTTGAATGAATGAAAACACAAGAAAAGCAAACATGAGTAAGAGAAAAAAAAATAGTTCATATATGTTTTTTCTTTTGTCTTTTTTTTTTCCTTTCCATCCTGCTGTTTTGCTGTCTGTGTCCATTTACTGTGAGATGATCTGTATCTATTTCTCTTTTTGTCTTCTCTTCTCGTCTTTCTCCTCTAGGATTCATCGGGATTCAATCCTGGGGACCTCTGATGTGGAAAGAGGTTCCCTGTCAATTGTGCCACCTCAGTTCCTGGTCTCTGCTGCACTTCACCTTGACTTTCCCCTTCAGTCTCTCTTTTGTTGCGTTGTCATCTTGCTGTATGACTCACTTGAGCGGGCACTTGGCTTGCTGCGCGGGCACTGGCTCACCACAGGGGCACTCACGCGGGCACTGGGCTCACTGCACAGGCACTTGGCTCACTGCACAGGAAAGCTTTCTCTTCTTTTTCACCAGGAGGCCCCAGGGATTGAGCCCAGGTCCTCCCATATGGTAGGCAGAGTCCCCATCACTTGAGCCACATCCACTTCCCTGCTTTCTTTTTCTCATATAAGAAAAATTTGAAAAAAAAAAAAAAAAGAATTTTTCTGATAGAAAAACAGATGGGAATCTGAGGCTCTCTGGGTAGCTTCTGCTACATGAAGAAAATATCTAGGCCCCTCCCCTAATTACTTCCTAACTTTGTTGAAATTGGGTATATTCAGCAATATTGTAAAGTTTAGTAATCATCAGAATTCAATTCGCCTTCACCATTCACTAATAAACTTATTTATCTTAACTCTACTGTTTCATAGTATTAACTTTATATACACACACACAAATGAAGAGAGGAAATGTGAGTAGATAGTGGACACTGGAATAAAACACACTTGATATCAAATCCTCACACTAATGCTAGCTAGATGTATAACCTTTGGTAAGTTATTGAAACAGTTACCAATCTGTAAAATGGTGATAAAATGGTGATAACACCAATATTATAAGGTTGTTGTAAGGAAAACAATATTATAGTAAGTCTGGCACATAGATACCCTTAACTGAGGATTTACTATTACTTATTTTTATTGCTATCAACTTGTTATAAATCTCGAACTAAATCATCTCCTTGGGATAAAAAAGCATAAATTAAAAAAATAAAAAATAAACTGCACATACTGAGTTGATTAGATAACAAGCAAACCATAAATACAACCCTAAATGCTTTCTCCCCTTCCCAAGAGGAGAGCTTTATTAATAACAAACCTTACTAAACAAATATAATTATATCTTCTGATTGAACTGGCAATAGTCTCAAAGGTTTCGGTCAATAGAAGATAGGTCAGTGAGTCTGAAGGCAATTTTACACACATTAGCACCTGAGCTCATCTCTGAAACATTAATTCAAATGCACTTTAATTATATATAGATGCTAGCAGACAAAAACAGATTAAAAAGCAATAGTAAAAAACAATCCAATCTAATTACTTATTTACATTCAGCTTTCATGCAAGCAGTTATATAATGCAGGAAACAGTGTTTTGAATACAAATTTTAATTTGGTGAAATAAACAGTCCTTGGTCTAAGACTACAAAAACAAAGAGATAACACGGCTGTATTATTACTCCACCCACACGCTCATCAAACAGTTTTATTTAAATATGGTCTGCACAAAGTACAATATCCAATCAATGCATTAAAATGGTCACTCACTTTCACTTAACCATGTTGGTTTAAAGGATTCTAAGCTTAAATTATTTGTTATAATTTTTTTGTCTATTTTAAAATTCCTTAAAATTACTGAATACATATTTTATTAAAATGCTCATTAGCTATGAAGAATCATTAGGTGTACATTAGAATAGAGACTATCTTGCCAAGTGTTCTGCCTTAGGCAGGAGGAACTCCAAGCTCCAAAAAGGATCTAATTGTCTCCTTTGATGTTACTACGTAAAGTAGACACGTACTACCAAGCACCCTAGTTTCTGTAAGAACCCATCACCATCATTTATTAATTCTGCTAAAATGTAGACTTCAATATTCAGAATAGTAAGCTTTGCAAATTCGCTACCCACTCCTAGCAATAAGCCTTAATCTTAAATCCTCTCAAATATCAAGATTACAGGAAACTGGAAGGGAAACGGAAATTAAGATTCATCACAACCATGACATGTCCATATTGTCCAAGAAGCCTCTTCTCAGTAAGCAGTAATTTAATCCTGCTGATAATTCTGGGTAGAAAGGAACTGCTATTTGCTGGGAAAGAGCTGAGCCACAGAAAACTAGTTAACATGTATTAGCAGCTAACATTTACAATGTGTTATTCTAAAAGCTTTACATGTTTTAATTCATTTAATTCTCCCAACAGCTCCATAAAATAGGTACTACAGTCATCTCCATTTTACAGGGCAGGAAACCAAAGTCTTGAGAGGTTAAGTAACTTGCTTAGGTTACACAGCAAGTAAGCGAAGAGCAGGGACGTGAACACAGGCAGCCTGACTCCAGAGCCTGAGCTCTTAATCATAGTACTGCACAGCTTCCCAGTAACACAAAGCTGCTCCACCACTAGCACCTGAGAGCAGAATGGCAAACTTATTGACTTCTTCTGATGGGCTACATCATTCCCTTTTCTCGCTAGGCTGTTTCCATGGGAACTGGGACAGAAAAATCATCAGGGACAGAGAGAAGCTACTTAGGCTACTGCTTACTGTCCTGCTAGACAAGGGAGTAATGATCCTGTAGCAAATGTGCCATTCTATTCAAGACGCTCTGAAAAGGGCAGGAGAAAAGCAAAGTGAAAACTGCAGGGAACAATATGGGAGAAAAAGTCCAAACAATTAAAATAGGTTGGGGGGGGGGGAGGGGTAGAAAGAACAAGAAGCAAAAGCTTAATATTGGGAAGTGGACATGGCTCAAGTGATTGGGCTTCCGCCTACCACATGGGAGGTTCTGTGTTCGGTTCCCGGTGCCTCCTGGAGAAGGCGAACTAGTGCGGCAGCCAGGTGTGGCGAGCTGACACAACAAGATGATGCAACGAAAGAGACACAGAGAGGAAAGACAATGAGAGACACAACAAACTAGGGGGCTGAGGTGGCTCAGGTGACTGAGTGCCTGTCTTCCACATGGGAGGTCCTGGGTTCAGTTTCTAGTGTCTCCTAAAGAGAAGACAAGCAGACACAGAGAGCAGACAGTGACCGCAAACAACCAGGGAGGCAGGGGGAGATAAATTTAAAAAAGAAAAAAGAAAAAAAAAAGCTTCATAGTGACAGGATACATTTTATTTCATCATTGAATTGACCCCCAAAACTATGGTACCTAGACATACTCAACGTGGAACTTAAGTAGCCCTTTGAATCAGGGTAGTGTATGCAGTAAGCAGATAATAAATGCTTACCAAATGCAAAAACTTAAACTTTTGAGTTAAAATTAGGCAAGCCCCAAAACTGGGAACCTCAGGTTCATTAAACTTGAGAAAGCTTTCTACAACTTAAAGAATTCTGCCAAAGGTGAATAGAACCATAGTAATGCCATCTGGTTTCAAAAGTTGATTCCCTATTTTTGCAACTGCCCTGTAAATCTGAATTATTTCAAAATAAAAAATTTAAGGGAAAATAAATTATTTCAAAGCACAAACTATTTTCTGAAACTACAAAACACTGTTGAAAGAAATTAAAGAACTAAATAAATGTAAAGATATACCATATTCATGGATCAGAAGACTTAATATTGTTAAGATTGCAATACTCCCCAAATTGACCTACAGATTCGACATCATCTCTATCAGAATCCCAGGTTGGCTTCTTAGTAGAAATTAACAAGCTGTTCCTAAAGTTTATACAGAAACTAAAGGGACTGGCACAGACAAAACACAATCTTGAAAAAGAACAAAGTTGGAGGACTCACACTTATTGATTTCAAAACTTATTATAAAACTACAGTAATTAACACAGTGTGGTACTGGCATGATGACAGACATGTAAATCAATAGAAAGAATTGAGAATCCAGAAATAAATCCTCACATTTAGTCAACTGGTTTCAAACAAAGGTGTCAAGACCATTCAATAGGGAAAGAATGTTATCTTCAACAAATGGTGCTGGGTCAATCCACATGTAAAGGATGGAGTTGAGCCCTTACCACACCCCATATACAAAAATTAATTCCATATGGGTCAAAGACCTAAATTTAAGTGCTAAAACTATAAAATGTTTAGAAAGAAACATAAGTATAAATCTTTGTGACCTTGGATTAGGCAATGGTTGCCTAAATGACACCAAAAGTACAAGTAACAAGAGAAAATATAAATAAATGGTACTTGATCAAGATTAGAAACTTTCCTACATCAAAGGACACCATCAAGAAAACAAAAAGATGGGAAGCGAACTTGGCCCAGTTGATAGGGCGTCCGCCTACCACATGGAAGGTCCAAGGTTCAAACCCAAGGCCTCCTTGACCCGTGTGGAGCTGGCCCACGCGTGGTGCTGATGCGCGCAAGGAGTGCCGTGCCATGCAGGGGTGTCCCCCGCATAGGGGAGCCCCATACGCAAGGAGTGTGGCCCATAAGGAGAGCCGCCCAGCGCAAAAGAAAGTTCAGCCTGCCCAGGAGTGGCACCGCACACGTGGAGAGCTGATGCAGCAAGATGATGCAACAAGAATAGACACAGATTCCTGATGCCACTGACAACAATACAACAATAGAAACGGACACAGAAGAACACACAGTGAACAGTCACAGAGAACAGAAAACTCGGGTGGGGGGGTGGGAAGGGGAGAGAAATTTTAAAAAGAAAAAATCTTTTAAAAAAACAAAAAGAAAATAAAAAGATACCCCACAGAATCTGAGAAAATATTTGTAAATCATCTATTTGACTCAATAATAAAAAATAACCCAATATGGGCACAAAAGACCTGAACATTTTTTCAAATAAGATATACAAATGGCAAATAAGGACATGAAATGATGCTCAACATCATTATCCATCAGGAAAATGCAAATAAAAACCACAAGGAGTACGATTTCATACTCATTAAGAAGGTTATAACTAAAAGGATAGATAATAATTATTGACTAGGATGTGGAGAAACTGGAACCCTCATAACTCTACTGCTAGGAATGTAAAATGATGCAAGTGCTCTGGAAAACAGTCTGGGAGCTCCTCAAAAGGTTAAACATGGAGTTAACCATATGATCCAGTAATTCCACTCTAAGGTACATACCCCAAGAGAAATGAAAATATATGTTCACCCAAAAACTTGTACACAAATGTTGAAAGCAGCATTATTCATAATAGCCAAAAGTTGAAACAATCCAAATGTCCACTAACTGATGAACAGATAACTAAAATGTAATATAGCCATACGAAGAAATATTATTCAACAATAAAAAAGAATGAAGTACCGATAACATGCACAATGTGGATGATAAACCTTGAAAACATTATGCTAAGTGAGTAAAGCCAGTCACAAAAGACTACATATTACAGGATTCCATTTATGTGGAATGTCCAAAATAGGCAAATCTATAGAGATAGAAAGTAGATTAGATTGGTGGTTACCTAGGGTTGTGGAGGATGGGGGCATAGGAGGAGTGACAGCTAAAGGGTACAGAGTTTCTTTATGGGGTGACAGGAATGTTCTCAAACTGACTGTGGTGATGGTTGTACAACTCTGTGAATATACTAAAAATCACTGAATTGCACACTTAAAATGCATACATTGTGTGGTATATAAATTATGCCTCGATACAACTGTCACCCCCAAAAAAGTTGATGTCAACCCTTGAGCTGATCCTAGGATTAGAAAGGAACACCTAATTCCTACTCATCTTCTACCTAACCGTACTAATTAAAAGACCTGGGAGATGTCAACAAGACTGAAAGAATGACATCTCATTGATCATGTTAATAACAGAGACATGCAAAGAACATTTTGCTTCTTGCAGCTGTTGTAAGGCAATGCCTGACTCATCATCACCAGATCTCGTCCAACTTTCCTTATTGTATAAGTGACACTTAATTAAGTGGCATTTTAACTATCCAGCTGCAATGTGAAACTCCAGGATCACTGCAAAGAGATTACGGACAGTCTGGCAGTTATCTCAGATTAAGAAGAACTAAGAACTAACTTGAGTAACAAGGGGATGACTCAAACATTCCATCTCTCAGAGAGCCAGAAAAATCCTAAGTGCCATGAAGCACTACCACCACTATCTAGCCAATACCAATAGCCAATAGTTCCTGGCAGGGAAGAAATGTATCATTAATACTTTAGATGAGGCATGGTGTGCACCGATTTTCGGCTGTAACAGTCATGTATCTGTTTATTCAGCCTAATGTACACAGGGTTTGATAGGGAAGATACTGTCCTCAAGAAACATAATTATTTCAGAAGCAATTTTAACATTGAGACTGCAAAGACTAGAAAGAGGTCAGCCTGAGGCAGATGTACTGTGTCAAAGGACATTTGTATCTAGATATACTACTATGACACTACAAAGAATGAGGACTGCTTCATCGTCATCATTTTAAATAAGACCTTCGGAGGGAGGAAATCCTCCACGTTGGACACTAAACATTTTATAAAAGCCATTTATTTGGCTCTTAGATCCAATGACTTACTGACATTTTTTTTTAAGAGAAGACAGTATTTAGACATCTGTTCTTATTCTTCTTTAGTCTATGTAGTAAAAATAGGAATTCAGAGATACTACCACTTGTTTTTTTTTTAAACAAATCAATTTTATTGATACATATTAATAAAACATACAGTTCATCCAAAGTGTACAATCAATGGTATTTGGTATAATCATGTAGTTGTGCAACAATTTTGTCTGTTTTTATTATTATTGAAATAATGAAAATGCTCTCATAATAACTGAAGTGATGAACGCACAACTACCATTTCTCATATTATGAAAGCATTACAGTTGACTGTTAATAATACCACCTCAGAATTCTCCATCATGGATAAAGTCAGAAAATAGTTCCTCTATATGCTTACCACAAAATCTTTATCAACTCTAATCTTCTGAAATCAAAATAGGTTTTAAGGTACAAAGCAGCATAAATGTATCTTCACTGAGAAGCAAAAACAATAGAAATGCTAATTTATTCCGAAGTATTCAACTGGTTTGACTCCAATGCCAATAGTAAATTAAGTTTTTTAATATGATCATTACTTTGAAGGGAAAAAGGAAAATGGTGTGGAGGGAAGAAAAAAAGGGCAGACATGACTGCATATTAGAAAGACAAAAGACAGTCCCAAAAAAGCACCATCCTTAAACCCAATTTAAAAACAATCCAACCATTTCTCATTATAGTAAAGTAGATAACATGTGTGTGTGTTTTCAAATCTTTGAATTCTTTTAGCTTGGATAGGACATTTTATTTTAAAAGGAAAGTTTATGTCCATCCATATTTACTTTGTTAAAAACATTAAAATTCACAGAAACATGGAAAAACCCAGGGCCAGAAGAAAGAGGACTATAAATAAGGTTTTTAATGAAAATTTTATAAGTCTGGATTCTGTAATACAAGAATCCAGTGTACTGTGTCAACTGTTACTAAAGCAACATCTGTTTTTTTGTTGTTGTTGTTGTTGTTGTTGTTTTTAATGGCTTCCTTGGAGGGTTTAACTTCCTAAAAGAGTAGTAAAGGCAAGAGATAGTGTGCAGCTAAAGGTCAGAGCAATGCCACTCCTTTTAGTCCTTAGAAAAGTAGTTTACAGAAAGAGCAGAAAATCTAAAGAAGTCAAGGAGAACCAAGAGTGCTTTCTCCTCTTAAGTATTTCACCAGACCCTCTTCCTCTCACAAATCAGGATGAATCTAACTCTACTTTCTCTACCCTTGCCCCTGGATTGCCTGGTCTTACAAAAGAAAATCTAGCAGTGGTATTTTAAAATAGCATCATCATATTGAAGAGTATGTCTTACAAGCTTAAGACTCTCAACCTCTGCTGGCCTCTCAATGCAGTTCAGCAATCTATTTTATAAGTGCTTAGCTTCCTGTCCTTGCCAATTCCCGTGAGACTAAAGCTTTTCAACCCTTTGCCATTTGAGCTTCTTACCCAACCTCTGCTTCTGTTCTTCCATATTAGCAGATGATCTTCACAGAGATAGAACTAAACTTTGTGAAATCATGACGGGAATGATTAGGCTGTTCCCAGCCTTTATTAGAATTAGGAAACTCCTGAAATTTAAAAGGGGATCAACTTGGGAAAGAAAATATTTGACCAAATTACTTATATATAAGTTTAGTTCTATCTCTTTTAACCTTTACCTTTCTAGACTGAAGAAATCTCATCTTTCTATTCCATTCCTACGTAGAAACAACTCTTTACTTTGCATCATTTCTCTTTCCTTAGTTTTGAGTTATCTTATAGGATCCAAACTGAAACAATAATGCAGGTAGGCTTGAGATTTACTTATAATTTTATAAAAGTTTTAGTCAAGAAAATGCCACCATTGATATGTTAGAAAAGACAGCCTTCAAAAACACCTCTGACAATCATTGTACCCCCAAGACTTACAGGATATCATAAGGTAGTCCTCACAGTTGCCTTTGTCGTCATCTTGCTGGTCCACAGGGATCCCGTTGGCATCTATGACTGCTTCAGAAGCACAGTCTGCTACCAATACTTCTTCTGAAACTACGTCAGTTGTCAGAGGATCAGTGACGATTTCTGCTTCCACTACATTATCATGAACCACATGTTCAACATGTCCAACATCAGGCACATGTATAGATTCACTCGTCAAGACATGTTCTGGCATAGACATTGAGGCTGAAGTAATGTCAGAAGCTAAAACATCATCTGGGACTGTGCAATGTGCTAAAGAAACTTCTTCAGTTACATCTGAATCCAGCACTTGCTCAGGAATAATGACAGTTTCAGATACATCTGCTTCTTCCATAATATCTGGGCATTGAACATCTTCTATAACAACGTCCTCAATAACATCTTGGATTACAACGGAGTCTGGGTCATCAGGAACAAAGTTATGCACGGTTATGTCTGAATCCACAACATCTGAAACAAAAACAGTTTCTTGTACTTCCACAACAATCTGATCACCATCCATGTGTGTAGCATCAGCTCCTTAAAAAAACAAAAATTAAAATGACAAATTTCAGGTAGGAATGCATGACTAGCTCAAATAACGCAAATGTTATTTAATTTCTACCAGGAGAGCAGACTAACTCCTCCATTTTTCTCAAACATTAAGATAGATTAAAGAAATAAAGAGGGATTCTATTTTTTGAATCATATTAGAAATAGAGATATTTAACACAAGAACTTTTTTTTTACTCATTCCAAATCAGTTAATAAAGTAATACTAGGAAAGCACAACAAGCGAGACAGTCACAGAAGAAAAATATTCAAAAAAGAAAAATTTTAGGCACACTAAAATAAAAAACCCATATGCACAGGTACTTAAGAGAGGATTATAAAAATTCAATAAATAATGTAACTCCAGGTGGCAAATATACCATTTTCCTTCATTATGACTGTGTTTCATTTCTTTTTCTTCTTGTCCCATCTCTCTCCTTCAACCATGTATTTCTTCTTTCTATCTTTCCCACGTATTTCTTTTACTTCCCTTCCATTTTTTTTCCTTCTCTCTTCATATTCTTTCTACTTTGTTCTGATGCAATATCCCACCAAGATCCTCCATCTATAACTATGGAAATTTAGAAAATACCCTCTGAATCTAGGACTTAGAAGGATTAGGACACATATGAAAAGAGGGATAGAAGGTCTCAGTTGAGGAAAGACAACTGGTTGAAGAACCCCTGTGGATAAAGTGAATAAAAGTGCAGCTACTCTGGAGTGGTAGAGGGTGAGGTGAGGTTAGTTGGAGATGGGCCTACCACAACTTAATCAGGGTACTCCACTCCCTCTAATCTCCTCCCTCCCCGCCCAGTTCTCAACCCACAAGGCACAACCTTCAGAATATAAAAAACTCTAATCCAGTGTACTCTGCAGTTAAGGAAGAAAGGAGAGGGATGAACCAATTGAAGCCCAGTGAGATTAAATGACTTAACCAAGATCACATGGTTTGCACAGCATATGGTGCTCAGTAAATATTATTCTGAATGGATGCCACAAATGTGAAGAGAAATCATATATACTTATTGAAAATATAAAACAAAACAAAACAAAACAAAACAAAATGTAACAAATCCAGTGTCTTGGCTCCTGGTCTAGAAAAAAGCAAACAAAATTTTATAAAAATCTTACCTAAAAAGCTGTTCAGTCAATTAGTGCTTCTAGTTATGACTCAGATCAGGCTGAGTCCAAGCAGGTACCTAACTCAATGACTGTGTGTCACTGGCCAGGACCTCAGAAAAACATGTGACTTCAACAAGCAAAAATGATCAACAGGACCAAAAGATTCAAAATTGTAGGCAGTCTTTAAAGTCACTTAATACCCATTTTAATTACATCTAGAAATAATAATGAAAGAATATGTTTGCTTTTATTACTACAGAACTTTTTACAAAATGCTTTTTACTTATTTGCCTTTAATATTTGCAATATTAACATCAAGTAATAGATCACTGTAATCTCAAGTTTGAGGACATGAATATGGAAGCATTTAGTGGCAAGAGCATTGTTAAAAGGTCTAAATCAGAGAGCTGGGTTTGGACACTTATTAGTTTTGTGACCTTGGGCAAGTCATTTAACCTCTGAGTTTCAGTTTCCTCATCAGTAATATGAGGACAGTAGTATCTGCCATGCATACCTCACAGGACTGTTGTGATGATCAAATGGGAATGTATGGGAAGTTTCTGAAAAACTGTAATGAGAGGTTTCATTATTATTATGACATATGAAAACAGAGGTCCTGGCAGATTAAGTGACTTGCTCAAAGATAAACAAATACCATAAGTGTTAACAATCAGGACTAAAATGCAACAGCCTTTCAATCTACCACTTAGCCCATGACCCACACTTGCTTGTGGCAAAATTAAGCTAGTCGATACTGTTTTTCTCCAAAAAGATTTAGTCTTTCCTTCAAGCACATTAATTATATGTATTCTAATGAAGAAAGAATTAGAACTTTGCATTTATCATTATCAAACTGAAATTAACAAACAATAATTGAAAGACTAGGCCAAGTAAAAAATACACCCTCTAGATTTAGATATAAAAGGAAATTTGCAAATTAAAAATAACTTATTTGATTTCTTGATAAGTTATCTGCTATTTCTTTAATATTAAATGCAGTATGAGCATTCAAATTCTAGTGGAAAAGTCATTAACATTTTATTTATAAGGGTAGCTAACTAATGTGATATAAAACCACTTCACATTATAAAACATACGTAACTTTGCAATGTTACATAACTGGGACCATGGGTAACCTGACATTGTCAACTTTTTAAAAATTATTAGAAGTTCATGAATATAATTTCCCTTTTGCCAAGGTAAGACTGTCTGCTATACCAAAGGCTCCTTTTGAGAACTTGTGAGAGACGGGGTTGTAAAAGGTCAGGGTCAAAATGTGGAGGACCTTGAGTTTATACTTTATCTGCTGGGCAATGGAGAACACAGAAATGACATGATCCACGAGTTATTTTAGGATGAGTACTCAGATTGATGAGTTAGATCAAGAAAGAGATTAAGGTTAAGGAAAACAGTTTAAAAGTTACTGCAGACTAAGAAAGAGATGATACAGCTTGTCTATGTGGTAGGAAGTCGAATGAAGAGAAGATGTAAAGAACAATTTCAAAGGAAGAACTAATAGGACTTAGTGGTATAACCGGGGAAGATAGAATAATTGAAGATAACACTAAGGTTTTGATATTGCTGTTACTGACAAGATGAGAGCTGGTTGTGAGGGAGTCAAACATTTGAGGAGGGGAATAGTAATATGCTCACTTTAACATTCATGTATTTTGATAGGATAATAAGAAACTTAAGTGTGAATATCAACGTGAGAGTCTAACAATTTGTCCTCTTGATAATGACTCCAAATTTGGTAGCTGGCAAGTGGAACAACCCAAGTAGCTATACCTGTTGCATCAAAAAATGAGTTTGGCTCTTGTGGTTGCAATTCAAGTCCATCTTCATCCATGGCCTTTAATTCACATCAGTCACAGCTCCTAAATCAGGGAATACAGTAAACCAAATATTAACGTTTTACATCATGTATTTAAAATGTCTCGATATTTACATTTCTGAAACACTCAAATTATGTGACTGATGAACATTTATAAAAACGTTATCTATCCGTGGGACAAAATAGTTGCAACATATATTTGATAAGGGTTTACTACCCAGAATATATAAAGAACTCCTACAACTCAACAACAAAAATTTAACCCAATTAACAAATGGGCAAAGGACTTAAATGACACCTTTCCGAAGATGATTTATACAAATGGCCAATAAGCACATGAAAAAAATGCTAAACATCATCAGGCATTAGGGAAATGCAAATCAAAACCACAATGAGATACCCCCTCATACCTGTTAGAAAGGCTATTATTTAAAAAACGGAAAATAAATGTTGAAGAGAATGTAGAGAAAGCGGAACTTTTGTGTACTGCTGGTGGGAATATACAATGGTACAGCCACTGTGGAAAAGTTTGGCGGTTTCTCAGAAAGTTAAACACAGAACTACCCTATGACCCAGCAATTCCACTTCTAGGCGTATACCCCAAAGAATGAAAAACAGGGACTTAAATAGAAATGTGTACACTAATATTTATCCACAATGACTAAAAGGTAGAAACAACCCAAGTATCCACCAAAAGATGAATGGATAAGCAAAATGTGGTATATCCACACACTAGAATATTATTCCGCCATAAAAATCAAATAATGTTCATCACTGATGAACCTTGAAAACATTATGCTAAGTGAAATAAGTCAGAGAGAAAAGGACAAATATTGTATGATTCTACTCATATGAAATGTCCAGAATAGGCAAATTCATAGAGACAAAGAATAGATTAGAGGTTACCAGGGACTAGGGGTAGGGGTGGAGGGGAGTTAGTGCTTAATGGATAGGGAGTTTCTGGTTTGGGTGACTAAAAATTTTAGTAATGGATGGTGGTGATGGTAGCACAATATTGTAAATTGCTAGCACTCTTTTGTCTCCTCTCAGGCAATATACCCCCACAGCCCACAAGTCTAACTGGTTTTTTTAAGGTTCAACATAAACATACTCGGTATCTTATTTATTGGGGGAAATTTCTGCAAGATTTTCATATTACTTCTCTAAACTTAATGTAGTCTGCTCTCTTCCAACCAACACATTAAACAATAGTAAAATTCAAAGTGCACAATTGTAGTACACACCCCTTGGGAGTTTCTGCCTAACTCACATGACCTCTCTTACCTGACTGACCCATCTGATCTAGAGGAGTAAACTCCCACAGCGTATTTATACTCTCCTGGCTATGATGATTGGCACTAACAAACGGTAAAAGTTCATCTTTGAGTATGATAAAATCAGTGAGAATCTAAAACCATGAGCAAGAGTGAGTCTGGCTCTTTCTGTTTCTCTCTCTCTCCTGGTGACCTCTCAAAACTATAACATAGGAACATGGAAGCCAAGGAGGCCCAATACCACGGTGACTTAGCCTGGTGGGAGAAAGTTTACAAATGAAAAATAAAAAGAATCCAGTGAACATTGTTAAGAAACAGATTAGAGAGAGCAGGAAGGGGAGGTTTACCAATACCTTTTAAACTCCTGTTTCTAGACCTTTCTGAGCTTCAGCTACAATCTTGCCTTGAGTTTTAAAAGACACCCCAATGACCTTAATTCTCCCTTTTCTATTTACGCAGAAAACTTGCAATGAAAAGAACCTTGACCAATAAAATAATAGATATACTTCCTTAATACTATTTCAAAAGAGCAGACATCAGTAGTTTACTTATGCTACAAGTACTGCATAAATCTCCTAAATGGTTTCCCTATCTCTTCTTTATCACTTGCTTTTAAATACGTCTTTCTTTTATCTTTATCATTATGTGTTTTGTTTTGTGTATGTGTGTTTTTCGGGTTTTTTTTTTTTGCTGATAAGTACTGCATGCTTATTAAAATTTCTATGAACAGCAGTCTTTTTTCTAAAACGTAATTAATGTGATGTCATTCCTCTGTTCAAAACTGTTAATGGCTCCCTGCTGCCTCCAAATCAAGTTCAAACTCCATGATCTGCAATCTTCTAAGATCTGGCCTCAAAATACCTTTCCATCATCATCCCCCGTAACTCTCCTTCAAGCACACCACAACCAACACGCATACACCACATACAGACTCTTCAGTCAAACAAAAACACCTAATGTACCCTGAGACCACAAGTCTATATTGAGCGCAGGCTTCCTTCTGCCAGAAATATCTTTCCCCTGTCATATACGGTTTATCTCCCCCCCAAATCCCTTAGACGACAAAAAAGAGAAAAAGCTGGCAACAGTCTTTCCCTTGTCCTTCTCTTATTGTACCCATTCGCCAAATATTATGGATACTTATCCATGTTTTATTTTCAGATTCTAAATTTTATATATATGGGTCTTAAAGAAATATCCATGAGAAAGCGAATTAACATCTATAAAATTAAACAAGTAGATTTTCAACATGTCAACTCTGAGACCTATTCTACTGATGTTCAAGAAACAGTATATGTTTCTTTACTGAAACTGCTTCAAGTGTCCCCCGCATAGGGGAGCCCCACGCGCAAGGAGTGCGTCCCGTAAGGAGAGCCACCCAGCACGAAAGAAAGTGCAGCCTGCCCAGGAACAGCACCGCACACACGGAGAGCTGACACAACAAGATGACGCAACAAAAAGAAACACAGATTCCCATGCCGCTGACAACAGAAGCGGACAAAGAAGAAAACGTAGCAAACAGACACACAGAACAGACAACTGGGGAGGGAGAGAAATAAATAAATCTTTTATAAATAAATAAATAAATAAATAAAAGGAACTCTTAAGATGGCTAACATATTGAACACACACAAAAAAACTTCAACCTTAAAAATGGAAAGTGTTCATTTTCTGAAAAAGTTCTCACTGCCCTCTCCCCACCAAAATCAGTTCTGGCTAGGTAATTATTTTTCCCCCTTTAAAAATGTAATTATAAGATAATAAATGTAAATTAATCTTCTAAGCAAAGCGAAATAACACTACACGAAATTAAGTCAATTAAGAAGGCAATAAATGTGATTTAAGATATTTAAGGGCTCCTCTAATATCCTAACATAAACCCAGTCCTAATCAGCTTTAAAAATTCTCAACCTGCAGAATAACTTTTCTTTTCTTGGCATTCTCCCTCTTTGACTTTTCTCTGACTTTTCTATTAGAGTTTGACAGATAATTAAGTCCCTCAATTTTGAAATTCTTTCCTTCCTCAGTTTCTTTGAGATCCTAATTCTCTTCCCACTTTCCTCACTAAGGCTACTCTGCCTCCCCTGGCACCTCGCCAATGGGTGTATACTCAGTCCTCTCCTCTGCCTACAGTTTCAGCTACATTTACACAAAGATGATTTCCAAAATTCACATACTCAAGGTAAGACTAAAACCAGAATGTCTGCTGAATATTTTCGCCTGGATAAAACACCGCTTTCTCCTGACATGATCACTATAACCTCCACCTTTTCCCCTGCTTATATTCAGTCAGGTTGCCAGTTTTTGTTAATTCCTTTTCCACAACTTCTCAGGTCTCTTTCTTTTTATTCCCACTGTCACCATTCACTCTTAGGTTCATATTTCTTGATCCCTGGGGGGTGAAAATAGCCCCTAAACTGGCCTTGCTCCTGTCTCCCACTCCCACAACAGATCACTAGGAACCTCATTACACGTAAGAGTTGGTGCCAAGTACTCAAGCATTCCTGCAGTCTGCAGGCAGATTAATCCTCTTAAAGCACTGCCTTAAATCATGGCATACACTCCCCCTCTGAAAACTTTCACAGTTCCTCAATATTCAGGGTGCTCTAAATATTAACCCATTATTAACCCACTAACAGACTTATTTTCTGTTAGTCCCACTATTTCACATCATATGCATCTCATAACACATACTCTGGTTTACACAGAGGCTGCTCATTCACCTTATTTTGACATAAGTAAGCAATAATTGTTCAATAAATTCTTCTGACTGGTTATCGTCTCTTTTTCATAATAAAAACTCAAATAGTGTGAGAGCAGAACCAGGCACAAAGTAAGGGCTCAATAAATGTTAGCAGTTAGTAAAAATTAAAAAAAATAATAAACATTTAAAAAAACAGAAATAGGTGGGAAAAAAACAACATTTTTTTTACTTCTGAATCAGAGATAACTATACCTCATCTTGGTAACCTCTGGGATTTGAAATGCTAATTCCCTCCAACAATCAGAATGAAACCAATATCTTAGAAGGGAATCTGCTCAGAAGAGCTCTTAGGATCTTGATACGGGTGGAAAAACATGCACTGATTATTTAATTCAAATTGTTCATGTCTTTGCAGCAGAAACCAAGCCCAGAGACTGGTTGAATCTGAAGACAAATAAGCAGAATTGTTCAGAGAACCAGGAGTCTAGTAATTTGAGTGACTAATACTAACATTTAGTCTGTCGAATGGCTCGCAAAATACTTTCAGGGCCCCAATATCGCCTCAAACTCAGCAAAATATTCCCTTCCCAGTTGCAAGAGCCATGATTCTGAAAATGCCTGAAGAAAAATTCAAAGTTGAAAAACCTACAGGGCTGGGAGAAACCCAGGAAATTTACACAGCTTTCTTCCATTCTTTAAAATACAGTAAATTTATTTCATTTTCCTACTAATTGAATTTGGCAATATATTAGGCTTCATATTTTAAGAAGTTTTGGACCACAGAGAGGTTCAACTATGGCAGGGGAGAAACACTGGTGTGGGGTGTTATTGATGGGGGGCACATGTTTGGGAGCAAGTTCTCCAGGGCATGTATATAGGGTGTATAAAAATGTTCGGATATTCGTTGGGTATTTTCATAGTAGTCACAGTTACAAACGACAACTGAAGGAGCACTGAGTTCGGGAGCTCTGTCACATTACCCAATAAAACAGCAACAATTCCCCAAGTGCAAGGGCAAAGACCAATAAAGATGGATGGTCCAATGATGAGCCCTTGATACTGATGACTATGCTTATAAGCCTGTGTCCCTGAAATTTCAACTAACCTAGAGCTGCAGGGTGCCTAAGAGTTACCTCCTGAGAGCCTCCATGCTCTCAAATGTGGCCACTCTCTACGCCAAACTCAGCATGTAAATGCATTACCTTCCCCCCAGGTGGGACATGACTCCCGGGGATGAGCCTCCCTGACACATAGGGATTACTACCAATCACTAACTGGTGATGCAACTAGAAAAAGACCTTGAATAAAAGGGGGAAATGGTAAAAGACAAATGAGTTTATATGGCTAAGAGGCTTCAAAAAAGAGCCGGGAGATAAATCAGAGGCGTCACGCTTACACATGCCTCAGCAGGATCCCAGAGACAGCCAAGGTAGATACAATCCCGGCAATAGTGCTCCTGAGGGCTATAGAGACACACAGGTTCTAATGTCATGGCAGAAGGCTCTGGAGTTTAGTGCCTTGTCAGTGGGCCCTGCTTTGGGATTTGTGTTCCTGAATGTGATGGAGTTGGACTCAGATGTGCCCTTTCTACACATGCCTCTTCTGTCACTTTTACTGAACCTGTGGTTGGCACTGGGGTTGGTGTGTACTCAGGAGACTTGAATCTCTGGTCTGGCCATGTGCCAGATGGGCCCCAGCCTCAGTAGAGTTGCAACTCCTACTCTCTGGTTTGTTGGACCTACCCAGGTCAGCTAACAGGAAGGTGAAGATGGTCAACCACCACACAGGGAACAGAGAGTGCCTACAACTGCAAGCAGGAGAGTCACATCTATCAACCATGTGGGATGTAAGCCCTCACTCGATATAGAGGTGGAGTGGACATCACCATCCCAGGGTTCACAGGATGGAGGAATAAAATATGGATTAGAGTGGACTTACTGGTATTCTACTGTAGAACTACTGTGACTAGTAATGGAAGAAGCTGTAGCATTGATGTGGAGAAAGTGGCCACGGTACACTGAGGCCAGGGAAAGGGAAGAAGAGATGTGATGGAGGGGCATTTTCAGGACTTGGAGTTGTCCTAAATGATACGGCAGGGACAGATGCTGGACATTGTATATCCTTCCATAACCCACTGAATGTGCTGGGGGAGAGTGTAAACTACAATGTAAACTATAATCCATGTGGTGCAGCAGTACTCCAAAATGTATTCACCAAATGCAAACAATGTACCACAATGATGAAAGAGGATGTTGATTGTGGGATGAGTGTGGGTGGGGGAATATATGGGAATCTCTTATATTTTTAATGTAATATTTTTTGTGATCTATATATCTTCAAAAAAATATAATTAAAAAAAGATTTCAAAGTGAAAAAAAAATACAGTAAATGTTTCTGTTTTATATCTCTTGATGCCTAGACATCATTCATGTTCTCCCTCATGGGCAACTTTTCAACAGGGTGCTTTATGTTCACTTTGCTCTCTGCAGCTAATATGCATACAAAAATCATTTTTCTGCTTTTGGTCCCCCAGATATTCAATGCCTTTTAATTTTATAACTTTTGACTCTAGTTCCTTTCCCTAAGTCATGCTCAGAGAACCAAATTTTATTGTACATGGTAGGTGGAATTGCTCAAGCTGCAGAAAAGGCAAACAGAAGTATATCAGATTTATAACAGATTTTTTTATTAGGGAAAATCATAACTGGTAAAAAGTTATGTTTTTTAAAGCCAAATTAATATCTTCCCTCTAAGCTACATTTTTTCCCCTAATATTTCTCTCTGTTGTTCAGAGTCAACCATCATTTCTCCAGACAGCTAGTTTTCAAATCCTGGGTCCTATTTCGCTTCTCTTTACACTTCAGCCCTCAAATTAAATTGGACTCAGTCGCTCTTAAATTCATCACTTCTTTTTTATTATCACTACTACCATTCTAATAAACTCTCATCAACTCATATCAAGACCCAGAGGATCTTTCAATAGAAATTCTTGAGCCTTTCTTGACCTCAGGGAAATTTTCTTCTATTGTTTCTATACTTTCTTCCATTTTCTCTGTTCATTCTTATTAAAATTTCTATTATAGGATATAATAACTCCTAGGTCTAGCCTCCGTATCACTTTAACTTTTCTTCCATATTTGGCTTTCAACTACATTCTCAGAGAATCCCTGAACTTTCTTCTAAGTCAATGATTTGATCTTCAACCCATGTACTGAATTTTAATTTAAATATTTCAAATCCAAAACAAAACACTTCTTTTTCACAGCAATCTTTTCTATTTTCTTTCTTTCCTTTTTGGGGGGTGGCTACACAATCCTCTCAAGTATCTCTGTGGAATTAAGTTTATTCTGTACCCTCTGATGTTTAATTATCCAGTTGGTTGAACTTAGTGCCTCTCTTTCACAGTTTTCCCTCAAAACATGGTTCTTCTTGCTTGTCTGTTCAAATTTGTAAATGAGGGTCTAGACTAGAGTAACATTTTGATAGCTGGGGTATCTCAATAAGGAAGCCCAAGTGAAAATCCCTGTTTGTCTAGCAGTGAGCTTAAGTTGTGACCATAGGAACCCTATCTAGAATGAGTCCATGGGAGAAGGAAGACATATAACCAGAACAGCTTTCCTTTAACAGTCAACTAGTATTCTGCCTTCCAGGTGCTGGAAGTTCAATATACTCCAGAATAGCTGCAAGCTACCTCAAGTAAAGCACTGTCTCTACCTTTCTTGCCATGGCACCCACTTTGGAATTTCCCAAGTCCAAATTTGCAATTCAGAGAACTGAATATTTGGCATTCTCCTGGTAAGAAAACCACTACAGAAAACTATTATGAAAGGTAAATGGCTTAGCTTGGCATAACTCTAACTACCTAAATATAACAACAGTTTACTCTTTCTCCCAGGACTTCCTTGATTCAAACATTGAGGATGTTTCAGAATGTCAATTTTTGGATGGTCCTTCCCTACTTTCTGAATCACACATTCACAAAGCTCTCTTGAATTTTGCCATTAACTGATTCACATTTGCTTTATTCAACCAGAAGTTCGTCGTATTCTGGTTTACAAGTGGCACACCTCCCAGGTTTCCCCATTTCTCTGGATTTATTTTTATAATTCGTCTTCAATATTATTTTGAGAGGAAAGAAAAGTAAATACATGTATTCTCTAAGTTATGTTGAATCTGAAGTCATTATGAATTTTTATGTGCCAAATAAAACAGCATGGAAATACATAAAAACAAAATAAAAGCCAAAAACCAATTATGAGATGATGAAAAACCTAAAAAATCAATAGTGGGAGGTTACAACAACTTTATCAACACCTGAAAGATCAAGTGCTCAAAAAAACAAGGAAAGAGAAGATGTGAATAATTAATAAAATTACCCTACTAGCTTTAATTCAAACTCTATTCCCTAAGAAAAGAATATTTTATATTCAAACCACCTTGCCGACCCCCCTGTCAAGAAAAGGAAAAGAATATGCCTGCTGTTGTAAATGTGAGAGTCCTGTCCTTCCTTGCCCTATTCCACTTGGAACTGTTGTTTGTTTTACTCCAAAATGGTAAAGCTAAGTTTTTGGTATAGTTTTCCTATAAAACCATTTTGAACCAACCAGTAACTTCATGGTTATGTTTGTGTAAAATCTTAAAAGTTAGAACTTTCACAATCTATTTATAAGTCCTAAAATGGCAAGCCTTCTTAAAGCTTTATTTTTCAAAGGCCCCTCTTCAAGTTCAGATCAAGACTTAGCAAAATATCCTCTGAACCAAACTGCACTGCTGTCCTATGAACACTAAGTACTAAACTACTTTAAAGGCCTTTGTCTTTAAGACTGTAGCTTGATGTTAGGAAATGCATATGCTTTCTAACTAGCTTTAAGGTATGCAAATCAAACCTATTTAAAGAAGTATTACCATTTAAAGCATTCAACAATTTATCAACACATTTTTGTTACAGACCATCCTACTGTATGTCATAACAGAATGAGTATAATACAACTCAACTCTCTGAATCAATCTTTTTTATTTCATAGTGATTTTTTAAAAGCATAGTTTATTAGCATTTGCTGAGATTTTGGACAAAAATCCTATTGCTGTGTTTCTTCTGAAGAAGTGCTCTGCCCTTCGCTACATGTGTACTGGAGTGGAATGTGTAAATGACTGGATGTGATTCAAAGAGTGAAGATAGCATTTTGGTATAATATGAAAGAGATGAATTTATACTACACTGCACATAGAATAAACTGAGTTTTTAAAATTTTAAGGGTAAAAAATTTTTTGAAGGTTAGTTTCTGTCAAATGCAGTATATGGTAAAGAAAGATGATATCAGAAACTGTTTTCTTAAGCTTTTATTTTTTCTTACACCTCCCATCTTCCTCAAAACTAAGCATTTCATTCATCTCTGAACTGCAAAAACCCACAGTGGCTAACTTAATAAAGGCTTTTCTTATGGAACCCCCCTTTTTTTTTTTTTAAAAAAAGGTTTATTTTTTCTCCCCTCCCCCACCCCCCACCCAGCTTGTCTGTTCTCTGTGTCTATTTCTCTGTGTCGTCTTCTTTGTCCACTTCTGTTGTTGTCAGCGGCACGGGAATCTGTGTTTCTTTTTGTTGTGTCATCTTGTGTCAGCTCTCCGTGTGGGCGGCGCCATTCTTAGGAAGGCTGTACTTTCTTTCTTTCGTGCTGGGCGGCTTTCCTTATGGGGTGCACTACTTGCGCGTGGGGCTCCCCTATGTGGGGACACCCCTGCATAGCACAGCACTCCTTGTGCGTATCAGCACTGCACATGAGCCAGCTCCACAAGGATCAAGGAGGTCCGGATTTGAACCGCGGACCTCCCATGTGGTAGCAGACGCCCTGACCACTGGGCCAAGTCCGCTTCCCAGGAACCCCTTCTTAATAAGCAATACATCTTGTATTCCAAAACTCTTCCCAGTAATGCACTAGAATTTTGGATATTTTATAGATTAGGAAACGTGCTTTCCTGTTTTCATGTTACTTGAAATTTAATAAGTATTTTCCTTAGTTTGCTAGTAACTAGCTATAAAATTCATGTGTTGCAGGGAAGCGGATATGGCTCAATCTAATGGGCTCCCGTCTACCATATGGGAGGCCCTGGATTCACATCCCAGGGCCTCCTTGGGAAGGCAAGCTGGCCCGTTCCTGTGGAGAGCTGGCGCAGCAAGATGATGCAACAAGGGGAGATAAGCAGACACAGAAGAACGTACAGTGAATGGACATAGAGAGCAGACAGCAAGCAAGCAAGAGCAGACAGCAAGCAAGCAAGGGGGGGGGGGGTATAAAAAAATAAATCTTAAAAAATTTCATGTGTTGCAGCTTTACAGTTTTTAAATATTTTAGATATTCTTAAACAATGAGCCTTGTTAACATCATCTTGCCAGATTACCCACAATAATTTTACTAATACCGACACCTACATGAACACATGCTTCTTATTATTGCTTTTCCTAAATACAATAACTTTGGGTCTATGAGGTTTTGTCAACTCACTGCAGGTGCTAACACTGTTCTCTGTACGTATGTTGTCAGACCTTTCAGCAACTGGAACAAAATTTTATAAATTGACAGTTGGAGAACACTGATCTTTTATTAATGCAATTAGCAGTATGTTTCCCATGTAAAAATTAATTCTTGAATCATTATTAAAAAAAAAAAAAAGGGTAAAGCAGAGGCTGGCTTGCAATGCATCTGTTTCTCAAAAGACCAACAATGAGGGAAACGGACTTTGGCCCAGTGGTTAGGGCGTCCGTCTACCATATGGGAGGTCCGCGGTTCAAACCCCGGGCCTCCTTGACCCGTGTGGAGCTGGCCATGTGCAGGGCTGATGCGCGCAAGGAGTGCCGTGCCACGCAAGGGTGTCCCCCGCGTGAGAGCCCCACGCGCAAGGAGTGCGCCCCGTAAGGAGAGCCGCCCAGCGTGAAAAGAAAGAGCAGCCTGCCCAGGAATGGCGCCGCCCACACTTCCCGTGCCGCTGACAACAACAGAAGCGGACAAAGAAACAAGACGCAGCAAATAGACACCAAGAACAGACAACCAGGGGAGGGGGGGGAAATTAAATAAAATAATAAATCTTTAAAAAAAAAAAAAAAAGACCAACAATGGGCATACTCCAGGTTGAGTATAAGCAAGCATTTATTTAGCATTCTCTGGAGCAAAGCTAGGGAGCCAGAAAATTTAAAACAATAAACAAAAAACAAACCAATATTGTGAATGTAATTAATATCACTGACTTATACACATGAAAGTAGTTAAAATGGGAAGCTGCATGTTGTGTTACCACAATAATTTTTTTTTCTAAAAATACCACTAGATAATAATTTTAAAGGGGCAAGGAGAAACTGGGGGAAAGCACAAATATACATATTTGAAATAAGAAAAAAAAAGATATAGAAAAAACTTATAAAACTTTTAAGAAAACACTGTCTATAATTCTATGCTAGCACACTGGGGAAAACTGTAAATCACCAATACTAATCCAAAAAGATACAGAAATCCCAAACAACCACCATGAAGATAAAATAAGAAAGTTTTCTAATGCTACCCATACAAGAAGCTCTAGGTTTTGCTCAAAGCTACCTGACCTATGCCAACACACAGAGGAGAAAGGGTTCTGCAATTCCTTTTATACTTTACCATTTCAAACAAAGCTAAAAAAATAATTTAACCAAACCACAAAGTGGTTAATTTTGAATCCCAAGTAAGTATCTGCAAATGTGATCAATCACTCAAAAAAAAAAAAACAAAACATACAAACAGATCCTGACAAAGTATATTTATTCTAGAAATTAAGGATGGGGCCAAAATAATGCCCCAAATTAATAGGTCAAAAAAGGAAAATCCTAGGATAGTCTCAATAGGTGCTGAAAAATTGAAATTTAATGTCTAGTTTTGATTTAAAACAAATATTCAGTCAAATTGGAATGGAAAATCATTTTCTTTACACAGGTGAAAAACACAATAAAAAGGAATTAAGTAATGATATATGGCACAATATGGATGAACTTTGAAAACATTACAATAAGTGCACAAGAGCCAGACACAAAAGGCCACAAAATGTATGACTCCATTTATGAGAAATATCCAGAATAAGCAAATCCAGAACCAGAAAGTAGATTAATGGTTCTGAAGTTGCAGGAAGTGGAAATGGGCAGTGACTGTGAATGGGCACAGGGTTTCATTTCAGGGTGATGAAATGTTCTAAAATTAGATAGTAGTGATGGCAGCTCAACTCAACCTATGAAAAAACCACTGAATTGTACATTTTTAAAGGATGAATTCAGGGAGCAGGTATAGCTCAGTGGTTAAGTGCCTGCTTTCTATATATGAGGTCCTGGGTTCAATCCCAGTACCTCCTCAAAAAAAAGAAAAAAAAATAGGTGAATTCTACAACAGTTTTATTTCATTAAATCTTTTACTTTAAAAAACACAGGCCCTAATAAATAAATGAAAAAACATTCAGTGCTCATGGATTGCAGAATTTAATATCATTTAAGATGTCAATCCTACTCAAAAGTGATTCAGAAATTCAAGGGAATAGCTATCAAAATTCCAATAGCTCTTCTTGAAGAAATGGAAACGCTATCAAATTCATATGGAAGAGCAAGGGACCCAAAATACCCAAAAACACTTTCAGAAAGAAGAACAAAGTTGGAGAACTCACACTTCTGGATTTCAAAATTTATTACAGCTATAATTATCAAAACAATGTGGTACTATCACAAGGACATAGTACCAAAGAACAGGATTGAGAATTCAGAAATAAACTTACATATCTATGGCCAACTGATTTTTGTCAAGGCTACTCAATGGGGAAAAAATAGCTCTCCTCAACAAATAGTGCTGGGAAAACTGGATATACACATGCAAATGAATTAAAGTGGACTCCTACCTCACACCATATATAAGAATTAACTCGAAATGGATGGACAAGCTAAATATTAGAACAAAAACATGGAAAGTCTCAGAGGAAAACATAGAAAACAGCTGTCCCTAGTATTAGGTAACAGATTCTTAAATATGACACCAAAAGATAGTATAGATAAGTTGGACTTCAAACATATAAACTTTTGTTCATCAAAGGACATTATCAAGAAAGTAAAAAGGCAACCTATAGAATAAAAGAAAATATTTGCAAACTTTATCCAAAAAGGGTTTAATATCAGAATATATAAGGAACTTCTACAACTCAATAATAACAAGACAGACAACCCTGAGAGATGTCATCAATATGGCAATGTAAGACATCCCATGGAAAAGTCTCTCCCCAGAATCAACTAATAAAAGAACAAAGGCCACTTGCTTGGATACCTCAAGTACAACAGGGACTGCAGAAGGATTCCACAAATGCTAAATCAAAGAAAAAGAAACACCAAAATCAGGAAGGATATTTACACCCCAGACCTGCCAGTCCGGACCCCCCACCATCACTCAGTACTGTTTACAGCATCTCTGTGACTTGCACAGAGGCAGCTCAGATACAGACCATACAAAGAGCCACTCACAACAGCGACTAAGAACCCCACGAATAGCCAAGCGCAGGAACCCAAGTCCAAAGACCCAGGGTGGAACACAGGCAGCTAAGGAGTGCCACAAACAAAAGGGGCCCCAGGGGAAAAAAAAGAAACCATGACAGAACTGTTGGCAAGAGGTGCACACAATCATTCCAGTCTTTGTTTGCTGGACCACCTAAATGCAAAATGGACCTTTATGGATTGATCCCATCTGCCACTCCAGAGTGGAATACCCTAGCATGGAAGAAACCAGAGGCAGAAAAGCCACACACACACACAAAGCAGGAGTGGGGGGCTGAACTGCTATAAAAAAACAAGTGGACACTGAGTGAGGGGAAATTAAACATGTTTATCATAGGATCTGGGGAGAAAACTCTACACAAACACAAACAGAACAGATCAAGACTCCCAGAGAAGGAACAGTAGAACGGAAGCTTTCTCCTGGAGGTGAAAAAATTGCACACACAATGTCCAATCTCAAAAATTGTGAAAATTGTACCGCATATCCAAGACAAAAATCACATGCAGAGACTATGAGAAGATGTGAACAGATAAAAACGGGCCAAGAATAACTTGGACCAATTGTCAAAGAAGAGTCATAACACAAAACCAATCAATAACAAAACCCTAGGCAAGAAACTTACCTTGAAAGTTAACACTTCAAAATATTCACATGTCCAGACATAAGCAAAACTATTACAAGTCATACCAAGTAACAGAAAGGTATGACTCAGTCAAGGGAACAAATTAAAACTTCAGAAAAGACACACAATTTGGAACTAATCAAAGAAGTTCAAACAAATCTTCTAAATCAATTCAAGGACATGAAAAACATATGCATATAGAGCTAAAGGATATTAAGAAGACACTGTATGAACATGAAAAAGAATTTGAAAGTTTAAGAAAAAATATAACAGAAATTATGGGGATGAAAGGGACAATAATGGAGATTTTAAAAATGTACTAGAGGCATACACCAACAGATTTGAACGGGCAGAAGAAAGAATCAGTTAACTTTTACAAGACAGGACAATCAAAATCATACAGTAAGAAGAAAAGATAGAGAAAAGGACAGAAAAATTGAGCAGCATCTATGGGACTTGAATGACAGGATGACGCATGCCAACTTAAGTATCATGACTGTCTCAGAAAGAGAAAAGGGAAAGGGGCAGGAAAAATATTTGAGTACATAGTGGCCAACTTTCTCCCAAATCTTATTAAAGACATAAATATACATGTCCAAGAGGCACAAGGTACTCCAAACAGAATACACCCTAACAGATCTACACCGAAACACATACTAATCAGAATGTCAAATACCAAAGATAAAGAGACAATTCTGAAAGCAGCAAGAGAAAAGCAATTCATCACATACAAGGCTGCTCAATAAGTCTAAGTGCCAATTTCTCATCAGAAACCATGGAGGTGAGAAGGCAGTGGTAGGATATATTTAAGGTACTGAAAGAGAAAAACTGCCAGCCAGAAACTCTTCATCTGGCAAAACTGTTCTTCAAAATGAGGGAGAATTTAAATATTCATAAACAGGAACAGAGAGTTCATTGTCAACAAAAGACCTACACTACAAAAATTACTAAAGGTAGTTCTGCAGGTTGAAAGGAAAAGACAGAAGAGTGTGTCTTGGAGTAGTGTGAAGAAGTGAAGATCTTCAGTAATGGAAATTATGCAAACCCAGTATTACCATATCCTCAATATACTCTATTCTTTAATTCCTATGAGAGTCAGAATACACTTGATGCCCAGTTGAACAATGAAAAATCAGATTTCCTAAAAATGGACATGCAAAATATAAAGAGATAATGTGGGACAAAAACAGTATCAATCCTGCTTGCTAGGAGAACTGGATATCCATATGCAAAAGTATGAAGGAGGAACCACAATCTCACACTATATACAAACAAAACTAACTAAAAATGGATCAAAACCTAAATATAAGAACTAGGACTATAAAATTCCTAGAAGAAAACATAGGGAACATCTTCAGGATCTTATTATAGGCAATAGTCTCTTAAGACTTTACAACCAAAGCACAAAGAACAAAAGAAAAAAATAGATAAATGGGATCTCCTCAAAATTACTTTTGTGTATCAGATGACCTTATCATAAAAATGAAAAGACAACCTATACAATGGGAAAAATAATTGGAAACCACATATCTGATATACCCAAAATATATAAAGAAATCCTACAACTCAACAATAAAAAGACAGCCAACCCAATTTAAAAATGACCAAAACACTTGAATATACATTTCTCTGGAGAGGAAAAATAAATGACTAAAGGGCACAAGAAAAGATGCTCAACAGCACTAGCTCTTAGGAAATGAAAATGAAAATACAAGATACCAATTCACACCCACTAGAATGGCTATTTTTTTTTTTTAAAAAAAGAAAATTTTAAGTGTTGGAGAGGATATAGTGATATAGGAACACTCACTCATTGCTGGTGGGAATGTAAAATGGTGCAGCTGCTATGGAAGACAGAGTGGCAGTTCCTCAGAAACTAAAGAATTACCATACAACCCAACAATCCCACTACTAGGTATATACCCCAAAGCAGGGACTCAGTTACTTGCACACCGATGTTCACAGAAGCATTATTTACAACTGCCTAAAGATGGAAGTAACCTAAGTGTCCATGAACCAATATATGGAAAAGCAAAATGTCGTCTATACGTTCAGTGGAATATTACTAAATATTTACATTAAAAAGCATTAAAAAGGAATACGTTCTGGTTCATGCAACAAGATGGATGAGCCTTTAAGACATCATGTCAAAACTACTCTCCGGTTCATTGGACTCATCCAGGACAACTAACAAAAGGATGACAATGTACAACATCCATTCCAAAAAACAATGTCTGCAACTGCAAGCAGCACAGTTCCTCCATGGGATCTAGGCCCCCTCTCAATCGGAGACAGAGTGGGCATTACAATCCCGGAATCCTCAAGACTGAGGAATGAAGGGACATGGGGGAATGCAACTATGGACTGAAGTAGACTTACTGTTCTAGTTAATGTAAAGGCAGTGGCCCCAGAGGTTCTGAGGGGATGAAGAGGGAGGAGTAGGTGTAACATGGGGCTTTTCGGGAAATTGGAATTGTCTTGCATGACATTGCAATGATGGATACAGGCCATTAAAAATTTTATTAAACCTATAAAATTGTGTGGCGCAAACTGTAAACTACAGACCATGGTTGGTAGCAATGATTCAATATGTGTTCATCAATTGTGACAAATGTACCACACTGATGAAAGATGTTAATGGGGAAAAGTGTGGGAGCTTCTTTCAAAATAAAATTTTAAAAAGACATCATGTTGAGTGAAATAAACCAGATATGAAAGGACAAACATTGGATGATCTCAATTACATGAAATAACTAGAATAAACAAACTCAGAGAGTCAGAATCTAGAACAAAAGTTCCCAGGGACTGGGTTTAGGGTAGGGAATGGGGAGTCAATGCTTAAGTTGTACATAATTTCTACTGGGGTTGACTGTAAAGTTTTGGTAATGGATGATGGTGATGGTAGCATAATATTGTATATATAATTAACAGTACCGAATTATATATGTGAATTAAAGGGAAGATTTTAGGTCATAGATATGTTACTAGAATAAAATTAAAAGAAAAAGAAGAAAGCAGATTAGAAGTTGCCAGGGGCTGGGGAAGGGGGATGGGAAGTTTTTGTTAAAGGAGACAAAATTTCTGTTGAAAACATTTTGTAAGGGAAGATAGTGATGGTTGTACAAGATAGTGAATATAATTATTGCCACTGAATTGTACACATAAAAATGGTTAAAATGAGATATTTTGTATTTATATGCTACCACAATGAAAATTTTTAAAAAGTAAAAAAAAAAAAACCACAATTTAAAATATCAACAAAGGACTTGAATATTTTCCAGTGAAGATATACAAATGGCCTTATAATAAGCACATGAAAAGATACCTAACATCATTAGCCAATAGGCAAATGCAAATCAATACCTCCATGAGATGCAATCTCACACCCACTAGAATGGCTATTATTAAGAAGAAAAAAAACAAAACAAAATAAGTGCTGGTCAGGATGCAAAGAAATAGGAACCCTTGTACACTGTTCGTAGGAATGTAAAATGGTACAGTGGCAGTAGAAAACAGTAAAGCAATTCCTCAAAAAGGAAAGGACTACCACATGATCCAGCAATCCCACTTCTAGTCATATACCCCAAAGAATGGAAAACTGGGACTCAAATAGAGATGTGTACACTAATGTCCATAAAAGTATTATTCACAATAGCCAGAAAGTGGAAGCAACCCAAATGTCCATCACCAGATGAATGGACAAGCAAAACGTAGTAATATATACTGTGTAATATTATTTCCCCATAAAAAAGGAATGAAGTTCTGACACATGGTACAACAGGGATGAACCTTGAAGATATCATGTTGAATAAAATAAGTCATATACAAAAGAACAGAAATGGTATGATTCTTCTTAATATGAAATAACTAGAATATGCAAATTCACAGAGATAGAAAATAGAGTACAGGTTACTGGAGTGAGGGGAGAGGGACTGAGAAGATAATGCATAACAGGTATGGGTTTTTGTTTAGGATGATGGGAAAAAAAATTAATAGATGGTAGTGGTGGTGTTAGCACAACATTGTGAGTGTAACTAATGCTGCTGAATGCCATGCTTGGGAGTGGTTAAGATACGATATTTTATGTTGTATATATGTTACCATAACTTTTTAAAAAGAGACTAAAAATGACAATATAATACATGATCCTGGACTGGATTTAATAATAGAGGCAAAAATATCCAAAAGGATATTATTTGGACAACTGAAAAAACAAACAAACCGAAAACCTGGAACACAGAATGCTTTATATCAGTGTGAAATTTTCTGAAATTGTTAACTGTAGTGAATGTCATTACATATTATGAATAGTCTTGTTTTTAGGAAATATGGATGGAATTATTAAATGTTAAAAGAGCATGACAAATGCAACCTACAATACAATATTTAGAAAATAGATACTGATGGAAGGACAGACAGAGAACATATGTATGTAGCAAAATGCTAAAAGTTGGTAAATCTGGGTATCTGTATAGGCGATATATTCCAGTTCTCTGTATTATATTTTAATTACATTTGCAACCATCCTGTATATCTAAGATTATTTTGAAATAAAATATAAACAAAAAGCAAAAAACAGGCGGTGGACTTGGCCCAGTGGTTAGGGCGTCCGTCTACCACATGGGAGGTCTGCGGTTCAAACCCCGGGCCTCCATGACCCGTGTGGAGCTGGCCCACGCGCAGTGCTGATGCGCACAAGGAGGGCCCCTGCCCCACGCGCAAGGAGTGTGCCTTGTAAGGAGATCGGCCCAGCGTGAAAGAAAGTGCAGCCTGCCGAGGAATGGTGCCGCACACACGGAGAGCTGACACAACAAGATGACGCAACAAAAAGAAACACAGGTTCCCGTGCTGCTAACAACAACAGAAACGGACAAAGAAGATGCAGCAAATAGACACAGAGAGCAGACAACCGGGGTGGGGGTGGGGGGAAGGGAGAGACAAATAAATCTTAAAAAAAAAAAAAAGCAAAAAACAACCAACCACAATACATGTGATCATAAACTCAATATATTCTATTACAGTATGTATTTTTGGATAGGGGAATGATAGCAGTATCACTTTATAGCAAAAAGGTACATATTAAGAGAAGCTGTGACTCAGGTGATTGGGCTCCTGTCTACCATATGAGAGGTCCAAGGTTCGACCCCTGGGGTCTCATGGTGAAGGCAAGCTGGCCCCGGGAGAGAGCTGGCACAGCAAGATGACGCAACAAAAAGAAATAAGAGAGGAGAGACAGTAAGAGACACAGCAGACTAGAGAGCTGAGGTGATGCAATAGACTGAGCACCTCTCTCCCACTCTGTAAGGTCCCAGGATCAGTTTCCAGTGACACCTAAAAGAGAAGACAAGCAGATACAGAAGAATGAACAGCGAATGAACAGAGAGAGCAGACAACAGGAGGGTGGGGGTGAGGATGAATAAATAATCTTTTTTTTTAAAAGGTACATATTAAGCCAAAGGTCAATATGGTAAAACACTACAAGTATTCCCATAAGTCAGAATTAAGACAAAGATGCTTATTAACACTATCATTATTTAGCATTGTATGGGAAGGGAACTGCTAGGCAACGCAATTAGGTAAGATAATGAAATGCAAGATATTATTATTTGAAAAAAAAACATTTTATTTATATATGGCATATCTAGAAAATCCAAGAGAATAAACTGAAAAACTATTAGTATACATTCATAAATTGTGCTGGTACAAAATTAATATACTTAAGTCAAAAGCTTTCTTATATAGTATTTAAGAATGGAAAACCCTCTTCTAACGGATAATTGAAAAATCAAAGTGGGATTTTTTTAAAAAGAAATAAATGGAGAAACCAATCTTGCTCTTGAATATGTTAGAGCAGTAGTGTCAATTCTCCCCTAACTAACCTCTATATTCAATAAAAATCCCAATATACCTTTGTTGTGAATCTACTGACTTATATATGAAGGCATGCTTTTGGATTCTATTATGTTCCACTGATCAATCTGGCTTTATGCCTACTGTTTAAATCACCGAGGTTTCATAATAAGCTTTGACAGGTGGTAATTTAAGTCTTTTTTTTTTAAAGATCTATTTATTCATTTCTCCCCTCCCTCCCATCTGCTGTGTGTGTGCATTTGCTGTGCGTTTTTCTGTGTCAGCTCATCTTCTCTTTAGGCGGCACCGGGAACCGATCCCAGGACCTTCTGGACTGGGAGTAAGGTGCCCAATCTCTTGCACCACCTCAGCTCCCCGGTCTGCTGCGTCTCAATCATTTTTGTCTCTCCTGTGTCTCTTTGTGTTGTGTCATCTTGCTGCGCCCGCTCCAGTCAGCTAGCAGCGCAGGTCAGCACTCCTGTGCAGGCCAGCTTGCCTTCACCAGGAGGCCCCGGGAATCGAACCCTGGACCTCCCATCATATGGTAGATGGGAGCCTAATGGCTTGAGTCACATTCACTTCCTGGTAATTTAAGTCTTAAAGCTTTTTTTCTCCAAGATTGCCTTTGCTATTCCTGGCCCTTTGCATTTCCATATATATTTGAGAACTAGCTCTACATATTGATTTAGGGAGAACTAATATCTTTATCACACTGATATTTCCAATCCATGAATATCATGTCTCCATTAATTCAGGTCTTCTTTCATTTTTCTTAGTAATGTTTAACTAAGGATCTTAATATGGTTTGTTGGATTTATTTGGAAGTATTGGAAATTCTCTGTTCTTATTATAGTTTACTTTTATATTTGATTTTCAAATTGTTACTAGTATAGAGAGATACAAATGTTGCATATAGAGCTTATTATCTAGCAACCTTACTAAATTTATTAATTCCAATAGAATTTTGTCACTTCTTTTGGATTTTCTATATATATAATCATTTTGTCTGCAAGCAATGACAGTTTTAATACCTTCCTTTTCAACCCTCATGTACATTTTAATTCTTTTTCCTCACTGTACTCTGCTGGCTAGGGCCTCCATTATGGTGTTAAATAGACAATAGTGGAGAACCATGACTTGTACCTGATCTCAGAAGAAAAGCTCTTAGCATTTCACCATTATGTATGATTTTTTGTCAATACTCTTTATCAGGTTAAAATTTTTTTCATTTTATTCCTAGCTTACTGTTTAATTTTATTAAATGATTTTTCTGCATCTATTGAGATGATTATGTGATTTTAATTCTGCATTCTAACATGCTAACATAGTGAATTATATTGAGCAATTTTCAAATGTTAAACCAACCTGGATATTCCTGGAATAAACCTAACTTGGCCACAATTTATTATCTTTTTATATATAATTTTGTTTCACTTACTACTATTTTGTTCAAAAATTTTACAACTGTATTTACAAGAATCCTTTCTTATAAATTCTTCTTAGATTTTGGGTTTTAGTTACACCAACTTCATAAAAGAAGTTTAATAGTGATTCCCTCTTTTCCTATTCTCTGGGAGAATTCGTGTGAGACTGGTGCTACTTCTTTAAATGATTCAAAGAACTCATCTCTTAAGCCATTTGGGACTAGAGTTTTCTTTCTGGGAGAGTTTCTAATTATGGATTCAAGTTCTTTAAGACATATGGAACTAATCAAAATTTTCATTTCTTCTTGTGTCTGTTTTGGCTAGTTTACAATTTTCTCCATTTCATCTAAACCAGGGGTTCTTAATGAGGGGTTCAAAGGTTGAATTGAAATTAAAAAAAAAAAAAAAAAAACCACCATTATTCCTGTGGGAATGTGTTGGTGCGGCTGTGATATATTTATTAAATAATATGCAGTATAATGTGGACACAGTTAAGGGATCTTTGGTTTTCACCAAACAAAGGGGGCTGAGAATAAACTGTCAAATATCAGGCATAACACTTCATAATATCTTATCTTTTTACTGTCTGAAGGCATTAATTACTGAAATCAGTAATTTGTGCTATCTTTTTTCTTGATCTGTCTTGATATTATTTTAAAGTCTTTTCAAAGAATCAATTTTGGGTCTTACTGATTTTTTTCCTATTGTACATTTGTTTTATAACATTGATTTCTGTACTTTGTCTTTCCTTCTACTTCCTTCGGGTTTAAATTTTTACTTATTTTCTTTATCTTAAGATGGATGCTTTTTTTTAATGTAATATCTATTAAAAAATGAAAAAAAAGATGGATGCTTAAGTTGATTTTCAGTCTTTTCTAATTTATGTATTTAATACTATACATTTCCCATCTAAGAACTGCTTCAGCTACATCCTACAAATTTTGATGTCATATTTTCATTATAATGCACTTTAAAATAATTTCCAATTTCACCACTGACCCACAGGTTATTTGAAAGTATAGAGCTTAATACCTAGAAATTTGGGCAAGTTTCTAGTTTCTGATAACTAAAGTCTATTGTAGTTAGAGAAGATACTCTTTATGATATCTATTTGTTAAGGCTTACTTTATGGCCCAGCATATTATTTTTCTCTAAACATTCCAATTTGCTATTCAGTACAAGGGTTTATATTGCCAATTAGATCAAAGTGGCTAAATTTGCTTAACTCTTCAACAGCCTTACTAATTTTTTCCTGATTATTTTATCCATTACTAAAAGAGATGTCCTAAGATCTCTCAACTATGATATTCAATTTATTCATTTCTCCTTTTAAGTTCTGTCAGCTTTTCTTTATATATATACAGGTAGATATATAGATATATACATACACTCTTTTAAGATTTATTTATTCCAGCACACACACACACACACACACACACACACACCCATTGTTTGTGTTCACTGTCTGCTCAGTGTGCTCATCTTTTTAGGAGACACCATGAACTGAACATGGGACCTGCCATGTAAGAGGGAGGCACCCAATGGCTTGAGCCACCTCCGCTCCCTTTATATATTTTGAGGCAATGTTATCAGATGCATACAAAGTTAGGATTTCTGTATCCTTGAATTTACCCCCCTATCATTATGAAATGTCCTCCTAGTAAAACTTATCATAAAGTCTACTTTGCCTAGTATCAGTATAGTTATGCCAGGTTATTTTTGGTCAATGTTTGCACGGTATCTATTTCTTCTGTCCTTTTACTTTCAATCTTTCTATGTCCTTTAAGTCTCGACAAATTCTCATGCCAGTTTTTAATGGTTTAACTTTAAATAGCTGTTTTCCATATTAAATTTCCTCAGATAACAAATCCCTGTGCTTTATGCTGTTCTTTCATCTCACTGTTATATCTTTAGCTTCCATTTATCATGTCTTCCTCTAACATTTTAGACTTTTATTTTCATCCTTTTCATCCTAAGTAAAGTTTTGGCCATCATTTTTCTTCTCATCGTCTCCTTCCCAGCCATTTTCTTTATTATCCAGCACAGAGAATTTCAAATTTTTTTCTGGCCACATATCATAGAAAGAAAATATAAATATTGATCAGTTTGCTACATTAAATCAAATAAACATGTTAAAATTTAAGTATAATCAGTGAAGGAAAAGAAACAACATTTAACATATAAACCAGTTTTCTTTAAAAGACTGCAAGGTGGGGGGAGAAAATCACCTCAGTACAATAAAAAGCTGTAAAAGGGGGACAAACAACTTCATAGCAAATAGAAAACAAAATTTAAGTGGTTAATAAATTCAAACATGTTTTGTATAAACAATGAGAAATTACATTCAGCTGTTAAACCAGTAATCTCTCAATGGAATATATTTTAAAAGATAGTATGTTCTTTACAAGAGATAGACCTACAACTTAAAACAGAAGAGCTGGAAAGGATGGAAAAGATGAACCAGACAAACATTAACCAATAAGCTGTATAACTATATTTACTACCTGACAAAAAGCATTATTAGGGAAGAAATACATAATTTCTTAATGATAAAAGGGGGGAAACTGCCAATAAGATGTAACAGTCCTAAACCTAGATGCATGTAACAGCACATTTACCAGTGTGCATTTGTGTGAGGGTGTATATACAGTAAAGTTGATAGAATTACAGCACAAGAGTGGCTTAGCTGAAGCTACCTAAAAATGTGTAATGATATAAGAGTATCAAACAAAAACTTAACAAGAATGATCTAACAGAGTTATACAGAGTCCACCATACAACATACATAAAATGTTATTAAAACTGATCACTTATTATGACAAAAACAAATAATAAGGAATTAATATTATACATTGTTCCCCAACCATAATGTAATACAACTAGAAATAAATGTGACATAAATGATACAAAAAAAAAAAAAATCCCTTAAGTTTGAAAACAAAGTTCTAAATAATTCAATGGGTAACAGGAAAAGTAATTACAGAAATCACAATATATTTAGAACTAAACAGTAACAAAAATCACTTCATGTCAAATTCACAACATCTAGCTACAGTTTACTTGGAGGAAAATAGTTTTAAATATATATATTATAAAAAAAGATTAAATACTAATAAACTAAACCTCCAACTTCAGAACATTTTCAAATAACAATAAATGCAAATAGAGGAATGAAATATTAACCTTATGAGCAAAAATAGAAAATATCAATAAAAAGAGCCATCTGAAAAGGCTAATAAAATAGGCAAGCTCCTGACATTACAGATCAGAAGGAACATATTAATGAAATTAGAGATTTTTAAAGCCATAAGAGAAACCTATATTTTATACCAATCTATTTGGAATTTTTTTATTTTTCTAGAATGTTCATTTTGAATAAATGACCCAAAAAAGCCAAAACCTTATCAACATCTCTATTTAATACAACTTGTTCAAAAATGAAGGAAAACTACCCAACTCATTTATGAATTAGCATAACTCTGCTAGCAAAACAAGAGACTACATGAAAAGGAAAATTACATGGTATAATGCAAATATCCTGGGAATTCAAGGATAGGTTAAAATCAGAAAATCTCTTAATGCAATTCAGCACATCAACAGATGCAGTGAAGTCATTACTAGTAGAGGCATGGAATAAAGTACCTAGAGAAGGGCGTCCATTAGCAATCCATCTATTCAACACTGCACTGAAAGTGCTAGTAAAGGCAAGACCAGAAAAAGGCAAAAAGAATGGAAAAGAAGAAATAAAATTTCATTATTCACAGACAAGATAATTACACAGAAAATACAGAAGAATTATAAAACTGGCATTCCTCCCTGTATTAGTCAGCCAAAGGGATGCTCATGCAAAATACCAGAAATCTGTTGGCTTTCATAAAGGATATTTATTTGGGGTAGAAGCTTACAGTTCCGAGGTCATAAAGCATAGTTACTTCTCTCATCAAATCTGTTGCCACATGTTGGAGCAAGATGGCTGCTGACATCTCCAAGGGTTCAGGCTTCCTCTTCTTCTTCCTCTTCAGGCTCCGTGGTCCCAGCTTCTTCCAATATCAGCTGCAGGCTATTATGTCTCATCTCTCTCCCAGGGCTTGTTCCTCTCCAGGCTCAGCTACTCTGGTCCCTTCACAAAGTCAGCTGTAGACTATCAGGCTAACGGCTTCTCTCTTTCCAGGGTCTCTGCTGTGTCTAATGGAGCCTTCTCTCCTTCCTTACATAACTGCTTCCTGTGTATTTACTTCCCAGGGCTCCAATAACAAAACTCCTAACTAACTCCTCTATCATGCTGTTTTGTGTCCCCATCCACCAAAGAGGCAGGGACTCAATGTCATACTGACACGACCCAATCAAAACCTTAATCATTATTTAATCAAGTAAAAATGAAACTTCTAAATCCAACATCGCTTTTTGGAATTCATAAACACTGCTACACTCCCAAATTTCATTGAATCTACTTTTAATTACTTTCACTGACAATATCTTCATTTCTAGACTCTCTTACAAGCCTCTCTCCCCTGTCTTTTCTTTTCAGGCTGTAGGATTCCCTTTAGTATTTCTTGCAAAGCTGGTTTCTTGGTTAAGAACTCTCGGTTTCTGTTTATCTGTATTGTAAACTTGCCCTCATTTCTGAAAGACAACCTTGCCAGCTATAAAATTCTTGGCAGTTTTTTTCTTGCAGTATCTTAAATATATCATACCACTGTCTGATTACCTCCACTGTTTCTGATGAAAAATCAGCACAATCTTATTGGGCATCCCTTGCATGTGATAAATCACTTTTCTCTTGCTGTCATCAAGATTTTATCTTTGGTATTTGACATTATGATTAGTATGTGTCTCAGGGTAGGCCAATTCAGATTTATTTTAGATGGGAGTACATTGTGCCTCTTGGACATAAATATCTATGTCCTTCAATAGAGTTGTGAAATGTTCTACCATTATTTCCTCAAATATTCCTTCTGTGCCTTTTCCCTTCTCTTCTCCTTCCAAGACACCCATGACACATATGTTTACACGTTTCTTGCTATCATTTAAGTTCCTGAGACCCTGTTCAATTTTTTCCATTCTTTTCTTTATCTGTTCATGTTCCCTTTCAGAGGCCCAGTCTTCAAGCTCACTGATCTTTCTGTCTCTTCAAGTCTGCTGGTATATGCCTACAGTGTATTTTAAATTTATTGTGCCTTTCATCCCCATAAGATTTGCTATTTTTCTATGTATGCCTTCATAGTCTTCTTTGTGCTCATCCAGTGTCTTCTTAATATCCTTAATCTCTTTAGCCATCTTGTTCAAATTTTTAAAAGATTTGTTTGAACATCTGTGATTAGTTGTCTCAACTATTCCATGTCATCTGGAGGATTTAGTTTGCTCCTCTGACTGGGCCATATCTTCCTGTTTCTTGGTATCACTTGTATTTTTTACTGGTGCCTCAGCACCTGATTTACTTGGTGTATTTATTCTGGACTTGGTTTCTCTCTTTAGTCTATAGCTTTCAATTTGACTGGCTTTGTGCTACAGCCCCTCTTTGATACTTGGCTCAACTAAATTTGGAAGAGTTTATAGAGGCTCGTGTTTAGACAATCTGAATTTTTTTTCAGCTTTTTCATCTGTTTCTTGCCCTTTCTCCCTTGCTGGTGGCAGAGTAGGACCCCAGGATGCAATGGTACTGCAAGCCACAGAGGCTGAAGCTGTCCACATTGCCCTAGAAATTGAAGAAGCTTCTCCCACTTTCTTCCCTGCCAGGGTAAGGATGGAGTTGTGTGCAGTAATCCACACTGTGCAAGCCAAGACCATCTGTAGGTGCCCAGAGAAAATGATGATGCTCCTTCCCCCCTCCTGCCTGGAGCAGGGATGGAGCTGCAAGTGTGGGCAGTAAACTATATTGTGTGGGCCAAAACTGACCACAGTTGCCCAGAGAGACTGACAAGGTTCCACACCCCCTTCCCCTGCCAGGATGGGGATGGAGCCACAGGTGTGCACAACAATCTTGTCCATTTGGGCTGAAAGCAAATGCAGTTGCCCAGAGAGGCTGAGAGAGCACTGCCCCCCCCCCCCCCACTGCCCTGTCAGGGGCAGGGATGGAGCCGCAGGTATTTCCAACAGTTTAATCTGTGCAGGCCAAAAGCAACTGCAGTTGCCCAGAGAGGCTAAGGAAACACCTATCCCCCTCCTGTCCTATTGGGAGTGGAGATGTAGCCACAGGTGTTCCAACAGTGTAGTCGATGCAAGCCAAAAGCGGCTGCAGTTGCACCAAAAGGCTGAGGAAGGTCCCTCCTCTTGCCCTATCAGGGGTAGGGATGTAGCCACAGCCTTGCTCAATGGCCTAGTCTGTGTGAGCCAAAAGCACTTGCAGTTGCCCAGAGGGGCTAGTGCAGGTCCCCCCAGCTTCCTCCCTGCCTGAAGGTGAGGCTAGAGCCCAGGCTAGGGAAGCAATCTGACCCTACCTTCAGTGCAATTTTCAATCAGCCCTGCTTCACCTCATGCCAGGGGCAGAGTTAAAATGGAAGCTACCGGCCCCTGACTTGGACAGAATCAAATGTTAGATGTTCTTAGGATTGGAATATAGCCAGATGAATTTACTAATCCATAGCTGAAGTCAGTGCCAAACCATTTCTTCCTCCCCCATTTTTGGGAAATGGAGCTTCCAACTCCAGCTAAGGAATAGCTCCCAAAGTGGCTTGCCGTGCCAGTGGTAGATGGGCACTGGCCTCTGTGGCAAGGAGTGCTCTACTCATGAATATTCACTGCAGATGAACAGCTTCCTCCTTCCATTCTTCCAACAATGTTGCAGGATGCTTTTCTGTTCTCCTGGGCCCCTCAAACTAGTGATTTAGATAGCTCTGGCTAATTACTAACCGCAATGTAGGATGAGTTGACTCCTGGAGCTCCCTACCCCATCGAGCCCCTCTCTCACATTTCACTGGCTCTAAGGAGGCCACCAATTGTAAATGCTTCTTTATTTTACAAACCACTAAGAAAATACTACTGTCAATTAAATCTATATAAAATTTTATTATTTGAAATTTTCTTTTTGTGCTTATTGTGATAATTATTTTAGACTTATTTAGACAGATTTTTATCATATATTGTGCATATAAAGAAAGAAAAATACAAGTGAAAGAAACTGGTAGACTATTCCTAAGACTTTTCACCCGGGGTCCTGTTATGGATTGCTTTTGTTCTCAACACTGTTTAATGTCCATATTTTCTTAACAATATGGTCCTTTGCCAAAAGGATGTTTATAGTGCAGCTCTTAAATTGTTCCATTATTATCTACAGGATTTACTTTCAAGTCAGTCACCCACTTTGAAATTTCTTCTGCCTTCTGTTGTATTATTTGGCATGTAAAAATAACACATGTTGTATCAGCAATGACGTAACTCTTTTAAGTGATGTCAAAATGAACAGCTTGACCAAGTCTGTGCATGTGCAGGCGATGATAACTACATCATGACTGCTGCCTACACAACAGTAATTACAAAACAACAATTTAAGATATATTTTTATTTCAGAGATGTTAAAATGTAGGAGGAAAAAAGTGCATCTCAGAATCTATGAAATAAGGTAATGAGAATTCAGCAAGATTGCAGGATGAATACATGTAATGCAAGTGTTCCTATACATCAGCAGTAACGAAACAGAATAACTAAAAGAAAATCCTATTCGCAATGACAAAAATCACAAGGTAACCAGCAATAAATCTAACAAAAATTATGCCAGAGTTTTATGAAAAGTAGTATAGCATGCCCAAATTCAAATCACAGCTCTACTACTTAACATATTTAATACAAATACAATAAAAATACAACTGTATTTTCATGGAAATTTGCAAACTAACCCTAAAATGAACAAAGGGAGAAAAATAACAAATAATTCTGAAGAAAAGATACACTAATTTTTATATTTATGTTTATATTTAATATAAAGCTATCATTACTAAAATAGAGTGGTATAGGTAGAGATAAGCAAATAGACCAATGAAACTGGAAGAGAGAAACTAGAAACAGATGAGAGATGATATACCTCAAGTGTTGCCTTATAAATCAGTGGGAAGAAAATCTGAACTATTTGATAAATCCATGTGAAAAAGATAAAAATCAGAACACTACACATCACACAATAGAGAAAAAAAGGGAAACGGACTTTGGCCCACTGGTTAGGGCGTCCGTCTACCACATGGGAGGTCCACGGTTCAAGCCCCGGGCCTCCTTGACCCGTGTGGAGCTGGCCCATGCGCAGTGCTGATGTGCGCAAGAGTGCCCTGCTACACAGGGGTGTCCCCCGCGTAGGGGAGCCCCACGCGCAAGGAGTGCACCCATAAGGAGAGGCGCCCAGCGAGAAGGAGGGAGCAGTCTGCCGAGGAATGGCGCCGCCCACACTTCCCATGCCGCTGAAGACAACAGAAGCGGACAAAGAAACAAGACTCAGCAAAAAGACACAGAGAACAGACAACCGGGGGAGGGGAGGGGAATTAAATAAATAAAAATAAATCTTTAATAAAAAAATTCCAGATTAACAGGCTAAATATGGAGAAGCAAACTTTAAAAAAATAATAAAAATATAAAGAACACACAGCATCTTTATGATCTTGGGGTAAGGGATGAATTTCTTGAGGACCAAAAATAACACAAGCTGTAAATGAAAAAACTGAGAAAATTGACTACCTTCAAACTAAGCAGTCCAAATACAAAAAAAAAAGTCCAAAAAAAAGCTAAAATAGGAAAAAATATTTTCAGTGCATCTAATCAGCAAATCATTAGTACCCGGAATATAAAAATATCCATAAATCAGTAAGAAAAAGACAGCAACCCAACAGAGAAATGGACCAAGGATATGCACGTGCAATTCATATAAAACTCAAAACGCTGGATAAATACATGGTTAAAAAGTATTTATCCTGTACTAATAATAAATACTACTAGTAACCTAAGAAATGGTAAATTAAAACAGCAATAAAAGAGGACTGTGGCAAGACTGAAGTAGGAAGCTATTGTGATGAGTCCCTCCACCAGAACAACTATTAAACAGGCAGGAACTGTCTGAATCAGCTATTTTGAAACTCCCAAGTCCACTGTAAGCATACAGGGAAGAGTGGGAGGAAGAGGTTGGCAATTTACTGCAAATACCAGTAAAGTGCTCTCTCCAGGATAGTTACCATCACTCAGCCCCACCCTGGCTTCTAGGTGCCAGAAAGGGACATAAAAATCCACTTCCCAAGATCTGGGGCAGGCAGGGCCGATCTCTGATCATGGCTTTTGATTAGCTACTTCTGGTCACTGGGGGGGGGGGCCCTGCAGGCCTGGCTCTGAGGGTGACCATTGTTCTAACTTTCCTTAGGCAAAGACAGCAGAAGAAACTTAAAGCCCATAAGCGCCCTCCAAGCTGAGGACAGGCGAAGGGCTGCATTTGCAGAGAGGTCAAGAAAGGGCACAGCTTTGGGGAGCCAAAGCAGCAGCTCCTGGTACCACTCCTGGGTCCTCCCTCATTCTCTCTCCACAACAGTTTGGAGCCTGCCAGGACTTCTTGCTCCCTTGGTGGGCCCCTGGCCTTGTTCTGACTGGGAAAGACTAACTCCTGAAACTCCACTCTGGTGTGCCCCACCCCCACCAGAATTTGCCCTCCAAGCAAAAGCAACTTTAGACAAGGAAAGCAGTGTAAGAAACAACTTGAGGCAGATGGCCTGGGGCACGGGCTTATCAGTTTTAAGTCACAGTGGATCAAGGGGAGAGGGAGAAGGTTTGTATCCTGGGAAGCAGAGGGGGCACTCAAACTCCTGTAAACAGGGGAATCCCTAAGGCCACTAGCAAGCACAAGCACAGGACAAGAAACAGAGAAGACAGGAAGGATCCTACAATTTGTATTTGCCTTGGGCATTCTTTCCTGATAAGAGGGCTGACTCCCAAGAAAATGTGTCTTATCTCTAGCTGTTTACAAACTCAGCAAACGGATATCTCCGGGAGTAAATCCCACAGTTAACATTTTGAAATATTAAAATGTACAGTGTGGGGAAAAAAATCATAAGATAAACAAAGAAACAGGAAATGATGATCCATCCAAAGGAAGAGGATAACAGTCCAAGGATAACAGTCCAGAAAATATCAACAAAGAAAACCAGACTACAGACATAGAGGACAAAGTTATTAAAAATTATCTTCCATATGCTCAAGGGCATGAAGGAAAATACAGAGAAAGTACTAAAGGAGATTAGGAAAACAATGAATGAATATGAGAATCTCAGTAATGAGATAGAAATTTTAAAAAGAAATCAAATAGCATTAAAGACCACAACTGAAATGAAAAATTCTCAGGAGGGTTTCAACAGCAGACTAGAGCTGAAAGAAGAAAGAATCAACAAACTCAAAGTCAAGACAATTGAAATGAGTCTGGCTGAGGAGGGAAAAGAAAAAAATTATAAAAAGCAAAAATACCCAAAGAGACCTCTGGGATACCATCAAGTGTAGCAATGTGTATATTATGGGGTCTCAGAAGGAGAAAAGAGAGAGGAGCAGAAGGAATACTCAAAGAAATAATTACAGTAAACTTCCCAAACTGAGCAAAAGCTGTGAATGCACATATTCAAGAAGCCCAGAGATTACAAGAGGATAAACTTGAAGAAAACACAACAAACTGTCAAATACAAAGGACCAGGAGAGTTCTGAAAGCATAAGAGAAACTTGTTATGTACAAGGGAGTCCCAAATTAGATTAACTGCCAAAATTCTCAATAGAAACCCAGAGGCAAGAAGGCTGAGGGTTGAAAGAAATAACTGCCAACGAAGAATCTTATATTCAGCAAGACTTTCTTTCAAAAATGAGGGTGAGATTAAGATATCCACAAACAAAAGGCTAGGGATTTCATCACTGCTAGATCTGTCCTATAAGCAATGTGAAAGGGAGTTCTTCAGACTGAAAGAAAAGGATACTACACAGTGGTTCAAAGAAGCATAAAGAAATAATGGTCTCCTGTAAAGGAAACCATCTGAGTAATTATAAATGCCAATAACTATTGTATTGTATTTTTTGGTATGTAACTCCACTTCTTACTTCCTAGAAATGCTAAAATGCAAACACATTAAAAACTTATGCTAAATCTATGGTTTGGGAAATACAATGTACAAAGATATAACGTGTTACAAGCAAAAAAATAAGATGGTACCATACAAAAAAAAAAAACCAAACAGATATGAAAGTAGTCATTAACAGAAAAATTGAGGGGTGTAAAAGGTATAAGACTTACAAAGACTAAATAGCAAAATGGCCAAAGTCCTATACTATCACTAATGATTTTAAATGTAAATGGTTTACACTCTCCAGTCAAAAGGCAAAGACTGGCACAATGAATAAAAAAAGCATGGCCAAACTGTATGCTATCTATAAGAGACTCACCTTAAGTTCAAAGACATAAGTAGGCTGAAAGTGAAAGGATGGCAAAATAATACACCATGCAAGTAGTACCCAAAAGGGAGCCATACTAATACTAATCAGATAAATAGACTTTAAGTCACAGTTACAAGGGACAAAGAAGGTCACTATACACTGATAAAGGAGTCAATTCAACAAGAAATGCAACCTAACAGCAGAGTCCCAAGACACATGAAGTAAATTTTAACAGATGTGAAAGGAGAAATTGAGGGTTCTACATTAATAGTAGGAGACTTTAATACACTTTTAATATTTGATAGAAGATTTGAATGATACTCTAAATCAACTAAATCCAAGACATATAGAGACACTTCCCCAACAACAATAGAATACATATTCTTCTCTAGTGCAGGTGGATCATTTTATAAGACAGACCATATGTTAAGTCAAAAAACAAGTCTCAATAAATTAAAAAATACTGAAATTATACAATGTATCTTCTCTGACCACAGGAAATGAAGGTACAAATCAACAACAGAGGGAAAAATGGAAAATTCACAAATATGCAGAAATTAAACAATATACTTTTTTAAAGTTTTTACTTTTTAATTACTTTCTAAAAAGATACATATGGGAAGAGGACTTGGCCCAATGGATAGGGCGTCCGCCTACCACATGGGAGGTTTGCGGTTCAAACCCCGGGCCTCCTTGACCCGTGTGGAGGTGGCCCATGCGCAGTGCTGATGTGCGCAAGGAGTGCCGTGCCAGGCAGGGGTGTCCCCCGCGTAAGGGAGCCCCACGTGCAAGGAGTGTGCCCCGTAAGGAGAGTTGCCTTGTGCAAAAGAAAGTTCAGCCTGACCAACAATGGGACTGCATACACAGAGAGCTGACACAACAAGATGACACAACAAAAAGAAACACGGATTCCCAGTGCTGCTGATAAAGACAGAAGCAGTCACAAAAAGAACACACAGTGACTGGACACAGAGAGCAGACAACTGGGGAGGGGGGGGAAGGGGAGAGAAATAAATGAAAAATAAAATCTTGAAAAAAAGACACATAGATCACAAAAAAAGCTACATTAAAAAATATAAGAGGTTCCCATATACTCTACCCCCCACCCTCCCACTCCTCCCACATCAACAACCTCTTTCGTCACTCTGGCACATTCATTGCATTTGGTGAATACATTTTGGAGCACTGCTGTACCACACGGATTATAGTTTACATTGTGGTTTACACTCTCCCCCAGCATATTCAGTGGGTTATGGTAGGATATACAATATCCAGCATCTGTCCCTGCAATATCATTCAGAACAATCCAAACCCCGAAAATGCCTCCATAGCACATCACTTCCCTCTCCCTTCTTCCCTCTCCCTGCCTTCAGCAACTCTCATGGCCACTGTCTCCACATCAATGATTCAATTTCTTCCTAAACAATGTATTATTATCTTGAGGCAAATGAAAACAAATAAAAACTTATGGCATACAAGCAAAGGCAGGTCTGAGAATTTTATAATGAAAAATCCTTATATTAAAAAGGAAGAAAGATTTCAAATCAGAAAACTCAAAGCAAGCAGAAGGAAAGAACAAAGATTAGAGATAAATGAAAGAGAATTAAAAAGAAAAAAAGTAGTTCTTTGAAAAGATCAATAAAATTGAAAACCTTTAGCAAGACTGGCCAAAAAAAAGAGAACACAAATGACTAAAGTCAGAAATTAAAAGGGGGACGTTACTAACGACCCCACTGAAATAAAAAGGACTATAAGAGGACACTAGGAATAACTATGTCAACAAATTAGATAATCTAGATGAAATGGACAGATTCTAGAAACGAACTACCTACAGTGACTGAAAAAGAAAAATCTCAATAAACCAGTAACGAGTAAAGAGAGAGGATCAGTAATCAAAAAACCTCACAAAAAAGACAAGCCCAGGACTACATGGTTCATAGGGAAATTTTCCACACATTCCAAGAACTAACACCTATCCTGCTCAAACTCTTCCATAATACTGAAGAGGAGGGAACACTACCAACTCATTCTATGAGGCCAACATCACCTTCACACCAAAGCCAGATAAAGATACCACAAGAAAAGAAAATTACAAACCAATATCTCTTATGAACATAGATGCAAAAATTCTCAAAAACACACTAGCAAACTGAATCCAACAGCACATTAAAAGAAGTGTATACCATGATCAAGCAGGATTTATCTCAGGTATACAAATGTGGTTCAATGCGAGAAAGCCAATTAATGTAACACACCACATTAACAGAATGAAGGGGGGAAAAAACAAAACATGATCATCTTAACTGACAAAGAATTGGCATTTGACAAAATTGAGCACCCGTTCTCGAACATTCATAAAACTAGAATAGAAGGAAACTTCCTCAACATGATAAAAGACATATATGAAAAACTCAAAGCCACTTAATGGCCAAAGACTCAAAGCGTTCCAAGGAACAAAACCATGATGCCGACTGGTAACCACTGTTATTCAACATTGTACTGGAAGTTCTAGCCAGAGCAGTCAGGCAAGAAAAAGAAAAGGCATCCAAATTATAAAGGAAAAAGTAAAACTTTCCCTACCTGCAGATGATCCTATATACAAAAAATCCTGAAAAATCCACAACAAAGCTACTAGAGTAGTGGTGTACAAGATCAACACCTATAAACCAGAAGTGTTTCTATACACTAGTAATGAACAATCAGAAGAAGAAAAAACTTTCATTTATAATAGCAACTAAAAGAATCAAATAACTAGGAATAAATCTAACCAAGGATATAAGGGACTTGGTATACAGAAAAATTACACAACAATGACAAAAGAATCAAAGAAGGCCTAAATAAAAGGACACTTTATGTTCCTGAATTGGAAGACTAAATACTATTAAGATGTCAATTCTACCAATTCAATGCAAACCCATTCAAAATTCCAACAACATTCTTTGCCGAGAAGAAAAAACCAATCTACCATCAAGTTTATGTGGCAAGGTAAAGGGCCCCATATAGCCAAAGCTATCTTCAAATGGAAGAACTAAGTTGGATGACACACACTTTCTGGTCTTAAAACTTATTACAAATGCACAATAATCAAAACAGCATAACATACTGGCACACGATATATAATATAGACCAATGGAATCAAATTGAGGGCTCAGAAATCAACCCTCATGTTTATGGCCAACTGATCTTTGACAAGGGTGTAAAGACCACTCAATTGAGAAAGAATAGTGTCTTCAACAAATGGTGCTGAAAGAGCTTGATATCCATCCATATGCAAAAGAATGAAAAGAGGATCCCAATCTTATACTACATACAAAAGCTAGAACTATAAATCTCCTAGAAGAAATTGTAGGGAAGCATCTTTAGGATCTTGTTATAGGTAATGGTTTTAGACTTTACACCCAAAGTACAAACAACAAAAGAAAAAAATAGATAAATGGGACCTCATCAAAATTAAAAACTTTTGTGCATCATAGGACTAGAAGGTGAAATGACAACATACACAGTGGGAGAAAATACTTGGAAACCACATATCCAGTAAGGGTTTAGTGTCCGGAATATATAAAGAAATCCTTCTACTTAACAGCAAGAAGACAATAACCCAAAAAGAAAATGGGAAAGACTTAAAAAGACCTCCAAAGAAGATACACAAATGGTCAAAAATCACATGAAAAGATAGTCAGCATTATTAGTCATTAGGGAAATGCAAATCAAGACCACAATGATACACCATTTCACACCCAGCAGAATGGTTTCTGTTAAGAAAATAGAATATTAAAGGTTTTGGAGAGAAAATAGAGAAATAGGAACACATGTTTATTGCTGGTGGAAATATAGTGGTGAAGCCACCGTGGAAGACATATTTAATTTTCTCAAAAATTAAATATGGAATTACCATATGACCTGGCAATCCCACTCTTAGGTATATACCCAAAAAATTGAAAGCAGGAACTCTAACAGGCATTTGCATACCGATGTTTATAGCAACATTAAAGCCAGATGCCAAAAGATGGAAGCAATCCAAGTGTTCATCAACGGATAACCAAGTGTCAATGAATGGTTAAATAAAGTGTGCTCTATACACACAATGGAATAGTATTCAGCCATATAAAGGAATGAAGTTCTGATACATGTGACAATATAGATGAACCCTGATGACATCATGTTGAGTGAAATAAGCCAGACACTAAAGGACAAATATTGCATGATCTCACTGATAAAAAATAATTAGAATTAAACTCACTCACCATCAGAATCTAGAATAAAGGTTACCAGGGAATGGAGTGGACACAGGGAATAGGGAGTCAAGGCTGAAAACGTAAAAAGTTTTTACTTGGGACAACAGAAATGTTTGATTAATGGATGGTGGTGATGGTAGCCCAACACTGTAAACATACTTAATGGCACTGGATTATATATGTGAATATGGTTAAATGGGGAAATTTTAGGTTATATATATGTTACTACAATAAAATTTTTTTTTTAAATCCACAGAACTGCACAACACAGTGAATCCTAAATTAAACCATGAACTACAGTTAATAGTACAATTATAAAAATGTGCTTTCATCAATTGTACTAAACGTACCACACTAATGCAAGGTGTTAATAATGTGGTATTAACTCTGTATTTTATGCATGATTATTCTGTAAACACACAACTTCTCTAGTTAAAAAGAAAAAAGAATGGAAAGAAAAAAACAGCAATGAGATACCATTTATATCCAACAGATGGGAGAAAACTGCAGTCTAATCTTTGGGCAATGATATGAAGAAAAAGGCCCATACACAGCTGTTGAATGTCAACTCAAACACAATTTAACAATTTGGCAACACCAGTAAAGTTGACAATTCATAGGACTATCAATTTAACAATTCTATTATAATCCCAAAATAGAAGAACCACATACAAGGATTTACATAGCAGTGCTGTTTGAAGTTGCACAAAACTGCAAACAAGGTAATGATCCCTCCATAGGAATTGATAAATAAACCACAGTTTATACATCCAAATACAAGTAAAATGAATGAACCAGATCAGTAGTTTTCAAGCTTCTTGGTCTCAGAACTCTTTTTTTTTCTTTCTTTTTTTGTGTCAGAACCCTTTTATACTCTTACACAGAAGACCCCATAGAGCTTTTGCTTATGGGTTATAACTACAGATATTTATCATTAGAAACTAAAGCATTTAAAAGACCATTCATAAGAAAACTACATAAACATTTAAAAATAACTACTTTTTATAACAAAAAATTTTTGCAAAAAGGGGCATTGTTTCACATTTTTGCAAACCTCTTTAATGCTTGGCTTAATAGAGGACAGCTGGATTCCCATAACTGTTTCTGCATTCAATCTATTACATCATGTGTCATGAAGCCTTTGGAAAACACCACTGTGCACTATACTCACCCAGTATACAGGAGGAGAATGAGAAAGGCAAATAACAGTATTTTTATGAAAGTAGTTTTGACCTTGTGAACCCTCTGAAAGAATAGTAGGGATCCCCAGGAATCCCTGGACCACACTTTATTTGTTTTTCAGTAATTTTGAAATATTTCATAGTTAAACATTTTTAATGTGTTTTTTTTTAAAGCCAAATGGCTGTTCACTTCAATGTCACATGGTTTTCTCAAAGTATACCTCCCTTTGAGTAAAATATAATTACAAGATAACCTCGATTTTATAAAATGTTGTTTCAAAAAATAATATGGCAGGAATAAGAATGGGCTGGTCAGATTCCAATCAAATTTTGTATGTCTTTGGTATGGAGGGACAGTTACTGAGCTCCTGTGTCTCAATGTGGTACCCTAACAGACGTGGTGTGTCTCAAAATTCACACCTCTTGGTCAAAAAACAACTGGATATTTGATTTCAACTGGAAACCTATTCAACTACACACAATTCTCTGTACCCAATAATGAGATAACTGTTTTTGGAGATAATGACCTTATGCCTGGTACTGCTCAAAAACAAAGCAGAATGAAAACCTGTCTCTACATTCACAGTTTAGGAAATAAGACAAAAACATAAATATGCAGTTAAAATATGATAGACTAAATGTTAAAGATGTCTACATTGCTCTATGGAACAGAGAAGAAAGAATGAGCCTGGAAAAATGACGGTACCATCAACAGAAAGAAAGCAAAAAGCAGTTTTTTCAGGGGCTCTGGGTCAGAAAAGATTTTCAATAAATATAACTGGGCATCTAGAATGTGCCAGATAAATTTAGTTTCAGCCATGGTAAGTGTAGGGTGTCAATGAGAACCTAGGTGGAGATGGCTAAGGTAACTGGAGATGCTAGAAGAGAGGGTAGACACATAAGGAACACCAAAGTCAGGGGACGAGATTCGAGAAAAAGAAGGACAGAGGACTGACATTGAGGGAAATCCCAAATTTAGGTGATGTAAAGAAGAACCACAGAGACAGAGGAGGCACACAGTTTCTGAAATACAGAACCATTTTATGTGGCACACCCATTAACATGTTGTAGAACCATTTCCCAATTTAGGAAATACTGGATTTAAAATAAGTGGTATGAAAATAAATAAATAAATAAAAGTACTGATGAAAGGGAAGAGAAGACAGGTGAGGTTCTTCTAAGATGAGCAAACCTAGTGATAATCGTAAGGAGAGGAAAGGAAGCCAGCAAGAGCATCAGAGGCTAATGATGCAAGAGACATTGACAAACGTGCATTCCAAAGGAGGCAGGATATGGTGATAAGCACAGGGACAGCAGCTGGGCTTGGCAGGAGGCCAGTTTGGAAAGGGAGGAAAACCGAGGTAGAGATAGAGACAAAGCATGAAGTGGAAGGGAGGGAAAACCAATTCTATCATATGACCATGGCTCCTTCTCCGGTTAAGTAAAAGATTATGTCATCTTTGCTGGGGTGAGGGATTTCAAGGACTGGGATTGAGGAATTTGAGAGAGTAAAAATAAAGGTCTAAAGTGCCAGTGTGCACAAACACGAATATTAACAATGACAATACAAGTCCAAATGGGGTTAAAGAGAAAGCATTTACAAAAAGCAATGGGAGTTTTTTTTTTTCTTTAAAGGAAATTTGCATCTGCACCTCATTTATCTAAGATGGATGTTCCACCAGTCAGTATTCCAGATCAAGGGTGGCCTACTAAGGGAAAAAACATTTTCTATTTAACCATTTCTGACGGAAATCCATCTAAACTATACGTACCTGTCTTAATTACAGCTTGAGCCTAATTTAATCTTAATCTTGAACATCTATTGTCGCTATACTGAGACATCTACTGATGCTATATTGCACGGTAATATAACTCTACTTTATAGCTCTTCTGTGTGTTTCCCAGCTGTCAAGATATAAAGCAACTACTTCTTCAGTTTATGTTTACCAGTACCTCAACAACCACAGCCTGCCTTAGCAATTCGCTTCTAGCCTGCCTCCCGCAATTCACAGATTCTCAAACTTTTTCTAAACCATGGCCCTTTAGGATCAACTTGAGATTCTCAAGTCCCCTCGGGTCTTCTCACAGAGTGTCACTGCTATGACTTATGCAGTTAGGGGAAATGGAAAAACTGAAACAAATGTCTAGTGAACACATATGCTACCTACAGGTTTATATCTTAAAATTCTAGAGAACCAGTTTCCCTCATGTTCCACAGAACTTGTGCTTCTAGGATAGCCAAATCTAAATCAAAACATAAGCTGGAAGGTTTGGCTAAGCATAAAGCCTTAGTTACCTTCTCAAACAAAAAGGTGGTTTCTTTCACCAGGGGAAAGCACACCAGTTGCAAAAGGCCACCTGACAGCCACTGTCTTTTTTATAACCGCGCTTCTACTTTTCAAAAGTGACTTCTTAAAAACTACCATGGTGGGGGGGCAGGTGGGAGGACGCCAAGGGGAAACTACTATTGTAATACTTATTGGATTCATTCCTCATTTTTGTGAAGTAACCCCTCAGTACAGTTCGGTAAAGGGTTAAAACACCTCTTTGTTTACTATATAAATTATAATACCTCTAAGCAAAAGATTATTTGGGGTGAGATAGGACAGAAAAAAGCAGCAGCAGTCTAGTAGAGATGGATCATTCAAAAATTATCAAATCTTGCTTAACTTCTTAGCATCCTTGATAATCTTTCTCATTTTTGAAAACACCACTCACCTTGTATGGGCCACAAAAAACAACAAATAAGAAAAAACACTGATCAACTTTGAAACTTTTCCCAGTCCAATGGTTGGAGCCAGTACTGTTAAGTGAATATAAAGCACAGCTCGGGTGTGTCATCATCAGTCAGTTACTTGAGGACTCCCTGCCTCTCCACCTGGCAAGCAAGCTCTTTCACAACCTACCTGGAATTGCCACTTCACTACCTATACTATCCACTACAGCCAAATTGTAAATACTTGCTGTTTTCTAAAAACTCTTGAAATGCCCTTTCCCCACCCCCACCTTTGCCTAACAAAGTCCTTCCCGTCCTTCACTAACCTTCTCAAAATGCCACCTACATCAGGAACTCTTTCCTGATGCTCCAAATGGAAAACCTGCCTTCCTCTGAAATCCCAGTAATTGGCTGTACCTCTTCCGCGGTATTTAGTGCATTTCACCTTGTCTCATCTAACCTCAGGAAAACGAAATTCTTGCACCGTCTGCATTATAAGAACCTAATGCAATGGATGTGTCATGATGATGGGAGAGTGTGTTGCTGTGGGGGGAGGGGGGTTGGGGGCGGTGGGGTTGAATGGGACTTCATATTTTTTGAATGTAATATTTTTTTAAAAAATGAATAAAAAAAAGAACCTTTTTAATATTTCTTAGCATCTAGCACAGCAGGTCGCTAACACTGGCCTCCGGGAGTTTACCATGAAAGTTGCATAATGTGCAATCGAAAGTACTTCAAGGTATATACTAAGATATATATTTTCTCCTAAGCAGGAGGAGAAATCTTAGGTTACATGTTGAGAATAAATTTTTTAAAAACCATAGGACTGTACAACAGCGACCCCCAATGTAAATATTGGACTACAGTTAAGAATATAATTATGTTTCATCGATTATAAAAAGGTACCACACTAATGCAAAGTGTTAATAATAGGGAAACTGTGTGTAGAGGGAAGGGGTATATGATGGGAACTCTGTATTTTCTTATTTTTCTATAAACCTACAACCTCGCTAGCAAAAAAAAAAAAATGTTTTTAAGTACTTCAAGGGTTGGAACTCAACCTTAAAACTTAAAATAGAGAATTTAAGTACCGTGACAGGTATATGAACAATAAATATTGCATCACATTATGATGTGCTTCAATTAGAAAATGAAAAACTTCGTCCTTTTCTTAACCGTCGAAAAAAGTAAATAGGATAGGGAGATCAGTAATACTTTAAATGGAGTTTTCCAAGAAAGTTGTTTCCAAATAAACGAGAACAAAGACTCCTTCAAAATTTTATTCCTCCGCTTTCTTGCAGTGCAATCTGCACTTCTGTTCCTATTGGACAAGAGTGATGAGAAATTCTTTCCCGTCAAATTTCATTTTTGTTCTTTTATTCAGGCTGGTACATGAGGGGGCAATCAGTGATTGCTAGAAAACAACCGCATCAAGGACACCCTAGCAGCCACGTATGCCTTTATTAAAAAAAAAAAAAAAAATTTCCTCAGGGTTCCTTTGGCATCGATGAGCCCAGATGCCCGGATTGCCAACCGCCCAGACGGCCCTCGCGTGGGCTACAAACGCGGGACAGGCGCGGGGCCGGGGACACGGAGGGACGAGTTGGCGCGGGACGCCCGGGCGACGGCGGCTGCCTGCGGCAGCTCAGTTAAAATGCAGCGGAAGCAGCAGCCAGTCACGCGGCTGGGGAAGGCAGGGCAGAAAGGTGGCGCTGCCGCCGAGCGCCTGGAACCCGAGCGCTCATCATGGCGGCAAGGGCAATGGCCGCGGTGGGGAGCGAGCACGCCCCCTCCGCGCGCTCACGCCGCCGCGCCGGGCCTCCGGGACCCGTCACCGGCGCCGCTGCCGCTGCCGCCCGCTCTCCCACCCCCCCTCACGGGCTGTAGCGGAATTTTCTCTCCCGACACCACCTTCAAGATGGCGGCTCCCCCTCCCGGCAACCCCCTCAATCGTCCCCTGCAGCAAGCGCCGAGCTGCCGCCATCTTGTCCCCCGTCCCTCCGCCCCCCCCCCCGCCGATATTTACATAGCGAAAATCGGCACGGCCGGCCTGCGGCCTTCACCTCACGCCTGCAGCCTCCGCCTCCCCGCCAGGCCTCACCGCCGCGCTGTGCCCCAGGCCCGCCGCGGCGCCGACATCGAGCCCCCCGGCCGCCTCACAGGCCTGCGGGCGACCCTCCCCCACCGCCCGCCCGCTTACGGAGCGCGCCTCCGCCGCCGCTCGGGGCAGCCAGGCTCCAGCTCGGGCCTAACTGCGGCCTCCTCGGGGCCTGCTCGGCGCCGCACGCCACGCCGTCCGGCCTAGCGCGGGAGGGGGCCTCGCGGGCCGCGGACCAGGCCGAGACCAGGCCGCCGCGCGCCCGCTAGGCCCTACGGCCGCGGCGGCGCCCGGGACTCACCGGACGGGCGTGCGGGCGGTCGGCGACGGTGGCGGGTGCTGCAGGCCGGCCTTTCTCTGGAGCACTGGGCCGGGCTCCGACTGGTGGGGCGGGCGGAGGGAGGGAGGAGGGGCCGAGCTCGGAGCTGACAAAAAGCGGCCCAGCTCCCCGGCACGGGCCCGCCGTCAGCACGTCACGTCACCGCCCGGGAGAGAGACCCAGGAAAATGCGGAAGGGTAGACGGGCCCCCACCTTCGCCCGGTGGGTCCCCCTGGCGCCCCGGGTCGGCGCCGCTCACGCCCCGCGACCGGGGAACCTAGTGGCCTCGCTGCGGCGGGGTCTCCGGCGGCCGGAGTCTCCGTGACAGCGCCCCCCTTCTTTCCACCTCCTCCGCGCTCCCGCCCGCCGCCGCCACACACGCGCCGCCGCTGCCGCCGCCTCGGCCGTAAAGCCCGCGCGGGGCCGCCGCCCGCCGACCCCACGGAGAGGCAGGCGGCCCGCACCCGGCGCGGCCCGGCCGCACCCCCACCATCTCCCGTGGGCCGCGGCCTCCCCCCGAGGCCTCCCGGGAGACCTACCTCCTCCCCGCGCCCGTCCTGGCCGAGGCGCCAGCTCGAGTAGTGTGCAGGCCCACAGCCCCCCGCCCAGAGTAAATGTTTTCTTCATCCCCGTGGCTGGGGAAAAAGATACATTTAGCAACCCCCGCTGTCCCTCGTCTTCTCTTACCAAAAAAAAAAAAAATTTTTTTTGAAATAAAGTGAAAATGGGCTTGCCAGTCTCAATGGGGGTGTGCGCAAAAGGAGGGGGAGAGGAGTTACCTAGAGCATCTACCAAACCGTTTAATTTTTAAAAAATTAAGCAGTCAGAACCTATCTGGTTTTATTCGTTTCCAAACGAAATAAGGGAAAGTGGTTTCGCGCATTGCATTGAACAAGAATCTTTTAAGTATAGTATATTTTCTACCTATGTCTAGTAGGGCTTGAGAGACTATGAAATAAGTAATGGTTTAATAACGAATTTTCCACATTCTATAATAAACATACAGCGAAAGCAGCAAAATTGCATACGTGTTTGTTTTTTCAAACTGCTTAAACAAGTCTATCAAAGTTTAAAAGGACTTTTAGGAAAGAAGGGAAATAGGGGTTAAATTCAACAAACAGCAATTTATCAACTCCAAAACGATATTTTGCATTTTCATTAGTTTTAAGTTTTTATGCAATCTTGATATACTGAACTTGGGACCCAACCTATGTTTAAAAGTTTCTAGTAAGAAGTTAGTGTGGTCTTACTCTACATTAATCCGGATTCCGACATGCTTTACTTTTCAATATGGCACTAAATGTTAAAGACATTTTGAACAATAAAGAACACAAATATTATAAAGCAAATAGCATACTGGTGTGAAATCTCTTTAGATAGAGAGGCCAGGTACTTTAGTTTCCTATCATTACTCTCTAAAACTCCCAGAATGCAAATTCTCTTCTCTCAGACATCTTACACTCGTGATAAGCTTTCACAAAAGGAGAAATAAAAATACAGTAAGAAGAAATCTCCGAGAATGTACTAGATCTTCATTTTCCTCTCAAGGCTTTAGCTTTGATTTTTCTCCCCAGGTGAATAAATTTTGTTTAAAAAATGACAACACTATGTAGTCTGTACTCACAGAAAGGTAGTTAAATATTTTTTCAAATTAAATGAGAAATAACTTGTGTACTCACATTAATACAGTTTTTAAAAATTGATAACCAGTGTCTTAAGTACTTTCTAAAGGCCTCCGTTTAGTGCTGTGGTATGCCAAGAATGGCATCTTACATCATCTGTGTAACTGTAAGCAGCATGTTCAGAACACAAAAACCTGAAGTCAGCATTCTTGTTCGTTCTCCCACAATTACCATCAAACACTTGTAAGTCCACCCATATAAAGCATTTTTTAAAAAGAGAGGGAATCCAAGTTAGTATAAGGGAAAAAGATGTTTAAGTATTGGTACTTTTTTAAATGGCCCTTTGTCATTATTTTCCACACATATTGTTAACTTTGGTGGGAAATAAAGAAAAGATAGTCTAGTTCTATTAGTTAGAAAAGGCAAGAAAGATTATTCTATAGATCTATAAAAATCAACTATTTTTTTTCACAAAAAGGAAAGTAATGTGTACCTCAGGACCATTTGTGGAAGCCCATAAAGAATTCTATATAATAAAAAATCATTTTACTAGAAGTACACTTAATTAGTATTACAAAATATTAATGATAAAGTGAAGACATCAGGTGTGAACCATAAGCCATCAGAAATCATTTGGTGAAATAAAATACAAAATGTCGTTTATGAAAGTGTTCACAATAGGACATTAAGTACACCAAAGGTGAGTGAAAACATGGAAATCAAGCACTGGGTGACTGGGCCCCTGACACTTTGCTCTTAAAGGGCCTGCTATATCCTATTTTATGTTGCTACTTTGATCGCAGTTTTAGTATTGGGGACCCATAGAATTCTGGGCCCAGGAGGAAACAAAGATGTGATGATTGCCCTAGGGGAACTCTGAATAAGGACTCTGTGTATGGCGGAACAAAAACAGTCTAAAGTGCTTTCATTTTCTCACTTAAATAAACTCACAATAAAAGAGAAATTTATTTAGGGAGACTGAGAGCAGAACATTTCAAAAGCATATGCTAGGAATACAAAATAGCTGGTTTCAAAGCAGTCAAAGGACTTTTGATTATGTGCTCAAATGTATTTTTTCCTTCAGAACTGTTCACGTATCTCAGATAGTTCAAGGCACCTACTCAAGGTTTTGACAGTGTTTTAATAACAAGTATTCCTGACATATTTATAGGTCCTTGAGCCATAACCAATACAAGGCCTTTCAATCTCTTTTCCAGGAAAGATTTGATTAGTCAGAAAAGCTGTTGATTTTCACTTCACATCACTGACTCATGGGAATCCAAATAGGAAACAATAAATTATTGGCTTATGAGGAAATATATACCTTTTTGAATAAAATTGTGGTAATTCGTTATTTTATATCCCAAAGGTTAAAAAATATTTTCCTCTAGAAAGGCCTTAGTTTCTTATGCCTTATTAAAAAAAATAAACCATTTATATTCTTCATACTTAAATTATCTTAACATGAGCAAATTGCATATTCTGTAAGAATTGAGCTGCTATAATTAACACCAAATAAGACTTTTTGATCTGAATCTCTAAACCATACATCCTCCCCAAGGAAACTATTTCTTAAATAATTAAACAAAGATTGACAAGTGATTTTCAAGCAGTATTTTTCACACAAGTCATTAGGTGAATAAGACACTGTTTAATTCCTGAAAAGCACCAGTAACCAAATTCTAGCTGATGGATTATATATCACAGGACATAGCAAACAAACTAGCACCACTAAAGAGGTAAAAGCCAGTAAGTGAGACCTAGAAACAATGTCCAGCAATAGGGAGCACCCCTGGTGCACAGATTGGATCCTCTGTATACAGTCTTCCACTAAAGAAACCAGGGTTCCTTGGAGAAATGTCTGATTCCTGCAAGATGGGCAAGGAACATCTTCTTACACCAGGAAGCAAATAAAGAATTATCAGGCTTACTAGGGATTGTCAAAAGGTCTCAGGAGCCAGTTTCAACAGGTTCCAAATGGCTAAAGATAAGATAATTTGAATGTCAAAAGAATTATAATTGGTATGGATTGAAACACATCAAATATATTCAAATTCTTGAGTTTATAATGAGACAAAAAATTATTAACTAGTGATGATGGTTGCCCAACTTCAGGATATCTTAAAATTCACCAACCTGTACACTTAAAAAAGGGTGAATTTTATGGTATGTGAATTATAAATCAATGATCACTTTGGGAGAATTTTAGGGAACCTAAACATTATTTTGAAAACTAGCATTTATCCTGTAAGACTATTCCTCAGATTAACTAAATAGCTGATGAAGGGAATTTTCTTTAAATAGAATCATTTCACCTGGGAAGCAGATGTGGCTCAAGTGATTGGGCTCCTGCCTACCACATGGGAGGTCCGTGGTTCAGTTCCCGGTGCCTCCTAAAGAAGACAGTGGGCTGGCATAACAAGATGACACAAGAGACACAAGAAGAAAAACATAATGAGAGACACAGCAAAGCAGGGAGCAGAGGTTCCTGGCACCTCCTAAAGCAGATGAGCAAGACAGCAAGCTGATGTGATGGGCAGGCACAGCAAGCTGACGCAGCAAGCTGACACAACGAGATGACGGAACAAGAGACACAAGAGGAAAAACATAAGGAGATAAACAACAAAGCAGGGAACAGAGGTGGCTTAAGCAATTAGGCACCTCACTCCCACATCGGAGGTCCCGGGTTTGGTTACTGGTGCCTCTAAAAGAAACAAAGAAGACTAACAGACACAGCAAGTGCAAACAACAAGGGGGTGGGGAAAGATAAATAAAAAAATAAATGTATTTTTAAAAATGTATTATTTCAGCTAATACATGAAGAAGATTTGGTAGAATTAGAATAGCTCAATTTGCAACCCCTAATGAATTAATCGATTTAGGTAACAATTATCAATGGTTGCCAACCAGAAAGGCAACCAGACATAAACATCTTGATGGAAGTACACAATGCCACTAGCCAAAAAAATCAAACCCAAACCTGATCGATCCTTTTGGTCTACCAATTTACAGGAAATACAGGGAACAGAGAAACATATAAATGAAACCACAGGAATGCAATCAACAAAACCAAACTGTACAGAAACTCCGGAGGACAGATGACCTGCTTTCTTCAACAAATAAATTGTTAAAAAAAAAAACTGGAGGGGAAACCAATAGATTAGAAAATACTTAAAAGACATATCAATCAATTGCAATGATGAACAATATATCAATCCTGGTTCAAACAAACAACTATAGGAAAATTATGAGACACTTGAAGAAATGTGAACACTGATTGGATATATGCTGATATAAGTAAATTATTGTTAACTTGTTCAGGTATATTGATGTGATTATATCTAGAAAATGAGTCATCTTTTATAGCTACATAATCAAAATATTTACAGATAAAGTGATATGATACCAGAGATTTGCTTCCTAATATGGGGGTTGGGGGTCAGAGGAGGGATTGAGGATAAGATTGGCTGTGAGGTGGTGGACTTGGCCCAGTGGTTAGGGCGTCCGTCTACCACATGGGAGGTCCGCGGTTCAAACCCCGGGCCTCCTTGACCCGTGTGCAGCTGGCCCATGAGCAGTGCTGATGTGCACAAGGAGTGCCGTGCCACGCAGGGGTGTCCCCGTGTAGGGGAGCCCCACGCGCAAGGAGTGCACCCCGTAAGGAGAGCCACCCAGCACGAAAGGAAGTGCAGCCTGCCCAGGAATGGCGCCGCCCACACGGAGAGCTGACACAGCAAGATGATGCAACAAAAAGAAACACAGATTCCCGTGCCGCTGACAACAACAGAAGCAGACAAAGACGACGCAGCAAATAGACACAGAAAACAGACAACCGGGGTGGGGGGGAGGAGGGGAGAGAAATAAATAAATAAATAAATCTTAAAAAAAAAAAAGATTGGCCGTGAGCAGACAATTGTTGAAGATGGACACTGAATACATGCAAGTTTGATACATTATTCTCCTTGTGTATATATTTGAAATATTCCATAGGAAAATAAAAACAAATGTACAAAGAAAAGCTTACCTTCAAATTCCAAAAATCTTTGGAACAGAGCAAATATCACAGATATTAGTTGCTTCCTTCTTCACTTTTCTGTGGACTACATAACAGTGCTTATTTTCAAAACGATTAGCATAATTAAGCAAGCAAACAAGTTAAATTAGACCAGTTATGATTAAGAAAATGGTAATGGTTCTCAAATTGCTGAAAGAACAGCCTGGCAAAGATGCAAATTCCTGAGCCCCAACTCAGAGGAATTTTGATTTAGTAGGTATAGGATAGAGCCCAGGAATCTGAAGGAGTCCAGATGCTATGCTGACAAGTGGCCCACACACCAAAGACACCATGAGAAATATTAATACATCCTTATAAAGATTTCTTTGTCCACATCTATTAGAGCTTCTCTTGGAGTATAAAGAAGCAAAACTGGTGGGTGTGGCACATTTTCAATATTACTCTCCCAAATGACCATACTAATTTACAGTCTTTCCAGCAGAATAAAAGAATTCCCAATTCTCCACTCCTTGGCCAACTCTTGATGCATTCAGAGTTTTAATTTTTCCCAATCTGATAATGGTAAGATTGTTTAAATTTATTTTCGCTTGCTAACAGGGAAAGTTCAGAATATCTTTGTATCTTATTAGCTATTCACTTTTCCTCATGTTTGGCAATTACTTTGGAATAAGCTTTGTGTGTTTTTCTATTGAACTTTCTTTTTCTTATTCATTTATAGAAATACTCTATGTATTCTGAACATTAATTATTTGCTTGTTACATATAAATATTAAATATATTTATATTAAATATAAATATATAAATAAAATTTAAAAATATATATCACAAATATCATCTCCCTGTCTGCTGCTTGTGTTTTAATTTTCTTTGACTAAAGTAGTTTTTCAAATTGCAGGGCATGAAGTCAATTAAAACCACCTGGGAAACTTTTTTAAAACACAATTTTCCAGCCCCGCTCCCAGAGATTCTAATTTTATTTGTCTGGATGGGATCCCAGCTTTAGTATATAAATATTTTTTAATGCTTCCAAGGTGATTTAATGTATACCAAGGTTCAGAACCATGAATTTAGTGTGCTACAACTAGAATTGCTTAAAAGTAGAGTAAATACAGAGTATAACGCAAGTAGTAAAGTATTGTTTGATGAAGTCATTTTATTCATTTCATACAGAGAGGTGTAATGGGTCATAGTGTAAAATTTAGTATTTACTCTAGGTACAGGTCAAACTTTTGAAAGACTATGGTGGGTTGGGCACTCTTTAATTTTCATAAAATCAAATCTATCACTTTTCCTTTATAGTCTGTGCTTTTTACATCTTCTCTGAGAAGTGCATGCCTTTTCCAAGATCATAAATATTGCCTCTTAAAGTTTCTTCTAACCAATTAAAATTTTTGCCATTAAGTTCTTTAAGTTATCTGGAACTTATTATCGTTATCATGTGTGGTTTGAGGTAAGGATTTCATTTCGTTTCTCTTTATATGGAATGCCAATTATTAACAACATCATTGTTAAACAGTACATCATATAATGATTTTTGGTGCCAACTCTGTCATATAAGATTGTTTTTATATGTGCATAAGAATGTTTCTATGCTCTCCCTTCTGGTATATTGATTTATTCATCTATTCCTACATGAAAACTACACTGTTAATTACTATAGCATTCTTATAAATCTTTTTTTATTAGTTCAAGTTCCTCCCCACCCCAACTTTATTCTCATTTTTCAGAAATGTCTGGGCTCATCTTAGAAATTTTTATGTAAATTTTTAAAATACTGGGTCAAATTTTACAAAACATTCTGATGGTTTTTTTCACTACATTGAATTTATAGACTAACTTGGAAAAAAGTAGTCTCCTTATTAAATCTTTCCAGCCGCGAATATGCTATGTTTATTCATTAATTTTTTCCCTCCTAATATATACTTCAATAGTGCTTTGTTATTTTCTTCATAAAAAATTGCCAACAACATCTTTAGTTAGATTTATTTCTAGGTACCTTATAGGTTTTATTGGTATTACAACTGAGGGGTTTTCTCTATGATATTTTCTAATATGTATTGTTGGTGTATAGAAACAATATATGCCCATAATCCCTTATCCAAAACGCTTAGGGCCAGATGTGTTTCCAAAGCCAGTTTTTTCAAATTTTAGAAAGAAATGCCTTGCATTTACTGTGTATTATGCAACATTACCACAGTTTTGGGAAGCACTCTAGAATCAAACACATTAATGTTTCTGCAATGAAATTTATGAGCATTCCATTAAATAGGCTAAATTAAGACTGTAAATAGACTCAGAGTTTTGCTGCCAAAGGTGTATTGGCACCAAATGCGCAAGAAAAAACTTTTGGTTTCAGGGTTTTCTGTCTATTTCCTTTTGTTATTTTAGAATGACAATGGGAAGTGAATATGGTTCAGGAGACTGGGTTTCCTCCTACCACATGGGAGGTCGCTGGTTCGGATCCCAGTGCCTCCCAAAGAAGACAGCTAGCTGGTGTGATGGGCAGACACAGCAAGCTGACGCAACTTGACATGTGGGGAGGAAAAACAGAATGAGAGATGCAGCAAAGCAGGGAGCAGAGGTGGCGCAAGCATTAGGGCACCTCCCTACCACATCAGAGGTCCCAGCTGCCTCCTAGAGTAACATGGAATACAAACAGACACAGCAAGTGAAAAACAACAAAGGGATGGGGAGAAATAAATAAATAAATCTTTTTTTAAAAAAGAATGGCAATTAAGGAATTGTGAGCTTTTATTGATTATTGTGTGTTGATACTGTATCATACAACCTTGCTGATTTCTTTTATTAGTTCCAAAGTTTGTACACTTCCTTCATTTTTATGAAGACAGTCATTTCCCCAGCAAATAATGACCATTTCAACTCTTCCTTTCAAATATTGTTTTTTTCATGGATGTTGATTGGTTGGTTGGTTGGTGGTTGGCTTGATTACACTGGCCAGGCAAATGTTGAATGAAAGTAAAGATGGTGGACATCATTGACTTATTTCTGACTTTAACTAGAATACCTCTGAAGTTTCATCATTAAGGACAATTTTAGGAGTAGGTTTTTGATAACTAAATTATGTCAAGATAAGGAACATTTCCTCTATCCTTAGTTTGCTAAGAACTTTTATCAGGAATTAATGTTAAATTGAGATAATAATATTTTTTGTCCTTTAATCTGCTAATGTAGGGATTTAGCTTCTCTAAGTTAAACCATCCATGCATTCTTGGGATAAACTCTACTTGATCTTAATCTTTGTAATACTCTGATGTATTCAACTAGTGCATCTGCATCTATATTTATGACTCTCTCATCTATGTTTATAAGTAATATTAACTTATTATTTTCTTTCCCTGTAAGACCTTTTACCAGTTTTGACACCAAGATTAAATTAGGGAGCAGATGTGGCTCAAGTAGTTGGACTCCCGCCTCCTACATGGGAGGTCTTGGACTCAGTTCTCAGTGCCTCCTGAAAGAACAAAGGCAACAACAAGCAAAACAGATGAGAGGCATGGCTCAGGGGAGCTGATGTGGCTCAATGGTTGAGCACCAGCTTCTCATATATGAGGTCCCAGGTTTGATCCCTGGTACCTCCTAAAAAAAATTATTAAATTTGCTTCTTTAGTGGTATGATATATTTAAGATACTAAAAGAGAAAAACTGCCAGCCAAGAATTCTTTATCTGATAAAATTGTCCTTCAAAAATGAGGGAAAAACCCATAAAATTGTATGGTGTAAAATTTAAACCATAATGTAAACTATAGACCATGGTTAGTAGCAACACTTCAATATCTGCTCATCAATTGTAACAAATGTACCACATTAATAAAAGATTTTATTAATAAGGAAAATGTGAGGGGGAGGGGAGAGGGATGGGGTATATGGGAATTCCCCATGTTTTCTTTAATCTAAAATGTCTTTAAAAATAAAATTTTAAAAATGAGGGAGAATTTAAAATACAAACAAGCTGAGAGAGTTTGTTAATACAATATCTGCCTTACAAGAAATACTAAAGTGGGGAATCGGATGTGGCTCAAGTGATAGGGTTTCTACCTACCATATGGGAGGAACCGGGTTCAATCCCTGGGTCCTCCTGGTGAAAAAGAAGATGAGAAATCACACCCACGTGGCAAGTCAGTGCCCATGCAAGTGAGTCACACAGCAAGACGATGACTCAACAAAAGAGAGACAAAGGGGAGAGTCAAGGTGAAGTGCAATGGAGAATAGGAACTGAGGTGATGCAGCTGACAGGGAACCTTTCTCCACATCAAGAGGTCCCCAGGATTGAATCCCAGTGAATCCTAGAAGAGAAAAAGTGAGAAGACAAAAAGAGAAATAGATACAGAAGATCAAGTAGCGAATGGACACAGACAACAAAAACAGCACGGGGGGGGGGGGTTGGAGGAAAAAGGGGGAAAAATAAATAAATCTTTTAAAAAAAGAAATACTAAAGGGGAATACCAATAATTAATTAAATAATTTTTTAAAAATTAAAAATAAAAAAGAAACTAAAGGAAGTTATGCAGGTTGAAAGGAAAAGTGAAAGAGGCTTGGAGGAGAATGTAGAAATGAAGATTATCATTAAGGGTAACTAAAAGGATAAAAAGAAAGACAAAAATATGATATGACGTATAAAGCCAAAGGATTAAGTGGTAGAAGTACTGCCTTTACAGTAATAACATTGAATAGTAATGGATTAAACTCCCCAATCAAAAGACACAGATTAGCAGAATGAATTAAAAGACATGATCCAGAGGAGCAGATGTAGCTCTGTGGTTAAACACCTGCTTCCCATGTATGAGGTCCTGGGTTCAATCCTTGGTACTTCTTTTTAAAAAAAGCACAACAACTATGGTCCATCTATGTGCTGTCTACAAAAGACTCACGTTAGACCCAAGGACACAAATAAATTGAAAGTAAAAGTTTGGAAAAAGATATTGCATGCAAACAGTAACTGAAAAAGAGCTGGGGTAGCCAAACTGATATCAGCCAAATAGACTTTAAATGCAAAAATGTTATAAGAGACAAAGAAGGACACTATATATTAATTAAAGGGGCAACCCACCAAGAAGAAACACAGTCATAAATATTTATGCACCAAACCAGGATGCTCCAAAATACATGAGGTAAATACGAGCAAAATTGAAGGGAGAAATAGACACCGCTACAATAGACTCCTGGGTGGTACTGTAGGGACAGAAGCTGGACGTTGTATGTCCTGCCATGGCCCACTGGGTGGACTGGGGGAGAATATAAACTACAATGTAAACCATTATCCGTGTGGTGCAGCAGTGCTCCAAAATGTATTCACCAAATGTAATGACTGTCCCATGATGATGAAAGAGATTGTTGTAGGAGGAGTGGAGTGAGGGGGGTAGGGGGTATATGGGGACTTCTTATATTTTTTGAAGGTAACATTTGAAAAAACATAAAGAGAGAAAAAAGACCCACCTCTCTCATCAATAGATAGAACATTTAGACAGGGGGCCAATAAGGACATACAGAACATTGTGCCCCAGAAGAGCAGTATATACATTCCCCTCAAGTGCTCATGGATCATTCTCCAGGACAGACTACATGTTGGATCACGAAACAAGTCTCAATAAATGTATAAAGATTGAAATTATACAAAGCACTTTCTCTGATCATAATGGAATGAAGTTGGAAATCAATAGTAGGTAGAGAACTGAAAAATTCACAAATATATGGAGGTTAAACAACGCACTCTTAAGTAATCAGTGGGTCAAAGAAGAAATTGCAAGAGAAATCAGTAACTACCTCAAGATGAATGAAAACGAGACTACAATATATAAAAACATATGGATGCAGCAAAGGCAGTGTCAAGAGGGAAATTTGTAGTCCCAAATGCCTACATTAAAAAGGAATAAATAGCTAAAATCAAAGACCTAACTGCACACCTGGAGAAACTAGGAAAAAGGAGCAAACTAACCTCAAAGGAAGCAGAAGGAAAGAAATAACAAAGATTAGAGCAGAAATAAGTGAAATTGAGAACAAAAAAAAATTAGAGAAAATCCACAAAACCAAAAGTTGGTTCTTTGAAAAAAAGAGTTGGTTCTTCAAGAAGATCAATAAAATTTCCAAACACTTAGCTAAACTAACAAAGTGAAAAGAGAGAAGATGCAAATAAATAAAATAAAAAATGACAGGGACATTACTACCAACCCCACAGAAAGATTAAATTAGCGTCTAAATAAATTGTGTAACATTCTCTTTTAGTATTATTATTGTTACTATTATTCAAATTGTTAAGAACTGTTTGTTCTTTTGTAGGCTGGATAAAGCCCTCCTATAAAACTCTCTGAGCCTGACTGAATTTTTTGTGTGCATTTTAAGGGATTAGATCTCTTTACTATTGTATCAATTCATTAATGATTATGGGTCTGATTTCTATTTCCTCTTGAATTCATTTAGGAAATTTTTATTTTTCTAGAACATTGACTATATCATTGTGCCTTTTCAAATGTATTTATATAAAGTGGTTCATAATATTCTCCTGTGAGTTTCTGAATCTTTACCATTTCTATCATCATGCCCCCTTTTCATTACTACCATTGTCAATTATGACATCTATTTTTCCCAGTCTTGCAAGTAATTGCCCTATTTTTTAAATTCTTTTCAATTAATTAACTTTTGGTTTTGTTAATCATTTATTTTTCTTTATTTATAGCATTTTGCTTTTATACATATTTTCTTCCTTCAATTTTCTGAGTTTATTAATATGCTTTTTATAGCAGACTGCAAATTACCCAACATCTTACCCCCCTTACTTTTTAGTAATATAAATTTTTTTATTGTTTTGTTTTGAGGTACTGGGGCTGGAAATTGAACCGAGGACCTCGTATGTGGGAAGTTGGAGCTCAACCACTGAGCCATGTCAGCTCCTCTGAGTTGGTTTTTTCATTTGTTTGCTTGATGTTTGTTTTTGGATTTAGGAGGTACTGGATACCAAACCCAGGACCTCCCATGTGAGAAGCAGGCGCTCAATTGCTTGAGCCACATCTGTTCCCCAGTAAAATAAGTTTAATTGGACACATGGCTTTGCAGCTAAAAAACACATTTCTTGGTTCCTTTTGTCACTACTTGCCACCATATGGCCAAGTTCTGACCAATGGAATGGGAAAGAGGTGGTGAGTCAGTGTTCTGCATTTCAAACAATTGTATGTGCACACGTTTGGGCTCTTTTTCACTTTCTGATTACCGGGAGGTGATGACAACCTAATGTAGGTGCTTTGGACATGCAAATGAAAAATTAATGTATGCTGTGTACCAACCCTGGACCATCTACCTACTGTAGAACTGTTTTGTGGGAGGAAAATAGAGTTCTATCGTATTTAATTTTAAGTTTCTATGCCGTGGGGTCTCACTGAAAAGGTTACTTAGCCTGCACCCTAACTTATACCTTCCTTTTCTGAATAATTAACTCCTTAATTGTTGATATTTTTCTTGTCTAATATATGCATTGAAATCTTTAATTTTCCTCTAAATATCACTATATCACACAAGATTTGACAGGTTGCTTTGTTGCTGTCCAGTTCTAAATATTTTGTAATTTTCATTTTGGTTTCTTCTTTAACCCAATAATTATTTAGATGTTTTTTAAATTTCCCTACTGTGGGTAGGGGAAAGTTGTGCTTTCATTATATTATTTATATCACATTTTGTTGCTTGAAGCCAGGAAATGTGCTCTATATCAATGCTGCTCAAACTACCTTAGGCGAAGGACCAGATTTTCTTTTTCCAATCTATTGCACACTGAAAATGTGGTAAAATATTATAAAAATAAATTACTAGACAAATGAAATTAAAAATTGACACATAAAATGCAAGACGGAATTTTTAAAAATAGATTTTTATTACAGAAGTTGTGAACTTACAGAACAATCATGCAGAGTATGGAATTCCCATATAACACCCCTTCACCAACACACTACACAGCTGTGGCACGCTTGTTACAGAGTATAAGATAATCAGACTATTACCATTAACTATGGTCCACAGCACACATTTGACATATTTCCCCCCATTATCAACACAGTACATCTTTGGCATTGGTGCAAGAATATTACAGTATTGCTGTTAACCTAGTCCATAGGTTCCATTAGAAGCTTGTGTTTTCCCCATGCTTCTCCACATTCCCACTACCCTGCAATAGTAACTTGCATCCGTTCTAGTTCACAGAAGGACATTCTTGCATTTGTACTATTAGCCACAATTCTCTTCCACCTCTAGGTTCACTGTGTTATTCAGTCCCTAGATTATTCTCTAGCTTTCAATTGACATTTACATCCCTAGACTATGCTTTTTTCAATCATAATCCCATTTATAAACCAGCTGCTACTCACTATGTTATCATCGACTCTACCCATTTCCACACTTTTACAGTCAAGTTAATTAAAACTTCTACATACATTAAGCATCAGTACACCTTCTCAGCCCTCCTCTTGTCTCCTAGTAACCTATTGTCTAGGTTCTAACTCCATGTGCTTATTCTTCATAATTAGTTCATATTACTGAGACCATGCAATAGTTGTCTTTTTGTGTCTGGTTTATTTCACTTGGCATAATGTGCAAGTCCGAATTTTTTGCTATCAGAGTCATCAAACATAAAATCACTCTGTGAAAGTTACAGAAGTTTTGTATCAGTTTGATATGATTATGAATTCCAAAAATAGATATTGGATTATGTTTGTAATCTGGTCTGTACCTGGGCATGATTGAGTTATGATTAGGGCTTTGATTGGGCCATGTCATTAGGGCATGGCAAAGGACAGAGTTAAGGGTTTTTGATGTTGGAGTTTGATGCTGAAGCCTTAAGCTGGAGCCCTGGGAAGTAAGCTCACAGAGGAAAGAGAAGCCAGCCCCAGGAAGAGAGGAACTCTGAGCCCAGGAAGAAGCAAGCCCTGGGAAGAAAGGAACCCTGAACCCAGAGAGAAGCAAGATCCTGAAAGGGAGGAACCCAGGAAGCCTGAACCCTGGCAGACATTGCCAGCCATCTTGCTCCAACACGTGGAAAAAGACTTTTGTTGAGGGAAGTAATTTATGCTTTATAGCCTGGTATCTGTAAGATCCTACCCCCAAAAATACCCTTTATAAAAGCCAGCAGGCTTCTGGTATTTTGCATCAGCACCCCTTTGACTGACTAATACAAGTTTCTAAACACTCTCAATTTATCTTGTCACAGATGAGTAACAGAGTTCATTGGCTGGCATCTCTCAACAAACCACATTTTGAGTATATAATATAATACATAACCACATTACATAATGACCCTTCAATTAACAACATTTTCCAAAGTAGCTCTTGAAAATTATACCACATTTTGAACAATGACTCCTTTTTTAATAAAATAATGACTTTTTCACCCCCAAACACATTAAAAAATAAATATGCTAAAAGAAGTAATTTGACATTACAACTTAAGGAAAATATATACTCACCAATTATAGAACTTAAGAATTCCTAGTCACAAAATATCATATGGAACAAATTTGAATTCTACCCTGTTTTTGAATGAACCTCAAACTTTTTTGTTTTTTTGTTTTGTTTTTTTTTTTTTGCATACAGACACCAAACAAACAGAAACAAATGCCTCATATTGAGAACAAAATTAAAAGCAGCTGGCTGAACTGTGGAAAGTTTTGTAAATCTCAGAAAAATGAGACAAGTCAAAGACAGCAGGATTCTAACTGAGTAAAATTAAGCTTCAATAAAGTCTGAGTTGTGGACCCAAAATACCTGGCAAAGGGGCCCCCACTTTATGATAACATCATATTGAAGGGGAAAAAAATTACAGGGAAATGAATGATGGGACGTGAGATACTGCATTGCCCACAAGCTCCCAAGTGATGTCAATGCCGCTGGTCTGAGCAGCAGAAGTTTCTGGGATCGTGCAGAGCTGCTGACTGTAACATCTGTGTAACTGATAAGGCACGTATTACGTGTGCCTGCCAGCATGGCTGCCAGAGAGGCGGCTGGGACTGGGAAATGGCAGAGACCCATTCCAGAAGGTGACCAGGATAAAGGGGCTGGCCTCGCGGCAGCCAGAGGCTTAAATCCCCCCCCTCCCCCTGTGCCTTTTATGGCCCAGGACGTAGGATTAATACTATCACCCAAGTCCCAGCCCTGAGGAACTCCAACATTCAGGAGACATACAATTATGAGAGAGATGATAGATGAGGAGAACAGAGAATGAAGCCCAATATACACCGACTTGGTGTTCCCAGCTGAGAACAGAACAAATAAAAGACATGCAGTAATGAAAGATATTTTAGAAAAATATTTTCCTAAGCTGAAGAAAGATCTTTATCTGCACACCGAACGAGCTCATCGTGTTTCAGGGAAAATTAACTACCTACACACAGACATATTTGACAACGATTTTAACGACATGGAAAAAAATCCGGCAATCATTATGACAGAAGAAAACAAATCATTTATTAATGGCTTACCTTGTGTTTGGCATGCTACTTGGTTCTTAACATGAATTCTCTCATTTAAACCTCATACCATCCCAATAAAGTGGTTGTGCTGGCCTTTAAAGTGCCTGGATTCAGGAACTCAGATGATTTTGCCGGGCTCCGTTTGCTCTCCAGCTGCCTCTGCTGCTTCATCCTGTGTGGTAGCCTGAGCCTCTCCTCTGCAGACAGGCTTCCTCCTCTGCTCTCACATCATCCCAGCTCAGTTACCCCAGAAGAAAGCGAGAAAGAGCCTCTCTTCTGGTCTTGGCATACAAACACCTGGTTGTCTCTGTGTTCTCTGCTCAGCCTTGGATCCATCACAGTGGCCAAGAGTAAGGAGTAAGATCAATAATTAGCCAGGGGCTGAGGATATTATGATTGCAAGTCCCACCGGAATTATATGGTTGGAGGGGAAAATAATAAAAGGCCAAGGGAACAGATGTAGCTCAAGCGGTTGAGCTCCTGCTTTCCACTTATGAGGTCCCGGGTTCAATCTCTGAACCCTAAAAATAAACAAACAAATAAATATATAAATAAAAATAAAAGGCCAAATAAAAGGGAGGAAGGATGATTTGCCAAAGAAATGCAAAGGATTCACTCCAGGACAGTTCTATTAATTGCCCCATTTTACAGATGACGGCATAAGGACTAGAGAGGTCAAGTAACGTGCTCAAGGTCACACATCTAGTAAGGGGACAGCCAGGATTCAATCCAAGGTCCTCAAACTCCAGAGCTCTTAACCATGATGCTATGAGGAAACACTGTCAGTTGGGTTTCAGAGAAGCTCTGCAAAATTAGCTTTCAGAAGAAAATGGAGCAACAGCTGGAATTTTGAAGGAAAAAAATATAACCAAAGATACACACATGCTGCCAAATGATCTTTCACAATAATAGCTAACAAATACTTAGCACACAGCATGTGGCTGGCTCTGTTCTAAGGGCTTTATATATATTGAGTCATTTTCTTCTCCAACAACCCTATTAGACAGGAGTTCTTATTATCCTCATTTTGCAAATGAGAAAACTGAAGCCCAGGGAGGTTAAGTAACTTATTTAAGAGCCAGGATGCAGCTCCTACTGTGAATCGCACTTTGATACAGCAATGGTTCAAAATCATATCATTGCATATTTAGGACCTTGTTTTAGCAGTGGTTTCTTATATTTTACACCCAAAACACAAACAAGAAAAGGATAATTAGGCAAATAGGACCTCATCAAAATTAAAGTCCTCAAAGGACTTTGTCATGAAAGTAAAATGACAACCGACAAAATGGGAGAAAATATTTGGAAACCAAATATTTGAAAAAGGTTTAATATCGAGAATATGTAAAGAAATCCTTCAACTTAACATAAAAAGACAAACAACCCAATTAAAAAATGGGCAAAAAGACTTGAATAGACATCTCCCCAAAGAAGATATTCAAATGGCCAGAAAGCATATGAAAAAATACACAACATCTTTAGCCATCAAAGAAATGTAAATCAAAGCCACAGTAAGACACCATTTCATACCCATTGGAATGGCTGCTATTAACAAAATGGAAAATAACTAGTGTTGGAAAGCATGTGAAGAAATCAGGACCCTCAGTCATTGCTGGTGGCAATGTAAAATGTTGCAACCACTGTGGGAGATAGTTTGATGGTTCCTCTAAAAGCTAAGTATAGAACTATCATATGACCCAGCAATCCCACTACTAGGTATGTGCTCAAAGAATCAAAATCAGGGACTGGAATATATATTTACATACCAATGTTCATAGTGCCATTAATCACAATTGCCAAAAGGTAGAAGCAACCTAAGTGTCCATCCAACTTAATTCTATTTGAAGGTGGCTTTGGCTATTTGGGGACCCTTACCCTTCCACATAAACCTGATGATTGGCTTTTCCATTTCTGCAAAGAAAGTTGTTAGAAGTTTGATTAGCATTATATTGAATCTGTAAATTGCTTGGGTAGTATTGACACTTATATAATAATAACAATATTTACACTTCCAATCCATGGGCATGGAATCTCCTTCCATTTATTTAGACCTTCTTTGATTTCTTTTAGCAATGTTGTGTGATTTTTCGTGTACAATTCCTTTACATCCTTGGTTAGATTTATTTCTAGCTATTTGATTCTTTTAGTTGTTATTGTAAATGGAATTTTTTTCTTGCTTTCTTCTTCTGATTGTTCATTACTAGTGTAAAGAAACTGCTTGTTCTGGGGTGTTGATCTTGTGTACCACCATTTTGCTAATACATTTATTACCTCTAGTAGCTTTGTTATGGATTTTTCAGGATTTTCTGTATGTAGGATTGTGTCATCTGCAGATAGGGAAAGTTTTACTTCTTCCTTTCCAATTTGGATGCCTTCTATTTCTTTTTCTTGCCTAATTGCTCTGGTTAGAACTCCATACAATGTTGAATAGTAGTAGTGAAAGTGGGCATCCTTGTTTTGCTCCTGATCTAGAGGGAAAACTTTCAGTCTTTCACCATTAAGTATAGTGTTCACTGTGGGTTTTTCATATATGCCTTTTATCATATTAAGGAAGCTTCCTTCTATCCCTGTTTTTCTACATGTTTTTATCAAGAAGGAGTTCTGTAGAATTAAGAAAGAAAAAAAAGCAAAAAAAAAAAAGAAGTGCTATATTTTGACAAATGCCTTTTCTGCATCAATTGAGATGGTCATGGTTTTTTTTCCTTCATTCTGTTAATGTGATGTGTTGCATTAATTTACTTTCTTATGTTGAACCACTCTCGCATACCTGGGATAAATCCCACTTGATTATGGTGTACAATTCTTTTAATGTGCTGTTGGATTCAGTTTGCTAATATGTTTTTTAGATTTTTGCATCAAAGTTTATAAGAGATATTGGTCTGTAATTTTCTTTTCTTGTGGTGTCTTTACCTGGATTTGGTATCAGGGTGACGTTGGCCTCATAGAACGAGTTAGGGAGTATTCCCTTCTCTTCAATATTACAGAAGAGTTTGAGCAGGATTGGTGTTAATTCTTCTTGAAATGAGTATTAAAATTCCCTTGGACATTATATAAAGTAGCCTGTGTACTAAGTCATAACATGAGTGTGATTTTTGTCCCATCTTCTATTAATTTAAAGAGGAGGCTGTCTGTAAATTAGAGCAACAGTCTAATACCTAGTGGAATTCTCCTGACTGGACTGATAAGTTTTTGAGAAGCATTGCAAAAGTTGGCACTGAGGCGTAAACAGGAGGAACAACCTTATTCAATTCTCAATAATCAACTGTCATTCTCCAACTACCATCAAGTTTTTTCACCAGTCACACAGAGCTATTAAATGGGCTCTGTGCTAGTCTATGAACCCCACTCTGGCTAGTTCTTGTAATGTGTCACTGCTTTCAGCATGTCCACCTGGGAGGCAATGTTGTTTGTTATGGGTGACTTTCTAGGGAAAGTGCACTGGGGACAAACATGCAGCACCCCACATAAATGATTTCACCTTGCAGATGTGAAGGTGAAATTCACCGGTGGTGGTAGTAAGGTCTATGTTTTGTAAAACACCCACCCTTAATATATATTCGAGAATGGCAAAAATATATCCAATATACTTTCAAGGGGTCAGGTGCCCAATATGCAATGTTAGGGTAGTTTGCACTTCTTGTATGACTTTTCTCCCAAACCCACCTATCACTTTAGGGGCCCACTAAATCTTCAGGGATTCCCATAGATGAGTATGTACTCTGCTCCAGTATCAATAAGGGCTGTAACATGCAAACAGTTTGTAGGAGACTAGCGGGTAACTAGCTCTACATGAGGCCTCCAAACGCCTGCTGTTGCCTGTGTTTGCAGGTGACCAGGGCCTCACCCCTAGTTTTTGAGGGGTAGGGAGTATCCACCCCCTTCTACCAGACTCAGGGAGTGCTGTGGGAGTGATAAGCAGTGGCACAGATTTAGATGTAGGCAGAGACTGATATCTTTTTTCCTTAAACAACTTTTGTCAGAGGCCTGCCAATATAGCATTAGGTTGTTTATTTTTTCTTATTGAGGTGCCTGTATTAATCAGCCAAAAGGGTGCTGATGCAAAGTATCAGAAATCTGTTGGCTTTTATAAAGAGTATTTATTTGGGGTAGACGCTTACAGTCACAAGGCCCTAAAGAGTCCAACTCAAGGTACCTTAAGAGGTACTTTCTCGCCCAAAGTCTGTTGTCACATGTTGAAGCAAGATGGTGGGCAATGTCTGTGAGGGTTCAGCCTTCCTCTTTCTCTTAAGGCTCTGTGGTCCCAGCTTCTTCCCATCTCAGCTGTAGGCTGGCATAAAGCTCATCTTTCTGCCTGGAGTTTGTTGCTGCTCTGGTCTCTTCACAAGGTCAGCTATAGGCTATCAGGCTCATCTCTCTTCCCAGGGACTCTGCTGTGTCTAATGAGCTGTCTCTCTTCCTCTGTGTTCTTCTTCTCTGTGTATCTGCCTCCGTGTGAGAGTCTGTTTTATCAGCGCCCCAAGGGGGTGGGGACTCAAAACTGATTCGCACTCTAATGACATGGTTGACTCAGAGCCCTAATCTTAACATAATTTAATCAGACATCTCAGCTGAATCTAATACAATCAAAGGGTATCACGGCCAGAGGAACAGACCAGTTTACAAACATGATCTCTCTTTTTGGAATTCATAAATAATCTCAAACCGCCACAGTGTCTGTGGCAATTAAATCAGCCCATAATTGTTTACAAGTTACATACACAGGCCCCTGAGCCCCTTCCTTATGGTCTCTTTGGTTACTTTCCTTACCCCTTTTGACCATATTCTTTCTGTCTCACACAAGTCTGCTATTGCCTGTGCCACCCAGTGAATGGCCTGGCCAGCTAGTGGGCTGAGAATAGCTACTAATGTCCCATCAGGCTGGAGGTGCAGTTTGGAGGATTTTATCCTTCATACCAGCTATGAACAGCTCATTATCAGGCCCACAAAAGTGTTCAGCATATACTGCATGCTTCATTCCTAGTTGTCTGACTATATTCTGTAATTCTTCCATAGATGACCATCTACCTATTATGGAGAGCAAATCCCCCTTGTTAGACCAGGTCAATTTTGCAGCTAAAATGCAGCCTCAGTGATAAATTTCAAATGCCATCAGGTCTTTGCCAGGTCTGGTAAAGACACTGACGAAGAGGGATGTATAGTTATGCCAGCTGTTTTTGCCACTTCCACTCCTAAAAGCATAATGCTATCTCCCCCTACATCCCATAATCTTAGTAACCATGAGGCTATGCTCTCTTGGCCCTTTTGTTTAAACTTTTTTGTTAATTCTACTAATTCTGCAGTGGTGTACTCCCTCATTGCTGTTTGCTTCTGAAGCAGGGATCTCTTCCTGAGGGTCATCAGGATCCCTGGTTGCTTGCATTTTTGTAACATCCTTGCTTGTTTAGGTTTGTCATCAATTTCAATTTTCTCCTCCCATTCTCCCTCTTCTGCACTCTCCCAGGGATCCCACAACTTCATATCCCAGCCTTTCCTCTTGGGAACTGCTGGTGTGGCATCCTTCATCCATGCATTTTCACAACTTAACATGCCATTACTTCTAATTGTCCCTTTTGGGTTTGTACCTTTTTTTTTTTTAAGATTTATTTATTTATTTAATTTCCCCCCCTCCCCCGGTTGTCTGTTCTCGGTGTCTGTTTGCTGCATCCTGTTTCTTTGTCTGCTTCTGTCTGTTGTCGTCAGCGGCACGGGAAGTGTGGGCGGCGCCATTCCTGGACAGGCTGCACTTTCTTTCACGCTGGGCGGCTCTCCTTACGGGGCGCACTCCTTGCGCGTGGGGCTCCCCTACGTGGGGGACACCCCTGTGTGGCATGGCACTCCTTGCGCGCATCAGCACTGCGCATGGGCCAGCTCCACACGGGTCAAGGAGGCCCGGGGTTTGAACCGCGGACCTCCCATGTGGTAGACGGACGCCCTAACCACTGGGCCAAGTCCGTTTCCCAGGTTTGTACCTTTTTAGCAAATACTTTAGTGTTGTTGGAACATGCTAACCTAAAATCCTTTTCTAGAGTTAAAACCTCTTCCAATCTCCTTACTTCAGTTCCTGCTTTTAATTGCGTTTCAGTAGCATATCTAACTGCCCGTAACAACACCCACATGGTGGCTGCAATTGCTTCTTTTCCTTATGAATTCCATTTGCCACCCAGGTTCTCCTGCAGAACAAATAATACTCCAGCTGGTAATTTGGGGGCACCCCCATACTCACACACTGGGCCAAACTGTTCTAAAAAAATGGGCTACCTCTCCCCAATACTGGAAGTTTGCTACCCCAGGTTTTCCCCCACAGAATCCTGTTTCCCTTGGCTTTTTTTAAATTTTTCAGTCTCCTGGCTGGCTTACCAATCGTCTGGCTATGAACCTGCAGTATATACTCCACCAAAGTTCAATGGACACTTAAGACTGAAAAATGAAGCAGGCCACTCCATATAGCAAAATAGTAACAGTTTATTAAGGAACTAACAAACTGCATAGTTGGTCCTGGGCAGCTCCAAGGCCTTCAGAGTAGCCTTCAGCACCACCCAGGGGGTGATGGGGAGTTATATTGGCAAGAACAAGGAAGGCAGAGAGCCACATTGGGATTTGCAAGATCATAAACATTTCTTTGAAATTACTGGTATGTAACAGGAGTAGTTTGATATGGATAGCTATCATGTTTTAGAATGTGCATGTTTGCTTTAAGATGCACTTACAGGTTGTGTGTGTGTGTGTGTCTTATCTAGGAATTTGTGGCTTCTTTGGTTTATGGACTCACAGTCTATTTTACCTGATATTAGTATAGCTACTCCAGTTCTCATTTAGTTACTACTTGTATGGTATATATTTTCCCATCCCTTCACTTTCAATGTACTTATGTCTTTGAGTTTAAGGTGAGTCTCTTGTAAACAGCATATAGTTGGGTCATGCTTTTTTATCCATTCTATCAATCTCTGCCTTTTGACTGGAGAGTTTAATCCATTTACATTAAAGTAACTACTCATAATGTACGACTTTCTAATGTCATTTTGCTGTTTAGTCTTACACCTTTTTTGTACCTTAATTCTTCCATTTATGCCTACTTTCATACATATTTGATTTTTTGTATTGTACCATACTGAGTACTTTGCATTTCTTTCTGGATGCTTGTTTCATATATTTTCTTTGTGGTTACTAAGAGGTTAAAATTGAACATCCTAAATATATAACAATCATTTTTTAATTTGATACCAACTTAACTCTAATAGCCTACACACATACACTGGCTTATACCACTCCACCCCCCACACACACACCTTTTCTGTACTTGTTACAGATTATATCTATGTCCAAAGCCATAGATATGTTACTTTTTATGGTATCATTTACTTTTTCTGCATTTGCATTTTTAGCACCTCTAAGAAGCGTAATTATATACCAAAAATATAATACTGGCATTTATAATTACTAGGATTACATTTACTGGAAGTCTTTATTTCTTTATGTCACATCAATCCACTGTCTAGTATCCTTCCCTTTCAATATGAAGAATTCTCTTTAGCATTGCTTGTAGGGCACATGTAGTAGTAATGAAATCCCTCAGTTTTTGTTTATCTGAGAATGTCTTACTCTTCCCTCATTTTTGAAAGAAAACCTCACTGGATATGAAATTCTTGGTTGGCTATTGTTTTCTCTCAGTACTTTAAGTATTTTCATCCCTCCGCCTTCTTGCCTCCATGGTTTCTGATGAGAAATCAGCACTTAACCTAATTGGGACTCCCTTGTACATAACATGTTGCTTTTCTCTTGCAGCTTTCTGACCTACCTCTTTTGTCCTTTGAACTCAACAGTTTGACTACTATTTGTCTGGGAGTATTTCTCTTTAACTTTATTCTGTTACTTAGGTGTTCATTAGGCTCCACACTGCCCTGGGAGGGATGAGGGAGGGGCCAGCAAAGGTGCCAAGAGCTTTTCCTATGGCTCTTTGAAGCTGTGTTTTCTTGCTTTGACTCTTGCCCAGTAAATGCAACACTTCAGCTGTTTTCCATAGTTTTGAAGATGGTACTGTCTTTAAGATTTCTCTACCAGTTTTGCCTGAGGTGAGCTGGAATAGTGGCTACCATCAGAACCAGGCACCCAGTTCTCCGAAGAAGCTAATCAAGAGCAGTGATTAGTGATCAGACTGCACACACCCCGGATCTTGGAGAACTAGGTCTTTATATCACACCCTGGCACCAGCAAGTTGCACAGGGAGCCAAAGTTGAGGACCTCACTGCTGCCTGCCATAGGCTATGGGATGGATAATGAAAGCTGCTGCCCAGAGAGTGAAATTGACCAGTATTTACTGCAATTTACCAGCTTCTTCCTTCTGTTCTTCCCTGGTATGGCACAGTGTTCTACTAGGCTCCAGAGTTTCAAAATAGTTGATTTAGACAGTTCCTCTCCATTTAATAGTTGTTCTGGTAGAGGGACTGATTCCTAGAGTTTACTATTCCACCATCTTACCACAATCCTTCTGGCATACTTTGATTTTTTTATTTCATAAAATTTTATTAATTGTAAAAGCCACATGGCTTCACATGTTCACAAATTTTTCATGTAGTTAACATTCAATATTTTGTCTTTTCCTTAAAAATTTTTTTTATTAGAGAAGTTATGGGTTTGCAGAACAATCATGAATAAAATACAGGATTCACCTACACACCTATGATGGTTCGAAGATTTATGGACCCCAGAAAATCATGTTCTTAAAGCTAATCCATTTCTGTGGATGTAAACCTATAGTAAGTAGGGCCTTTTTATTAGGTTATTTCAGCATGGCATAAATCTTACTCCTCATACTGGAGTCCTTTATAAGAGAATGAAATTCAGACAAAGAGAGAGAAAGACATGGAAGAAGGAGGCTGAAAGTGACAAAACCCAGAGGAGAAGAGAGAGACCAGCAGACACTGACAGGTGCCTTGCTATGAGACAGGGGAGTCCAGGGTTGCTGGCAGCCATTCTTTGGGAAAAAAGCATTGCCTGATGAGTTAGACATTTTTCTCAGCCTCGAAACTGTAAGCTAATAAATCCCCACTGGAACGTGGAGTTGTCCTGGATAGTGCTTCACGGACAATTACGGGACACTGTAGATCCCCCCAGGGCCCACTGGATGGAACGTGAGAAAGTCTGGGCTATGATGTGGACCATTGACTATGGGGTGCAGTGATGCTCAGAGATGAACTTACCAGGTGCAATGGATGTATCACGATGATGGGAGAGAGTGTTGCTGTGGGGGGAAGTGGGGGGCGGGGGCGGTGGGGTTGAATGGGACCTCATATATATTTTTTAATGTAATTAAAAAATAATAATAATAAATAAATATTTTAAAAATAATAATAATAATAATAATAACCAAAAAACAGACAAAAAAAAAAAATAAATCCCCACTGGAAAAGCTGACCCATTTCTGGTATATTGCTTTCAGCAGCCCAGCAAAGTAAAACACCATCCCACAACAAGCACCTTGCATTGGTGTGGAACATTTGTTACAATTGATAATAACACTTTATTATACTACTTTTAAAAGATTTAGTTTATTCATTTCTCCCCACCCTCTCATTGTTTGCACTTCCTGTGTCTGTTCATCTTCCTGTTTCTTTAGAAGGCACCAGGAACCAAACCTAGGACTCTGATATCGGAAGGAGGCGCCTAATCGCTTAAGCCACCTCCATTCCCTGCTTTGTTGTGTCTCTCATTATGTTGTTTTATTCCTATGTCTCTCGTTGAGTCATCTTGTGTCATCTCGTTGCATCATCTTGTGTCAGCTTGCCACACCTGCCCATCACGCCAGCTTGCAGTCTTCTTTAGGAAGCACCAGGAACCAAACCGGGGACCTCCCATGTGGTAGACAGGACCTCAATCTCTTGAGCCACATCCACTTCCCAATTATACTATTTTTTTTATTGACTTTGTAATAATATTACATTAAAAATATATATGTGAGGTCCCATTCAACCCCACCCCCCCACCCCCCCTCTCCCCCCCCAACAACACTCGTTCCCATCATCATGACACATCCATTGGATTTGGTAAGTACATCTTTGGGCACCTCTGCACCTCATAGACAATGGTCCACATCATGGCCCATACTCTCCTCCATTCCATCCAGTGGGCCCTGTGAGGATCCACGATGTCCGGTGATCACCCCCAAGGTGCCATCCAGGGCAGCTCCACGTCCCAAATACGCCCCCACCTCTCATCTCTTCCTGCCCTTCCCCATACCCATCGTCCACCATGTCCACGTTTCCCAATCCAATGCCACCTCTTCTATGTGGACATTGGATTGGTTGTGTCCATTTCACCTCTATGTCAAGAGGAGGCTCAGATTCCACATGGATGCTGGCTGCCATCCTCCCATTTTCAGTTGTAATCGCTCTAGGCTCCATGGTGTGGTGATTGTCCTTCTTCAACTCCATCTTAGCTGAGTGTGGTAAGTCCAATAAATCAGATTGTAGGTGCTGGAGTCTGTTGAGGCTCAGGACCTGGCTATCACATTATCAGTCCAGAGATTCAAATCCCCTAACTATATCTTAAACCCCAACGTTAACTGCACCTCCAGCAGATTAGTATGAAAGTCTTATGAAGGGAGATCCCATCTGAGTCCAGATTCATCACACATAAACACCACTTCCAGAGAGGGACCATCTGCCCTGGTAGTAAACCCCATCGGCCATGACCATAACTCTCATGGGTCTCTTTAGCCTTCATAGGAACCAATATCTGGGGGTTGTATCTGCTTTATCTGTCTCTCTGACTCTGCTCAGTTGTGCATGAGGGCAATCCTTCTGCCAGCCTCCAGACTCTTTTTTAGAAACTCGTAGCCATATAAACTCATTTCTCCTTTCCATTTCCCCCTTACTTTAGGTCAAACAGCATTTTAAAGTCATGTTATTTTATGTAGACAGGGATATTCTGCTGATCCGCATTGAACCTTCCATATAAGGTCCTTTTCCAGTTGCATCATCAGTTGGTATTTGATAGTGGTCCCTCGTTGCCAGGGAGGCTCATCCCCGGGTGTCATGTCCCACACTGGAGGGAAGGCATTGCATTTACATGCTGAGTTTGGCTTCGAGACTGGCCACATTTGAGTAACATGAAGGCTGACAGGAGGAAATTCCCAGGCACAATGTTGCTCTAGGCCTTGTTCTTATTTTAGGTTTATCAGCTCACAAGCATAGTCATTAGCATCAGGGGCTCACTGTTGAACCCTCACTCCCTCCCGGTCCCCGCCGCTGTACCTGGGAGACTATCGCTGCTCCCCTAGGGACCACGACAGAGCACCACTGGCCAGGAACCCAGTACCCCCCCTGCTGGGTTTTTAATTGTTGCCACTATGAGTATATCCAATCATTACCATGCACCCTGGACATATGTTCTGTACAGCTCCCTGTCAGCCATATATCACCTGTCATTGGTATCCCATACCAGTATCCCTCCATTGCCATTGTTGAAACACTCTGTGATCCAGAACTCCCCGAAATTTGAAGCCCAATATAATGTCATGGTCCCTTACTAGGGAATGGCATATAGCGATGGGTTTAAAGGATAGATAAAGAACTTGGATAAAGTTAGATAAAGAACTTAGATAAAGAATGTTGACTTGAAAAAATTCCACATCCTATCCTTTTTCCCCCCCCCCCCCTCATTATTCAGCATTTCTTCGTAGGAGTCCTAGACCACAGCAATGCATATATATAATATACAGCACTCCCATACATCCACCACAACACCTTTTTCCTTCCACAGCGATACTCTTACACCCTATTCACATCATATTTACTTAAGGTGATGTACAGAGTCTGAGATATTAGCTTTCTAACATGGTAATATCTGTGCTTACATTATGGTGCATACTTTAGGATACACAGTTCTTTACATTTTTAGTTCTCCTATGTTTTACATTATGGTTTACATTATCAGTCTGTCGTCTCCTATATGTTATGGTGTAATATTACATGTTTTATATCCATCCTTGTGTACTCTCAAGAAACTCCTCCCTTGCCCCCCATTTACTTTGGTTCCACACATTTAACGTCCATTTTCCCTTCCACCTTGGTGCCCACATTGACAGCCAACCTCCGTTTCCTGAGGAGCCACTTCCAGAGATAGATGGAATAGTGTTTAGGGCCTAACTTGCTCATCTGCCCCAATGCCCTGGGAGCCATCCTTTCTCTCGAGGGATAGAGTTCCCTCTATTTGGTGGCATTAGTCCTCCCCAGGATGTGGGTCCACCCCCACTCTCACTACTTGGGATTCTACCCCATGGTGTCACCCACTCTGGCAGAATGAGCATTTAGACATTCCCCAGGAGCCCGTCCTGCATCAGACCCTCCCCTCCGAGCATTCTAAACAGGTAACCCTCTTTATTATATTTTGATATTATTTATACTATTTTTTTTAACAGTAGTTACCTTTGTTACAATTTATGAAAGATTATTAAAATAGTACTATTAACTACTTCCCATTGTTTACATTAGATGTATTTTTCTCATATCTTACTCTATTATTAACACCTCTTATTAGTCATACCTTTGTTATAATTTATGAAAGAGCATTCTTATATTTGTACTATTACCTATAGTCCATTATCTATGATAGTGTTCACTGTGTTATATAGTCTCTATATTTTATTTTTAAATTTTTATTCTAGTAACATATACAATCCAAAGTTTCCCCTTTTAACCACATTCATATATATAATGAAAATATTGTGCTACCATCACCACCATCCATTTCCAAACCTTACTCATAAACCAAAATAGAAATTCTGTACAAATTAATCATCAACTTCCCCTTCTCTAAATGCTGGCAACATATAATCTAGATTCTAACTTTATGAATTTGCTTATTACAATTAGTTCATACCAGTGAGATCATACAATATTTGTCCTTTTGTGCCTGGCTTATTTCACTCAATATAATGGCCTCAAGATTCATCCATGTTGTTGTATGCATCAGGACTTCATTCCTTTTTACAGCTGAATAATATTACATTGTATGTATATATCACATTTTGTTTATCCATTCATCGGCTGATGGGCACTTGGGTTGCTTCCATTTTTTGGCAATTGTGAATAGTGCTGCTGTGAAGATCAGTGTGAAAATTTTGTTTGAGTCCCTACTTTAAATTCTTCTGGGTATATACCTAGAAGTGAGATTGCTAGGTCATATAGTAATTCTATACTTTGCTTTCTGAGGAACTGACAAACTGTCTTCCACAGCAGCTGCACCATTTTACCTACCCACCAGCAATGAATGAGTGTTCCTATTTCTCCACATCCTCTCCAACACTTGGAGTTTTCTGTTTTTTCAATAGTAGCCATTCTAGTAGGTGTGAAATGATATCTCATTGTGGTTTTGATTTGCATTTCCCTAAGAGCTAGTGATGTTGACCATCTTTTCCTGTGCTTTTTAGCCATTTGTATATCCTCTTCAGCAAAATGTCTATTCAAGTCTTTTGCCCATATTTTAATTGGGTTGTTTGTCTTTTTATTGTTGAGTTGTAGGATTTCTTTATATATTCTAGACATTAAACCCTTATCACATATGTGACTTCCAAATGTTTTCTACCATTGAGTACTTTGTCTTTTCACTTTTGTGACAAAGTCCTTTAAGGCACAAAGTTTCTTATTTTGAGGAGGCCCCATTTATCTATTTTTTTCTTTCATTGCTTGTGCTTTGGGTGCAAAGTCTAAGAAACTGTTGTCTATAACAAGAGCCTGAAGATGGTTCCCTACATTTTCTTCTAGGAGTTTTATAGTCCTGGTTCTTATATTTAAGTCTTTGATCCATTTTCAGTTAATTCTTGTATATGGTGTGAGATAGGAGTCCTCTTTCATTCTTTTGCATATGGATATCCAATTCTCACAGCACCATTTGTTGAAGACAGTATTCTTTCCCAATTGAGTAGATTTGTCAGTCTTGTCAAAAATCAATTTGCCATAATAAAAAACGGCTCTAAATAAATGGAAGAACATTCTGTGCTCATGGATTGGAAGACTAAATATCTTTAAGATGTCAATTCTACCCAAAATGATATACAGATTCAATGTAATCCTGATAAAAATTCCAACAGCATTTTAAAAGAAGAAATGGGAAAACATAATTATCAAATTTCTTTGGAAGGGTAAGGGTTCCCGAATAGCCAGAAACATCTTAAAATGGAAGAGCAAAGTTGAAGGACTCTCACTTCTGGACTTTAAATCATATTACCTAGCTACAGTGGTCAAAACAGCATGATATTGTCATAAGGTAGACACATAGACCAATGAAACTGAATTGATGGTTTGGAAACAAACCCTCACATCTATGGTTAAGTGATTTTTTGACAAGGCTGTCAAACCCATCCATCTGGGGCAGAACATTCTAATCAACAAATGGTGCTGGGAGAAACTGGATATCCATATCCAAAAGAAAGAAAGAGGACCCCTATCTCACACCTTACACAAAAATTAACTCAAAATGGATCAAAGACCTAAATATAAAAACTAGAGCCATAAAGCTCCTAGAAGAAAATGTAGGGAAACATCTTCAAGACCCGGTGGAGGAAAGCGGATGTGGCTCAGGTGACAGGGCATCCCCTTACCATATGGGAGGATCCGGGTTTGATCCCTGGGACCTCCTGATGAAAAAGAAGAGAAAGCGTGCCTGCATGGTGAGCCAGTGTCCATGCAATGAGCCAAGTGCCCACACAGTGAGTTGAGCGCCCACGTGGCAAGCCAAGTGCCTGTGTGAGTGCCCATGTGGCAAGCCAGTGCCCGTGCAAGTGAGTCATGCAGCAAAATGATGACACAATAAAAGAGAGGTGAAGGGGAGAGTCAAGGTGAAGCGTAGCAGAGACCAGGGACTGAAGTGGCACAACTGACAGGGAAACTCTCTCCACAGCAGAGGTCCCCAGGATCGAATCCCAGTGAGTCTTAGAGGAGAAAGATGAGAAGAGAAGACAAAAAAGAGAAATAGATACAGAAGATCACACAGAAAATGGACACAGACAGCAGAAATAGCAGGGCAGGGCAGGGGGACAGGAAGAAAATGAAGAAAAAAAAAAGACCTGGTGGTAGGTGGTGGGTTCTTAAACCTTATGTTGAAAGCACGAGCAACGGAAGAAAAGAAAACATGGATAAATGGGATCTCCTCAAACTTAAACACTTTTTTGATTCAAAGGACTTCATCAAGAAGGTGAAAAGGCAGCCCATTCGATGGGAGAAAATATTTGGAAAACACATATCCTATAAGAGTTTGATTTCCATTCTATATAAAGAGATCATACAACTCAACAATAAAAGAGCAAGCAATCCAGTTGAAAAATGGGCAAGGGGACTCCCATATACCCAACGTCCTCCCCCTTTTCCCTACTCCCCTATTAATAAAATTTTTCATGCGGATGGTACATTTGTTACAATTGATGTACAAATATTGAAGTATTGCTACTAACCGTGATCAATGGTTTACATTGTGCTTTACATTTTGGATCATATACTTTCATAAATTTTGCTGAAATTTAAAATGTACTTTATCCATTATTGCAAGATCATGCAGAACAATTCTAACACCTAAAACTGCCCTATGTTTCATCTATTCTATTCTTCCCTCTCCCTCCCCTCAGAACCTATGGTGACCAAGTTTCACTTTTTGAAAAATAAGATTCATAGTTACTTGCAATAATTTTAAGGGCTTGACATATTTGTCTGTTTTCTTTCATTAGGCACTGCCTATGTTCTTGAGAGACTTTTACCCCTATATTTGAGATCATAGCATGACTCCCCAGGATGGGAATTTAATATTTTTTTGTTTATTGTGTGGGTCTCCACCCAGTGATGAGGTGGGGGAGAGGGAAAAATAGTTGTAATATGGGGGCATTTTCGAGCATTGGAATTGTCCTGCATGATGTTGCAATGATGGATACAGGCCATTTATATATTTTGTCATAACTTACAAAATCGCATGGGACAGAGTGTAAACTATAATGTAAAATACAATCTACAGCTAGTGGCAATGCTTCAATATGTGCTCATAAATTTTAACCAATGTATCACACTAATGAAGGATGTTGGGAGGAGGAGGAGTGGGGTATATGGGAATCTCCTACATTTTTTATGTAACATAAAGTTTCTTTGAAAAATAAAAAATAAATTTAAAGTGGGTAAAAGACTTAAGCAGACATTTCTCCCAAGAGGAAATACAAATGGCCAAAAAGCACATGAAAAAATGTTCAATATCACTAGCTATTAGGGAATTGCAAATCAAAACAACAATGAGATATCATCTCAAACTGCATAGAATGGCCTTTATTTATATATTTTTTAAAAAAACAGAAAACAATAAGTGCTGGAGAGGATGTGGAGAAATAGGAACACTCTGGTGCAGCCTCTGTGAAAGACAGTTTGTCTGTTCCTCAGGAAGCTAAATATAGAACTGCCATATGATCCAGCAATTCCTCTACTAGGAATATATCCAGAAGAACCGAAAACTGTGACACAAACAGACTGATGTTCATAGTGGTGTTATTCACAATTGTCAAAAAGATGGAAACAACCCACGTGTCCATCAACTGATGAATGGATAAACAAAATGTGGTGCATACATACAATGGAATACTTTGCTGCTGTAAGAAGAAATGAAATTGGGACACTTACAATAACATGGATGAACCTTGAAGACGTTATGTTAAGTGAAATAAGCCAGATGCAAAAGAACAAATATTGCATGGTCTCACTAATATGAACTAAATAAGAAGAATAAATGAACGGAGTTAAAACCTAGAGTAAAGGTTATTAGGAGATAAGAGGGCTGAGAAGGTGCACTGATGCTTGATGTATGTGGAAGTTTTAATTAACTTGACTGTAAAGTGTGGAAATGGAAAGAGTTGATGGTAACACATTATAAAGAGTAGAACTAACAGCTGATTTATAAATGGGATTGTGGCTCAAAAGTCTAGTCTAGGGATATAAATGTCAATTGAAAGAAAGCTAAATTTAAAAATTTGCTAAAAAAAAGAAAGAAAGCTAGAAAATAGTCTAGGGACTGAATAACATAGTGAACCCAAATGTGCATGAGAATTGTGGTTAATAGTACAACAGCAAGAATGTTCTTCTATGATCTAGAACAAATGTACATCACTATTGCAAGGTGGTAAGAATGTGGAGGAGTACAGAAAATATAATCAATATAACCTATGGATTATAGTCAACAGCAATACTGTAATATTCTTGACTCAATGCCAAAGATGTTCTGTAGTAATAATAAGGGGTTATGGAAAAAATATACCAAATGTATGCTATGGACCATACTTAGTGGTAATAGTCTGATATTATCTCATAATCTATAACAAATGTTCCACAACAATGTAGTGTGTTGGTGGAGGGGTGTTGTATGGGAATTCCACACATGTGCGTGATTGTTTTGTAAGCTCACAACTTTACTAATAAAAATAAATTTTTAAAAAATCAATTGGTCATAGATATAAAGGTCTATTTCTGAACTCTCAATTTTATTCCGTTGGTCAATATATCTATCCTTATGCCAGTACCATGCTGTGATTTTTTTGTGACGTGTCTGTTTATTTAAACAGGTTGTTAAAGGCCCCACCATGGAGCAGAAACTAAGTAGCTAGGAGCTGTGGTGCTGAACAGAGCCGGGATGTCTACGTATCAGAAGGTAGAAGGAACTCAGTAGAGCAGCCAAAGCATCATCAGGGACAGGGTGAACAGGAGAGGCCCAGCCTATGGGGTCCAGTCCCACTCATGGTCTTAGCATAGAACCTAGTCACCTCCTTGTTGGGGCTGCCCTGGGCCAGGTCTAATCACCATCTGGATGCAGCAGCTGCTCCAAAAGCTATAGTTCCTGACTTTGTAGGAGTGACTTCAGATTTCATTGCAGAAAGAAGCAGGTGTGGGGAAGTAGAAATTGAAGGGGCGGTGGCCAGCTCTAACTGGGCACTGGTTATACCCTAAGGTCCAGTTCCAGCCCATGTACCAGTTGCTCTTGCAGGTGTAGGAGGTTTGGCAGTCCTCCCACCAGCACTGACAGCCCTCTTTGCGTAGGGGCATGTTCAGGATCTGCTCTTTGTGTCACCTCTGTCCCACCTTCTGGATCCAGGGCCCCAAGCTAGGGGAGCACTCATAGAGGCAGGTGTCTTGGTTGAAGTGCCATTTGCAGGCAGGTGCCATCTTGCCTCTGTGGTCCCAGTTGAATCTGTCAGGTAGAAGATGTCCTTACGGGCCTCATGGCTGGAGGTGACAGAACAGCAGGCTTTCTTCTTCCAGGGACTGCACTCCTCCTGCAACTTGTCTTCAAGGCTTGGCTTTTCCTTGTGGCGCTTGGCACCCATGCAGATGTTGAGAAATTTAGTCCTGGCCCATGTAGTCCTGGGCTGGGCAACACGTACTACAGTCACTGACACGGGAAGGAACAGCAGTTGTGTTGTCATCTGTGGCGCAGCATCTGTCCTTGAAGGAAGCGCTGTGGTCAGTGGCACCAAGGAAAAAGTGAGGCTTCAAATTATGGGAATAGCCCCAGGTGGTGGAGCCTGGACAGTGAAGGCTAGAGCAGGTCACACCCCATCCAGCCACAGTGAGGTGTAGGATTAGACACTGCCCCTTCATTGTCAGTGATGAGGCTCCTTGAGCCTAGGCATTGGATTGGGAAAGTTAGCAGAGGGGGCTCCCTTGCCCCTCCCCGAGACCTGAGTCCATCCACTACCATGCTCTTTGGACCACAGTGGCTTAACACTATGTTTTAAAGCCAGGAAGTGTGAGTCCTCCAAATTCATTCTTCTTTTTCAAGATGTTTTTGACTATTTGGGAACCTTACCCTTCCAAATAAATTTGATAATTGGCTTTTCCATTTCTGCAAAGTAGGCTGTTGGAATTTTGATTGGGATTGCATTGAGTGCATAGATCATTTTAGGTAGAATCGACATCTTAACAATATCTAGTCTTCTAACACAGGAACACAGAATGTCCTTCCATTTACTTAGGTCTTCTCTGACGTCTTTTAGCGCTGGCTAGAACTTCTAATACAATGTTGAATAACAGTGGTGACAGTGGACATCCTTGTCTTGTTCTAGATCTTAAAAGGAAAGCTTTCAGTCTTTCACCATTGAGTACAATATTAGCTGTGGGATTTTCAAACATGCCCTTTATCATGTTGAGGAAGTTTCCTTCTATTCCTATTTTTCTAAATGTTTTTATAAAGAAAGGATGCTGGATTTTGTCAAATGCCTTTTCTGTGTCAATGGAGATGATCCTATGGTTTTCCCTCTTCATTTTGTTAATTGATTTTCTTATGTTGAACAATGCTTGACTACCTGTGATAAAACTCACTTGGTTATGGTGTATAATTCTTTTAAGTTTTGTTGTATTTGGTTTGCAAGTATTTTGTTGAGGATTTTTGCATCTATATTCATAAGAGAAATTGATCTATAATTTTCTTGTATCTTTATCTGGCTTTGTTCTGAGGGTGACATTGGCTTCATAGAATGAGTTAGATAGTGTAGCAGTTTTATATTATTGATGAATTCCAGAAAGAAATATTGGATTATGTTTGTAAACTGGTCTTTTCTGGCATATTAGAGTGTATTAGAATTGGAGATTTTGCTTTTACTTGATTAAATAATGATTAAGGCTTTGATGGGGCCACATCAGTAGGACATTGAGTCCCTGCCCCCTTTGTGAGTGGGGACTCACAGAGAAAGGAGGTTGGAGTTTTGAGATGGAGCCCAGGAAGTAAATACAGGAGAAGAACACAGAGGAATAGAGACAATGCCACAGACATGGCAGAGGCACCTGGAAAGAGCAACAAGTCATTTGCCTAATAGTCTACAGATGACCTTATGGAGAGACGCAAGTCTGAGCCCAGAGAGATTCGAGCCATGGGGAGAGAGACAAAGCCTAGAAAGCCTAATGGCCTACAGCTGATACTGGAAGAAGATGGGACCACAGAACCTTAAAAGGAAGAGGAAGGCTGAACATCTGCAGCCATCTTGCTCCAATAGGTAGCAAAAGACTTTCATGAGGGAAGTAACTTATGCTTTATGGACTGGGTAATGGTAAGCTTCTACCCCAAATAAATACCCTTTATAAAAGCCAACAGATTTCTGGTATTTTGCATCATCACCCCTTTGGCTGACTAATAAAAATAGTATTCCCCCCTGTTCAATTTTTTGGAAGAGGTTGAGTGGGACTGCTATTAATTTTTCTTGGAATGATTGGTAGAATTCACTTATGAAGCTATCTGGTCCTGAGCTTTTCTTTTTGGGGAGTTTTTTGATGACAGATTCAATCCGTTTACTTGAATTGGTCTGTTGAGGTCTTCTATTTCTTCAAGAGTCAGTGTAGGTTGTTCATATTTTTCTAGGAATTTGTCCATTTCATCTAGGTTGTCTAATTTGTTGGCATACCATTGTTCATAGTATCCTCTTATGATCCTTTCTACTTCTCTGCAGTCATTAATAATGCCCCCTTCTCATTTCTGATTTTATTTATTTACATCTTCTTTTTCTCTTTGCCAGTCTAGCTAAGGGTTTGTCAGTTTTATTGATCTTCTCAAAGAACTAACTTTTGGTTTTGTTAATTTTATTGTTTTTTTATTCTCAATTTCATTTATTTTCGGTTCCAATCTTTAGTATGTCTTTCCTCCTTCTTTGGAATTAGTTTGCTGCTCTTTTTCCAGTTTCTTCAGGTGTTCAGTGAGGTCTTTGATTTTAGCTCTTTCTTCTTTTTTAATGTAAGCATTTAGGGATATAAATTTCCCCCTTATGACTGCCTTTGCTGCATCTCATAATTTTGATACATTATATTCTCATTTTCGTTCATCTCAAGATATTTACTGATATGCCTTGCAATTTCTTCTTTGACCCACTGATTGTTTGAGTGTTTTATTTAGCTTCCATAATTTGTGGATTTTCCACTTCTCCACCTGCTATTGATTTCCAGCTTCATTCCATTATGGTCAGAGAAGATACTTTGTAAATTTATTGAGACTTTTTTTGTGAACCAACATATGGTCTATCCTGGAAAATGAGCCACATGCACTTGAGAAGAATGTATATCCTGCTCTTTCAGGGTGCAATGTTCTGTATATGTCTGTTAGGTCTGATTTTATCTTATTGTTCAAGTTCTCTGTTTCCTTATTGATCTCTGTCTAGATATTCTAACTAGTAACAAGAATGGTGTATTGAAGTTTCAATATTGTAGAGGTATCTATTTCTCCTTTCAGTTTTGACGGTGTTTGCCTCATGTATTTTGGAGCACTATGGTTAGGTTCATAAATATTTATGATTGTTATTCTTGATGGAGTACCCCTTTATTAACATATAGTATACTTCTTTGTCTCTTATAACAGCTTTTGACTTAAAGTCTATTTTGTCCTATATTAGTATAGCAACTGCAGCTCCTTCTAGGTTACTATTTGCATGGAATATATTTTTCCAGCCTTTTACATCCAACCAACTTATGTCTTTGAGTCTAAGATGAGTCTCTTGTAAACAACATATAGTTGAATCCTGCTTTTTTATCCATTATGCCAACCTGTGTCTTTTTATTGGGGAGTTTAATCTATTATTAATATTCAGTGTAATTACTCTGAAGGCAGTACTTCAGCCATTTGTCCCACAGTTTTTATATGTCACAAATTTTTCGTCTCTCTCTTCCCTTATTGCAGCCTCCTTTTCTGTGTAGTTGATCTTTTGTGATGTACCTGACTGATATGTTCTCATTTCTGTATCTGTATATTTTAAAAATACTTTCTTTGTGGTTACCCAGGGTTTATATTGCACAACCAACATCTATAACCTATTAATTTGAAAAGATAACAACTTAGCTTCAATAGCATACCTATTCTCTGAATCTTAATTTCTTCACACTACTCCAAGTCATTCTCTCCTATCTTTTCCTTTCAACCTGCAGAACGCCCTTTAGTAATTGTTGTAAGGCAGGTCTTTTGTTGAATATTTTAATTCTCCCTCATTTTTGAAGGACAGTTTTGCCAGAAAAAGAATTTTTGGCAGACAGTTTTTCCCTTTCAGTGCCTTAAATATATCATACCACTGCCTCTTCTCCTCCATGGTTTCTGATGAGAAATTGGCACTGTCTTTTTTAAAAAAAAAGATTTATTTACTTATTATTTATTTCTCTCCCCGTCCCCTCACTCCCCCCATTGTCTGCTCTCTGTGTCCATTCGCTGTGTGTTCTTCTGTGACCGCTTCTATCCTTATCAGTGGCATGGGGAATCTGTGTTTCTTTTTGTCACATCATCTTGTTGAGTGAGCTCTCCGTGTGTGCGGCGCCATTCTTGGGCAGGCTGCACTTACTTCCACGCTGGGCGGCTCTCCTTACGGGGTGCACTCCTTGCATGTGGGGCTCCCTTATGTCGGGGACACCCCTGCATGGCAGGGCACTCCGTGCGCCTATCAGAACTGCACATGGGCCAGCTCCACACAGGTCAAGGAGGCCCGGGGTTTGAACTGAGGACCTCCCATGTGATAGACGGACGCCCTATCCATTGGGTCAAGTCCACTTCCTGGCACTTAGTTTTATTAAGGAACTCTTGTATGTGATGAGCTGCTTTTTTCTTGCTGCTTTCAAAATTCTCCTGTTATCTTTGGCATTTGACATTCTGATTAATTTATGTCTCAGATTAGGTCTATTGGGATTTATTCTGTTTTTAGTGCATTGTGTTTCTTGAACCTGTATATTTGTGTCTTTCATAAGAGTTGAAAAAAATTGGCCTTTATTTCCTCAAATACTCTTTCTGCTCCTTTTCCCTTCTCTTCTCCTTCTGGGACACCCATGATGCATATATTTGTGCACTTCATGGTGTCACTCAAATTCCTGAAACACTGCTCAATTTTTTCCCCATTCTTTTCTTTATCTGTTCTTCTGACTGAATGGCTTTGATTGCCCTGTCTTCTAGTTTGCGGATTCTTTCTTTTGTCTGTTGAAATCTGCTGTTGTATGCCTTTAGTGTCTTTTTAAAAAAAGATTTGTTTATTTACTTATTTCTCACCACCCCCTCATTGTTTGCATTTGCTGTGTCTGTTCATCTTGTTTCTTTAGGAGGCACTGGGAGCTGAACCCGGGACCTCTGATGTGGGAGGGAGGCACCCAATTGCTTGAGCCACCTCTGTTCCCTTCTTTGTGGTGTCTCTCATTATGCTTTTCTTCTTGTGTCTCTTTGTGTCATCTTGTTGTATCAGCTTGCTGCACCTGCCCGTCACACCAGCTCGCTGTCTTCTTTATTTATTTATTTTTTTTTAAAGATTTATTTATTTATTTAATTTCCCCCCTCCCCTGGTTGTCTGTTCTTGGTGTCTATTTGTTGCGTCTTGTTTCTTTGTCTGCTTTTGTTTCTTTGTCCGCTTCTGTTGTCGTCAGCGGCACGGGAAGTGTGGGCGGCGCCATTCCTGGGCAGGCTGCTCTTTCTTTTCACGCTGGGCGGCTTTCCTCACGGGCGCACTCCTTGCGCGTGGGGCTCCCCCACGCGGGGGACACCCTGCGTGGCAGGGCACTCCTTGCGCGCATCAGCACTGCGCATGGCCAGCTCCACACGGGTCGAGGAGGCCCGGGGTTTGAACCGCGGACCTCCCATATGGTAGACGGACGCCCTAACCACTGGGCCAAAGTCCGTTTCCCTCGCTGTCTTCTTTAAAAGGCACTGGGAACTGAACCACAGACCTCCCATGTAGTAGGTGGGAGCTCAATCACTTGAGCAATATCAACTTCCCTCTAGTATCTTTTTAATTACTACTAGCATGTCTTTCATCCCCATACTTTCTGTTTCTTTTAATATTTTCAAATTCTTCTTTATGCTCGTACATTGTCTTCTTAATATCCTTTAGCTCTTTATGCATATTTTCCTTCATCTTCTTGAATTGATTTAGCAGATTTGCCTGAACTTCTTCGATTAGTTGTTCCAAATTTTGTATCTCCTCTGAAGTTTTAATTTGTTCTCTTGACTGACCCATATCTTTCTATTTCTTAGTATGATTCGTAATGATATCTAGACATCTGATTATCTTGAGTTAACTCTGAAGGTCAGTTTCTCCATCTTGTCTATGGTTTTATTGTTGATTGGCATTGTGTTAAGACTCTTGATTGATATTTGTCCAACTTATTCTGGATCTTTAGAATAGCCCAAGTTTAACTGATCGGATTTTCTCAGCTCTTCATCTGATTCTTGCTCTGGATATGCAGTACAATTTTTAAGATTGCAATTTTTGTTTAATTGTTTCACCTCCAGGTGAAAACTTCCTTTCCTCTGTTCCTTCTCCAGGAATCTTGATCTGTTCTTTCCCTTACTCAGTGCCCCTTTTTCCTTAATTTTTCAATTCTGGGACCTTCCAGTCTGACAGAAGTTCAGTTTAACACACACACACACACACCTTTTTTCTCTCTCTGTCTCTGTGGCTTTTCTTCCTCCAGTTTCTTCCCTATTAGGTTATCCCACCTCAGGGAGCCAGATGAGGTGAATCCAGAAAGGTAGGTAACTCGAGAAAACTCCATTTTGTAGTGACAAGGTTACTTTCACAGAACAAACCAGAAACTTTGAATTCCAAATGTCTTATAAGACCCCTTGGTTAGAAATAACATTTTCAAAGACACTTTAAGAGACTAGAAAATCATCTTCTCCTTTTTACATTTCTGATACTTCTTACACCAAACATTAGGAGTGTCTGTAGTTTTCAAGACCAAATGGTGGAATTTTGTTATTTAGAAATGAGAGAAACTGAGACAGATCCAAGAAGCTTAAATTTTTTTATGAAGAGGAACCAGCAAGATTGCAGTGGAGTAAGACCCTCCTAGACTCAGCTCCTTCTACAGGGCAGTTAGTAAACACCCAGAGCTCTCTGGAGCTAGCTGAAGCACCTGTTTGGGGGCTCCAGGAGGCCAGAAGAGCAACCTGCCACATCCTTGAAGGAGTAGAAGGAGGAGACTGCTCATCTGCCGAGAAGACTTCTAAGTAGAGGCTCCACGACCCGGAGGCCAGTGCCCATCCTCCACTGGAGGCACAAGCCACCTCGGGAGCTATTCCACAGCTGGAATTGAAAGCTCCACTTATCCAAAACGAGGGAGGAAGAGATGGTTGGGTACCAATTTCAGCTACTGAGGAGCAAATTCAGTGGACTACAGTATAATCCTGAGAACAGCTAAAGTTTGAGCCTGTCTAGGTCAGAAAGAGGCTGGGAGCCACCATCTTGACTCCATGCCTGGCACGAGGGGAAGCGGGGAGGACTGAGGATCCCAGTGCTGGTGTGAACCGGCTTTTTTCCATCCAGGTCAGATTGCAGCTCAAGCCTAGGCCCCAGTGCCACCTCCAGCAGGGGGAAGGTGCGGGGACCTGAGCCAGCCTCTTGGGGAAATTACCAGCCAAGCCGCAGAGGCCAGTGATTATCCTACTGTGGTGGCACAAGCAGCCCCAGAGGCTATTCAGTGCTTGGAATTGGAAGCTCCATTTCCTAGAGACAGGGGAGGAGGAGACAGTTGATTGCTGATTTCGGCTACTGATTGGTAACCTCGGCTGGCTAAGAGATAACCCTGGGAACAGCTGGGGTGGGAACCAGCCAAAGTCAGAAAGAAGCCAGTGGCTGCCATTCTGACTCCGCCCCCAGCCTGAGGGGAAACTGGGCTGACTGAAAATCACAGTGACAGGGAGGAGCCAGTTTCTTTCACCCAGATCAGCCTGCAGCCCTAGCCTAGGCTTCAGCCCTGCCTCTGGCAGGCAGGAGGCAGGCGGGCCCTGCACCAGCCTATCCAGGTAACGTTGGGTAACTTTGGCTGCCACAAACTGAATAATCTGAAGTCTACAGGGTCAACTGCAGTCATCTTGGATCTGTACTGCATAGATTGCTGCCCACACCTGCAGCTCCATCCTTGCCCCAGGCAGGGGAGAAAGGGGTGTGAAGCTTCATCAGTCTCTCTGGGCAACCACAGCCTAGGCCTGCACGACTTGGATTATTCCACACTAATGTAACTCTCTCCCTACCTCTGGGAAAGGAGAAAGTTGGGAGAAGCTTCATTGGTCCCTGGGCAATGAGGGCAGTTTGAATCTCCACAGTTTATAGCACCAATTATATCCTTGGCTCCTACTGCACAACCAGCAAGGGAGAAAGAGCAGGAAGTCCTAAACTAAAGAGAAAAACTACACCCAGAATAAATACTAAGCCAGATGCCAAGACACCAAACAAAAATTACAAGCAACGCCAAGAAACAGGAAGATATGGCCCAGTTAAAGAAACAAGGTAAGCCTCCAGATGACATAAAGGAATTGAGACAACTAATCATAGATGTTCAAACAAGTCTCCCTAATAAATTCAATGAGCTGGCTAAAGAGATCAAGGATATAAGAAGACACTGAATGAGCATAAAGAAGAATTTGAAAGCATACATAGAAAAATAGCAGATCTTATGGGAATGAAAGACACAATAAGTGAAATAAAAAAACATTGGAATCATATAATAACAGATTTGAGGAAGCAGGAGAAAGGATTGGTGAGCTTGAAGAAATGGCCTCTGAAAGTGAACATACAAAAGAACAGATGAAGAAAAGAATAGAAAAAATTGAACTACGACTCAGAGAACTAAACAACAGCAAGAGATGTGCAAACAAACATGACATGGGTGTCCCAGAAGGAGAAGAGAAGGCAAAAGAAGCAGAAGAAATATTTAAAGAAATAATGTTAGAAAATTTCCCAACCATATTGAAACATAGATATCCATGTCCAAGAAGCACAACGTACTCCCATCCAAAAAAAATCTGAATAGACCAACTCTGAGACACATACTAATCAGAATGTCAAATGCCAAAGACAAGGAAAGAATTCTGAGAACAGCAAGAGAAAAGCAATGAATAACAGATAAGGGATACCCAATAAGATTAAGTGCTGATTTCTCACCAGAAACCATGGAGGCAAGAAGACAGTGGTCTGATATGTTTAAGATACTTTGAGAGAAAAACTTTTAGTCAAGAATTTTATATCCAGCAAGACTGTCTTTCAAAAATGAGGGCAACAAAAAATTGGGGGGAGGAAGGGGCAACATATGAACATAGGAGAGTGTCAGGTGTTGGTTGAGAGTAAAATGCTGAGAAAATCGTATCAAAATATAATTAGGAGGGTTACCTGTTTAGGATGCTCGGAGGGGATGGTCTGACGTGGGACGGACTCCTGGGGAATGTCTGAATGCTCATTTTGCCAGGGTGGGCTGTATCATTGGGTAGAGACCCAAGTAGTGAGAGTGGGGGTGGACCCACATCCTGGGGAGGACTAATGCCATCAAATAGAGGGAACTGTATCTCTCGAGAGAAAGGGTGGCTCCCAGGGCATTAGGGCAGTTGAGCAAGTCAGGCCCTGAACACTGTTGCAAGTATCTCTGGACGTGGCTCCTTGGGAAATGGAGATTGGCTGTCGCTGTGGGCCCCAAGGGGAGGGGAAAATGGATGTTGAATGGATGGAACCAAGGTAAATGTGGGGGTAAGAGAGGAGTTTCGCGAGAGTACACAAGGATGGATATAAAACATGTAATATTAGACCAAAAAAATATAGGGTACGACAGACTAATAATGTAAACCATAATGTAAAACATAGGATAACTTAAAATTTAGAAAACTGTATATCCTAAAGTATGGACCACAATGTAAGCACAGATGTCAGCTTGTTTGAAAGCTATTGTTGCAGAGTCTGTACATCAGTTTAAGTAAATATGATATGAATAAGTTATAAGATTATCTCTGTGGAAGGGAAAAGGTTTTATGATGGATATGTGGGAGTACTGTATATTGTATATATGAATTACTGTGATCTAAGGCTCTTGTGAAGAGAAGCTCAATAATTAGGAAAAAAGAAAAGAAAAAGATAGGATGTAGAATTTTTCCAAATCAATACGTATTCTAGATCTAACCTTTAAACTCATCGCTATATTCCATTTTACTAGTAAGGGAACCTGACATTATATTGGGCTTCACTTTTCAGGAAGTTTAGGATCACAGAGTGGTTCAACAATGGTGGCGGAGGAATACTGGTATGGGATGTTATTGACAGGCGATATATGGTTGACAGGGAGTTATACAGGGCATACGTCCAGGGTGCATGGTAATGTTTGGATATACTCATAGTGGCAACAATTAAAAAGAACAGCTGGGGGGGTACTGGGTTCCTGGCCAGGGGTGCTCTGTCGTGGTCCCTAGGGGAGCAGTGGCAGTCCCCCAGGTGCAGCGGTAAGAAACTAGGAAGGAATGAGGGTCCAACAGTGAGCCCCTAATACTAATGACTATGCTTGTGAGCCTATACGCCTGAAATAAGAACAAGGCCTAGAGCAGCACTGTGCCTGGGAGTTTCCTCCTGACAGCCTTCATGTTACTCAAATGTGGCCAGTCTCAAAGCCAAACTCAGCATGTAGATGCAGTGCATTCCTCCCAGCATGGGACATGATACCCGGGGATGAGCCTCCCTGGCACCGAGGGATCACTACCAAATACCAGCTGATGATGCAACTAGAAAATGACCTTGAATTAAAGGTTCAACGCGGACCAGCAGAATATCCCTGTCTACATATAATAACAGGAGTTTAAAATGCTGTTTGACCTAATGTAAGGGGGAAATGGAAAGGAGAAATTAGTTTATTTGGCTATGAGTCTCTAAAAAAAGAGTCTGGAGGTTGTCAGAAGGATTGCCCTTATGCACACCTGAGCAGAGTCTCAGAGACAGATAAAGTAGATACAACCCCAGGTATTGGTTCTTTTGAGGGCTAAAGAGACCCACGGGTTCTATGGTCATGGCAGATGGGGTTCACTGCCATGTCAGTTGGCCCTTCTTTGGAGCCGGTGTTTCTGCGTGATGGAACTGGACTCAGATGGGATCTCTTTTCACAAGCCTTTCATGCTGCTTTACTGGAATTGTGGTTGGTGCTGGGGTTAAAGATATATCTAGGGGATTTGAATCTCTGGACTGACAATATGATAGCCAGGCCCTGAGCCTCAACAGAATTCAACTCCTACACTCTGATTTATTGGACTTACCCCACTCAGCTAACATGGAGTTGAAGAATGTCAACCACCACACCATGGAGCCTAGAGTGCCTACAATTGAAAGCAGGAGGATTGTATCCAGTATACATGTGGAATCTAAGCCTCCTCTTGACATAGATGTGCAATGGACACAACCAATCCAAGGTCCACAGAGAAAATGTGGCATTGGTGTGGGAAAAGTGGCCATGGTGGCTGCTGGGTGCGGGGAATGGGAGGAAGAGATGAGATGTGGAGGTGTTTTCGGGACTTGGAGTTGTCCTGGGTGGTGCTTCACGGACAATTATGGGACATTGTAGATCCCCCCAGGGCCCACTGGATGGAACGTGGGAGAGTATGGGCAATGATGTGGACCATTGACCATGAGGTGCAGCGATGCCCAGAGATACACTCACCAGATGCAATGGATGTGTCATGATGATGGGAGAGAGTGTTGTTGTGGGGGGAGTGGGGTGTGGGGGCGGTGGGGTTGAATGGGACTTCATATTTTTTGAATGTAATATTTTTTAAAAATGAATAATAAAAAAAGAGAATAATATAAAAATATACTATCATCAATTGTAAAAAATGTTTCACTCCAATGCAACATGGTGATGGTGGGGAGATATATGGGAATTCTTATTTTGCGTATGATTGTTCTGTGAACTCACTTCTCTAATAAAGAAAAAAACTGAATAAAAAGAAAAAAAATGAGGGCAAGATTAGAATATTTACAGATAAACAGAAACTGAGAGAATTTCTAAGCAAGAGACCAGAATTTCAGGAAGTACTAAAGGGTGTGCTAGAGCCTGAAAAGAAAAGACAGGAGAGAGAGGCCTGGAAGAGAGTCTAGAAATGAAGAGTATATCAATAAAAGTAACTAAAAGTGTCAAAGAGTGGTGAAAATAAAATATGACAGGTAAAACTCAAATAGGAATAAACTTAACCAATGATGTAAAGTACTTATATTCAGAAAACTGCAACCCAATGTTAAAAGGAATCAAAAAAGTCCTAAATAACTGGAAGAACATTCCATGCTCATGGATTGGAAGACTCGATATCATTAAGATGTCAATTCTACTCAGATTGATATATGGATTCAATGCAACCCTGATAAAAATTCCACCATCATTTTTTTAAAAAATTGAAAACATAATTATCAAATTTATTTTGAAGGGTAAAGGGTCCTGAATAGCCAGAAACATCATAAAAGGAAAAGCAAACCCTCATCTCCGGACTTTACATCATACTAGTGGTAAAAACAACATGGTACTGGCATAAAGACTGACACATAGACCATTGGAACCAAACTGATGGCTCAGAAACAGTCCCTCACATGTATGGTCAAGTGATTTTTGACTAGCCAGTCAAAGTTACACAGTTCAGGCAGAAGAGTCCATTCAGCAAAATGGTGCTGAAAGAACTGGGTCTCCATAGCTGAAAGAAGGAAGGAGGACCTCTATCTCACACCTTATCCAAAAATTAACTCAAAATGGATCAAAAACCTAAAAATAAAAGCAAGAACCATAAAACTTCTAGAAGAAATTGTAGGAAAATATCTTCAAGACCTGGTGGTAGGTGGTGGATTCTTAATGGAGATAAGAGAAGGACTGAGATGGACTAATGATGTTTAAAGTATGTAGAAGTTTTAATTAGCTTTACTGTAAAAGTGTGGAAATGAATAGAATGGATGGTAACAAATAGTGAGTAATAGCTGGTTTATAAATGGGGATGTGGCTGAAAATGGTAGTCTAGGGATGTAAGTGTCAATTGACAGAATGCTAGAGAGTAATCTAGGAACTAAATACTGCAGGGTGTTGGGAACGAATGGGAAATATACAACTGGAATGACCTATGGACTGTGTTTAGCAGTAATAATATAATATTCTTGCATCTTACTTGTACTTGTTGTACAAGTAAGATGTACTTGTTGATAATGATGTACTTGTTGATAATGTGGCAGTATGGAAAATGTGAGCCAAATGTGTACTATGGGCATGTAACAATCAGATGATAATATCTTATCTGTAACAAATGTTCCACCACAGTGTGGTGTGTTGATAGAGGGGTGTTGTTTGGGAATTTTGCACATGTGCATGATTGTTTTGTAAGTTTACAACTTCTGTCATAAAAAATATATTTAAAAAACAATAATAGGGTGGGTTGGGAGGAAAACACACCAAATGTAAGATAAGGACTATGATTTGTAGTAAGATTTTGACAATATTCTTTTGTAATTTGTAACAAACATCTCACGACAATGCAAGGTGTTGGTGGAGGGTTGAAGTATGGGACCCCTGTATGATGATATACATGTTTGCTTTGTAGGTTCCCAACTTTTACTACACACTTAATTGTTTACGTATGTTCATATTTAAATGATATAAAGATAGTAATAATAGGGAGGGTTGGGGGAAAACACTTTGGTTAGTAGTCATATTTTGACAATGCTCTTTAATCATTAGTTAAAAAGGTTTAACAACAATGTAAGGTGTTGGTGGTAGGGTGAGGTATGAGAGTCCTGTATGATGTTATATATGTTTGTTTTGTAAGTTCACAACTATTACTATACACTTATTGTTTATATATGTTTGTTTGTGGGTGATATAGTTCAATAAATTAATTTTTAACAATTTTTTATGAACGAGAAAGAGGCAAAATAAGATTACAAGCAATTGGGATAGAGACAGGTAATGTTTTCCATCTACAATATAAATCTTTAAAAATAACGATGAATATTTTATTCCTGAATTGTTATATTGGCACTCCATTTACCACCAGTCCTTAGTGCTATTTGCTATGAAATTTTGTCAAATAGTTTTGGGAAACCATTAAAATGTACCTGTTTGATCCAAAAGATGGGCAGCGATGCCTCTGATACACCAATGGAGCTTTAGCTGAACAAAGAAAAAAATAAGTCTTTCAAGTACAAAAGTGGATAATTTTGTCCCTGAAGGGAGAAAAGGGACCAAAATGACAGAGGAATAAATCAGAGTTGCACACCTAAATGCAAAATCAGGTATAAGGCTGAATCAAGAGGCTTGCAAAACTAGCTGCAAAGTATGTAACAAATATTTGTCAGGATCTGGGATTTTCCCCCAATTATAAACTAATAAGAGCCTATTACCATTTCATGGAGGCTAGTAACACATCAAGCATCATGAACATCAGCATATTTGCATTGGTTCCCCATGTCCCCAAGTCCCACAAAAGACCATGCAGAGGAGCCCAAGTGGACACTCTGAGCACAGTATGCTTTTAGCCTCACAGCCAAGGAACACTGGCCTTGGGGAATTTACATCTTTTATAGTAAGCCTGCTCTTTGTCCCAGAAAGAGATATTACTTCGTCCCTAAAGGCAGATCGCTCTCTACAAATATAGCTCTGAGAAATGGTCCAAATAAAAAGTAGTCAGAGACTCGCTTTCTTGGCATACCCACAAAAGCACTCAGAAATGCTCAAGGCCTTGGAAGACTGCGTTTCCCAACAATATTACACCCAGAGAGAAAACAGGTCATTTCTCCTTTCACTTGACGTGGACAAGCTGTACTGCCCAAAGTTTTGCCTCTAGGAATATTTTCCTTCACGAATGTCTTTCAGGGGCTAGAATACAGCTGCAATATAATTTTAGCTAGTGCCAGCAAACTGCATGAACCAGGCTTGGACTTTTTCTATTAACTGGTCATAGGGAAATCACCAGGAAGCCATAAATGTGTTGAGAGATGTAAAGCAGTAGGAGCAAGTGCCATCAGAGTCTGAGACACCCCTTCATGCAGTTTATTTTATTTTTTGCCAGTACCGTGCTGTTTTTATTTTTTTATAGATTTTTAAATTTTTTAAAGATACATAGATCTTGCAAAATATTACATTAAAAAATATAAGAGGATCCCATATACCTCCACTTCCCACCCCACCCCACTCTTCCGGCATCACCAAATTCTTTCATCAGTGTGGCACATTCATTGCATTTGATGACTACATTTTGGAGCACTGCTGCACAGCATGGATTACAGTTTACATTGTAGTTTACACTCTCCCCCAGTCCATTTAGTGGGTTATGGCAGGATATATGATGTCCTGCATCTGTCACTGCAATATCATTCAGGACAACTCCAAGTCCTGTTCATGCGGTTTACTCCTGCCTTCTGACCAGCATGGGCCCTCTCTCAGACATAGCATTATCATTTTATAATGGAAAACTGCTGTGCACAACCAGCTTCATATTTTCATGAATCAGGTAATGCCTAGGCTCTGACGGTCATTTTATTTTATTTTATTTTATTTTATTTTTTTATTCATTTTTTAGAAATTTTACATTAAAAAAATATGAGGTCCCATTCAACCCCACCGCCCCCACCCCACCACTCCCCCCACAGCAACACTCTCTCCCATCATCATGACAAATCCATTGCATTTGGTAAGTATATCTCTGGGCATCGCTGCATGACGGTCATTTTAAATGGCAAACCTCAAACTCCTTTCACCTTCCAACTCTCCTGCCTATGCTTCCCATTGAGTGAACTCACCCAGAAGCTGGAGGGCAAGGAAACCTGTTGTTATTGTGCCCTCACAGGGCACAGAGCAGGTGGAGAAGGGTGGAGCTTGAATCCGAAAGGTCAAGTGGAAGATATCCAGCACAACCCATAAATGGTATTGATGTCATTGGTATGATATTCTAAAACATTAAACTATTCTTGGTAAAGTTCCAAACAAACTAACACACAATCATCTTAATTTATACAGTAGTTCCATTCCTGGAAAATTCCGTGTATATTAAAACCATGCAAAAAATACTGCAGGAGCAACGTAATTGGAATCATACAGAGAAGATGCTCATAGCTCCTGTACTAGAATGATATGCAAATTTGTGAAAGCATTCCATATTTTTAAACATTAATTTCATAAACCAAAATTTACTTTGAGTTTACAGGTAAAATGGAATTATGTTTAGGCTCACATAAGTGTTTTTTTATTATTTTTATTGTGATAACATATATACAACACAAAATTTTCCATTTTAGTGACTTTCAAACAAACATTTCAGTGATATTAATTATTTACAATATTGTGCTACCATCACCACTACCCATTACCAAAACATTTTCATCACTCCAAACAAAAGCACTGCACCCATTAAGCAATAGCTCCCCATTCCCTATCCCCACCCTGGCCCCTGGTAACCTATAATCTACTTCTATCTTTATATGTTTGCTTATTCTGGGTATTTCATATGGGGAAAATCTTAAAATATTTGTCCTTTTTTTCTGGCTTATTTCACTCAACATGATGTCTTCAAGCATCTCTCATGTTATAGCATGTATCACAACTTCATTCCCTTTTATGGGTGAATAATATTCCATTATATATATATACCACATTTTGTTTATCCATTAATCTGTTGATGGACATTTGGCTGCCAGCCTTTGACTACTGTGAATAATGCTGCTATGAACATTGGTGTACAAATATTTGTTCAAGTCCCTGTTTTCAGTTCTTTGGGGTATATATCCACAATTGGAATGGCTAAGTCATATGGTAATTTTATGTTAACTTTCTAAGAAACCACCCCCACTGTTTACCATAGCACCTGCACCATTTTACATTTCCGCCAGCAATGTACCAGGGCTCCTATTTCTCCACATCCTCGGAAGCACTCATTACTTTCTGTACTTTTTATAATAGTCATTCTAGTGGGTGTGAGGTGGTATCTCATTGTGGTTTTGATTTGTATTTCCCTGATGGCTAATGATGTTGAACATCTGTTCGTGTGCTTGTTGGCCGTCTATTTATCTTATTTGGATAAATGTCTATTCAAGTTCCTTGTCCTATTTTTAATTGGGTTGTTTGTCTTTCTGTTGTTGAGTTGTAGGATTTCTTTATATATTCTGGACATTAAACTCTTACCAGATATATGATTTCCAAATATTTTCTCCCATTCTGTAGGTTGTCTTTCACTTTCTTGATAATGTCCTTTGATACACAAAAGTTTTTAATTTTTATGAAATCCAAATTTATCTTCTATTTTCTTTTTTTTTTTCATGCTTTTGCTGTCATAGCTAAGACTCCATTGCCTAATGCTAGGTCCTGAAGATTTTCCCCTATATTCTCTTCTAGGAGTTTTATAGTTTAGCTCTGATACTTGGGTCCTTAATCCTACAAATAGATTTTTCAAATACATGAATTTCTAGAGGGATATCTGAAAATTATATAAGACGTAGGAAAATTCTTCCTTGCAGGAATGTCACATGCACTGAAGGACATATGACATTCCATCCTCCTGCCCACTAATTGCCAGGAGGACCCTACCATGAATTTCTTGTCCATCACTGTAACAATCAGAATAGGCCCACATTTTTTCAAAACATAATCCTTGTGTGGTACTACCCACAGTGAGACTCACTCTCCTAAAGTAAAACATTCAACCTTGCAGAATTTGGGTATGATATTTTGTCTACTTAGTGCATGGTGCAATACTGAATGTAAGAAATGGCATCTAAATTTGTGAGTCCATATTCAATCCAATATACAGAATTCTCTGACCTATCCACCAAACATTTGTTGCCATTTCTGACCATTTATAATTGTGAATTGAATTTCCTAATTTATTATAATAAAAATTAAGGAAATAACTGACTAGATGCAAAGCTCCTGCTGTAATTGAGCCAGATAAAAATTTACAAATAACTACATTTCTTGTCACTTGATATTAAACTACAATATTTTTATATTTTTAATTTATACATTTTAATTAATACATGCTCATTATATAAAATTTAAAATGTAGATATAAAACAATAAATAAAAACACCACATTCTGTGGTAGACAGAATAATGTCATGTCCCCAAAGATGTCCATATTCTAATCCTTGGGACCTTTTACATGGCAAAAGGGACTTTGCAGATGTGATTAAGTTAAGGTTATTGAGATGGGGAGATTATCCTGCATTATCCAAGCCAGCCTAATGTAATCACAATGGTCCTTATAAAAGGGTAACAGGAGGGTCAGAAGGCAGAGAAGGAGCTGTGATGATGAAAGCAAAGAGTGTGGGATGCAGCCATGAGCCAAGGAATGCCAGCAGCCTCTAAAAACTGGAAGGAACAAGGAAAGGTTCTCCCTTGGAGCCTCCAGAAGGAACCAGTCTGGTCAACACCTTGATTTTAGCTCTGGAAGATTCATTTCAGTATTCTGACTTCCAGAACTATAAGAGAATAAATTTGGGTTATTGTAAGCCACTAAGCCTGTGGTGATTTGTTATGGCAGCAGTATGAAACTGTTTGAGTTTCCTAGCTGTTAAGATGAATACCATACAATGGGTTGACTTAAAAATGGGAACTTATTGGTTCATGGTTTCAGAGACTAGGTTTGCTTCCTTCTGGGGTTGTCATCTTCTAGCTGGCTAGCAATCTTTGGGGTTCCTTGGCTTTTTCATCACATGGCAATGCACATGATGGTGTCTTCTCCTTTCTCTTCCAGGTTCTGTTGACTTCCAGCTTCTGGCTGCTCCCCATGGCTTCTCTCTCCATTTGACTTTCACTCTGTTTATAAATGACTGCAGTAATCTGGATTAAAACCTAACCTGATTAAATCAGGCCACCCCTTAAGTGAAGTGACATCATGAAGAGATCTTATTTACAATGGATCCACACTCACCAGAATGTGGAGCAAGACCAAGAACGTGTCCAAACTGGGATACACAATTCAATCCACCACAGAAACTAATACACATTCCCACCACCCAGAGAGCCACCATTGCTAACACCTTACTTCATGTACTTCCAGATCTTTTCCTATACCATTAAATGTATATAGTGTATGTCCATATTTTTGCCAAAATGGATCATAATGTACGTATTATTTTATAACCTGCTCTTTTTAGGCAGCAAACTCTACCTGTCCATTTTATCAAATACCTAGGCTATATTCAAAATTTCCCAAATGGCACAAAAATCCCCCTAACAAACGTTTGGTCCAAACCAGAATCTGTTTCAGGAATACACATTGCATGTGATTGTTAGGTCTCTTTTCTTATGATGCTGACTGCTGAAAAGAGTATCCTACAGTTATTCTGAGGAATGTGTCACTTTCTGGGTTTTGTTTAGTTTCTACCTCTTGGTAGTGTTCAGTTTGTTCTTCTACTCCTGTAACATTTTTATGAAACATTTTTACTAGAATATTCTATAGAGACAGGTATTTGTGTTGAATCACATAAGAAGACAATAATTGGTTATTTCATTAATGATGTTAAGATTGGTTACTAGATTAAGGTGATGATGGGCTAATCCCTCCATTTTGTGGTTATATTTTTGCCCTAAAGCTAGGGCATATTTTAAATGCAAATTTACTTTTGCATTTAAAAAAATATTCAGCTCCCATCAGCCATTTTAATGCCAGGTAACAATCATTATGCTTATGATAATTTCATTAAAATTTGTGAAATGATGTGTTTTGAAATCTACCATCCCATCTACATTTATTAACTTGCATTCATCCATGAACTAGAGCTTTCCCTCATCTTTTGGGACTATTTGGTTACCTGAAATATATATTCTATTGGAAAGGCAGAATAAAATGCTTAATTCTTTCTCATTAATTGCCAGTTTCCATAGTAAGTAGTTGAGTTAATAACTGCTTCAAATGATGAAAAATAAATTTTTCAGACTTTCCCTATTTTAAGCATCATTATAAAATCATGGACTCAGACCCTGTCTCAATTAATTGCTATCATTCGTCTTGTTAATGCTCTAAATGTCATAACTGTGGTCAGTTTGATATTTGAGAACTGGACTGACTTCTTTTTTTCTTTTGCCTGACTTCTAGCTTAAAAAAAATATACCACTGCTTGTACTTTCCCTGCACCAGACATGGAATAAACCTGAATGGTTTTCAGAGAACATAACCTAGTACTAGGGGTGTTCATTATTACTGAGGTGACATTCCTTTTAGGCCACTTCAATGGACAGAACTAGAAAAACTATACATATTTGTGGCAGGCAGTCTCTACAGTAGCCCCATGAATACTTCATCCTGGTATTCATGCCCTTGTGTGATCCTTCTCCTTAAAAGTGGGCAGAAATGGTGGCTTGTTTCTAACCTAAAGTACATGGCAATGGTGAAAGAATATACATGATTATATGTATGTGATTAAGTTACATAAGACTATAACAACCATCTTGCAAAGAGACTTTCTTCTTTACTGACTTTATGGAAGCCAGTTGTGAACTGCCTATGGAGAGGACCACATGGCAAGGAGCTGAGGACAGCCTCTGGCTGATGGCCAGCAAGAAACTAAGACCCTCAGTCCAGCAGACTGCAAGGAACTGAAGGCTCCCAAGAATCATGTGAGCTTAGAAGTATCCCCTTCCCCAGTCTTGCCTCACATGAGACCACAGCCCTGGCCAACTCCTTAATTGAAGTTTTGGAAGACCCTAAAGAAGAGCACCTAGCTAAGCCATGCCCAGACTCCTGAGCCATAGAAAGTATAAGAAAATATTTGTGTCTTGTTTTAAGCCTTTAAGTTTGTGGTAATATTGCTATATAGAAATCAATAACTAATACAATATTTACTCATGGGTTTATATTGTTTTTGCTTAATTTCTTGCATTTGTTACTGAGCAAGGACTCATTGCCTGATGCACATAGAAGTCAATATTATGACACCAGGATTTTGAGAAAAGGAAGAGTTTTATTACGAGGCAGCCAAGTGAGGAAACGGGAAAAATCTCAGGTCTGCCATGTGGAGCTGGCCCACGCTCAGTGCTAATGCGCGCAAGGAGTGCCGTGCCATGCAGGGGTGTCCCCGCGTAGGGGAGCCCCACGAGCAAGAAGTGCGCCCCATAAGGAGAGCTACCCAGCGCAAAAGAAATTTCAGCCTGCCCAGGAATGGCACCGCACACACGGAGAGCTAACACACAAGATGATGCGACAAAAAGAAACAGATTCCTGTGCTGCTGACAACAACAGAAGCAGACAAAGAAGAACACGCAGCAAATAGTCACAGAGAACAGGCAACTGGGGCAGGGCAGAGGGGAGAGAAATAAATAAATAAATCTTAAAAAAAAATCTCAGGTCTGTCTCCCTGCGTTGGAAGTGCTTAGGGTTTTTATGGGATTAAACAAAGGGGAGGTAGGGATAGTGATTTGATTAGTTATGTAGAAATTCAAGTTAAGGATTTAAATTAGTTTGTATTGATTGGTTGTGTCTTTTGGCTACTATCAGTAAGGAACAAGCATGACCTTGAGAAGTCCTTGAAACTAACTGGCAAGCACAGGCCTGCGAAGTCCTTGAGCTTATGGGCAGTAAAGAAGGAGCATGGGAGCACAGTTCTAAATAATTCAGCTAATACAAAATAACAACTACAAGTGAAGGAAATAACAAGTAAAGGAGTAAACTAAATTAACAACTATTTCAAGTAAAACTGCTGTAGTCAGCAGTTACAGATTTTGTAATAGATTGTCTTTTCTCATATGGAAAATACTGATTCTTTTTTTTTTTTAATTTCTTCACCCCCCTCCCCGCCCCAGTTGTCTGCTCTTTGCGTCCATTCGCTGTGTGTTCTGTGACCGCTTCTATCCTTATCAGTGGCACCCGGAAACTGTGTTTCTTTTTGTAGCGTCATTTTGTTGTGTCAGCTCTCCGTGTGTGCGGCGCTACTCCTGGGCAGGCTTCACTTTCTTTCATACTGGGCGGCTCTCCTTACGGGGCATGCTCCTTGCTCATAGGGCTCCCCTATGCGGGGGACACCCCTGCGTGGCACCGCACTCCTTGCCGTGCATCAGCACTGTGTGTGGGCCAGCTCCACATGGGTCAAGGAGGCCCGGGGTTTGAACTGCCAACCTCCCATGTGGTAGGCGGACGCCCTATCCATTGGGCCAAGTCTGCTTCCCTAAATACTGTTTCTTAATATCATAAACTTATTTTCTTACAATAAAATAATAAAATAAATAAAATGGTTTCAAAATACCAATACTAATATTTTTATAAATAATGGATCTACTGGGCCTATCACCTGGTGGACCATATACCAAAGTACGAATAAAAAACTGAGGATAAGGGATCTCCTCTCCTTTATATTTTTCCATTCCTCAAAGAGGAGGAACATTTATTGATTCATATTTATTCTCCTATAAACATTCATTTAAGTAAACTGTGTCTATGAAAGTCCTTCATAGTAATTTTTTTGGAGGTACCAGGGATTGAACCCAGTACCTCATATATGGGAAGGAGGTGCGCAGCCACTGAGCTACTCCTGCTCCCCCCTTAATAGTAATTTGATGCTCCCCCCTTAATAGTAATTTGAGTTCTATGATTCCTTTAAATCGTTATCACAAATTGTAAAAATATTTGTTACTACAGTACTCTATGTTTTATTTTATTTTATTTTTTTATTGATTTTGTAAAAATATCACATTAAAATATATATATATATATATATGAGGTCCCATTCAACCCCCCCACCCCCACCCCACCACTCCCCCCCCACCAACACTCACTCCCATCATCATGACATATCCATTGCATTTGGTAAGTACATCTCTGGGCATCTCTGCACCTCATGGTCATTGGTCCACATCATGGCCCACACTCTCCCACATTCCATCCAGTGAGCCCTGGGAGGATTAACAATGTCAGGTGATTGCCCCTGAAGCACCATCCAGGGCAACTCCAAGTCCCAAAGGCGCCTCCACATCTCATTTCTTCCTGCCATTCCCCATACCCATCAGCCACCATGTCCACTTTTCCCACTCCATTGCCACCTTTTCTCTGTGGACCTTGGATTAGTTGTGTCCGTGGCATCTCTATGTCAGGAGGAGGCTCAGATTCCACATGGATACTGGATGCAATCCTCCTGCTTTCAGTTGTAGGCACTCTAGGCTCCATGGTGTGGTGGTTGTCCTTCTTCAACTCCATCTTAGCTGAGTGAGGTGAGTCCAATAAATCCGATTGTAGGAGCTGGAGTCTGTTGACGCTCAAGGCTTGGCTATCATATTGTCAGTCCAGATATTCAAATCCCCTAAATATATCTTAACCCCCCAGGTGCAACGGTAAGGACCAGGAAGGAATGAGGGTCCAACAGTGAGAGTACTCTATGTTTTAAAACAAAATTTTACATGTATAAGTTTCTCTAACAAATTTTGGAATAGGATTCAATTTACAGAAATTTTATTTAGGCAAAATTATCATACAAATTATCTGCTCTCCAATAACAATGTTTGTTCCTCCAAATAAGGCATATGACTGTCTGTTTTTTTTCTAACTTTCAAACTTACAGGAAAGCTACAAAAATAATACAAACTCCATAAAGAGAACTCTGACATATCACTAAAACCCCAGATAATGAGAAATACAGGTTTTAATATTTTGTTACATTCTATCTATCTAAGCCATCTATTTGTATATAATTATATTTATATATATGCATACATTTTCTGAACACTTGAATATAGGTTGTATACATCATGCTCCTTGAACACTTTATAATGTCATGTATGTATCCTAACAACAAAGATATTCACTTATCTAACTACCTTAAGTGCAGTTATCAAGATCAGGAAATTCAACATTACTATAAAGCTTACAGTCTATATTCCATTTTTTCCTATGTTCCAGTAATATCCCTTTGAGCATTTCCCCCCCCCCCCCCTTGCTAGATCCCATCACCAGATCATGTACTGTGCTTAATTGTCATTGTCTATTTAGGTGCTATATTAGTCAGCCAAAGGGGTGCTGATGCAAAGTACCAGAACTCTGTTGGCTTTTATAAATGGTATTTGGGGTGGAAGTTTACCATTTCAAGGCCCTAAAGGGTCCAACTCAAAGTTACTTCCCTCACCAAAGTCTGTTGCCATGTGTTGAAGCAAGATGGTAGGCGATGTCTGTGAGAGTTCAGCCTTCCTCTTTCCTCTGAAGGCTCTGTGGTCCCAGCTTCTTCCTAGCTCAGATGTAGACAGGCATAAGGTTCATCTTTCTCCCCAGCGCTCGTTTCTTTCCAGGCTCAGCTGCTCTGTTCTCTCCACAAAGTCAGCTGTAGACAATCACGCTCTTCTCTTTTCCCAGGGCCGTGTCTATGGAGCACTCTCTCTTCCTGTGAATCTGCTTCCGTGTTCTCCTTCTCTGTGTGTTTACTTCCGTGTGAGAGTCTGTTTTATCCCTACCAAGGGAGTGAGGACTCAACCTGGCATGCCTAATGATGGGGTCCAATAAAAGCCCTAATCTTGATTTAATAAAGTAAAGGTAAAACCTCTGAATGTAATACAATCTAATATGCCCAGAGGAACAGACCAGTTTAAAACCACAATCCAATATCTATTTTTGGAATTCATAAACAATACCAAAGTGGTACAGGTGTGCTTTCTTTGTAGTTATATATATATGCAACATAAACTTTCCTATCTCAAATATTCCTAAGCATGCTATTCAATGGAATTAATCACAGTCAAATATTGTGGAACCCTCACCACCATCCATTACTAAAACTTTCCCATCATTCCAAACAGCAATCCCATACCCACTGTGCATGAGCTCTCCATTGCCCCTGGCCCCTGTACCAGGCAACTTGTGCTCTAATTGCTGATTCTATGAGCTTGCAAATACTCCAATATTTTTAAAAATTTATTAAAGTATTGATGTTTGGGGGTTCCTCTGGCTTTGCCCAGGCTGCTTGAGGTGAGGGGTCAGGTGGACGCACAGCGGGTGCGAAGAATGCTGCGAGACGGCAAGTGGTGGCAATGTGCAGTCTGCTTTATTCAGAAAGTGCTGGACAATATATATTGTGGGGTGAGGGGACGGGGCAGGCAGGAGGCGGCATGTGGGGCGTTGGTCAGTTGAAGCTGGTGGGCGTTAGGCGATGTGAAAGTTGGCCGGCGGGGATTGGCCGGTGGTCGTTGGATGGCATGGCCCCGGCGAGGGGGAAGAGGGGGAGGCAGTAGGTCGGGCTCGGCGGTGAGGCAGGAACGGTCGGGAGGGCGAAGAGCGGGCGGCCCGTTCGCCAGACAGGGAGGGCGGGACTCGCCCATGCCCCTGCGGAGAGCAGGAAGCCCGTCCGTTCTACCAGTTCCCTTGGCCCACCGCAGCCCGCCTAGATAGCCTTCCCTCAATTCCCCCTCTCTTATACATAAAAATGGGCCGGGAGAGTGGCAGGGAGGTGGGCGAAGTTTGCATCGGCAAAGGAAAGAGGGGGAGGGGGAGGGCATAGTGGCAATCTGGGGCCAGCAGGTAGCCAGTCGGCAGGTCCGCAGCCCGAAGGCGGTCCGGCGATGGGACAGGCGAATGGCTGCTTGGTTCTGGAGGGCAGCGGCGGTATTGGCGGGGCCCGGGGCGAATGAAGTGTTGGAAGATCCGTCTCCTGAAAAGTTAGTGGGGGCTAAAAGGCGGGTAGGCCATGGGCTGGGGGAAGTGGGAGCGCGCGGTGTCGTGGACGGTTTAGCGGGGCCGTAGCTGCTTGAGAGCGAGGGCAGCAGAGGGGGCCGAGGTTACGGGAGGCGCGGGGCACCTGCGGGGAGAACGGGCGGGAGGAGGCCGGGAAGACGAAATGGGGGGGGGCGTTCTTGGTGGTGGGAGTCGCTGATAGTTGACCTCTACATGTGAGCTAAAAATTGCGTTAGCCTGATCCTTGGCGAGTTGGACGATCCTTCTGATGGCCCATGGTCCGTCTGCCAAAGCGAAGAGGAGAATAATTAGGGGGCCCAAAATAGGGAGGATGTAGGGGAGGATCCCATTGAATCCCCAGGAGAGGCCTCCTTGGGTTTCTCTTTCTCTTTTACGTTTTGCTAGCCCCTCCCTCACTTGGGCCAGGTTATCTCTAATGAGGCTGGAATGATTAACATAAAAACAACATTCTTCCCCTAAGGCTGCGCAGAGCCCTCCCTCTTTAAGGAAGAGGAGATCTAAACCTCTGCGATTTTGGAGCACTACTTCGGACAGAGAGTTTAGGGATTTTTCTAGGTGGGAAATGGAGCTTTCCAGACGAGTTATGTCTTCGTCGACGGCTCTCCTGATAGAGGAAAAGGAGGTTTGTTGTGTGGTGAGGGCTGCGATCCCAGTACCAGCTCCAGCGAGACCTAGAAGTGAAGCAATTGTAATGGCGGTGATAATTTCTCTCTTCTGTACGTAGGTTGGTAGAAGGTGGCGCTGCCAGGAGTCAAAGAATTGGTTATCATTGTGGAAATAAATGCGGGGGAGTATAATAGCGAGCACGCAGGTTTCCCGGGTAGAGTTGAGGGTTTGGACACTAAGACATGGGGTGAGGCCGGTGGAGGAACATAGCCATCTTGTGTCATTATGGGGTATTAGGAACTGGGCAGTTGCTTCAGGGGTAGCGGTGAAATTGCAAAGAGTTTTCATGGAAAAAACGATAGTACCCCCGATCTTAGTGACGCAAAGCCCGCTCTGAGAGACTGACCGAATTGTCAGCCTATTCTCGTTTGATTCCAGCTGCAGGAGGCAGGCTTGCTACTTGTGGAGGTTTGGTAAGAGGCATTGGTGGCTATAGCCTCATAGTATGGTGCCGCGGAGGAGTAGCATAACCAACAATCTTTTGTGAGATTGGGGTTGGAAGAGTTTAGAGAGAGAAATGAGGCATTAAGGAGGGCGATGAGCGGGTTATGCAGACTCAGTGAGGGTGCGTCAGAGGAGACATGAGAGGAGACGCTAGAACGAGAAATGATAGGGCAAGTATAATGAGGCAATGGGTTGAGGACTGAATTAGGGCCGACTGGGATGGGGGACGGTGAGGAGATGGCCGGGCTTTTTCTTATAAGAAAGAAGGCACCAGCGTCATGCCCATTCATGTAGAGCCGTATTCCCCATGTGCGGCCAGCAAGCCATTGGACGTCACTGGGATTTTTTACTTGTAGGGTGACGTTGGTTTGCTGCGGGGAGAGTTGACGACTGAGTAACTTAAGGTTGGGGTCGTTTTTCGGGGCTCCCCGCCATCCGACTGCCATGGATTCGCACCCCCAAGAGGGGCAATAATAGTGTGCAGGGTCATGGCAGGAACGGGAGGAGGAGCTTGCTGAAGAAGGACAGATATAGTAGCCTGAAATTGGAGGTCCCCGGGGCCTGGGACAGCACCTCCCCCGCCGCCATAGCAGCCCTGTCCCTGGCATCCCGGGTAACAATTGGGACTTTGGCCTGTAAGGGGGCAAAGGTGAACAGAGAAGATAGGGGAGGTGGAGGTGACCTTGTATTGAAGTCATTTCTCCTGTTGCCAGAGGCTCAATGTCCAATTAAAGGGTTGGTGTGATGGGTTAGAGAGGACAGGTGCAGGGTTGGATAGGAGCGCGAGCATTAAAAGGAGCAAAGATTTAAGTGGAGGAGTACCCGGTGGGGGGGGGGGTGCGGCCTGAGATGTCACGGGCTCGGTGGTAGAGCCGGATTAGCTGCAAGAGCTGGGGGTCATTGGTTGGGGCAATTGGAGAGGTCTCTTCGCTCAGCGTCATCTTGGACACCCGATGGGCGAGGAACCGCAGCTTGCGCTTGTCTCGTCGTGTCATTGTGGGCGGTGGTGGCGGGCCGGGTGTTGCGTCCGGGGATCCAGATTGGCTGTGAGGCGGTTTCTGGAAAGACACAAGCAAAACCTCTCCCTTGGGTAAGGAGGGGGCATGGCCCTTCCCATGTGTTCTTCTCTGGGTCTTTCCAATAGACCATGGGCAGGGGGGTGGGCAGATAAGATGGCCCCCAGTGCTTATGGGTGGGCGAGAGGCCCTTGTTGTCGAAGGTTAGAAGGTTTAGGTGGATGAGGCATGTTGTAATGATTTCATCTGCAGAATTTTGGGGGGCAATTGCCCTCTCTTTCTCTATTTGGGTTTTTAGGCAGCGGTGCGTATTTTCAACGAGCGCTTGCCCCTGTGGGTTGTAAGGAATGCCAAAATGGTGCGTGATGTTATAGGCCTGCAGGAATAATTTAAAGCTGCTGCTGTGGTATGCGGGCCCATTATCAGTTTTTAGATCCAGGGGACGCCCATGAACAGGATGGCCTGTCGAAGGGCCTTGATGCAGTATCTGGCTGATTCTCCTGGGAGGGCGGCCGCATAGGTGAGGTGTGAGTAAGTGTCAATAGCGACGTGGACATATTTGAGCCTCCCGAATGAGGGGACGTGGGTGACGTCCATTTGCCACCGAGAGTTGGGTTTTAGACCTCGGGGGTTTACTCCTTGAGGCTGCAAGGGCCCAAGCGGAAGGAACGGCGCGCAGGTCTGACATGAGCGCACGAGGTGCTTGCACGTTTCAATAGGTAAGTCCGGCAGTAGATGCCTCAGCGAGGCGGCCGAGAAATGAAAACGGACGTGTAGGGATTTAGCCTGGTTAATATGATCCCCAGCGGCGGCGAGGGCAAGGGCAGAGACTGCCCGATCGGCCTCCGCGTTGCCCGCTGCCAAAGGGCCAGGCAGGGCTGTGTGACTCCGAACGTGAGCAATGTACCAGGGGTGGGACCTTCCTTCGAGGAGGCGCTGGAGCATGGCGAGGGCCGTGTCAATGGGTGTATCTCTCGGGAAGAATACCGCATAGGTGAGGGACTTGCATACCTGCGGCGTATATAAGCTGTCTGTGAAGATGTTAAGGGGCTGGTCTGCAAAGGCCTGGAGGCAGGCGACAACTGCCGAGAGTTCGCTCGCCTGCACCGAGTGAGGGTTAGTAAAGACTCGCCTAATGGGCTGGTTTTGGCGCTTGACATAGGCAACAAACGCAAACTTAGTGTTAGAGGCGTCGGTGAAGGCCGTGGTACAGTGAGGCAGTGGTGTAGAGGAAGGGAAAGAGTGCTGCTGGGCTGCCAAGGGCGTACGAGTAAGTCCCTGGAGGAGTTTGTGGGAGGGATAGTGGTTATCAAAGGACACCTGGAAGCGTGACAAGAGGATTTGAGCTGAAGGATCCTCTTGAAGAAGCAGGCTGAACCCTTGCGCTGTGAGGGGCCAGACTATGGTGGAGGGTGTGGTATTGTAGGTGTGGAGGCTGAGTGTTAGGAGGTCGTGTGCCAGGCTGAGCCAGGCGTGGGTGCAGCGGCAAATTTTGGGAAGTCGGCTCTTGGGTAAGTGCGCCCATTGGAGTGGGCCCTCTTGCCAGAGGACGCCGGTAGGCGTTCCGGGGGTGTGGAGTACAAGGGCCAAGATGGGCTTACTGGGGTCATGCCTCTGTAGAGACATGCTGGTTAGAGCCTCATTGACTAACTTAATAGCGCCCCTAGCCTCCGGCGAGAGCTTGATGCTCCGGGCAGCTGCGGATGTCATAGGTCCTGGCTGCCTGAGGAGGGAGAACAGCGGCTGGAGTTGGGCGGTGGTGACTGGGATAGCAGTGCGAACCCAATTAATATTGCCGCACAGTTGTTGCAGCTCGGCTAGCGACAAGCGATCGGGTACGCGCAGTTGCGGGGCGGTGGGCTGCACATGAGAGGATATACGGAACCCCAGAAATGTAAGTGGGGGTGCATGTTGGACCTTTTCCCTGCTGACGGTGAGGCCTAGTGCCAACAGGTTATCAATGAGCTCAGTCATAACGGTTTGTAGATGTTCTGCGTCCTGATGGGCTAGGAGGATATCGTCCATATAGTGGATGATATATGCCTCTAGCCGAAGCAGGGCGACTGCGTAGTTGACAAAATTCTGACAGATGGTGGGGCTGTTGCACATGCCTTGTGGAAGGACGCGCCATTGATAGCGGGGGTTAGCCCCCCTGTGGTTGCCCAGGGGCACCGTGAAGGCGAACTTGGGCCTGTCCCTAGGGTGTAATGGGATGGAGAAGAAACAATCCTTGATGTCTAGGATGAGTATATGATAGTGTGCAGGGATGGCTGACGGGTGAGGTAAACTGGGCTGCACGGAACCCATGGGAATAATGTGTTTGTTAATCTCCCTGAGGTCATGTAAAAGCCGGTACTTGCCTGTGGATTTCTTATGAATAACAAAGACAGGCGAATTGAATTGTAGGGGCTGGTGGAAGGCTCTATGGGCCCCTTTTCCAATTGTTCTTGTACTAGAAGCGATAAAGCTTCGAGCTTGTGGGGCGGTAAAGGCCACTGCTCAACCCATATAGGCTCCTCTGTGTCCCACTGCAGAGGGGCGGGTTTTGGCCGAGTGCCGCGAGCAGTGGCCCATTCTATTGGGGGGGGCCGTGGTGATGGACGCTCCAGCCTGTGAGAGGACATCTCTCCCCCAAAGGACAGTGGGGAGCATGGGGAGGAAGAGGGGCCGAAAGGTGCCAGAATGTCCCTCCTCATCCTCCCAGGTGAGGGTATCGCGCACCTGCTTAGAGGCGGCGGCCCCTGTGGCCCCTTGGATGGGGGGGCCGTCCACTAGGTACCAGTAATTTTCATAAAGGGAGGGGAAGCAGGAAACTTCCGCTCCCGAGTCCAGGGTACCGTGAAACCATTGCCCGTCTACTTTGAGCGCTAGCGTTGGGCGGTCGTTCCCGATGGGGAGCGCCCACATCAGGGCTTTGGAGACCGCGCAGTGGTCTCTTGGTGTCGGGGCTGAGACCTGCCTCGCTGGGAGTTTAAAGGCGGCGCAGGCTGGAGGGAGGTCACGCGGCACTCTCGGGCCCAGTGGTAGCCGCGGCCACAGCGGGGGCAGGGGGGTGGCGGGTTGGCCGGGGCGCGGGCCCCCAGGGCCCCTGTTGCCCCCGGTAGCAGGCGGGGCGGGATTGGGGCAGTCTCGCGCAAAGTGGCCGGCTTGGTCGCATCTGAAGCAGCCAGCAGTAATGGCTAGAGCTTGCGCGAGGGAGGAGGCCAAGGAGGAGGCCATGGTCTCGGTGCTTTTTTGCAAGGACTCGGTTAAGGCGCGGGTAGCCTGTGGGGAGGGGTCAAGATCTCGACAAGCTAGGACCCAGTCATGAAGATATTTGTCGCGGACGGGGAGCAAGGCCTGCTGACAGGTGGGACTGGCTCCTTGCCGTACAAGTTCCTTGGCTAGGGCAATCTGCGCCTGGGGGTCCTCAACCTTACGTTCGCAGGCCTCTTGGACTCGAGAGACAAAAGAGGCAAAATCTTCCCCGGCCTTTTGGGTGAGTTTGGCAAAGGTTTGGCCTGCCGGGTTGGCGGACTCTGAAAAGGCTTTCATGGCACAGGTGCGCAGCTGGCCCCAAAAGTGCAGGGGTGCGCGATCATAGACAGCAGGGTTGGCATAGGTGTCAGTGCCCATGAATGCCGGTAAGGCGCCAGGGACCCCTGCACGCTGGTTCTCGGCGGCCTGCTGCTCGGCCTGATCCTGAAAGTGAGCCCGCCAGGTAAAGTATTGCCCCGGGGTGAGGATGGCGCGGGCAAGAGAGAACCAATCATATGGGATATTAAGCTCCCCTGAGAGATCCTCCAGGAGCTGCTTGGCATAAGGACTGTGGAGCCCGTCCTCCTTAAAAGCCTTGCGAAGGCGCTTGATGGTCTCGGGGTCTTGGGGGTACCAGGCTAGTGGCCAGTTGCAAGACCGTGTAACATTGATGGGGAAAATAGAGGGCGGGGTTGAGGAGAGGGGGAGGTGCTGAGAGGCGGCTTGCAGGCGAGCGGAAGGGAAGTGGGGGGGGCGAGAGAGGAAGTGCTGTGGGGAGGCGGAGCCCAGGGGCCGGAAGCTGCAAGTGAGGCCCGCCCCTCCGATGACGCAGAAGCGGGCGGATCCCAAGGGGCAGGGGCGGAAGGGGAGGGAGGGATTTTGCCCCAGCCGGATGGCGCAGGCGCTGGGGGTGTGCCGGGCGGGACGGAGGCGGTCCCGTAAGGCGGTGGAAGGGGAGCCGTGCCCACTTCTCCTTTGTTAGGAAGCCCCGCCTTGGAGATATCCGGGTACTCAAGCTGTATGTGGCCCCGCGGTTTTGGCGGGCCGCTCGCAGAGGAAGAAGGCGGAAGTTCGCCATTTTGGCCTAGCGGGCCCTGTTTGCCATTTTGGTCTGGCGGGCTTTGTTCTAGCACTTGCTCCAACTGAGTGCATGCCGAGACGGAGTCAGGGCTGGGCGCTGCGGGAGTGCTGTCTTCCTCCTCCGCAACAAAGGCCTCGGGGGGGACGCGCCCCTTGGAGGCAGGACTGAAGCGTAATGAGAGCGGGAATAAGGCCCGGGGGGAAACCCTTATTGTCGTGTTGCGTAGCTGCCACTACTCGATCGACTAGGAGCCGGTAAGTGTCTGGGTCCCAAAGGTTAGCGGTCACAAGCCAGGGATTAAAGGGGAGAAGGAGGTCCCAGAAGGATTGCAGCTGCCGGACAGAGACCTTGCACTGGTGATAGTCAAGCAGGGCCGCCAGGGCGCGGACTTGAGGCGCCTGCTTGCGCGAAAGAGAGGCTCCCATGACTTACAGTGAGAGCTCGCCGAGCAAAAGGAGGGTGAGCAGGGGAAGGGCGATTAGCACTGCAAGGAAAAAGAGGAATGCCAGGCAGGGGTTGGAGCAGCAGAGGAGAGCTGTGAGGGCGAGGGCGCAAAGAGGGGAGAGGAGGAGGCAAGGGAAGAAGTTGTGGGGGTTCATCCGCCAAGAGAGGTGGAGAGAGGTGTGGCCAGCGCCGGCAAAAGGGAGAGAGTTGACTCTGCGGGAATCCTAGGTGCCTCTTGACTGTAGCGGGTCGGTATAATCCCCCGACATGGAAGAGGGTCCCTGTGCAGGGACCCCCCAGACCGCCTTTGATCGTATGAGGTTACTCAGGGATTGCAGGTCGGCTCCCGCGTCCGGACGCTGTAAGTTAGAGGGTGGGGGACAGGCGCCGAGGTTGGGGGGCCGCCAAGTTATGGAGCAAGGCGGTGAAGAGAGGGGTTCTTAGGGGCCGCCAAGTTATGGAGCAAGGCGGCGAAGAGAGGGGTTCTTAGGGAAGTTCGTGGTGGCAGCCGGGGTTGAGAGGCCGGAGCTGCTGTGCGCCAGAGTCCTCCGGAGACGGGGGACGAAGGGGCCTGCGCGGAGCGCCAGGCGGAAGAGACCGCGCCTGATCGGGGCGGGTCGAGGGGGTCTGCCAAAGGCAGATGGTGGGGTCTCCTCCAACTGCAGTTAGGCGGAGGAGACGGGGGTCCGCCAGAGGCAGACGGTGGGGTCTCCTCCAACGGCAGTTAGGCAGAGGAGACGGGGGTCTGCCAGAGGCAGACGGTGGGGTCTCCTCCAACGGCAGTTAGGCAGAGGAAACGGGGGTCCTTACCTGCCCCAGGACGTTGGGCGCCATTTGATGTTTGGGGGTTCCTCTGGCTTTGCCCAGGCTGCTTGAGGTGAGGGGTCAGGTGGACGCACAGCGGGCGTGAAGAATGCTGCGGAGACGGCGAATGGTGGTAACACGCAGTCTGCTTTATTGAGGAAGTGCTGGACAATATATATTGTGGGGTGAGGGGATGGGGCAGGCAGGAGATGGCGTGTGGGGCATTGGTCGGTTGGGGCTGGTGGGAGTTAGGCGATGTGAAAGTTGGCCGGCGGGGATTGGCCGGTGGTCATTGGATGGCATGGCCCCAGCGAGGGGGAAGAGGGGGAGGCAGTAGGTCGGGCTCGGCGGTTAGGCAGGAATGGTCGAGAGGGCGTGGCTCGCCCGTACCTCGGCGAAGAGCGGGCGGCCCATTCGCCAGACAGGGAGGGCGGGACTCGCCCATGCCCCTGCGGAGAGCAGGAAGCCCGTCCGTTCTACCAGTTCCCTTGGCCCACCGTAGCTCGCCTAGATAGCTTTCCCTCAAAGTATATCACACATTCATAAACATACATAAACAATAAGTGTATAGTAATAGTTGTGAACTTACAAAACAAACATACATAACATCATACAGGGACACCATACCTCATCCTACCACGAATACTTTGCATTGTTGTGAAACATTTTTAACTAATGATTAAAGAGCATCCTCAAAATTTTACTACCAACCAAAGTATCTTACATTTGGTGTGTTTTTCCCCCAACCCACCCTATTATTATTATTGTTATTTTTATATTATTTATATATGAACATACATAAACAATAAGTGTATAGTAAAAGTTGTGAACTTACAAAGCAAATGTGCATAACATCATACAGGGGTCCCATACATCAACCCACTACCAACACCTTTCATTGTTGTGAGACATCTGTTACAAATAATGGAAGAATATCGTCAAAATCTCACTACTAACTACAGTCCTTATCTTACATTTGGTGCATTTCCCCCCAACCCACTCTTTTATTATTTTTTAATATACTTTTATGACAGAAATTGTAAATTTACAAAGCAATCAAGCACATGTGCAGAATTCCCATACAACACTCCTCTTTCAACACACCACACCATGGTGGAACATCTGTTACACATTATGAGATAATATCATAGGACTATTACCAGGTGCATAGTGTACATCTGGCACACTTTTTCCATACTCCACTATTAACAACACAGTACATCTTTGGCTTAGATGCCTGAATATTACATTATTACTGTTAACCACAGTCCATAGGTCACTCCAGTTATATTTTCCCCATGTTTCTCCACATTGCTACCACCCTGCAATAGTGATGTACATCTGCTCTAGCTCACACTCTTGCATCTATACCATCAACCACAAATCTCATCCATCTCTGGGTTTACTGTGTTATTCAGTCCCTATATTATTCTCTAGCTTTCTTTCAATTGGCATTTATATCCCTAGACTACCCTTTTCAGCCACATTTTCATTTATAAATCACCTGTTACTCAATATAATGTGTTACCATAAACTCCATACATTTCCACACTTTTACAATAAAGTTAATTGAAACTTCTACGTACATTAAATGTCAGTAGTCCACCTCAAGTTCTCTTCTTATCTCCTTTAAGAATCCACAACCTACCACCAGGTCTTGAAGATATTTTCCTACATTTTCATCTAGAAGCTTAACGGTTCTTGCTTTTATATTTAAGTTTTTGATCCATTTTGAGTTAATTTTTGTAAGAAGTGTGAGATAGGGGTCCTCTTTCCTTTTTTCGGCTATGGATATCAAGTTCTCTCAGCACCATTTGTTGGACAAACTGTTCTGACCAAGCTGGGTGGGTTTGACAGGCTTGTCAAATATCACTTGACCATAAATGTTACAGTGTGAGGGACTGTTTCTGACCCATCAGTTTGGTTCCATTGGTCTATGTGTCTGTCTTTATGCCAGTACCATGCTGTTTTTTATACCCTCCCTTCCACGTAAGCCGCCTGTCCTGCCCTGTACTTTGATCAGTGCCACACTATTGCTCTGGCCTCTTTTAACAAGGTTAACCTTCAAGGAAAACCCATTCATCTTGCTAATCTAATCCAAGAACCCAATGAACCCTTCTCATCTTTTCATAGCCGAGTCAAAGAGGCAGTTGATAGAAAGGTCTCCCACCAGGCCACCGCAGAGGCCCTCCTAAAGGACTTCCTGTGGGAAGGGGCTAATTCTGCAAGCAAGCAAGCAATTACACCTCTCCGTAATAAGTCTCCCACTGATTGGGTCCTCGCTTGTCGAGACATTGGGTCCATCGCAGATGCTGTCGCAGCTACACCCTCCCCTGCGGTTCTTGCTGCTGCTGTCACTCAACAGCTACAGCTCTCCCACTGCACCTGCTATAGGTGTCACCAACGAGGTCACTTCGCTAAAGAGTGCCTGCTTAATACTACCCCTTCTGTCTGCCCAAGATGTCGCAAAGGGCTGCACTGGAAAAAAGATTGCTGCTCAAAAACCAACATCCAAGGCACCCCACTCCTGCCTTTAAACTCCTCGCGGGGCACCTCTCAGCCCCACCACTAAGAGAGGAACCCCCCTCAGTTCTCTGGATGGTTCCCATTACCCAGCAAAAGGCCTTTCTTATGCTCACCATCCAAGGCAAAGTCATCAAAGGGCAAATAGATACTGGAGCAGATATTTCTGTTTTACACTCCACTGATGTACACCCTTCATGGCCCCTCACCCTAGGGCCCTTAGTCCAGGGTGTCGCGGGGCTCAAGTCCTCCCATCAACTGGCAACGTCACTCACATGGACTGACCCAGATGGCAAAACAGGCTCCTTCCATCCCCTTGTACTAAAAGACCTTACACATACTCTCTGGGGACGTGATGTTCTACCGCTCGCAAGAGCTGTGCTTACAACTACTCAGTCCCCCCAAGCATAAGGGCCACTGGCCAGCCCCCGCTCTTCCAGATTACCAAATCCAGCCCCATTAAACTCAAATGGAAGACTTCCACCCCTATTTGGACCGACCAGTGGCTCTGCCTCGTGAAAAACTCAACCAACTCCTTCTTTTAATCAAAGAACAAGAGGAGTTAGGACACATTGAATCCTCCACCAGTCCGCACAATTCCCCCGTTTTTGTTATCCAAAAGAAAGCAACCAGCAAGTGGAGGCTCCTCCATGACCTCCGAAATGTCAATTCTCACTTAGAGAAAATGGGGTCCCCTCAACCGGGACTTCCCCATCCCTCTGCTATCACTAATGGCTTCCACATTATAGCAGTAGACATTAAAGATTGCTTCTTCCCCATCCCTCTGCATGAGGAAGACCGTCCATACTTTGCCTTCTCTATACCAGTCACCAACAATGCCTACCCTCAAAGCCGCTACCAATGGAAGGTTCTCCCTCAGGACATGAAAAACAGTCCGGTTATATGCCAACTCTTCGTCAGCCAGGCCACACACCCACTTCTTCCATTTTGTGAAATCATCCATTATATGGATGATGTCCTCATTGCCCATCATGACCATCAGCATCTGCAGGCTTGTCTCTGGTCACTCCTACACAACTTTAAACAGCTAGAGCTCCTCATAGCACCCGACAAAATTCAAACTCTCCCACCCTATACATTTTTGGGGTATACCATCACCAATAAGATCACACCCCCTTCACCAAAACTACAATTGCCTACTGAATGTACACTCAACCAGCTTCAGCAGCAGTGTGGAGATATCAATTGGCTGCGCCCCCACCTAGGAATCTCTACAAATGACCTCAGGCCCTTGTTTAGCCTCCTTGAAGGCGATCCCAGCCCTTCAAGCATGTGAATTGTGGACATTGGTGCTCACCATTGTCTTTCTCTAATTAACAGCAAACTCAGCTCCCTCAGCATGGCTGCTTCCAACCTGACTTGCCATGTCAAGCATTAGTCCTTAACACCCCAGGAAAACCCACAGGCCTCTTATACCAGGACTCACCTTTGTTCTTGCGTTAAGCTACCTGGGAAAAATTACTTCCCACTGTGACGCCATCTGTATTCTAGGGAGAAAATTAAGGAAAACCGCTGTACTCCTATATGGTATTGAGCCCTCCACCCTAGTGCTACCATTCACCCAAGAGCAGCTTCAATCCCTAGCTGGATTTCCTGGTCAAGTTGATAATCATCTCCCCAAAAACAAACTTCTCACAGCTATGACTCTCCTTCCTTTCATCTTCTCCTCCCATGCCTTCCCTTCTAGTACTCCCTTACCCCACGCTCCTGTAGTCTTCACGGATGCCAACAAAACCCATTACTCAATAGTTATCAAAACACTCCACTCACCCGACTCCATATATGTTCAACAACACTCAGGATCTGTGCAAGACAGGGAATTGAGTGCCCTTATCCATGTCTTACTTTACAACCAGTCAACCCCCCTCAACATCTTCACTAACAGTGCATACGCAGCAAATGCCATTCGTGCTCTGCCATATGCAGTGCTCAAAAATAAAACTGGCCTCTTAATTGACGATGGCCTCCTACTCCTGCAATGCCTCCTCGAAAACCGTACACATCCTTGGTTCATCCAGCATATTCGGTCCCATATGGAATTGCCCGGGGCTCTTGCCCAGGGAAACAGTCTAGCAGACTCTTCGCTTGTAGTCTCTCTTCTTTCCACCCCATTTGATCAGGCTAGGCCCCTACACTCTAAATTCCACATGTCTGCCAGCTCCCTTCATCACCTCTTTCCCTCTCTCAACTAAGCGCAGTGTAAACATCTCACTCACACCTGTAAACACTGTGGCCCACTTCTACCATTGGGTCCTCTTCAGCCTCAAGGAGTTAACCCCCATTGGCTCTGCCCCAACGCCCTTTGGCAAATGGATGTTACCCATATATCTGCATTCGGCCATAACAAATACGTCCATGTCATAGTAGATACCTACTCAAAATTCCTTTTTGCCACCGCTCTTACTGGAGAAAAGGCCAGGAATTCCATTACCACCTGCCTCCAAGCTATCAATCAAATGGGTGTCCCATGGACCATCAAAACTGGTCCCTGCTTCCAATCTAAAGCATTCCAACAGTTCGGTGTCAGCTGGAACATTCAACATAAGACTGGCATCCCCTATAATCCCCAGGGGCAAGCCATCATTGAGCGATCTAACGCTCTCCTAAAATACACAGTAACCAAGCTAGCAGGGGAGTATCCACGTGATACTCCCCGGGATCTCCTTAGCAGAGCCCTAATCACCATCAACTTTCTTACATTTGATAAAGAACACAGCAGACCTGCTATTCGCCACTGGGGGGGGGCCTACGAAATGCCCCAACATCAACACCTCTTGTCCGGTGGAAAGACCCCCTTACCAATACATGGAAAGGGCCCCACCACTTCTAACACAAGGACGAGGGTTTGCTTGTGTCTTTCCAGAAAATGCAGAACAACCTATTTGGGTTCCCAGTCACCTTGTGAAGCCCGCCACTGCACTAACTCAAGAACCTGATGAAGCTCTGCACCACCCCGGGCACAATACTCTGTAGCCTGGTTGCCCTCCTTGCTGCTGTCCTCCTAGGCTGCACCGCTCCTAGCTCGTGGACAACAGCACAGCGAATCTCCCTTGTCTTAGCCTTCCTCCTCTATGTTTGTGCCCTCATTACTGCAGTATGCCTCCCTTCTGCATAGCAACTCCCCTCTTGGCGTGTGCAACCTTCGCTATAATCCTCCTACTCACTACCCCAGTCGATGGAACGGCCCTTTACATCTGGACATTTACAGTAAGAGAAACAGTAAGTACTCGCTCAAGCTCCACATCATGCCTCCTTGACACAGGCAGGTGCTCACCTCAGGGATGTCAAGCACCTCTTACTATCAAACTCTCAACACCTACCTCATACCGACAGAGTAGCCAAAGGCTTATGCCTGCTTCCCTCACGTCCATACAAAACAGTACTGCACCGACCCCTATTACCAAGGCCCCTACTATGGAGGCTGCCCCTATTGGAGTTGTTTCACTAATTGGCCATGGCAGTCATCCAAACAAAGCTTCTTCTTCACAAACGGCTCCAATGATTATTATAGCCGCATCAAAGACCCCTGGGATACTAGATGGGCCACTGGTGTCACTGGAAAACTCTATGCTCTCGGAGGCAACACCTGGCCTACCGGGTCCATGCAAATTTCTCACGAATATCACCTTTATAACCGCTCCTCACTTCCTAAAGATGCAAAGAATGTGCGCACAGACAATTAGATAAACTTATCAACCCACGCAATCCTTTGTACACTCTCTGCTCCTGGCTCGCCATCCTCAATAATACCCTCAACCTCCTCAATCAGTCCGGAATTATTACTACTACCCACTGCTTCCTCTGCGGTTCCTTTCAATGCCCCCTGCTAGCTGCAGTTCCCATCTACACCACCAACTATTCCAATGCAACAGACAAATGCGCCCCCTTCCCTCTCACTTACATTTCCCTCTGGGACAATGCAGACAATATCACCTGTTTCCAAACCAACACAACTTCCCCCTCTCCTACCTGCGCTACTAATGTCTCTTTTTCAGGTAACATCCAGCTCCCAGGAGACCAAATTTTTTGGTGCAACCAGACCCTCACCCCCTGCATCAATGCTAGCACTCCCGGTCCCTGCGTTCCTGTAATAATTGTTCCCCAGCTCTCACTGTACACAGAGGCTAAAGTCTCCTGCTTAGTCTCTCCCTCTCATAGCAGAAGGGCAGCATTCCTCCCTATACTAGTAGGCACCAGCATTACCTCCTCCCTTGCAGCAGTTGGCCTTGCCAGCGGCGCCCTAACACATACCCTTATCTCCACCAGCAACTTTCAACAGTGCTCCAAATAGCCCTTGAATCCACCGCCTCTTCCCTCGAGTCCCTTCAAAATCAAGTCACTTAGCTAGCCAACGTAGCCCTCCAAAACCGCAGAGCCCTAGATCTACTTACAGCTGAAAAGGGAGGAACATGTTTCTTCCTCCGAGAAGAGTGCTGCTATTATATTAATAGCTCTGGCATAGTAGAACAAAATAGCAAAATATTAAATGATCTGCGCCAGAACTTAACAAAACACCAAACATTTAGCCCCCTTTTATGAGTTGGCTCTCCTCCCCCCTCATACAGTGGCTTACACCACTTTTTAGTCCCCTATTACTAATCATCTGTGTTGTTTCTGTAGCTCCTTGTCTCATCAAATGGCTCCAAAAGCAGAGAGAGTCCATTTCTGCATTCACAGTTTATAATTTACAGCTTCGCCAATACCAGCCAGTCCCACTCTCCAACGACGAAGAGGAAGCTCCAGTGAAACACCACCTAACTATACATATTCATGGTGAGCTGCGCTATAAGCCCTACCACTCCTCCACCCCGAGTGCTTAACTAGCAGCCAATGACGGGTAACATCTCCAGAGGTAGACAACCTAAGACAGGCACAGTTACCCGGGAACCATCCTTGATATCACAACTGGCTATGATATTCCAACATGCTTGGCTGGTAGCCAAAGATGGGTAAGATTCTCAGAAGAGAACAACCTAAGACAGGCACAGCCACCATAGTCAGCTTCAAAAATAATAACAATATGGAGGAATTGTAGGCATGCAGCAACAGCTCTTCCTAAAATGGTTGATAACACCAAATGGCGTCGGCTCATGCTGCCTTTCCCACGTGCACCAAACTGAAGTCTTCCTCTTCCCCTGGTAACAAGAATCCAACAGCCTATCAACATTGCCACCGTGCCACAGCCTATAAAGATTCGCCATGCCGCACCAACCCCCTCTCCCTGCCCATATAAGCTGTAGCACTTCCTCAATAAACCAGACCTGCGCCACAAGCCTGCGTCTCCAGAGCGGTCACTGTGTGTGAAAGTCTCTGCACGTCCTTACCTGCTCGGCTCCTCTTTTGGGCCCTCCTCGGCTGCGGTAACCTCAGCACAGTGGTGTGCCCTCTCCAGTCCAGCTCCTACTGACCCTCTCCATGCGCCCTCTGTCTCCCCCGCTCCAGCGGGGTCGAGCGGGCGGCATAAGTGGCTGAGCAGGAAGTAGGCAGCAATGGTACGTTGAGAGAGCAAACCCGCTAGCCCCACCCGGCGAGGCCCCGAGGAAAGGAGCAAGCCTGGGAAAACAGCAACAGTTTTTACCACTGTAGCTACGTATTATGATTTAAAGTCCAGAAGTGAGAGTCCTCCAATGTCACTTTTCCATTTTAAGATGCTTCTGGCTATTTGGGACCCCTTACACTTCCAAATACATTTGATAATCATATTTTCCATTTATTTAAAAATGCTGGTGGAATTTTTATCAGGATTGCATTGAATCTGTATATCAGTTTGGATAGAATGGACATCTTAATGATATTTAGTCTTTCAATCCAAGAGGATAGAATGTTCTTCCAATTATTTACATCTTTTTTTATTTCTTTTAACAATGAATTGTGGTTTCCTGAATACAAGTGCTTTGCATTGTTGGTTAGGTTTATTCTTAAATATATGATCTTTTAGTCACTATTGTAAATGGAATTTTTCCCCCTGACTTCTGCCTTGGATTGCGCATTACTAGTGTCTTTTAAAGTCTCTTTCATCTAATATAAGTATAGCTACTCTGGCTTTTGTTGTTACTGAATGTGTAGAATATCTTTTAACAGCCTTTCATTTTCAGTCTATTAGTATACTTCTGTATCTAAGGTAAGTCTCTTGCAGACAGCATATAGGTGGCTCATATTTTCTTATCCATTCTGCCCCTTTGTGGCTTTTGATTGGGGATTTTAATACATTAACATTCAATGTTATTACTGTAAAGGCAGTTCTTATTTCACCCATTTTGACCTTTGGGTTTTATCTGTCATATTTTATTTTCACCCCTCTTTTGAGACTTTCAGTTCCCCTGATTTTGGGAAATGGAGCCACCAAGGCCAGCCACAGAACTGCTCTTGAGGTGGCTTATGCCGCCAGAGTAGAATGATCACCAGCCTCTGTGGTGTGGCCTGTGTTTTCCCGGAGAGGCTGGCACAGTTCCCCCAGGTTCCTCCCTGCTGGAGGTGGGACTGGGGCTTAGACTAGAGCTGTAATCCAATCTGGACGGGAAGAAGCCAGTCCCTACCAGCACTGTGATTTTCAGTCCATCTCTGTTCCCTTCACGCTGGGGACAGAGATAAAATTGCAGCTATTGGCCTCTTTCTGACTTGGACAGATTGAAACTTTAGCTGTACTTAGGGTTATACTTCAGTCCACTGAGTTTACTAATCAGTAACTGAAGTTGGTGTCCAACCGTTTCTTCCTCCCCCATTTTGGGGAAGTGGAGCTTTCAATTCCAGCCGTGGAACAGCTCCCAAGGCAGTTTGTGCGGCAAGTGGAGGATGGGCACAGGCATCTGTGGCAGTTGTCTCCAACATTTTTGTTACCATGGGTCTTAAATTTAACATCCTAAATCTGTAACAATCTTGTTTGCTTTGGTACCTGTTTCACTTCAATAGTATACACATACTATGTTCCTTTACCCTTCTGTCACCCCACTTTTATGTAGTTCTGGTCACAAATTACATATTTATACATTATGAGTCCTAAACCACTGAGTTATCATTACATTTTATGCATTTGCCACTTAGATTCCTGCAGGAAGAAAAAAACTATAATAGTGGTGGCATTTGTATTTATGCATGTCATTATCCTCACTAAAGATCTTTATTTCTTCTTGAGGCTTTGATCTATTGCCTATTGTCCTTTACTTTTGATCTGCTTAACACCCTTTGGCAACTACTGTAAGGCTGGTCTAGTGGTGACAAACCCTCTCAGCTTTTGCTTTCTGGGAGGGTGCTTAAATCTTACCCTCATTTTTGAAAGACAGTCTCACCAGATATAAAATTCTTGGTTGGCAATTGTTTTCTTTCAGCACTTCAAATCTATCATCCCACTGCCTTCTTGACTCTATGGTTTCTGATGAGAAATCAGTATGTAAACTTATTGGAGGACAACCAGCAAGATGGCAGCAGAGTAAGGTGCTCCTAGAGTCAGCTCCTGCTACAGGGCAGTTAGTAAACACCCAGAGCTCTCTGGAGCTAGCTGAAGCACCTGTTTGGGGGCTCCAGGTGACCAGAAGAGCATCCTATAACATTCTTGAAGGAATGGAAGGAGGAGACTGCCCATCTGCAGAGAAGATCTGTAAGTAGAGCACTCCAGGCACCAGAGGCCGGTGCCCATCCTCCACTGGAGGCACAAGCTGCCTTGGGAGCTGTTCCACAGCTGGAATTGGAAGCTCCATTTCCCAAAAATGGGAGGAAGAGACGCTTGGCCACTGACTTCAGCTACTGATTGGTAAATTCGGCTAGCTGAAGTATAACCCTAAGAACAGCTCAAGTTTGAACCTGTCCAAGTCAGAAAGAGGCCGCCAGTAGCTGCCATTCTGACTTTGCCCTCAGCATGAGGGGAAGCTGGGCTGACTGAAAATCACAGTGATGGTAGGGACCCGTTTCTTTCACCCAGATTCAACTGCAGCCCTAGCCTAGGCTTCAGTCCTACCTCTGTCAGGGAGGAGGTTGGCAGGCCCTGCACCAGCTTATCCAGGTAACTGCAGGTACCTTTGGCTGGCACAGACTGAATAATTGGAAGTCTACCAGGGAAATTGTGGTCATCTTGGACCTGTGCTGAATAGACTGTTGCCCACACCTGCAGCTCCATCCCCACCCCAGGCAGGGGAGAGATGGACAGGAAGCTTCATCTGTCTCTCTGGGCAATGACAGTCTAGGCCTGCACAACTTGGACTATTCACACAGCTGTGACTCTGTCCCTAAACCTGGAAAAGGAGGAAGGTGGGAGAAGCATCACTGGTCCCTGGGGTAATGAGGGCAGCTTGAGCCTCCACAACTTTCAGCAACAACTACATCCCTGGCTCCTACTACACAACCAACAAGAGAGAAAGGGCAAGAAAGCCCTAAATTAAAGAGAGAAACTGCACCCAGAATAAATACATCTAGTAAGCCAGATGCCAAGACACCAACCTATGGACTGTGGTTAACAGTAATAATGTAATATTCATGCTTCTATGCCAAAGATGTACTGTGTTGTTAATAGGGGAGTATGGAAAAAGTGTGCCAAATGTATGCTATGGACCTGGTAATAGTCTGATAATATTATCTCATAATCTGTAACAAATGTTCTACCACAATGTGGTGTGTTGATAGAGGGGTGTTGTTTGGGAATTCTGCACATGTGTGTGATTGTTTTGTAAGTTTACAACTTCTGTCCTAATATCTCAGGTCTGATCATCCTCACTGACGTTTTCTAATATTTTAAACTCCTTGCCTGGACCATTGCTTCCTGTTTCTTTGTATGTTTCATAAACTTTTATTGAAACCTGGCCATTTTGAGAGTTTAATGTGCTATCACAGGGAATTTAGACTCTGAGGCATCTGTTCCTTAATCTTATATCCAACTACTGTTATGACAGGGCTTTCCTTGAATGTCAGGAGCTAACAATAAGAAGAAAAGGAAGAGGAGGAAGAGGAAGGAGAAAAACCTTTCCCAGTCTTTGTAGATTGACCTTTTCAAGTACTCTCCTTCAAGGCTTGTCCATACAATAATTTGGAGAATAGCTCCAGGCCAAAGCATAGGGGTCTCCCTTCTTTCTGTGCATGCATCCTGTGTGGGGCAACCATGTGTGGCCTTAGGAATTCCCCCATTTACACAGTTCCAAATGTCCTCTCTTCCCTAGGAAAAGTCTTAGGCATTGCAATATATATCCAACAGCCAACAATTTCTTTCCCCTGACAGCTCAACTTGACTACTCTCCAAAGCATTCTGCAGGAAAGCTCTTCTACATGAAGGGCAAATTCTGAATGGTGACTCCCTCAGACCATCACCAGATATACTAGGCCAGACCTACATATTCCCAGTATATACTTGAGGATTACTCAACACCTTCTGGATCTGGGACCACGGATCCACATTGAGAGCACAGGTTGGCTCCTTGCGGAGTCAAGGAGGGGTGGGGAAGAGGCCAGTTAAGGCACCATAAGATCCTATTCTTTTAAGCAACCTTTTTAAAAAATTCAGCACTCTTCCTGTTACTGCAGTATTTAAATGTTTTCTGGAGCTTTGAGAAAGTTGTTTCTGCCAGTTCTTGCTGGTTGTTTTCATTTGCTTAAGGTTACAGAAAGCAATATACCAGAAATGGGTTGGCTTTTACCATGGGGATTTATTAGTTTACAATCTTAAAGTTTTGAGTTTGTTCAAATCAAGGCATTGTCAGGTGATGCTTTCTTCCAAAATCAGGTGTTGGCAATCCTGGACTCCTCCATCACAGGACAAGGCACATGGTGGCATCTACTGATCTCTCCCTTCTCTTCCCAGTTTTGTGGCTTTCAGATTCTTGCTTCCAGGGCTTTCTCCCTGTTTGAATTTCATTCACTTTTAAAGGACTCCAGTAAGAAGATTAAGACCCACTCTAGGCCATATCTTAACTGAAGTAACCTAATTAAAAGGTCCTACTAACAATAGGTTTACACCCACAGGAATGGATTAGCTTTAAGGACATTGTTTTGTGAAGTACATACAATTTAAACTCATCACACCAGTTGCTCAAAGCTTATGTAGTGTGATGGAGCTCCGTTTTCCACACCTCTATTTTTTAGAAGCAGTTCAATGTATACTTTCATTCTTCATAATTTTAATAATCATATGAAAACCGAAGTCTAATCTCTGGATAATCCATTTAGGATTAACACTGAAAGTACCAGAGCTGGCCTTATGGAAGGAAGTTTGGAGAACAATTGGTAAGTTCTCTTGACCAAATATATCATCCTCCCCAAATAAGATTTATTTGAGTCTCTGGCTCAACCTCATGTGTTTCTTTTTATTTTTTACTTTTTTGGAGGTAGCAGGGATTGAACCAAGGACCTTGTACATGGGAAGCAGGTGCTCAACCACTGAGCTACATGCACTCCCCAATGAGAATTGGTTTTTTATTTACTTGTTTGTTTTGTTTTGTTTGCTTTGGTTTGGTTTTTAGAAGGTATCAGAGATTGAACCTGGGACCTTGGACATGGGAAGCAGGTGCTCAACCATTTGATCTATATCTGCTCCTCTCACTTGTTTCTTTTTTTAAAATATATTTTTGAGAGGTTGTAAATTTACCAAACAATCATGAACATGTGTGAAATTCCCATACAACATCTCTCCAACACATTACATTGTTGTGGGACATTTGTTACAGATTATGAGATAATAGCACCAGACTATTACCACTAACTATGGTCTATAACATATATTTAGTATATTTTTTCCTTACCCACCTAATAGTTACACAGTACATCTTTGGCACTGATGCAAGAATATTACAGTATTGCTGTAAACTATAGTCCATAAGTTACATTAACTGTATTTTTCCCATGCTTCTCCACATTCTTACTACTTTGCAATAATGATGTACATTTGTTCTAGTTCATAGAAGGACATTGTTGTTGTTTTAATTTCGTTTCCCCTCCCCCACCCTGCTGTTTTTGCTGTGTCCATTCACTGTGTGCTCTTCTGTATCTGTTTCTCTCTTTTGTCTTCTCATCTTTCTCCTCTAGGATTTAGAGGGATTCAATCCTAGGGACCTCTGATGTGGAGAAAGGTTCCCTGTCATTTGCACCACCTGAGTTCCTGGTCTCTGCTGTGCTTCACTTTGACTCTCCCCTTCATCTCTCTTTTGTTGTATCATCATCTTGCTGTGTTACTCACTTGCACAGGTACTGGCTCACTGTGCAGGCACTCAGCTTGCTGCACAGGCACTTGGGTCACTACGTGGGCATTGGCTCACTGCGCGGGCATTGGCTCACCATGCGGGCACTCATATGGGCACTTGGCTCACCACGTGGGCACTCAGCTCACCACGTGGGTAACCACTTGGGCACTCAGCTCACCACGCCAGCACTCGCACGGGCACTCAGCTTGCCGTGTGGGCACTTGGCTTACCGTGCAGGCACTCGCGTGGGCATTGCATCACCACACGGGCACTCAGCTCACCACAGAGGCACTGGCTCGCTGTGCAGGCATGCTCTCTCTCCTTTTTCACCAGGAGGTCCCAGGGATGGAACCCCGGTCCTACCATATAGTAGGCAGTGGTCTTATCACTTGAGTCACATCTGCTTCCCATGGACATTCTTGTATTTGTACTATTAACCACAATTCTCATCCGTCTCTGGATTCTCTATGTTATTCAGTCCCTAGATTATTCTTTAGCTTTTAATTGACATTTACCTCCCTAAACTACCCTTGAACCAATATCCCATTTATAAATCAGCTGCATTAGTTCTACTCACTATAATGAGTTACCATTAACTCTATCCATTTCCACATTTTTACAGTCAAGTTAATTAAAACTTCCACATACATTACGCATCAGTGCATTTTCTCAGCCCTCTTCTTATTTCCTAATAACCTTTACTCTAGGTTTTAACTCCATGCATTTATTCTTCATATTTATTTCATATTAGTGAGAACATGCAATATTTGTCCTTTTGTGTCTGACTTATTTCACTTAACATAATGTCTTCAAGGTTCATCCATGTTACCATATGTTGTCAAAATTTCATTTCTTCTTACAGCAACATAGTATTCCATCATTTGTATACACCACGTTTTGTTTATCTGTTCATTGGTTGATGGACACTGGGTTGTAAAACAAAACTTTTAACTGAAAGTCAGTAAAGGTATTTGTAAGGGTCTGGAATTTTATTTTACCCTAATTTTATATGCTACTAATTAGCCTACTGCTTTTTTAATGAATGCTGGCAGAACACAGTGAAGTCCTGGATCAGAGACAAAGGATTTTATTGTTCACAGCCCACCAAGCAGCATGAGCATGATGTTTGAATTAGTTTTTCTTGCCCCCCCAAGTCCTCATGTGTTTCTTAAAACTCTTTTCTCTAGAATGAAACTGTTTTCTCTGGATTAATAATGCATTGGAGAGGCTGAGAGAATCTTGAGGAAAGAGTCCGTGTTTTATTTCTCTCTCAGTCCCCAATATAGAACCTGGCATATTAACTAAATTAATATTAAATAAATTAGTGGATAATTGGAAGGAGAAAGGAATGAATATATGGAGGAAGGCATGAAGGGAGGGAGAAGTAGTGTAAATATTGAATGACTTGGCTTCAAGTGGCTTTAAGTTACACTGAAATATACTAAATATTTTTAAAAAGGAATAAAGAAATGCAAAGCTTTTCATATTCTACTGATTTATTTTTGCATTGCTCTCTTGATGAATAAACTATAACATGCTTCTCTTAGTCCCCTAAAAGAGTGTATATGTGTATCAGTTTGGGGAGAGTAGATTTAGGTTGTTAGAAAAAGAATCATTTCTCCCTGTCATACCCAGCCTTTTACTGTAGTTTGATTGTTGAGTCTCACTTTGTGCTTCATTCAAATAGGAAGTTCTTTCTGAGAAGCTGGAGCGTGAGACTAGAGAACTTCAGGAGAAAGGTTGACAAAACAGACCGGAACGGCGTCTTTAGAAGCTCTAACTCTGGGTTTCAGGCACTTCAGTAAGAGACTTTCCTCCCCTGTTCCTATGTACGTTCCAAGAGAAAGAAAGCAGAAAGACCTCAAAGGCTGTCTGGGGGATGGCTTAGGCACCCGCAAGCAGCACAGAGCCCCGAGGATCATTTCTTAAGGAGAAGGTAATTGACACAAAGGGTTCCCGTCTTGCCTGTTTTTACTCACATCAGTCACTTTCCAAAAAAATAGAAGGGACATTTTTTATTGGTAGGCAGGAAATGAGGCTCCAGGCCCCTCTTGACATGATCATTCTAGTCCGTGATTTTCTCATGATTTCTAAGCCATGTCACCTTTTGGTTGGACTTTGTAGGAAGGAGCAGAACCCCCAAAACGAAGTCAGGACCTAGATGTCATCCTGTTGGCACCTGGGGCCTCACCTCAGACTGAGACATCTTTCTGGTATTGGCTGTGCCTGGACTACAACCATAACATCCGACCTTAGAGAGAGAGCACTCTGACTTCCAGCAAACAAAGAATGGGGAAGTGTGGAGAGTGGGGGATTCTACACAAGCACGGGATTCAATTTTACTTTCATTAAAGAAAAGTCATTTTTAATGTGATGCCTGTAACCTGCCAAGGTAGGATCTGTCCCATTTCATTCCTAGAGCTCTACTTCTTCTAGTGCCTCTGTTCCTTTCCATAATTCATCTCACCTCACTCTCCCATCCCACATAAGTTTCCACCCACACACTGAGCAGGCAGAGCCAGCCCACTTTCTTCTCGTGGGTTATGGACTAAAGGGGCTTGACTACAGAGTCCAGGAGAATACCAGTAGGCCTAAGAGACTAAAGGAATCCTGTCTTTCTCAGGTCTGCTCATATGGATCCATCTGACTGGCTTTAGGACTCTAGTCATAAACTCCATTTCCTTGCACATGTCATGTTTCCCCAGGAAATCCAGTACCCTGTTTTCCTGTGTTTCATTTCCAGGAGGGCCAACAGGTATGATAGGAAGGAGGGAAAGAAGGACTGATTTTGTAGCTTGTTCAAATAGGATGGCATGCCTTAGGAAGAGCATTTTGGCAATGATGATGAATATGCTCTGTCAAATTCATCCTATAGCTGCCCAGTAAACTCATTTCTTTGTAGTTTCTTTGTAGTGTAAGTTTGGTGTCCTCTTAGCCTGTTTCAGTTAGTTAGTAGTAAGTTACAGCTCCTTCCCTTCTCCTTTAGTCTGGGCCCATAGCTCAGAGCTCTGCTTGATTCAAATGGTCTCGAGGGTTGGCATAGGGAAGCGGAGGTTTTTCTTGAGTCACTTTTTGGTCACTGAATCTGCCATTTTAAGAGTAAGATTTGCTTTATGTAAATCTATTCCTTAATAAAGACTACATTCAAGTTGCAGCACCCTTCACAGTGAAATATTTTGAATAAAAGTTTGTTGCTAGAATAGTCATAGACAAGAGTTTTATTAGCAAAATGTTTCAATTATGTTAATAAATAAGGCAGTGTACTAGAGTGTGGTGTCTTGATCCAGAATCTTCTCTGTGGGTTGCAGAATTAATCACTTTTTCTTTACAGTCTTACTTGACAGGTGTTGACAGTTGTAAAAATGTCCTTGGAAGAGGAGTCAGCTGATTCCACATGTGTAACATATAAGAATATAAAGGCCACCCAAAGAATAACAGCAGGGAACAGTAATTAGCAAATTTTTAAATTATGGCTAAGTTTTCTCATTTTTACAAAATCAAATATTAGATTCTACTTTATCTGTATTGTACTGTGTGGTTAACTCTGGCTCCTTGATGAAATTAGTAATTTATGAAATAAAAATATATTTTTGAAAATTAAAACCTTGATTAAGTTCCTGGCACAAAAGACAAGTAAGACAGAAATTGTTACAGCCACCATTTGTTTTGGAAATATAAACAAAATTGAATAATGTGCTAATTGTTCAAAAAAAGAGAGAGAAATACAAAGCAATGAAGCAGTGAAGGAAGTTAGCCAAAATCTTAGTGTAAGCTGCAGGTTTCCATGAATCAGTGAAAATAATAGGTATTGGTAGGATGTAAACCTAAGCATTTGGATTATGTGGACTGTGAGTACAAACCTGTATTAGTTTCTCTAGGGAAACAGATGAAACAGAATGGCACAACTGTGGGGATTGGCAAGCCTGAATTCTGTAGGGCAGGCCACAAGCTGGGAACTCTAATGAAGGTTTTTGATTAATTCCCTAGGAGAAGCTTGTTGGCTGAAATAGAGATAGTAATTCTTCTTTCTGGCTGCTGAAACATCAGTTCTCCCTTTAAGTTCATCAACAGATTGGATGAGATGTCTCTCATTGCTGAAGGCAATCTCTTTTGTTGATTGTAGATGTAATCAGCCATAGATGCAATCAACTTAGTGATGATTTAAATCCACAAAATATTCTCACAGTAACAATCAGGCCAGTGCTTATTTAACCAAAGAACTGGACACCTAACCTAGCCAAGTTAACACATGAAATTAACCATTATAACCCCCTATTTTAAATTCTTGAAATCCATGTCATTGTGTCCATAAAAAGGTAATTAGCCTGGCATTTGATATCATGAGAAATTGGAGATCTACAGGCCAGAATACGTAACCAGTCTTTGGCTAATAAGAAACCTCAGTCAAAAGAGAAGGTAATTGGGAAGTGTACAAGGCTCAACTGATAGAGTGCCCACCTACCATATGGAGGGCCCAGGGTTCTATACCCAGGGCCTCCTGGCTCGCATGGTTAGCTGGCCCACATGCAGTGCTGTCGCATGCAAGGAGTGCCATGCCATGCAGGGGCACCCCCACATAGGAGAGCCCCACGCACAAGGAGAGCACCCCACAAGGAAAGGTGCCCCAGCATGAAAAAAGTGCAGCCCACCCAGGAGTGGTGCCACACACATGGAGAGCTGATGCAGCAAGATGATGCAACAAAAAGAGATGCAGTTTCCCGGTGCTGCCTGATAATACAAGTGGACACAGAAGAACACACAGTGAATGGACAGAGAGAGTAGACAATGGGGGGGGGAGGGGAGGAGAGAAATAAATAAAAATGAATCTTTAAAAAAAAAGAGAGAAGATAATTGTCTCTAAAGTGCTATGGGCTCAATGGGGACAATACTGCCATCCAGGAATGTTTTAAAAATTTGTGAGGACTTTTTTTGATACATTGGGTGAAAGTGCAAAACATCAATGATAAAGAGAATCTTAAAAGCCATAAAAGAAAAAGATTATTACCACCTAAGAATTAAAAATTGAATAATCAGCAGACTTTGTATCAGCCAAAAATTGACGTCAGAAGAAAGTAGAATGATATTTTCAAAGTGATAAGGGAAAATTATTGGCAACCCATTATTATGGCATTATTATGCCCAGCTAAATTATCATGCTGGAGTAAAGGCAAAATAAAGACATTTATAAACATACAAAAAAGTAAAGAGTTTACCACACACACACTGTGCCTAAAATAAATATGAATATACTGCCTTATGGCGCCAGCCAAAATGAAGTAAGCCCACTTACTCCATTACTCCATTAAGTAGTCTATCTTGCCCACTTATAACAGCTAACATCTCTCCCCTCAAAGCTGGGAAGTGTAGGGGGAATAACAAATAGGAGAGAGCTTAATGAAGGGAATCCTTTAATTCTGTGTATGCATCAGCACAAATCCCAAACTCACACCTGAACCGAGTATACATAAGACAGACAAAACAATGTAGCAAAAACTTTGAGACTGAACTATATGATACACATTGCTGCCTAAACTAACCCCTAAGTGATGTACATGTGAGAGAATTACAAAGTAGCATAGCAAAGGCTTTGGAAACTGAACTGACAGTGGAATTATTGAAATCCCTGCCTACAGAAGGTGAAACGGAACTTGTAGTCTGAACATAGCTAGGTTAATTGCCTGCTTTAAAAAATCAATAATCAACAGAGGACTGTAACCGGACACAGATTCTTACAACATAATATTCAAAATGTCTAGTATATAATCCAAAATTACTTGGCATACAAAGACGTAACAGAAAAATGTAACTAATTTTCAAGGGAAAAGACATTCAACAGATGCCCAATCCAAGATTACTCAGATGTTGAGATTATCAAAGACTTTAAAGCAACTCTTATAATTATACTCTTTGAAGAAAACTCCCTTGAAAGGAATGAAAAGATAGAACTTCTCAACAGAGTAAAAAGAAACTATGAAAAAGAACCTAATGAAATTATAGATATTATAGAAATTATAGATATGAAATTATAGGATAAAAATATAATCTATGAAATAAAAATTCATTAGGTGGGCTCAATAGTAGAAGTGGATAACAGAGGAAAGAGTCAATAAACTTGAAGAAGGAGCAACAGAAACTATCCAATCTGAAGAATGTAAAGAAAAAATATTGAAGAGGTGTGATACGGGGGCATTTTTGGGACTTGGAGTTGTCCTGAATGATATTGCAGGGACAGGTGCAGGACATTATATATATATATGCCATAACCCACTGAAAGGACTGGGAGAGAGTATAAACTACAATGTAAACTATAATCCATGCTGTGCAGCAGTGCTCCAAAATGTATTCATCAAATGCAATGAATGTACCACACTGATGAAAGAGGTTGTTGATGTGAGAGGAGTAGAGGGGTGAGGAGTAGGGTATATGGGAACCTCATATTTTTTAATGTAACATTTTGTGTGATCTATGTACCTTTTTTAAAAGACAATAAAAATATTGTAAAAAATGAAAAAATTGAAAAATTTAGCAGTCTCAGGGTCTTGTGAAAAAATATCAAAAGGTCTAATATTTGTGGCACTGGAATGTCAGAAGAGCAAAAAGATTGGCGCAGAAAAAGATATTTGAAAAAATAATTGCTGAGAACTTGCCAAATTTTGAGAGACATAAACTTACAGATTCAAGAAGATCAGAAATCCAATGCAAGATAAAAACACAAAGAAAAAAGTTCATTCTTCTCAATTACATATGAAACATTTATAATAAATGACCAGATATAGATGACAGAAGAAGTCTCAAACAATTTCATAGAATCAATATTAAAGAATTTTTAAAGGGAAGCAAATGCAGCTCAAGTGATAAGGCTTCCACCTACCATTTGGGAGGACCTGAGTTCAATCCCTGGGACCTCCTGGTGTAAAAGAAGAGAAAGCATGCCTGCACAGCAAGCCAGTGCCTGTGTAGCAAGCCATTGCCTATGTGGCAAGCTGAGTGCCCAGACGGCAAGAGTGCCTGCGTGGTGAGTCAGTGCCTGCACAAGCAAGATGATGACACAACAGAAAAGAGATGAAGGGGAGAGTCAAGGTGAAGCACAGCAGAAACCAGGAACTGAGGTGCTACAGCTGACAGGGAACCTCTCTCCACATCAGAGGTCCCCAGGGTCAAATCTTGGTGAATCCTAGAGGAGAAAAAATGAGAAGACCAAAAAGAGAAATAGGTATAGAAGATTGCACAGTGAATGGAAACAGACAAGAAAAACAACAGGGAGGGGGGATGGGGGAGGGGAAGGGTAAATAAAATAAATGAATAAGTAAATCTTTAAAAAAAAGAATTAAAAAAATAAACATTTAAAACATAAAAGTGCTCTACTAAAAACTCATGGGTTTAAAAGTAAATCGCAACAGAAATAAGATATATAGGGAAACGGACTTTGGCCCAGTGGTTAGGGCGTCCGTCTACCATATGGGAGGTCCGCAGTTCAAACCCCAGGCCTCCTTGACCCGTGTGGAACTGGCCATGCGCAGCACTGACGCGTGCAAGGAGTGCCGTGCCACGCAAGGGTGTCCCCCGCGCGGGGGAGCCCCACGCGCAAGGAGTGCCATGAGGAAAGCCACCCAGCGTGAAAAGAAAGAGCAGCCTGCCCAGGAATGGCGCCGCCCACACTTCCCGTACCGCTGACGACAACAGAAGCGGACAAAGAAACAAGACGCAGCAAATAGACACCAAGAACAGACAACCAGGGGAGGGGGGGGCGGAATTAAATAAATATATAAATCTTTAAAAAAAAAAAAAAGAAATAAGATATATAGAGCTGAACTGGAATGAAGATACTACATACCGACAGTGTAACAAAATCAGTACTTTGTGGAAACTTTTTAAAAACAAATTAATTTTATTGATACATATTAATAAAATACACAATTCATCCAAAGTGTACAGTCAATGGTATTTGGTATAATCACATAGTTGTGCATTCATCACTTCAGTCATTATTGGAGCATTTTCATTATTTCAGTAATAATCATAAACAAAAAACAGACAAAGAAAATTCCTCACCTCTCAATCTCTGTTTCTCCTGCTGTACATAGCTGCTATTTCTGGCTATTCTTGCACAATTATTTATTTGTTTATTAATCAATTTTATTGAGATATATTTACATACCATTTGATCTATCATTTTTTGCTTGTGCTTTGGATATAAGGTTTAAGAAACTACAGCCTACCACAAGATCTTGAAGATTTTTTTACATTTTCTTCTAGAAGTTTTATGGTTGTTCTTTTTATGTCTAGCTCCTTGATCCATTTTGAGTTATTTTTTGTATAATGTGTGAGATAGGGATCTTCTTTCTTTCTTTTGGATATGGCTATCCAGTTTATCCAGCACCAACTGTTGAATAGACTGTTCCAGCCCAGCTGCGTGGATTTAACAGCCTTGTCAAAAATCAGTGGGCTGTAGATGTGAAGGTCTATTTCTGAGTTCTCAATTTGGTTCCATTGATCAATCTGTCTGTCCTTATGCCAGCACCATGCAGTCTTTACCACTGTAACTAAGTAATATCCTTTAAAGTCAGGAAATGAGAGTCCTCCAATTTTGTTCTTCTTTATTAAGACATTTTTGGCTCTTCAGGACCCCTTACCCTTACAAATAAATTTCATTATTGGCTTTTCGATTTCTGCAAAAAAGGCTGTTGGGATTTTTATTGGGATTGCGTTGAATCTATAAATCAGTTTGGGTAGAAGTGACATTGTAATAATATTTAGTCTTTCAGTCCATGAACACAGAACATCCTTCCATTTATTTAAGTCTTCTTCAGTTTCTTTTAGGAGTTCTTTGTAGTTTTCTGAATACTGGTCCTTTATGTTTTTTTTTTAAAGTTTATTCCTAAATATTTGATTGTTTTAGTCATTATTAAAAATGGAATTTTTTTCTGATTTCCTCCTCAGATTGCCCATCAGTAGTGGATAGAAATGCTATTGATTTTTTGCATATTAATCTTGTATCCTGCCACTTTGCTGAACTTGTCTATTAATTCTTAGTAGTATTGTAGTAGATTTTCCAGGATTTTCTAGATATAGGATCATGTCAAAAGTGAATATTGAAAGTTTTACTTCTTCCTTTCCTATTTGGGTGCTTTTTATTTCTTTGTCTAGCCTAATTTCTCTAGCTAGAACTTCTAGCACAATATTGAATAATAATGGTGACAGTGGGCATCATTGTCTTCTTCCTGATCTCAGTGGAAAAGCTTTCAGTCTTTCACCATGGAGGGCAATGCTATCTGTATGTTTTTCATATATACACTTTATCATATTGAGAAAGTTTCCTTCTATTCCTATCTTTTGGAGTGTTTTTTTTTTTAAATCAAGAAAGGGTGCTGTATTTTGTCAAATGCCTTCTCTGCATCAATAAAGAAGACCATGATTTTTATTCTTCAATTTATCAATGAGGTTTATTACACTGATTGATTTTATTGTTGAACCACCCTTACATACCTGAGATAAAACCCACACTTGATCGTGGTATATAATTCTTTTAATGTGTTTTTGGATTTGGTTTGCAAGTATTTTGTTGAGGATTTTTGTGTCATATTCATTAGAAATATTGGTTTGCAATTTCCTTTTTTTGATAGTATCTTTATCTGTTTTTGATATTAGGGTGATGTTGGCTTCATAGAATGAATTTGGTAGCATTCTTTCCTGTTCAATATTTTGGAAGATCTTGAGCAAGATAAGTATTAGATCGTCTTTGAATGAATGGTAGAATTCACCTCTGAAGCCATCTGATCCTGGGCTTTTTGCCTTTTGGGAGATTTTTGATGACTGTTTCAATCTCTTCACTTGTGATTGGTTTTTTGAGGTCTTCTATTTTTTTTCCTGGGGTCAGTGTAGGTATTTCACATGTTTCTAGGAATTTGTCCGTCTCCTCTACATTGTCAAGTTTTTTTGGCATACGGTTGTTCATAGTATCCTCTTATGATCTCTCTTCTTTCTGTGGGATCAGTGGTAATGTCCTCCCTCTCATTTATGATTTTATTTATTTGTATCTGCTCTCTTTTTTCTTTGTCAGTTTAGCTAAGGGTTTGTCAATTTTGTTGATCTCTCAAAGAACAAACTTTTACTTTTGTTGATTCTATTGTTTTTGTTCATTTGTTTGTTCTCGATTTCATTTATTTTTTCTCTGATCTTTACTATTTCTTTCCATTGGCTTTGCTTGGAATTAGTTTGCTGTTTTTCTAGTTCCTCCAGGTGTGCAGTTAGATCTTCAATTTTAAGCCCTTTCTCCTTTTTTAATGTAAGCACTGAGGGCTATAAATTTCTTTCTCAGCACTGCCCTTGTGGTGGTTCCATAGGTTTTGATATGTTGTGTTCTTATTTCCATTTATCTCAAGATATTTGCTGAATTCTCTTGCAATTTCTTCTTTGACCCACTGATTATTTAAGAGTGTGTTGTTAAATCTCTATATATTTATGAATTTTCCCTTTTTCCATCCATTATTGATTTCCAGCTTTATTCTGTTGTATCAGAGAAAGTGTTTTGTATAATTTCAATCTTTTAAAATTTATTGAGACTTGTCTTGTGACACAATATATGGTCTATTTTGGAGAAGGATCCATGAGCCCTTGAAAAGAATGTATATCCTACTGTTTTGGTGTGCAGTGCTCTATAGATGTCCGTTAGGTCTAGTTCATTTATCATATTATTCAATCTGTTTATTTATTCTCTGTCCACATGTTCTATCCAATACTGAGAGAGGTGTATTAAAGTCTCCAACTATTATTGTAGAGACATCTATTTCTCCCTTCAGTTTTGCCAGTTTTGCCAGTTTTGCCCAAGATACATGTGCCTCATATATCTTGGGCACTGAGGTTAGATGAATAAATATTTAGTATAGTTACTTCTTCTTGCTGAATTGTCCCTTTTATTAATATATAATGACCTTCTTCATCCCTTATAACAGTTATACATTTAAAATCTATTTTTTCCAGTATTAGTATTGCTACTCCAGCTCCTTTTTTTTTGATTTTGCATGGAATATCTTTTTCCAACCTTTCACTTTTAACCTGGTTGTGTCCTTATATCTGAGGTGAGTCTCTTTTAGACAACATACAGATGGCTTATATTTTTTTATCCATTCTATCACTCTGTGTCTTTTTATTGGGGAGTTCAAGCCATTAACATTTAATGTTATTACTGTAAAGGCATTATTTACTTCATCCTTTTTGACCGTTGACTTTCTGTTGTCATATTGTACTATTGTTTATCTTTTTACCCTTTAATTTTTACTTTCTAATTATTGTCACTTCTACACTCTTCTCCAAGTCTCTCACACTTGTTCTTTCCTTTTAGGCTGCAGCACTCCCTTTACTATCTCTTGTAATTCTGGTTGTTTGGTAACATACTCTATCAGTTTGTCTGTGAAGACTTTAAACTCCCCTCCATTTTTGAAGGACAGCTTTGCTGTATGCAGAATTCTTGGCTGGCAGATTTTCTCTTTCAGTACCTTAAATATATCATACAGGGCAGCAGACTTGGCCCAGTGGTTAGGGCGCCCATCTACCACATGGGAGGTCCACGGTTCAAACCCTGGGCCTCCTTGACCTGTGTGCAGCTGGCCCATGCGCAGTGCTGATGCATGCAAGGAGTGCCGTGCCATGCAGGGGTGTCCCCTGTGTAGGGGAGCCCCACGTGCAAGGAGTGCGCCCCGTAAGGAGAGCCACCCAGCATGAGAGAAAGTGCAGCCTGCCCAGGAATGGTGCCACACACACAGAGAGCTGACACAACAAGATGACACAACAAAAAGAAACACAATTTCCCATGCTGCTGACAACAACAGAAGCGGACAAAGAAGACGAGCAGCAAATAGACACAGAGAACAGACAACCGGGGTGGGGGGAGGGGAAGGGGAGAGAAATAAATAAATCTTTAAAAAATGTATGTATATATCATACGACTTTCTTCCCTTCTCCATAGTTTCTGAAGAGAGGTCAGTACTTAATTTTTTCAAGGTTCCCTTGTATGTGATGCTTTGCTTTTCTCTTGCTGCTTTCAGAATCTTCTCTTTATCTCTGATATTTGTCATTCTGAATAGTAAGTATCTCAGGGTGAGTTGGATTTATTCTGTTTGGGGTGCACTGTCCTTCTTGGATATTGATATTTATGTCTTTCATAATGGTTGGGAAATTTTTTGTTATTTCCTCAAATATTCTTTCTGCCCATTTTCCATTTTCTTCTTCTTCTGGGACACTGATAATACCTATGTTTGTATATTTTGTATTGTCATTCAATTCCCAGAGACCCTGTTCCTTTTTTCTTTTCTCTTCTCTTTCTGTTCTCCTGTCTTTTCCAGTTCAGATATTCTGTCTTCAAAATCACTAATTCTGTCTTCAGGCAACTCAAATCTGCTCTTACGTGCCTCTAATGTATTTTTCATCTCATCCATCATGCCTTTCATCCCCATAAGATCTGTTACTTTTCTTTGCAGACTTTCAAATTGTTCTTTTATGTTCATCCAATATCTTCTTAATATCTTTTATCTCTTTAGTCATATTTTCTTTCAATTCTTTTAATTGATTTAGGAGAGTTGTGTGATTATCATTGATTAATTGTCTTAAATCTTGTAGCTCTTCAGGATATTTGGCTGGGCCAACTCTTCCTGTTTCGTAGTATGCCTTGTAATTTTTTTGTTGATGTCTAGGCATCTGAATATGTTGGTGAATTCACTCTGATGGCCAATATCTCTCTCTTGCCTATTGTTATTATTTTTTCAAAGTTCTTCTTTGATATTTGGTTCAACTTATCCTAAGTCTTTTTTTTTAAATATTTATTTATTATTATTATTTTTTAATTACATTAAAAAATATATATGAGGTCCCATTCAACCCCACCGCCCCCGCCCCCCACTCCCCCCACAGCAACACTCTCTCCCATCATCGTGATACATCCATTGCACCTGGTAAGTTCATCTCTGAGCATCACTGCACCCCATAGTCAATGGTCCACATCATAGCCCAGACTCTCTCACGTTCCATCCAGTGGGTCCTGGGGGGATCTACAGTGTCCCGTAATTGTCCGTGAAGCACTATCCAGGACAACTCCACGTCCCGAAAACGCCTCCACATCTCATCTCTTCCTCCCGTTCCCCACACCCAGCAGCCCCCATGGCTACCGTTCCCACACCCATTTCACATTTCCTCTGTGGACATTGGATTGGTTGTGTCCATTGCACACCTATGTCAAGTGAGGGCTTAGATTGCACATGGGTACTGGATGCACTCTTCCCGCTTCTAGTTGTAGACACTCTAGGCTCCATGTTGTGGTGGTTGACCTTCTTCAACTCCATGTTAGCTGAGTGGAGTAAGTCCAATAAGTCAAAGTGTAGGAGCTGAAGTCTGTTGAGGCTCTGGGCCTGGGTGTCATATTATCAGTCCAGAGATTCAAATCCCCTACATATATCTTAAACTCAGCAGCAACTACAATTCCAATAAAGTAGCATGCAAGTCTTGTGAAAAGAGATCCCCTCTGAGTCCATTTCCATCACGCAGAAACACCAGCTCCAAAGAAGGGCCATCTGTCATGGCAGTGAACCCCTTCTGCCATGACCATAGAACCCGTGGGTCTCTTTATCCCTCAAAAGAACCAATACCTGGGGTTGTATCTACCTTATCTGTCTCTTAGACTCTGTTCAGTTGTACATAGGGGTATTCCTTCTGACAACCTCCAGACTCTTTTTTAGAGACTCACAGCCTTATAATCTCATTTCTCCTTTCCATTTCCCCCTTACATTAGGTCAAACCGCTTCCCGAAGTCATGTTATTATATGTAGACAGGTATATTCTGCTGTTCCGCATTGAATCTTTAATTCAAGGTCATTTTCTAGTTGCTTCTTCAGCTGGTATGTGGTAGTGATCCCTCGGTGCCAGGGAGGCTCATCCCCGGGTGTCGTGTCCCACGCTGGGGGGAATGCATCACATCTACACGCTGAGTTTGGCTGTGAGAGTGGCCACATTTGAGTAACATGAAGGCTGTCAGGAGGAAACCCCCAGGCACAATGCTACTCTAGGCCTTGTTCTTATTGCAGGTGCATAGGCTCAAAAGTGTAGCCATTAGTATCAAGAGCCCACTGTTGGGCCCTCCTTCCTTCCTGGTTCTTGCCGTTGCACCTGGAGGATTGCCGCTGCTCTCCCAGGGCCCACAACAGTGACCCCCCGGCCAGGAGCCCAGTACCCCCCCAGCTGTTGTTTTTAATTGTTTCCACTATGAGTATATATAGACATTACCATATACCCTGGGCATATGCCCTGTATAACTCCCTGTCAACCATATATATCCTGTCAATAACATCCCATATCAGTATTCCTCCGCTGCCATTGTTGAACCACTCTGTGATCCAAAACTTCCCGTAAAGTGAATCCCAACATAATGTCAGCTTCAGAAGAGTCTTAGATCACCAAAATTCATATATACAATATACAGTATTTCCCCAGATCCACCATAAAACCTTTTCCCTTCCACAGCAATAATCTTTTAACTTATTCATATCATATTTCCTGAAACTGATGTACAGATTCCGAAACTATAGTTTTCAAACAAGGTAACATTTGTGCTTACTATGTGGTCCATACTTTAGGTTGTACAGTTTTCTAAATTTTTTAGTTATCCTATGTTTTGTCTTATGGTTTTCATTATTAGTCTGTCGTCCCCTATATGTTTTTGGTGTAATATTAGCTGTTTTATATTCATCCTCGTGTACTCTCACATATCTCCTCTTTTGCCCCCTTATTTACCTTTGTTCTATCCATTGCACGTCCATTTTCCCCTCCCCTTAGGGCCCACAACGCCTGCCAATCTAATGCCCTGGGAGCCGTCCTTTCTCACGAGAGATACAGTTCTCTCTATTCGATGGCATTAGTCTTCCCCAGGATATGGGTCCACCCCACCCAATGGTAGAACCCACCTTGGCAAAATGAGCCTTCAGCTATTCCCTCCAGAGTCTGTCCCGCATCAGACCATACCCCCTGAGCGTCCTAACCAGGTGACCCTCCTATTTATACTTTGATACGTTTTACTCAACATTTAGTTCTCAACGAACTTCTGGCACTCTCCCATGTTTGTATGTTGTCCCTCCCTCCCACCTATTTCTTGGACCATATTACCCCTCTTCCCATCCCCAGCCCCCCTCAAACCCAGAAAACCCCACCCGAAGGTAACCCCTTGCCCCCATTTTGTCCCTTCTTTGTGCTCATACTTACCCCCAGCTCATCACAGATTCCACCCCTACAGACATTAACTCACATCCTTCCTCCACCCCCTGATTTCCAGTAAGCCACTTTTCCAGACTCTAGCTCTCTGAGGCAGTTAACTTATTTCATATCATTGAGGTCATATAGTATTTGTCCTTCAATGCCTGGGTTGCTTCACTTAACATAAGATTCTCAAGGTTCATCCATGTTATCACGTGCGATTGTAGTGTATTGGTTCTTACAGCTGAGTAGTATTCCATTGTGTGTATATACCACATTTTATTGATCCACTCATCTGCTGATGGACTTTTGGATTGATTCCAACTTTTGGCGATGGTGAACAATGCTGCTATGAACATTGGTGTACATATATCGGTTTGTGTCCTTGTTTTCAGATCTGATGGGTATATACCCAGCAGTGGTATTGCTGGGTCATATGGGAAATCTATGGATAATTTTTTGAGAAACTGCCAAACTGTCCTCCAGAATGGTTGGATCCTTCTGCATTCCCACCAGCAATGGATGAGTGTTCCCCTTTCTTCACATCCTCTCCAGCATTTGTATTCTACTGTTTTTTTCATGGCTGCCAATCTTATGGGAGTAAGATGGTATCTCATTGTAGTTTTGATTTGCATTTCCCTGATAGCTAGGGATTTGGAGCATTTTTTCATGTGCTTTTTAGCCATTTGTATTTCTTCTTTGGAGAAGTGTCTGTTTAAATCTTTTTCCCATTTTTTAAATGGGTTGTTTATCTTTTTGTTTTCGAGATATATGAGTTCTTTATATATGCAAGTTATAAGTCTCTTATCAGATATATGGTTGCCAAATATTTTCTCCCATTGTGTGGGTTCCCTTTTTACTTTCTTGACAAACTCCTTTGAGGTGCAGAAGGCTTTAATTTTGAGGTAGTCCCATTTATCTATTTGTTCTTTTGCTGCTCGTGCTTTTGGTGTGATATTCATGAAGCCATTTCCTATTACAAGGTCCTGTAGATGTTTCCCTACACTGCTTTCTAAGGTCTTTATGGTCTTGGCTCTTATCTTTAGGTCTTTGATCCATCTAGAGTTGATCTTTGTATAAGGTGTGAGATGGTAATCCTCTTTCATTCTTCTACATATGGCTATCCAGTTCTCCAGGCACCATTTGTTGAATAGGCCATTCTCTCCCAGTTGAGAGGGTTTGGTTGCTTTATCGAATATTATATGGCTATATACATGAGGTTCTATATCTGAACTTTCAATTTGATTCCATTGGTCTGTGTGTCTCTCCTTATGCCAGTACCATGCTGTTTTCACTACTGTAGCTTTGTAGTATGTTTTGAAGTCAGGAAGTGTGATTCCTCCTATTTCGTTTTTCTTTTTCAATATGTCTTTGGCTATTCGGGGCCTCTTTTTATTCCAAATAAATTTCATAGTTAGTTTTTCTAGTTCCTTAAAGAAGGCTGTGTTGATTTTTATTGGGATTGCATTGAATGTGTAGATCAGTTTTGGTAGGATAGACATCTTAATAATATTCAGTCTTCCTATCCATGAACAGGGAATATTCTTCCATTTATTTAGGTCTTCTTTGATTTCCTTGAACAATCTTGTATAGTTCTCGATGTATAAGTTTTTTACCTCTTTAGTTAAATTTATTCCTAAGTATTTGATTTTTTTATTTACTATTGTGAATGGTATTTGTTTCTTGATTTCCTCCTGATCTTGCTCATTATTGGTGTATAGAAATGCTACTGATTTTTGTGCATTGATCTTATAACCTGCGACTTTGCTAAACTCATTTATGAGTTCTAGGAGCTTTGTTGAAGATCTCTCAGGGTTTTCTATATATAGGATCATGTCATCTGCAAATAATGAAATTTTGACTTCTTCCCTTCCAATTTGAATGCCTTTTATATCTGGTTCTTGTCTCAGTGCTCGAGCCAGTACTTCCAAGACAATGTTAAATAGGAGCGGAGACAATGGGCATCCTTGTCTTGTTCCTGATTTTAGAGGGAAGGATTTCAGGACTTCGCCATTGTAAACAATGTTGGCTTTAGGTTTTTCATATATACTCTTTATCATGTTCAAAAAGTTTCCTTGTATTCTGATCTTTTGGAGTGTTTTTATCAGGAAGGGGTGCTGTATTTTGTCAAATGCCTTTTCTGCATCTATAGATATAATCATGTGGTTTTTTTCTCTCAATCTGTTTATATGGTGTATTACATTGATTGATTTTCTTATGTTGAACCATCCTTGCATACCTGGGATAAATCCCACTTGGTCATGGTGTATAATTCGTTTAATGTGTTGTTGAATACGATTCGCAAGTATTTTGTTAAGTATTTTTGCGTCTAGGTTCATTAGAGAAATTGGTCTGTAATTTTCCTTTCTTGTGGTGTCTTTGTTTGGCTTTGGTACTAGGGTAATGTTGGCATCATAGAAGGAATTAGGCAGTGTTCCTTCTGTTTCGATTTTTTGGAATAGTTTCAACAGGATTGGTGTTAGTTCTTTCCGGAATGTTTTGTAGAATTCACCTGTGAAGCCGTCTGGCCCTGGGCTCTTCTTAGTTGGGAGATTTTTAATGACTGATTCTATCTCTTTGCTTGTGATTGGTTTGTTAAGATCATCAATTTCTTCTTTCGTCAGTATGGGCTGCTTATGTATTTCTAGGAATTTGTCCATTTCCTCTAAATTGTCATTTTTGTTGGAATATAGTTTTTCAAAGTATCCTCTTATGATAGTCTTTATTTCTGTGGGGTCAGTGGTGATATCACCTTTCTGATTTCTTATTTTGTGTATTTGCATCTTTTCTCTTTTTTTCTTTGTTAGTCTCGCTAAAGGTTTGTCAATTTTGTTGATCTTCTCAAAAAACCAGCTCTTGGTCTTGTTTATTTTTTCAAGTGCTTTCTTATTTTCTATTTCATTTAGTTCTGCTCTTATCTTTGTTATTTCCTTCCTTCTTCTTCCTGTTGGGTTACTTTGTTGTTGTTTTTCTAATTCCTTCAAATGTGCAGTTAATTCTTCAATTTCTGCTCTTCTTTTTTGATATATGAATTTATGGCTATAAATTTCCCTCTCAGTACCGCTTTTGCTGCATCCCATAAATTTTGGTATGTTGTGTTATCATTATCATTTGTTTCAAGGTAGTCATTGATTTCTTTTGAGATTTCCTCTTTGACCCACTGTTTTTCTAAGAGTGTGCTGTTTAATTTCCAAATTGTCGTGTGAAGTCTGGGTCTCTGTCCCTTGCAAATTTCCAGCTTGACTCCACTGTGGTCAGAGATATTGTTTTGTATGATTTCGATCTTTCTGAATTCATTAAGCCTTTCTTTGTGGCCTAGCATATGGTCAATCTTGGAGAATGTTCCATGTGCGCTTGAGAAAAATGTATATCCTGCTGTGTTTGGGTGTAATGATCTATATATGTCTATTAGATCCAGCTCTTCTAATATACTGTTCAAATGTTTTGTTTCTTTAGTGATTCTCTTTTGAGATGTTCTGTCCAGAGTTGATAGTGGTGTATTAAAATCCCCCACTATAATTGTAGATGCATCTATTCTTTCACTTAGTTTTTCCAGCGTTTGCCTCACATATTTAGAGGCGCCCTTGTTAGGAGCATAAATATTTATGATTGTTCGATCTTCTTGACAAATTGTCCCTTTCACTAAAATATAGTATCCTTCTTTGTCTCTCACAATTGTTTCGCATTTAAAGTCTATTTTGTCTGATATTAATATAGCTACTCCTGCCTTTTTTTGGTGGTTGTTTGCTTGTATGATTGTTTTCCAGCCATTCACTTTCAACCTCCATGAGTCTCTGGCTCTAAGATGTGTCTCTTGTAGGCAGCATATAGATGGGTCGTATTTCCTTATCCAGTGTCCCAGTCTGAATCTTTTGATAGGTGAGTTTAATCCGTTGACATTCAGTGTTATTACGTTTAGAGAGTTATTTATGGTAGCCATATTTTGGTTGGATTTGTGTTTGTTATATTTTGTTTGTATTATTTTATTTTCCACTTCTATTTTTGTCTTTCTTGTTGCTTTTACACTCTCCTCCATCTCTGACTGTCCTGTTTTTTCCTTTCTTCCTGCAGAATTCCCTTAAGAATTTCTTGAAGGGGAGGTTTCTTGTTGATATACTCTTTCAGTTTCTGTTTATCTGTGAATATTTTGAACTCTCCATCATTTTTGAATGCTAGTTTAGCTGGATAGAGTATTCTTGGTTGGAGATTTTTTTCCTTTAGTACCTTGACTATATCATACCACTGCCTTCTTGCCTTCATCGTTTCAGATGAGAAATCAGCACTTAATCTTATGGAGTTTCCCTTGTATGTGATGGTTTTCTTTTCTCTTGCTGCTTTTAGAATTTTTTCTTTGTCTTGAGCATTGGATAATTTGACAAGTATATGTCTTGGGGTGGGCCTGTTGGGGTTTATGACCAGTGGAGTGCGCTGTGCTTCTTGGATATGTACATCTGTCTCTTTCAGTAGATTTGGGAAGTTTTCATTCATTATTTCCTGCAACACTCCTTCTGACCCCTTTCCCTTCTCTTCTCCTTCTGGAATGCCTATAATACGTATGTTTGAGCGTTTTGCGTTATCATTCAGGTCCCTAAGTCCTATCTGGATTTTTTCTACCTTTTTATTGACCACTTCTACTATCTGTTTGATTTCCAATGCACTGTCTTCCACATCACTAATTCTCTGCTCTGCCTCTTCTAGTCTGCTGATATTTGCTGCAAGTGTATTTTTGATTTCTTGAATTGTGGTGTTCATTTCCATCATATCTGTTATTTTTTTACGCATGTCTGCAATTTCCCCTCCAAGTGTTGTCTTCACGCTGTTAACCTCTTTCATTACTTCATCAAATTTGTCGGTGATAAATGTTCTGAGATCTTTCATTGCTTGTGCGAAGTCCTGCCCCCCTTCCTGATTTTCAGTTTGTTGATTGGATTCAGCCATGTTTTCCTGATTACTGGTTTGGTTTGTAGATTTTTGTTGCTGTCTTGTCAACATTTTTTCTTGACGGGTTTAATCAGTTCCTTAGCTTCTTTGTCTAGTCTTGGAGATTAATTAGCTGTTGTTTTTGTGTAAGTGTTATATCTTCTCTTTGTCACTTTGTTCTTCTTATTCCAATTTCTTATTGCTAGTTAAGCTCACTTTAAAGGAAAGTATTAGTGCTGGGGAAAGTCAATTGTGTAAGGAAGGAAAAAGTGTGAAGTAGTATTGGTGATATATGTTTACAAAGCAACAATATGAGTTCTGGGAGGATGGAGGTTAGATCATGTAAATTGTGTAGAGTTATAGTAGTAGGAAAGTACCTATAATGAGGTAGACGATTGAATATGGGAGGAATGTGGTACGTACTAAGAGGCTATTGTTTTCGTGAGAGAGGGAAAGAGAAAAGAAAGGTAATAGTTTCAGGGACGAATACCAGATGGAAAACTAAACAAAGGTATTAGAAATTAAGAGTTAGACACTTTGTGGATCAAAGAAAGGGAGATGGAATATAGGAGAGATAGCAGATGGTGGAGGATATCAAGTTGTAGGGGAAAGGGGATAGTGTAGATAGGCTAAATCTATTCACAGAGAAATGAGGCAGTGGAGGGTGAGGAAACCCAGCAAATGTGAGGTATTTCCTGTAGGACCTTCCCACCAAATCGATGTCCAGACACTTCCTGCCCTGAAAAAATCCTGAGAAAGCCTGGTCCCGGAGAACCTCCAGCGGTGCCCAGCTGCCTCTTCCCAGGAGCGACAGCAAGGCAAGCTCACTCAGCCACCATCTTGCCGGAAGTCCCCTAAGTCTTTAATATTGCCCAGCTTAAGTTATCAGAATTATGCCAGGGACTCACTAATGGTGCACAAATTTTCTCCTAGAAGTTAGAGAACAGAGACCTAATTGTGGTTTTTGTCCATGCAATTTCCAAATCAGCCAGCAGATGGTGCTCATTGGAGCATGTGGAAACTTTTTTTCCTGTCTCCTCCCAGATTTTAGCCATAAGTTGGTGGTCCTTCCTTCCTTCTTTCCTCCCTCCCTCCCTCCCTTCCTTCCTTCCTTCCACAAATGCTCCCCATTCCCCCCTACTCCCATCACCTCAGTAACATCTAATCTGCTTTCTGTCTCTGAAAATTTGCTATTTCTAATCATCTCCTCTAAGTAATACCACACAATTTCTGCCTTATGTGCCTTGCTTATTTCACTGAGTATAATGATTTCAAGATACCTCCCAGCAGCAGCATGGTTCATAACTTCATTCTTTTATTATAGCTGAATAATAATCCATTCTGTGTATGTACCACTTGATATTTATCCATTCATTTATTTATGGACACTTGGGTGGTTTTCACAATTTGACCATTGTCAATAATGCTGCTATAAACTTTGGTGTACAAGTATTGTTTGAACCTCTGTTTACATTCTCTTTGAGCATATTCCTATAAGTGGAATTGCCAGGACATATAGTAATTCTATATTTAACTTTTTGAGGAACCGCCATATTGCTTTCCACCTTGGCTGCACAATTCTGTCCAACAATTGTTATTTTCTTTTTTTTTTTAAATAAGAGCCATCCTTGGTGTGAAGTGTTATCTCAATGTGATTTGACTTAAATTTCCCTAACTGCTAATTATGATAAGCATATTTGCAGGTGTTTATTGGCCATTTGTATATTTTCTTTCAAGAAATATCTATTCAAGGCCTTTACACATATTTTTTGTTTTTGTTTTTTGTTATGTTTTTAAAATTAGAGTAGTTGTAGGCTTACAGAAATGTCACACAGAAAATACAGAGTTCCCATACACACACACACACACAATTTTTCCCTATTGTTAACACTTTGCATTTGTGTGGTAGCTTTGCTACAATTGATGAAAGGATATTATTATAACTATACTATTAACAATAGTCCATAGCTTACATTAGGGTTCACTATTTGTGTTCTACAAATCTATGGGTTTTTTATTTTATTTTATCCTACTAACATGTATACAACCTAAAATGTCCCCTTTAAACCACATTCAAATATATAATCCAGTGTTGTTAATTACATTCACAATGTTGTCCTACCATTCATTATTGTCGAGTGAGTTGCGATAATGGTTCATCATGGGAACACAGAATCAGAGCACAACAGAAACTCTCAGCAAATGACCCCGTTACTAGTTGCCCAGTATGAAGAGTTCAGCAAGGGCAAATAATCTTTGTCACTTACACAGCACCGAGTCCCAAAGAGCAGGAGAAGAAATCCCATCAGAAAACTGCTCCCTGATGGGATTGATAGATGGCAGCACCACATGCCCCACTTCATGTCTCAAAGAGAAATAAATCCATACTGTTTTGAATGTGGGTTTTATCCAACTTGGGGTGAAGGGGCCTTCCCACTGAGAATTCCTGTTCAGATAAGCATCTTAAGTTCTTGTTCCCAGTTTCTGGGTTTAAGGTCTAGCCAAGTCTTTTCATTAGACTTAACATCTTCCCCAGGTATTAGACTTAACATTTCCCCCAGGTTGTGGAACATTACACAATTGAAAAAGAGGTGGGGATAGCAGAAGGCCACAGGATGGCAGTTTAGCCTTTGTTTGTCACATCCCCAGAGAAGAAGGTGGAGGTAGGTGAGGTCTGGGTGATGGATGCTTTACAGGTGTCTGATTTCTCTAACAATTATCAAAACATTTCCATCACTCCAAACAGAAATTTGGTACCAATTAAACATTATCTCCCCATTCCCTACTACCACTCTGGCCCCTTGTAAACTCTATTCTAGTTTCTGACTCTATGAATTTTCTTATTCTAATTAATTCATATCAGTGAGATCATACAGTATTTGTCCTTGGGTCTGGTTGATTTCACTCAACAGTGAAATGATGTCTTCAAGAATCATCCATATTGTCACATGTATCAGAACTTTGTCCCTTTTTATAACTGAATAATATTCCAGTGAGTGAATATAACACATTTTCTTTATCCATTCGTTTATTGATGGACACGTGAGCTGCTTCCATCTCTTCCCTTGCTCATTTTTTAATTTGGTTGTTTATCTTTTCATGTGTTCCATTGTAAAAGTTCTTTATATATACTGGAAATTAAGCCCTTACCTGATATATGGTTTGAAACTATTTACTCCCATTCTGTTGTTTGTCTTTTTACTTTCTTGATAATATCCTTAGATGCATAAGAATTTTTAATTTTGACACATCAACTTTATCTATTGTTTCTTTTTTTAAAAAAAAAATTATTTTTTGTTTCTCTCCCCTTCCCCCCCACCCCAGGTTGTCTGTTCTCTGTGTCCATTTGCTGCGTGTTCTTTTGTCCACTTCTGTTGTTGTCAGCAGCATGGGAATCTGTGTCTCTCTTTGTTGCATCATCTTGTGTCAGCTCTCCCGTGTGTGCGGTGCCATTCCTGGGCAGGCTGCACTTTCTTTTGCGCTGGGCGGCTTTCCTTATGGGGCGCACTCCTTGCGCGTGGGGCTCCTCTACACAGGGGACACCCCTGCATGGCAGGACACTCCTTGCGTGCATCAGCACTGTGCGTGGGCCAGCTCCACACGGGTCAAGGAGGCCCGGGATTTGAACTGTGGACCTCCCATGTGGTAGATGGATGCCCTATCCACTGGGCAAGTTCGTTCCTCTTATTGTTTCTTTTGTTGCTCATACTTTTGGGGTTGTATTTAAGAATCCACTGCCAAATTCCAGGTCATGAAGGTATACCCCATGTGATCCTCTAAGAGTTTTAAACTAGTGTTGTATGTGCCTAAGAGTTATCTCCTGAGAACCTCTGTGTTACTCAAATGTGGCCCCTCTCTAAGTCAAACTCAGCATATAAATGCATTACCTTCTCCCCAGTGTGGGACATGATTCCTGGGGATGAGCCTCCTTGGCACCGAGGGATTATGACAAAGCACCGGCTGGTGATGCAAATGGAAAAAGACCTTGAATGACAGGGAGAAATGGTAAAGACAAATGAGTTTATACAGCTAAGATACTTCAAAATGAGTCAGGAGGTCATCAGAGAGGTAACACTTATGCACATCTCAGCAGGATCTCATAGACAGCCAAAGCTTGGTGCCTTGCCAGTGGGCCCTACTTTGGAGTTTGTGCTCCCAAATGTGACAGAGTTGGACTCAGATGTTGACTTCTATACACGTGCCTTCCTTTTATTGAACCTATAGTTGGTGCTGGAGGTATATGTCCAAGAGACTTGAATTCTGGGCTGTCCATGTGCCAGCTGGGTCCTGAGCCTCAGCAGAGTTGCAATACCTACTCTCCAGTTCATTGAACTCACTCAGGACAGCTAACAGGAAGGTGAGAATAGACAACTACCACACCAAGGAAGCGAGAGTCTACAACTGCAAGCAAGAGAGTCACCTCCATCAGCCATATGGGATCGAAGCCCCCTCTCAATTAAAGGAGAATGGGCATCACCATCCCAGAATCCTCAGGATTGGGGAATAAAATGTGGACTAGAGAGGACTTACTGGTATTCTACTATAGACTTAATTGTAACTCTAGCAATGGAAGAAATTATATTGTTGATGTGGAGATAGTGGCCACTGGAGTTGCTGAAGGCAGGGAGAGGGAAAAAGAGGTATAATATGGGGGCATTTTTGGGACTTGGAATTGTCCTGAATGGCATTGCAAAAACAGATACAGGAAATTATATATCCTGCCATAACCTGCAGAATGGAGTGGGAGAGAGTGTGAACTATGATGTGAACTATAATCCATGCTGTGTGGAAATGCTCCAAAATGTGTTCATCAATTGTAATGAATGTACCACACTAATGAAGGAAGTTGTTAGTGTGGGGAAATGTGGGAGGTGTGGGGAGTTGGGCATGTGGGAATCCCTTGTGTTTTTCTGTGTAGCATTTTATGTAGTCTGAGTATCTTTTAAAAATAAATAAAAAATATATTTTAAAAAAGCTTTAAAGTTTTAGCTCTTATATTTAGGCACTTGATCCATTTTTAATTTTTATATGATGTGAGGTAGGGATTTAACTTCTTTCTTCTGCATGTGGCTATCCAGTTTTCCTAATACCATTTTTTGAAGAGACTATTCTTTCCCCTTGGCATGTATTTGGTGCCTTAGTAAAAAAATCAGTTGACTATTACAATGTGGTAAGAATATGGTCATAAATGGGAAAAAGTATAATTAATGTAACTTATGGACTATAGTTAACAGCAATATTGTAATATTTTTACATCAATGTCAAAGAAGACACTGTATCAATGCTAAGGGTCATGGGATTTTTTCCTTTTGGACTAAGGAAAATGATCAAAAATTTACTGAGGCCAATTGTAACAAATTGTTAGATGTTATTAACAGGCGAAGATGTGTGTGTGTGGGGTATATGGGAATCCCTTATACTTTCAATGTAACTTTTCTGTAATCTAAAATCTCTTGAAAAATAAAGTTTATTATATAAAAAAATAGAGGCAATGACTGCACAACCGTGATGAAACTGAGAACCTCTGAGTGTACACTTTGGATGGATTGTACAAGGCATGGGACGGTATAGTACAGTGAACCATGTGGTGGATGATGGAATGTGGTTTATGTACAAATATGAAAACATTCTCTCATAAACTATAACAAATGTACAATATTAATACATGGTGTTAATAATAAGGGGGAGGGGAGTAGATTTGGCCCAATGGTTAGGGCATCTGCCTACCACATGGGAGGTCCAAGGTTCAAACCCAGGGCCTCCTGACCCATGTGATGAGCTGACCCACATGCAGTGCTGATGCGTGCAAGGAGTCCCGTGCCACGCAGGGGAGCCCCATGCACAAGGAGTGCGCCCCGTAAGGAGAGCTGACCGGCGCGAAAAAAGTGCAGACTGCCCAGGAGTGGCGCCACACACACGGAGAGATGACGCAACAAAAAAACGAGACACAGATTCTGGGTGCCACTGACAAGAATACAAGCAGACACAGAAGAACACCTGGCGAATGGACACAGAGAACAGAAAACTGGAGGGGGGGGCAGGGAGGGGAGAGAAATAAATAAAAAATCTTAAATAACAACAACAACAACAATAATAATAAGGGGGAGGGAAGTGGATGTGGCTTAACCAGTTGGGCACTCACTCACCACATGGAAGGTCCTGGGTTCAGGTCCCAGTGCCTCCTGAAGAAGACGAGCAGATGCTGCACCCACCACAACAAGCTAGATGCCACACCCACTGCAAAGAGCAGATGCTAAATGAGCAGATGCCACAAGTCAGCAGATGCCGCAGCCTGTGGGGAGTGAATGTGGCTCAGGCCATTTGGCACTTGTCCCCCATGTGGGAGTTCCTGGGTTTGGTTCCCAGTGCCTCCTGGAGAAGGCAAACAAGCAATGAGCAGACAGATGAGAGAAAAATCATCTGGGGGGGGGGGAGGAAATAAAGAAAAATAAAGTAAATAAATCTTTAAATAATAATAATAAGAGGTATATGGAAAAATATACCAAATATTAATATAAGCTATAGACCATTGTTAGAAGTAATATGTTGATGATGTTCTTTCATAATCTGTAACAAATGTTCCACAACAATGCAGGGTGTTGGTGGAGGGGTGATGTATGGAAATTCTCCACATTATGCATAATTGTTTTGAAAGCTCACAACTTCTCTAATTAAAAATATATTTAAAAATCAATTGGCCATGGATGTTTGAATCTATTTCTGGACTTTCAGTCCTGATCCATGATTGGTCTATTTTGAAGCCAGTACCACATGTGTTTGATAACTATAGCTTTGTAGTACAATTTGAATTTGGGAAGTGTGCATGTTCTTCTTTTACAAGATAGCTTTGCTATTAAGTGTCCCTTGCATTTCTATATGAATTTGAGAATCATATTTTTAAAAAAGACTTATTATTTATTTCTTCCTCCCCCCATTGTTCTGCTAGCTGTCTGCTCTCTGTGTCTATTGTGTGCTCATCTTCTTTATAGGAAGCACTGGGAACCAAACCTGGGACCTCCCATGTGGGAGGGAGGCACCCAATTGCTTGAGCTACCTCCACTCCTGCTTGTTGTGTCTCTCATTGTGCTTCCTCGTTGTGTCTCTTCATTGTGTCATCTCACTGCATCAGCTTGATGAGCCAGCCCATCTAGTCATCTTGCTGTCTTGCTCGTCTTTAGGAGGCACTGGGAACCGAACCTGGAACCTCCCATGTGGTAGATGGGCACCCAACTGCTTGAGCCACATCTGCTTCGTAGATTTTTCATTTCTGCAAAACAGTCTGCTGTAATTTTATTATGGATTGCATTGAATTTATGTATTTCTTTAGGTAATTTTGACATATTAACAATATTAATGTGTCCAGTCAAAGAATGTGGGATGTCTTTCCATTTATTAAGTGTTCTTTAATTTGATTCAGCAGTGTTTTGCAGTTTTCAGTATACAAGTCTTTTGTATCCTTGGTTAAATTATATTCCTAGATACCTTTTAAAGATGCTATTATAAATATAATTATTTTCTTAATTTTCTCTTTCGATTGTTCATTACTAGTGTGTAGGAATAAAATTAATTTCTGTATGTTGATCTTGTACCCCACTGCTTTGCTGAACACTGACTTTCTTCTGGAGTCAGTGTAGGTAGTTATGGCACTTCTAGGAATTTGTCCATTGCGTCTAGGTTATACAATTTGTTGGTATACAGTTGTTTATAGTATCTTCATATAATCCTTTTTATTTCTGTGGGATCAGTAGTAATGTCCCCCATTTGTTTCTGATTTTAATTATTTTCAACCTCTCTCTTTTTTTCTTTGTCATTCCAGCTAAAGGTTTATCGATTTTATTGATTTTTTCAAAGAACCAACATTTGGTTTTGTTGAGTCTGTTGTTTTGGTTTTTATTCTCTATCTCATTTATCCATTCTATTCTTTGTCATTTCCTTCCTGCTGCTCAATTTGGGTTTAATTTTATGTTCTTTTTCTAATTCCCCCAAGTGTGCTGTTAGGTCTCTGATTTGAACTCTTTTCTTCTTTAATATAAGCATCTAGGGCTATAAATTTCCTTGTGAGCACTACCTTCACTATGTTCCGTAAGTTTTGACATGCTGTGTTCTCATTTTCTTTCATTTCAAGATATTTTCAGATTTCCACTGTGATTTTTTCCTTGACCCATTGATTTTTTTTTTTAGGTACTGGGGGCTGGGGATTGAACCTAGGACCTCATATATGGGAAGCTGCACTCAACCATTGAGCCACATCAGCTCCCCTGAGTTAGTTTTATCATTTTTTTTGCTTGTTGTTTGTTTTTGTTTTGTTTTTTTTCCCAGGAGGCACAGAGAACCAAACCCAGGACTTCCCATGTGGAAGGTGAGCACTTAACTGCTTGAGCCACATCTGCTCCCTGATTGTTTTAATGTGCTGTTTAACTTCCATGTATTTGTGTATTTTCCATTTCTCCATTAGTTTTTGATTTCTACTTTCATTCCATTGTTGTCAGAGAAGGCGCTTTGTATAATTTCAATTTTTAAAAATTTACTGAGAAGATGGAGGATTAGAGAGACACAGGGATCACTTTTCTCACAGAAAAATAGCTAGATAAAAGGCAGAAATGACATGAAAATAAAATGTTTTAGGGTTTAGGTCTCCAGAGTAAGGCTGGACACCACTAGAAGAGAGAGGGGCAAAGGAAAAGAATTTAAATGGGAAAATTCTGTAAGTAAAAGATGCAGCTGCAGCTGCTGGTGCCCATCCCCCTACCTTCAAAGCAGACAGCTTTGAATTCCCTGGCCTCTAGCCAGTGGCTACAGAAAGAGAGGGTCACAGGGGTCCACTTCCTCAGGAAAGGGGAGAAAGAGGGACACAGTCTAAGGCTGATTCAGCTTTTGGCCAACAAATTTGGTCTGTAATGTCCCACAAGCACATCCAGGTTGGGTGGGGCCTCACCATTGTTTGCCCTGTGAAACAACGGGGGATGAAAGAGATCCAATTATCACAAACACCATCCCTACAGACTGGCTCTGTTTGTTGAGGACACAGAGGGATTGGAATTATTTCCTACCCAGGAAAAGGAAGGGAGCTGCTGGCAAAGGTTGGAGAACAGCCTCTGAGAAAGTGATTTGCAAGACTGAATAGGCTTGAGGCAGGATCCTTGGTCACACTGCTGCTCTCAGTGTTGCAGCAAACACATTCTGACTAGGGTTTGAATTGAGAGGGCTGTGAGTGTCATCTGCTGCACCAAGGAAATGCATGTGAGGAAATTAAAAGTAGATAAATAAGAGAGGCTCTTTCAGGACTTTACAGGCTCCTTCCCCAAGGCCCTTGGAAGCATGTCTGCAACCTATTCCTGGACCCATGGTCAGGATTTGAGCAACTAAGCAGGGATAATCCTAAAGAACTAGTATAGGTTGAACCAAGAACCAAAGAATGGCAGTAACATACAGCCTTGAGCCACTAAATTCCTTTGTGAGAGAGAGAAATTGAGCATCAGAACAAACTCACCATCATAATCAGATGCCTAGACATCACCAAAAAATTACAAGTCATACTAAGAAAATGGAAGATATAGTCCAAGCAAAGGAATATATCAAAGCCCCAGATGAGACACAGGATTTGAGACAACTAATCAGTGAAGTTCATACAAATCTCCTAAATCAAATCAATGAGTTGAAAGACAATATGGCTAAAGAGAGAAGACATCAAGAGGACACTGGGTGAGCACAAAGAAGAATTTGAGAACCTGAATAGAAAAATAACAATTTATGGGTATGAGGGCACAATAGGTTAGATTAAAAACACATTAGAGGCATACAACAGCAGGCTCAAAATAATAGAAGAAAGAATAATTGATACAGAAAACAGAACAGCTGAACTTGAAGAGAACTGAGAAAAGAATGGAAAAAACTGAACAGAGGCTCAGGGAATTGAATAATTACACAAAGTTCAACAACATAAGTGTCATGGGAGTTCCAGAAGGAGAAAAGAAGGTAAAAGGGGCAGAAAGAGTACTTGAGGAAATAATGGCTGAAAATGTCCCAACTCATGAAAGAAATGAACTTACATGTCCAAGAAGGGCAGCATACTTCAATCAGAATAAATGCAAATAGACCTACTCCAAGACACATACTACTCAGAATGCCAAATGTCAAAGACAGAGAAAATCCTGAGAGCAGCAAGGGAGAAGCAAACCATCACATACAAGGGAAGTCCAATAAGATTTACTGCAGATTTCTTATCAGAAACCATGGAGGTGAGAAGACAGTGACAGGATTTAATTAGGACACTGAAAGAGAAAGATTGCCAGCTGAGAATTCTTTATCCAGCAAAATTGCCTTCAAACATGAAGGTGAGTTTAAAACATTCACAAATAAATAGAAACTAAGGGAATTCTTTAAAAAGAATTTGGTTTTGCAGGAGGCATTAAAAGGAGCCTTATAGGGAAGCAGATGTAGCTCAAGTGATAGAGCTTCCATGTACCATATGCGAGGACCTGGATATTATGAGAAATTGTATGCCAAAAAATTAGACAACCTAGATGAAATGGACAAATTCCTAGAAATGAACAACCTACATGACTCTACAAGAAATACAAAAACTCAACAAATCAGTGACAAGTAAAGAGATTGAAACAGTCATCAAAAATCTACCGACAAATCACAAGACTAAATGGCTTGACAAGTGTATTCTACCAAGCATCTTGAGAAGAATTAACACCAATCCTGTCTAAACTCTTCCAAAAAACTGAAGAGGAGGGAAAATTACCCACCATATTTTATGAATCCAGCATCAGCCTAATACCAAAGCTAGATAAAGATATACAAGAAAAGAAAATTACAGACAAGTATGAAAAATTGTCAACAAAATACTTGCAAATAGAATCTAACAGCATATTAAAATAAGCATACACCACTATCAAGAGGGATTTATCCCTGGTTTTTCAACACAAGAAAATCAATTAGTATTATGAATCACATTAATATTAAAAAAGAAAAAACACATGATCTTCAATTGAGGCAGAAAAGGCATTTGACAAAATTCAGCATACTTTCCTGATGAAAACACTTTGAAAGATAGGAATAGAAGGAAAGTTCCTCAATATGATAAAAGATATATGAAAAACCCACAGCTGGACAACCAGCAAGATGGCAGCAGAGTAAGGAGCTCCTAGAGTCAGCTCCTGCTACAGGGCAGTTAGTAATCACCTGGAGCTATCTAGAGCTGGCTGAAGCACCTGTTTGGGGCTCCAGGAGATCAGAAGAGCATCCTGCCTCATCCTTGAAGGAATGGAAGGAGGAGACTGCCCATCTGCAGAGAGGACTCACAAGTAGAGCACCCCACACCCTGGAGGCCAGTGCTCATTCTCCACTGGAGGCACAAGCTACCTCAGGAGCTGTTCCATGGCTGGATTTGGAAGCTCCACTTCCCAAAAATGAGGAAGGAAGAGACGGTTGGGCACCAACTTCAGCTACTGATGAATAAATTCAATGGGCTAAAGTATAAACCCGAGAACAGCTAAAGTTTGAGCCTGTCCAAGCCAGAAAGAGGTTAGGAGCCACCATCTTAACTCCACACCTGGCATGAGGGGAAGTGGGGTGGACTGAAAACCACAGTGCTGGTGAGGACCCGCTTCTTTCCATCCAGGTCAGACTGCAGTTCTAGACTAGGCCCCAGCCCCACCTCCGGCAAGGAGGAAGCTGGGGGACCTGCGCCAGGCTCTTTAGGAAATTACAGGTCATACCATGTAGGCAGCGCAAGCCGCCCCAGGAGCTATTCTGTTGCTGGCATTGGAGGCTCCATTTCCCAAAAACAGGGGAAGAAGAGACGGTCGAACACTGATTTCAGCTACTGATTAGTAAATTCAGCTGGCTAAAGTATAACCCTAAGAACAGCTAAAGTATGAACCTGTCCAGATCAGAAAGAGGCCAGTGGCTGCCATTTTGACTCTGCCCCTAGCCTGAGGGGAAGCTGGGCTGACCAAAAATCATAGTGCTGGTAGGAACCAGTTTCTTTCATCCAGATCAGCCTGTAGCCCTAGCCTAGGCTTCATCCCCACCTCTGGCAGGACAGAGGCTGGCAGGCCCTGCACCAGCCTATCCAGGTAACTGCAGGTAATTTTGACTGGCACAGACTGAATAATTGGAAGTCTACCAGGACAACTGCAGCAATCTTGGACCTGCATCGCATAGATTGCTGCTCACACCTGCAGCTCGATCCCCACCCCAGGCAGGGGAGAAACGGGTGTGAAGCTTTATCAGTCTCTCTGGGCAAGGACAGCCTAGGCCTACATGACTTGGACTATTCACACAGCTGCAACTCTGTCCCTACCGCTGGCAAAGGAGAAAGTTGGGAGAAGCTTCATCAGTCACTGGGGCAATGAGGGTAGATTGAGCTTCCACAGTTTACAGCACCAACTATATCCTTGGCTCCTACTGCACAACCAGGAAGGGAGAAAGGGCAGAAACCCTAAACTAAAGAGAATAAATACTCTAGTAAGCCAGATGCCAAGACACCAACCAAAAATTACAATCCACATCAAGAAACAGGAAGATATGGCCCACTTAAAAAGAACAAGATAAGCCTCCAGATCACATAAAGGAGTTGAGACAACTAATCATAGATGTTCAAATAAATCTCCTTAATAAATTCAATGAGATGGCTAAAGAGATTAAGGATATTAAGAAGACATTGGGTGAGCACAAAGAAGTTGAAAGCATGCATAGAAAAATAGCAGATATGGGAATGAAAGGTGCTATAAATGAAATTTTAAAACATATATATATTTTTAAATTTCCCCTCTCTCCTTGCAGCTTGCTTGCTCTCTGCTCTCTGTGTCCATTGGCTGCCGGCTCTTCTGTGTTCTTGTCTCCTTTCTTTTTGTTGTGTCACCTTGCTGAGTCAGCTCTACATGGTGTCTGCAGGCCGGGTGGTGCTCCACGGCACTTTGCAGGCCAGGCAGCATTCCTCAGCTGTAGGTGAGCCTACCTTCACAAGGAGGCCCTGGGATATGAACCAAGGGTATCCTCTATGGTAGACGGGAGCTCATCTGATAGAGTCACAGCTGCTTCCCCTATATTTATTAATTATATTAAGAATCAGCTACCCCTTCCCAACCCTCATTCTATCCCCCAGTTACCTAACTTTAGATTTTAACTCAGTGTGTTTACTCATCACACGTAGTTCATATTAGTGAGAACATATAATATTTGTCCTTTTGTGTCTAGTTCATTTCACTCAACATAATGTCCACAAGGTTCATCCATATTGTCATATGCATTCCAACTTCATTTCTTCTTACAGTTAAATAGTATTCCATCATATGTATATACCACATTTTGTTTATCCAGTCATTAGTTAACATTGTTTTAAGTTTTTCATTTAAAAATAATTTTATTGAGGTATATCATTCATACATGAATATACATAAATAATAAGTGTTTAGCAAAAGTTGGGAACTTACAAAACAAATATGCATAACATCATACAAGGTTCCCATACATCATCCGACTGCTATACCATGCATTGTTGTGGAACATTTGTAACAAATTATGAAAGAGCATCATCAAAGTATTACTACTAACTATAGACCATATCTTACATTTGGTGTATTTTTTTCCCCAACACACCCCATTTTTTTCATAAACCATACAATCAGTGGCATTTGTTATAATCACAGAGTTGTGCCTTCATCACTTTAATCAATATTAGAGCATTTATAGCTGTAAAGCCATTTGGTCTTGGACTTTTCTTTGTTGAGAGATTTTTCTTATTTTTTTTTTTGTCCTTATTTTTTTAATATTACATTAAAAAAAAATACGAGGTCCCCATATACTCCCCACCCCCTTCACCCCACTCCTCCCCCCATAGCAACAATCTCCCCCATCATCATGAGACATTCATTGCATTTGGTGAATACATCTCTGAGCACCACTGCACATCATGGTCAATGGTCCACATCATAGCCCACACTCTCCCACATTCCACCCAGTGGGCCATCGGGGGACATACAGTGTCCGGTAACTGTCCCTGCAGCATCACCTAGGACAACTCCAAGTCCCAAAAATGCCTCCACATCTCATCTCTTCCTCCTATTCCCCACATCCAGCAGCCACCATGGCCACTTTCTCCACACCAATGCCACATTTTCTTCGATTACTAATCACAATAGTTCATGAATAGAATATCAGTAAGTCCACTCTAATCCATATTCTATTCCTCCATCCTGTGGACCTTGGAATGGTTGTGTCCACTCCACATCTATATCAAGAGGGGGCTTAGATTCCACATTGATGCTGGATGCAATCCTCCTGCTTTCAGTTGTAGGCACTTTTGGCTCCATGGTGTGGTGGTTGACCTTCAACTCCATGTTAGCTGAGTGGGGTAAGTCCAATAAACCAGAATGTAGGAGCTGAAGTCTGTTGAGGCTCAGGGCCTGACTATCATATGGTTAGTCCAGAGATTCAGGTCCCCTGGGTATATATTAAATCCCAGCACCATCTACAGTTCTGGTAAAAGTAACAGGAGAGGCTTGTGAAAAAAGATCACATCTGAGTCCAGCTCCATCACACAGAAACACAAACTCCGAAGAAGGGCCAACTGACATGGCATTGAACTCCATCTGCCATGTCCATAGAACCTGGTGGGTCTCTGTAGCCCTCAGAAGGACCAATACCTGGGGTTGTATCTACTTTAGAGAGATTTTTCTTATAATCACTGTTTTTTTTCTCCCCCTTTCTCCCCATTCCCACCCTGTTGTTTTGCTGTCTGTGTCCATTTGCTGTGTGATCTTCTGTGTCTGTTTATTTTTGTCTTCTCTTCTCATTTTCTCCTCTAGGATTCACTGGGAGTGAATCCCAGGGACCTCCGATGTGGAGAGAGTTTCCCTGTCACTTGCACCACCTCAGTTCATGGTTTCTGCTGCATCTCACCTTGACTTTCCCCTTTGTCTCTCTTGTGTTGTGCCATCATCTTACTGCCTGGCTCACCGCACAGGCCTGGCTCACCATGTGGGCACACTTTTACCAGGAGGCCCCGGGGATCAAATCTGGGTCCTCCCATATGGTAGACAGAAGACCAATCACTTGAGCCACATCCACTTCCCTGTTGAGAGATTTTTAATGACTGATTCAATCTCTTTACTTGTGATTGCTTTGTTGAGTTCCTGTATTTCTTGTAGAGCCAATGAAGGTTGTTTGTGCATTTCTAGGAATTTGTCCATTTCATCTAGGTTGCCTAATTTGTTGGCATACAGTTTCTCATAATATCCTCCTATGATTCTTTTTATTTCTGTGGTGTCAGTCATAATGGCCCCCTTTCATTCATGATTTTATTTATTGGCATATTCTCTTTTTTTCTTTGTCAGTCTAGCTAAGGGTTTGTCAATTTTATTGATCTTCTCAAAGAACCAGCTTTTGGTTTTGTTGATTTTCTCTATTGTTTTGTTGTTGTTGTCATTCTCAATTTCATTTATTTCTGCTCTAATCTGGGTTATTTCATTCTTTCTTTTGGGATTGCTTTGCTGTTCTTTTTCTAGTTCCTCCAGGTGTTCAGTTAGGTCTTTGATTTTAGCTCTTTTGTCTTTTTAATTACAGGCATTTAAGGCTATAAATTCCCCTCTCAGCACTGCCTTTGCTGTATGCCATAAGTTTTGTTAAATTGTGTTCTTGTTTTCATTCATCTTGAGATATCTACTAATTTCTCTTGCAATTTCTTCTTTGGCACACAGATTGTTTAGGAGTGTGCTGTTTAGCCTCCATATATTTGTGAATTTTCCTCTTTCCTGTCTATTATTGATTTCCAGCTTCATTCCATTATGATTAGAGAAAGTGCTTTGTATAATTTCAATCTTCTTAAATTTATGGAGAGCTGTGTTGTGGCCCAACATGTGGTCTATCCTGGATAAAGATTCATGAGCACTTAAGAAAAATGTATAACCTGCTGATTTGGGGTGTGTTTTTCTGTATATGTCTTTCAGGACCAGCTGGATTATCATATTTTTCAAGTTCTCTGTTTCTTTGTTGATCATCTGTCTAATTGTTCTATCTATTGATGTGAGTGGCATGTTGAAGTCTCCAACTATTATTGTAGAGACATCTATTTTTCCTTTCAGTTTTGCCAGGATTTACCTCATGTATTTTGGGGCACCCTGATTAGATGCATAGATACTTATGATTGTTACTCCTTCCTGATGAATTGTCCCTTTTATTAGTATATAATAGTCTTCTGCATCTCTTATCACCTTTTTGCATTTAAAGTCCTCCACTGGCAGCACAAGCCACCTTGGGAGCTATTCCCTGGCTGGAGTTGGAAGCTCCATTTTCCAAAAACGGGACAGAAAGAGACAGTTGGGCACTGATTTCAGCTACTGATTAGTAAATTCAGCTAGCTAAAGTCCAATCCTAAGAACAGCTAACGTTTGAGCCTGTTGAAGTCGGAAAGAGGCTGGTAGTCTCCATTTTAACTTCACCCCTGGCATGAGGGAAAGTGGGGCTGATTGAAAATCACAATGAAGGTAGGGACTAGCTTCTTTCCACCCAGTCAGATTGTGGCCATAGCCTAGGCTCCAGCCCTGCCTCCAGGAAGGAGGTAGCTGGGGAGAACCTACACCAGCCTCTCCAGGCAACCGCAGGCACTTTCAGCCCACATGGCCTAGATTGGGAGGCAAACCTGTGGATACATCTCTGCCCCCAATAGGATAGGAGGGAGATGGTGCTTCCTCAACCTCTCCTGGCAACTACAGATGCTTTTGGCCCACATGGACCAGAGCATTGGGCACTCTTGACAGGGCAGAAGGGGCAGTACTTCCTCAGCCTCTCTGGGCAACAGCAACCACTTTTGGCCTGCATGACCTACATTATTGGACACATCTCTGGCTCCATTCCCACACTTGACAGGGCAGAAGGAGAGATAGTGCACCCTCAGCCTCTGGGCAACTTCAGGAGCTTTTGGCCTGCATGGACTAGACTTGTGGGCAAACCTGTGGATACATCTCTGCCCCCAATAGGATAGAAGTGGAGTGGTATTTCCTCAACCTCTCCAGGCAACTACAGGTGCTTTCAGCCCACATGAACTAGATTATTGGACATATATCTGGCTCTGTCCCCCATGCCTGACTGAGCAGGAGTGTCAGTGTCCCTCGCCCTCTCAGGGCAGATACAGGCACTTTTGGCCTGCATGGACTAGAGTGTTGGACACTCCTGTGGATCTTTCCCCATCCCCGACAGGGCAGAAGAGACAGTACTCCCTCAGCTTCTCCAGGCAACTGCAGAGGCTTTCAGCCTGCATGAACTAGACTGTTGGAAACAATTCTGACTCCGCCCCCACCCATGACAGGGCAGGATGGGGAATATTGTACCTACAGCCTCTCTGAGCACTGGCAGTCATTTTCAGCACACATGAACTAGGTTAGTGGACATATCTGAGGCCCCATTCCCCCTCTCAACAGAACAGGAGAGGCAATGCTCCCTCACCCTCTCTGGGCAACTGCACTTGCTTTCAACCTGCACAGACTAGATAGCTGGGCACACCAGAGGCTCCATTCCCAGAGGCTCCATGAAGCCCAGTGCTTCATCAGTCTACCTGGGCAACTGGTAGACTGGGCAACAGTCTACCTGGGCAACTGGAAGTACTGATGTAGCCAGTTTTGACTCCTACGGCTTAGTTTGCTGCCCACACCTGTGGCTCCATCCCCACCCCAGACAGGGAAGAAGGGACATGGAGCTTCATCTGTCTTTCTGGGCAACTACAGATGGTCTTGGCCTGCATGACTTGGATTACTGCATACAGTTGTGCTCTGTCCCTACCCCTGGCAGGGCAGAAACATGGGGGAAGATTTACCATTTCCTGGGGCAATGCAGGCAGCTTCAGCCTCCATGGCTTACAGTACCAACTGCATCTTCAGTTCCTATTCCACAACCAGCAAGGGGGAAAGTGCAAGAAACAGATGAAAAAGAAATGGAAATTTTCAAATTGGTTAAATACAAACCACTATAAAGTTCCAAATTAAGTTGAACCAAATATCAAAGAGGGGCTATAGCACAAAGCCAAATAGAAAGCCCTAGACTAAAGAGAGAAAAGGGCCAAGAATAAATATATCTTGTAAATCAGATGCTGAGACACCAACAAAGAGTTATAATCCATTCCAAGAAATAGGAAGATATGGCTGAGCGAAAGGAACAAACTAAGCCTCCAGATGACAAAGGAACAACTAATCATAGATGTTTGTATTAGTCAGGGTTCTCTAGGGAAACAGAATCAACAGGAGATATCTGTCAATAGTATAAGATTTTATAAGAGTCTCTCACGTGATCATGGGGATGCATAAGTACAGGTTCTGCAGGCAGGCTGCAAAATCAGGGCTCCAATAAAAGTCTAATGAAGGTCCTTGATGAGTTTCTGGGAGATGCTGGCTGTCAAAGGAGGAGCTGGGAAAAATTCTCCCTGAATGCTGAAATCACTTCCCCTTTTAAGGCATTCAACTGATTGGATAAAGCATCACTCATTGCTACAGGCAATCTCCCTGACTGATGTAGATGTAATCAACTTCTATGCAGTAAACTCACTGGTGACTAAAGTCCATAAGTGTCCTCGTATTATAATTAGCCCAGTGCTTGCTTGACCAAACAACTGGGCACAATTACCTGGCTGAGCTGACACATTAGTCTAACCATCACGGTCCACCCCTTATCCACTTCGCAACCACACACATTACCTTAAATCATACATAATCTCTAAGTAAAAACAATAACAGACATGCATATATATACATTTCTGCCTAACAGTGTTCAACTCTCTTATGTCCATCCAGAAATGCATTAATTCCCTACAGAACAAGGTGCAAGTCCTTGGGTAATATTCACTCTTAAACTTGATATCCTTAAATATTATGACGTGAAACTAATACAACTTATCATACGATAGGGGAAAAGGTTGGGGAAGAAAAAGAAATTCATTTTGTGTACATATACAATCATACTCAAAACAAGGAAGAAAGATTCATGACTATTATAGTTTTTGTAACTGGTCACATAGTTGAAGTTCATATTTATCACTAACTTCTTCCACTACCTATTCCATGTTCCTGAAACAAACTAGTAAGATAGGGAATCAATAGATGGATCTGGAACCTGGGAAGAAGTCCATGTGAACATCAATAACCCCAAGGTGACTGCTGGAAGACCCTCCCCAAGATTCTGCCACTCAGAAAAAGACTTCCTCTGGAAGCCAGGAAAAGCCCTGGATATTCCCCAAGGACTTTATCATTGGGCCCTCATGGGAGATTGATGGGAGAAATAAGCAATCAAAATGGTAAACAGTTTCAACTCCTGCCCTGCCATTAGCAAATGGGTGGGATTTTCAACAGTTCAAAAAGCAGGCACGAGGCCTGAGCTCTCTCTCTCTCCTCTGGACCCTGACTCTGGCTGCCTTCTCCCCCACTTGGATCACTACACAAGTAAACCTGGGCATTTATACTCTATAATGGGAAACTGTAGTCTATAAATCAGCCCTCTTAATCACTTTTCAGCCCCATCCTCTTCACCTAGGACCCATAGTCTGTTATTTTCTCCAATTTCTTGTTCCTCCCTACCTGAATAAAGTACTGGCCTAATTCACCCGATATGCTCTTGAAATTCATTTCTGCAGCATTGTCAAGAACCTAAACAAAATCTGGTAACATATTTGGTGAGCCAGCCAGGAGCTTATTGGTGAGTGAAACTACGGCCTACAGCTTGTTTAATGCCTTCCTTTGGCTCTCCATTTTAAACAGGTTCACCTACGAGCCCCCACAGGATGTAATCCCGGGAGTGAAGAGGTTGGGGCATGGTAATTCTCTGCATTTGTGCAGCATGCGCAGGCTTGCGAGATCTGACCCCAGCCAGGATGGCTAGGTCATAGGGCAGTGGCTCAAATCATGGCCCTGCCAAGACAGAGGTTCCCTGGCGGAAGGCCGGTGTGATGCTTCTTTTTCAAGCCCTTTTAGCAGTCAGAGGCTTTGCCCTTGGGCCAATCTACCATTCCTTCTCCAGCCCTCTCCCTGCAGAGGCAGCATGGTGATGGCAGAAAGCCCCAGGGGCTTGCCCCTCCCAGCAGGTCCACACCTTGGCAAGCATCTTTTCTATCTGACCACACCCAGCTACCTGGGGGATAAAATGGAAAGGCAGCAGGCAAAGCCAAAATGGATGCTGTGGGAGTTCCCTTCCCCAGGGGTGTCACAGGTCAGGATACCCCTCATCTGTTAACCTTTTACCCACGTTTTTACCTTCCTACTTCCTGCTGCTGAATCTCTCTTTACAGATTTGTGTTAGAATGCTTTGGAATGTCTTAACTGTGAAACTGGGAAAATACCTTTGCTAGCAAGGAAGCTATTGCCTCAGGGCCCCAAGTCCTGTTAGTTAGGACAATTGATCTGTAATCACTTAATGGCCTTTTGATGGCTGGTTTAACTGGGAAACTATCAGACAGTAAAGTCATAAAACTAAGACAGTGTCTAAGACTTCTGGAAGGATAAGAGGAAGAAGCTTTCTGCTTGTTCTCTGAGAATGGAGCAGTATTCAGCTTGGAGGGCATCTGATCTATTTGATCTGTCTTCCAAGTCCAGGCAGCCTCAGAAATGACCAGCCACAGGGTCTCTGATTCCCAGGGTGGCAGGAACCAGAGAAGTAACTCTGAATGTCCCCCAAGACTTTTGAAGGCTTGGATGCTTTGATTCAGAGAGAAGCCAAACGTTTCCTGAGATTTAACTCAGAAACTTCTGTTTGGGTAACAGTGCAGTCAGTCTCAGACCCTGGAATGTAGGGGTGATGGGAACCAGAGCAGTAAACTGAATGGCCCCCATTCCTTGGGCCCATCCATTCAGAGATCAGCCAAATATCCCTGAGACAGATGTCTCAGGCACTTTGATGTGGGGCCACTGCTCAGTCTCTCCCCAGTTTGGCTTGGAGGATTTGATCTGATATCTGGAATCAGATATCCCCCAAGACCTAGGTTGCCTACAAGGATGCTTGTGGTCCAGGCAGGCTCTGAAAATTGAAATTCTCAGGATGCTGAGACAGAGCTTCAGCTCCAAATTATGTGGAACAGTGAACATTTTAGTCAGACTAGGACTCTGGGATGACAGATCAGTTGACTAAAAGGTGCTTCTTCTTTCTTCCTAAAATAATGGATGCAGCCTCTAGCATACCAGCAAACTCCTCATAGGGGTCTCTTCTCAGGAATCAGGAAATTCTGCTTACTACTGGTCTGGTCTACATGGCCACAATATAGCCAAGAGCAGCCTCTGTATGAAACCCTGAATTCCAGTTAAACCAGTGTAAGAAAAGAGAACAGATACATCCAAGACCCAGAAACCTCATGTTGTGTCTCCTTAAAGAAATGAGGAAATATACCTCAAAATTCTCAGTCTAAATTCAGTTGTGCCTATAAAAGGTGTGAATAGAGATCAAGATCCAGACTAGTTACTAAACCTCTCCTGGAAAATAAGAAGCCTCATGTGCCATCAATTAACATTAAAGAGTTCCTAAAAATGCTAAAGGTATAAAATTCTCTCTTCTGTTTTAATCTGTGCTTAACTTTGTGTTCAACTTTGAAAGCTGCATTTAACTTTATCGGTTTGCTTGTGCCTAGGAAATCATATTTGGGGTTCACCTGTTACAAATTGGGTAACAGTGAAAGGTAACCTAAAAATGAGTCTTTAAACGTCAATACTATCTTGCTAGTGGGATTTAATGTATAAATTAATTAAACTGGAATTAATTCAATTGCTAGAAAAGCAGAGAAACTTCACAAAGTTATTACTAATAAAATTCTTGTGACTTAGTTAATAAAGGTACCCAGTTCACCTTAAAGTAAAAACTTACTAGAATCTGTAACTAAGAGTTAAGATCATTTATAGATGCCTTATATCATAAAACAACAGAAAGATAATAACTAAAAATGTAATTGGGTAGATTTAGCCTAAACTTACTATTTTAAGTGTAAATTCTAAACTGACCTTACCTTTGTTTATAGTCACTTCAAACTTAGCCTCACCCCTTGCCTTTGCTTATGGTTATTTCATAACAGCTTCTGCCCCTATGGCTTGGGGGAAAGCAAACTTGACATCCCTGTCTCCTTTCCTACTGGTATTAGTGACACTGCTTTGTCTCATGGCTCCAAGTGTGGACTAAATTGCTGCCTGGTGGAATTCTTGACCCTTGGGGTTGAACATCTACTCTTCCAGTCCAGTGGCTGCTGGAGTCCTGTAAACTCTGAGGACTGGGAAGTGAAGGAGGCCTCCTGCCTTGACTGTCAGGGTTCCTGGAAGTGGCAATTCATGAGAGAAACCAGTTTCCCTAAGGCTTTGATACCTCAGTGAATATACATATAATTAGTCTTGCTTATCCAAGATCTGCTAAAGTCAAAGTAAAAAAACAAAGTTCTAAAGCAAGGAAAATTGTATTAAAGCATTAGAGACATTGTGATTATAAGCCATTAATTAAGGAAAAAAATTCTTGTGCAAAACTGCATAGGTACAGTGCAAATTAGAGTAATTAAAAGGAGACTTCAAAGAAAACTTTTAAATGTTATCTTACAGTTAAAGTTATTTTGTAAGAGAATGAAAATTATAACAGTAAGTCCTGTGTTTCTGTCAAACTCTATTCATGTCTGCCTAAATTGTTCAATATATAACTTCATACATCAAGATAATATCAAGTTAACAAATGAAAATTCTAAGTTCATATCTAATGAAATTAAGTTAAAGAAATGTAGATCTGCCCTCTTTTAAGTGCAGAAAGTAAATTCCATTAGTTGCTAATTGTAATCTAAGGTAAATTAACCAGTTATGTGGTTGTGGTCAATTATAAAGAATTTGTAAAAGCATCCTCTAAACTGAAGCATTTAAATGGCTAGCTCTAAGAAGCCATTATTAACTAGAAACCTAAATTGATATTAATGGCAAAAAGTAACTTCATAGCAGTGAAACCTGTCTGGAAGTCACCTCAATGTGCATATTCAAGTAGTAGTAATGAAAAGCTACCTTGATTCCATTAGGAATCTTCAGTTTTCATTTTTAAAAAATTGAAGTATTTTTTCCCCTACTACTAAAGTAAAATACCTGCTTATTAACTTCTTCATGGTAAAAGTGTAAAAGTAAAAAGCAAAGTACTAAAAAGTTCATTTGATATGTAATACACTGTATTGGAAATGTTTAAAAAGTGTATGAAAATCAAGAGATAAGCATTGTCAAACACTCTTGTGCATTCAAACCAGGCCTTCAATACACTTCACGTTGCCTCTCCATTTGAGTTATTGGTTAGGTTGGTCACTTACTCCTATAATAAAGGTATCTAATACATCTCTAACTATGCTCCTGAAGTCAGTGGAGACTACATTGCAGTTTCAAACTCCTGCAGCAGCCAGTGATGGCTCATAGCCAGATGTACAATGGATATTGCCTCCAGACTGGCACTGTTTCATAGTGCCAAAGGGCACTATACACCAGGCCAGTAGAATACTGGAACCTACTTTCCTAGCTTCTCTCTAGGGTCAATGGTGTTGCAGCTTGCTGGCTGTGTAAAAAACATACCTAGTGGAGCAATAATCACCAGAGTACTGTGAGTAGGACTTAAACACAATTGGCATTATGGCCTGCTCCCATGAAGAGATAACATGTACAGTATTGCAAATCTGGAACTTAAATCTATTAATTGTAGCTCAAAGAAAAACTTATGCATTGAGTAGTGCACTAGATATAAGCCTAATGATTATGGTAATATCTTTTCTATTCTAAATAATGCAGAGAGACATTGAACATGTTAAAAGTCCTGTAATACACCACATTAATAAATCAAATAAGAAAAATCACATGATCATCTTGATTGATGCAGAAAAGGGATTTGACAAAATCCAGCATCCTTTCTTGATAAAAGTGCTCCAAAAGATAGGAATCAAAGGAAACTTTCTCAACATGACAAAGGGCATATATGAAAAACCCAGGGAAGCAGATGTGGCTCAACTGATAAGAGTGTCCACCTACCATATAGGAGATCCAGGGTTCAAACCCAGGGCTTCCTGGCCCATGTGGTGAGCTGGCCCATGAGCAGTGCTGCTGCATGCAAGGAGTGCCATGCCACCCCACAAGGAGATCCACCCCATGCAAAAAAAAGTGCAGCCCGCCCAGGAGTGGCACCACACAAATGGAGAGATGACACAACAAAAAAAGAGACACAGATTCCCGGTGCCACTGAGAATGCAAGTGGACACAGAAGAACACACAGTGAATGGACACAAGAGAGCAGACAATGAGGTGGGGAGGGGAAGAGAAATAAACAAGAAAAGGAAAACCCACAGCTAATATTGTACTCAATGGTGAAAGACTGAAAGCTTTCTCATTGAGATCAGGAATAAGACAAGGATGCTCACTGTCACCACTGTTGTTCAATATAGTGCTAGAGGTTTCAACTGGAGCAATCAGGTAAGAACAAGAAATAAAAGGCATCCAAATTGGAAAGGAAAGAGTAAAACTTTTGCTATTCATGGATGATATAATCCTATACCTAGAAAATCCTGAAAAATCTACAACAAGGCTACTAGAGCTAATATATGAATTCAGTAAAGTGTCAGGATACAAGACTAATATGCAAAAATCAGTGGTGTTTATATACACTAGTAATGCACAATCTGAGGAGGAAGTCAGGGAAAAAATCCATTTACAATAGTAACAAAAAGAATTAAATATTTAGTAATAAACTTAACTAAGGATATAAAACATATGTCTTCAGAAAACTCTAAGGCATTGCTAAAAGAAATTTTAAAAGACCTAAATAAATGGAAAAGCATTCTCTGTGCATGGATGGGAAGATAAATATCATTAAGATGTCAATTCTACCCAAATTAATATACACATTCAATGCAATCCTGATAAAAATTCCAACAGCCTTTTTTAAAGAAATGGAAAACCTGGTTATCAGATTTATTTGGGGGAAGTAGATGTGGCTCAAGTGAATGAGCTACCACATGGGAGGTCCAAGTTTCAGTTCCCAATGTGTCCTAAAGAAGACAGTGAGCTGGTCTAATGGGCAGACATGGCAAGCTTACACAACGAGTTGATCCAATAAGAGACACAAGAAGAAAAGCATAATGAGAGACACAATACAGCATGGAGTGGAGGATCCTGGTGCCTCCTAAAGAGGACAAGCAAGACAGCAAGCTGATGCGATGGACTGGCATGGCAAGCTGATGCAACAAGAGACGTAAGAAGAAAAAAAACAATGAAAGACCCAATAAAGCAGGGAACAGAGGTGGTTCAAGTGATTAGGCACCTCCTTCTCATATCAGAGGTCCCGGATTCGGTTTGCAGTGCCTCCTAAAGAAACAAGGAAGACAGACACAGAAAGTGCAAACAATGAGAGAGTGGGAGATATAAATAAATAAAATAAATTTCTTTTAAAAAATTTATTTGGAAGAGTAAGGGGCCCTGAATAGCCAGAAACATCTGAAAAAAGAAAAATGAAGTTGGAGGACTCTCATTATAGACTTTAAGTCATATTTCCTAGCTACAGTGGTAAAAACAGAACAGCACTGGCATAAAGATAGACATATAGAACTGATGGTTCAGAAACAGACCCTCATGTCTATGGTCAAGTGATTTTTTTTTTTCTTTTGAGATACCAGGGCTGGGGATTGAACCTGGCAACTCATAAGTAGGAAGCCGGTGCTCAACCACTAAGCCACACCAGTTCCCCTGAATTGGTTTCTTCATTTGTTTCTGTTTTTAGGAGGCACTGGGAAGCAAACCTAGGACCTCCCATGTGGGAAGCAGGCTATCAACTACTTGAGCCACATCCACTTCCCGAGTGATTTTTGACAAGGCTGTCAAACCCACCCAGCTGGGGCAGAACACTCTATTCAACAAATGGTGCTGCAAGAACTGGATATCCAAATAAAGAGACCCCTATCTCACATCTTATACAAAAACTAATTCAAAATAAATCAAAGACCTAAATATAAAAGTAAGAACAATAAAACTCCTAGAAGACAATGTAGGAAAACATCTTCAAGACCTGGTGGTTAGTGGTGGTTTCTTCAACCTTAAACTGAAAGCATGAGCAACAAAAGAAAAAAAAATGGATAAATGGGACCTCCTCAAACTTAAACACTTTTGTGCTTCAAAGGACTTTGTTAAAAAGGTGAAAAGCCAACCCATTCAATGGGAGAAAATATCTGGAAACACAAACACGAATGGGAAAAAAGCACATGAAAAAAAAGTTCAATATCACTAGCATTAGGGAAATACAAATCAAAACTACAATGAAATATCATCTCACATCTTATAGAATGGCCATTATTTAAAAAACAGAAAACAGTAAGTGCTAGAGAGGATGCGGAGAAATAGGACACTCCTTCATGTTGGTATGAATGTAGAATGTTGGGGCCTCTGTGGAAGACATTTTGGTGGTTCCTCAGGAAGCTAAATATAGAACTGCCATATGATCTGGCAATCCCTCCACTATTAACATACCCAGAAGAACTGAAAACAGTGAAACAAACAGACACCAATGTTCATAGTGGCATTATTCACAATTGCCAAAATATGGAAATAACCCAAGTATACTCAACCAATGAATGTATAAACAAAATGTGGAATATACATATGATGGAATACTATGCTACTGTAAGAAGAAATGAAATTGGGACACATATAGCAATATGGATGAACTTTGAGGACATTATGCTAAGCGAAATAAGTCAGACACAAAGGGACAAATATTGTATGATCTCACTAATATGAACTTAATATAAAGAATAAACATATGGAGTTAAAACCTAGACTAGAGGTTAGTAGGAGATAGGATGAGGACTGAGAAGGGGTACTGATGCTTAAAGTATGTAGAATTTTCAATTAGCATGACTGTAAAAGTGTGGAAATGGATAGATTTGATAATAACATTTTTTATAGTGAGTATAACTAGCATGGCTGGTTTATAAAGGGATTGTAACTGAAAATGGTAGTCTAGGGATGTAAATGTCAATTGAAAGAAAACTAGAGAATAATCTAGAGACCGAATAAAACAGTAAACCCAGAGGTGGCTGAGGACTGTGGTTCTCTCTTGAACTATAGCAAATATACAATATTAATACATAGGGTTAATAATGGGGGTGGATGGAAAAAATACACCAAGTGTACACTATGAATCATAGTTAATGGTAATAGTATGATCATGTTCTTTCATAATCTCTAACAAATGTTCCACAACAATATAAGGTGTTGGTGGAAGGGTTTTATATGAGAATCCTACACATTATGCATGACTGTTTTATAAGCTCACAACTTCTACAAATGAATGAATGAATAAATAAATAAATGAATGAAAAGCTTACAGTACTGAGGCCCAGAAAGTATCCAAATCGAGGCATTAACAGAGACGCTGTCTCACCAAGTGCAGCTCTAGATGATCAGGCACATGGTGGTGGCATCAGATGTGCAAGCATTGGAGATCAGGCATGTGGTTCATTTCTCCCTTCTCCTCCATGCCTCATCTCTTTCAGCTTCTGGCTAACGTGGCTTCTTCTTAGCCTCTGAGTTACACTGATTCCAGTTCCTGGCCCCCAGTGCCTTCTCTCTTAGCTTCTGGGTTCTTCTCTATCTCTGCAGCTTTTTTATGTGTGGTTTTTTATTCCTCTGTTTATAAAGGACTCCAGAAAGATGATTAAGACCCACCCTGGGCTATGTCCTACTGGAGCAATCTAATCAAATGGCCCTTAACTGATCTAATCTAATTAAATGTTCAAAATAAGTTAATTTTCTGGGGTCCACAAAAGACTGAATACATTCCATTCTTTCTTTTTTAAAAAAAAAATACCCATTCTTTCTTTTTTTAATTTCTTTTTTTGTTTTTTCCTCCATTCTTTCAATATGCAAAATATATTCATTCCATCACAGTATCTCAAAAGACTTAAATCAATTCAGTAACAATATTAAGTACAAAATCTCATCAAAATCACTTATAGGCATGAAGTCTGTCTTGAAGGAAAATTCCCCTCCAGCTGTGAAACTGTGAAACTTACAAAAGAAGTTCTCTTCTTCCAGTATATATAGGAGGGACAGTCAGAATAAACATTCCCATTGCCATAGGGTGAAATTGGAAGGAAAACAGGGGTCACAGTTCTGAAAACCTGCAGGGAATACTCCATTAGATTTCAAAGTCTGAGAGTCATCTATAGAACAATGATTTCTTGTCATCAGGACCTGAAGGAGTGGTAGTACAATCCTTTCCCACGTCTTGCCCAGGAGCCATGTTCTCAGTTCTACCTTCATCAAGCATCTGGGTTCCCACTGAACTCTAGGCCCCACCCTCCAACAATACTGGGGTAAAGGCCACACTCTCTGAGATCTCCGGGCTCAATCCCCTTAGCACAGTGGGGTGGCAGCCAAAATCTCCCCAATCTCTGGGGCACAGGCTCAACCCTTCAAAACAGTGGGATGATGGTCAAACTCTAGGTCCCACCCTCTAAGAACACTGGGGTGACATTCAAACTCTCCCCAATCCCTGAGGATTTTGCACCGCCCTCTATGAAGCCTGGGGGTGATAACACTCACCCTGAACAATGGGGTGGAAGGCTGACCCTCTTTAAGCTTCAGAGCTTACTCACCCTTAATGCACACATAGGTGGGGTTCCTCTCTTGGCCCAAGAAGATGTTTTTAGTCCAAATCTCAGCTTCCACAGTTCTGCCTCTGAAGTCATTTTTTCTTTAATCTCTCCCTTTTAGTCCAGGCTGGCAATGGTTCCATTCCTACAAATCTTGCAAAAAAACTTGTTCATTTCCCATGAGGGAGAAGGGAGAAATGAGCCATGTGCCTAATCACCCACAGCTGGAGCTCAGTGAGATACCATCTCTGATGATGCCTTGATTTAGACACTTTCACAGCCTCAGAACTATGAGCCTTAAACCTAATAAATTCCCATTCTAAAAGCCAACATATTTCTGGTATATTGCTCCCAGCAGCTTTTAGCACACTAAAACAGAAATTGGTACCAGAAGAGTGGGATATGTGCTGCTATGGAGATATCAAAAATGTTGGAATTGGGAAGCGGACTTTGCCCATTGGTTAGGGCATCTGTTTACCACATGGGAGGTCCATGGTTCAAACCCCGGGCCTCCTTGACCCGTGTGCAGCTGGCCTATGAGCAGTGCTGATGTGCACAAGGAGTGCCGTGCCACGCAGGGGTGTCCCTGCATAGGGGAGCCCCACGCACAAGGAGTGCACCCCATAAGCAGAGTTGCCCAGAGTGAAAAAAAGTGCAGCCTGCCCAGGAATGGCACCGCACACACTGAGAGCTGACACAGAAGATGACGCAACAAAAAGAAACACAGATTCCCGAGCCGCTGACAGTAACAGAAGCAGACAAAGAACACGCAGCAGATAGACACAGAGAACAGACAACTGGGGCGGGGGGGTGGGGGAAGGGGAAAGAAATTTTTAAAAAATGGCATATTAAAAAAAAAGTTGGAACAGTTTTATAAATGGGTAAGGTGTAGATTCTGGAAGAATTGTAAGATGCTTGATAGAAAACGCCTAGATTGCTTTGAAGAGACAGTTGGTAAAAATATGGATGCTAAAGATACTTCTGATGAAGACTTAGACAGAAATGGAGAATGTGTCATTGCAAACTGGAAGGAAGGTGATCCTTGCTTTAAAGTGGCAGAAAATGGATGGCAGACTTGGCCCAGTGGTTAGGGCATCCGCCTACCACATGGGAGGTCCGTGGTTCAAACCCTGGGCCTCCTTGACCCATGTGGAACTGGCCCATGCACGGTGCTGATGCACTCAAGGAGTGCCATGCCACGCAGGGGTGTCCCTGCATAGGGGAGCCCCACGCACGAGGAATGCACCCCATAAGGAGAGCCGCCCAGCGCGAAAGAAAGTGCAGCCTGCCCAGGAATGGTGCCTCACACATGGAGAGCTGACACAACAAGATGACAAGATGACACAACAAAAAGAAACAGATTCTTGTGCCGCTGACAACAGAAGCAGATAAAGAAGACGATGCAGCAAATAGACACAGAGAACAGACAACCGGGGTGGGGGAGGGAAGGGCAGAGAAATAAATAAAAATAAATAAATCTTTAAAAAAAAGTGGCAGAAAAGCAGACAAAATTGATTCCTGATGTTAGATGGAAGGCAAAATTTGAAAGTGATGAGTTTGAATATTTAACTGAGAAGACTTCCAAACTAAATTTGGAGAGTGCAGCCTGGTTTCTCCTTGCGGCATAGAGTAAAATGTGAGAGGATAGGGATAAACTGAGAACTGAACTCTTGGGCACAACTAATCCAGAAATTGATGGTTTGAGAAATTCTGAGCTTCTGGAAAATGAGTCACCAGAGAATAGTGCCCCATGTGAGGATTTACTGAGCTTGGAACCACCCAGTCATTTCAGTGTAAATCAGGATTGGAAATGCAGGTATCCAGGAAGGATCTGTGGCAAGTCTTACTATCTGATGGCTTTGACCCGTTTCCTGCATGAGAAACCAACAGAGAGTTATGGTTCTGGCTTATGTATTTAGGTCTTTGATCCATTTTGAGTTAATTTTTCTATAAGGTGTGAGATAGGTGTCTTCTTTCTTTTGGATATGGATATCCAGTTCTTCCAGCACCATTTGTTGAATAGACTGTTTGGCCTCAACTGGGTGGGCTTGACGGCCTTGTCAAAACTTACTTGAGCATAGATGTGAGGGTCTATTTCTGTTCCATTGTTCAAATGTCTATCTTTACGCCAGTACCATGTTATTTTTACCACTTCCAGTACAATGTTGAATAACAGTGCTGACAGTGGACATTCTTGTCTTGTTCCAGACCTTAGAGGAAAAACTTTGTCTTTCACCATTGAGTATGAAGTTGGCTGTGGGTTTTTCATATATGCCCTTTATCATGTTGAGGAAGTTTCCTTCTATTCCTATTTTTCCGAGCATATTTAACCAAGAAAGGATGCTGGGAAGCAGACTTGGCTCGTCGGACAGAGCATCTGCCTACCACTTGGGAGGTCCACAGTTCAAACCCAGGACCTCCTTCACCCGTGTGGAGCTGGCCCACACGCAGTGCTGATGCACGCAAGGAGTGACATGCCACGCAGGGGTATCCCCCGTGTACGGGAGCCCCACACGCAAGGAGCATGCCCCATAAGGAGAGTTGCCCAGCACGAAAGAAAGTTGAGGCTGCCCAGGAGTGGCACCACACACACGGAGAGCTGACGCAGCAAGATGACTCAACAAAAAAAGACACAAATTCCCAGTGTGGACAAGAATAGAAGCAGACACAGAAGAACACACAGCCAATGGACAGGGGCAGCGGGGAGGAAGGGGAGAGAAATAAATAAAAAATAAATCTTTAAGAAAAAGGATGCTGGATTTTGTCAAATGCCTTTTCTGTGTCAATCAAGACCAGTGATTTTCCTACTTTGATTTGTTAATGTGGTGTACTACATTAACTGCTTTTCTTGTGTTGACCTACCCTTGCATACCTGGGATAAAGCCCACTTGATCATGGTGTATGATTCCTTTAATATGCTATTCAGTTCCTTTTGTGCGCATTTTTTGAGGATTTTTGCATGTGTTCATTAGAGAGATTGGTCTGTAATTTTCTTTTCTTGTAGTATCTTTATATGGCTTAATATGGCTTAATAGGGTTGGCTTAATAGAATGAGTTAGGTAGTGTTCCCTCCTCTTCAATTTTTTGTGAATAGTTTGAGCAGGGTTAGTATTAATTCCTCTTGGAATGATTGGTAGAATTCACCCATGAAGCCATCTGGTCCTGGACTTTTCATCTTTGGGAGGTTTTTTTTTTTTAAAGATTTTTAATTTATTTATTTTTCTCCCCTCTTCCCCCCCCCCCCCCCAGTTGTCTGTTCTCTGTGTCTATTTGCTGCATCTTCTTTGTCCGCTTCTGTTGTTGTCAGCAGCATGGGAATCTGTGTTTCTTTTTGTTGGGTCATCTTGTTCTGTCAGTTCTCCATGTGTGCGGCACCATTCCTGGGCAGGCTGCACTTTCTTTCGTGCTGGGCGTCTCTCCTTATGCAGTGCACTCCTCGTGCATGGTGCTCCCCTACACAGGGGACACCCCTGCGTGGCATGGCACTCCTTGCGCACATCAGCACTGAGCATGGGCCAGCTCCACACAGGTCAAGGAGGCCCGGGATTTGAACCGTGGACCTCCCATGTGGTAGACGGACAGCCTAACCACTGGGCCAAGCCCACCGCCCATTTTGGGAGGTTTTTTGATGACTGATTCAATATCTTTCTTGAGATTGGTTTGTTGAGGGATCTTCTATTTCTTCTAGGGTCAGTGTAGATTGTTGTGTAGTTTGTTGGCATATCCTCTTATGATTTTTTTTCTTTCTGTGGTGTCAGTAGTCACGTCTCCACTTTCACTTCTGATTTATCTTCTCTTTCTCTCTTTGTCAGTCTAGCTAAGGGTTTGTCAATTTTGTTGATCTTCTCAAAGAATCAACTTTGGTTTTGTTAATTCTATTGTTTTTTTGTTCTCTATTTCTGTTCTAAACTTTATTATTTCTTTTGTTTGCTTTGGGCATAGTTGCTGTTCTTTTTCTAGTTTCTCCCACTGTGCAGTAGGTCTTTTTTTTTTTAGGAGGCACTGGGGATTGAACCTGGGACCTCATACATGGGAAGCAGGTGCTCAACTAACTGAACTACAACCACTCCTCCCTTTCTTCCTTTGTAAGGTTGGTGTTTAGGGCTATACATTTCCTGTCAGCACTACCTTTGCTCCATCCCGTATGTTTTTGCTTTTTCTTTAAAGATTTTTTTTTATTTACTTCTTGCTCCTTCCCCCCCACCCCCATTGTCTGCTCTCTGTCCATTCATTATGTGTGCTCTGCATCTGCTTAGATTCTTGTCAGTGGCACTGGGAATCTGTGTCTCTTTTTGTTGCATCATCTTGCTGTGTCAGCTCTCCGTGTGTGCAGTGCCACTCCTGGGCAGGTTGCACTTTTTTTATGTGGGGCAGCTCTCCTTATGGGCCACATTCTTTGTGCATGGGGCTCCCCTATGCAGGGGACACCCCTGCGTGGCACGGCACTCCCTGCACACATCAGCTCACCACACGGGTTTGAACCCTGGACCTCCCATGTGGTAGGCAGACGCTCTATCAGTTGAGCCAAATCTGCTTCCCTCATCCCATAAGTTTTGATATGTTGTGCCCTCATTTTCATTCATCTTGGGATATTTACTGATTTCTCTTGCAATTTCTTCGACCCACTGATTAAGAGTGTGTTGTTTAACCTTCATAAATTTGTGAATTTTCCAGTCCTCCACCTATTATTAATTTCCAGCTTCATTCCATTATGATTAGAGAAAGTCCTTTGTATAATTTCAATCTTTTAAAACTTACTGAGACTTGTTTTGTGACACAACATATGATCTATCTAGCTCTTGAGAAGAATGTATGACCTAGTCTTTTGGGGTGGCTTGTTCTATATATGTCTGTTAGATCAAGTTCATTTGCAAAATTATTGAGGTTCTCTATTTCCTTACTGATCTTCTGTAACTTGTTTAATCTATTAATGTGAGTGGTGTATTGAAGTTGTCAACTATTATTGTAGAGACATCTATTTCTCCCTTCAGTTTTGCCAATATTTGTCTCATGTTTTGGGGGGCCCCCTGTTAGGTGTGTAAATATTTATCATTGTTATTTCTTTCTGGTGGATTGCCCCTTTTATTAATACATAATGTCCTTCTTGTCTCTTGTCACAACTTTGCTTCTAAAGTCTATTTTGTCCAATTTAAGTATAGCTACCCTCACTTTTTTTTATTACGTTGTTGAATCTCTTTCTCCAGCCTTTCATTTTTAACCTATTTGTATCCTTGGGTCTAAGATGAGTCTCTTGTAGACAGCATATAGATGGCTAATATTTTTTTATACATCCCACCAGCTGTGTCTCTTGATTGGAGAGTTTTATCCATTAATATTCAATGTTATTACTGTAAAGGCAGTACTTACTTCACCCATTTTATCCTTTTGCTTTTATATGACACATATCCTTTTTATCACTCTTTACTGCCAGCATCACTGCTCCAACCCTGTCCCCAGCAGGGTATGAAGGAGGGCTGATTTAGAGACACAGTAAACTCTCGGGGCAATAGGGAACAGTTTCACCCTGCACTCTCTCTTTCAACTCCATCTCTGGAAGGGGAAGGACTGAAGCTCATTTAGAGACACAGTGTCTTTTGGGGCACTGGGGAACAGCCTGCAGAAGGCTGGTTCTTCCCCAAGAAAAGGGAGCAGTGATGAGGCCCAGCATAGATGTGGTGGTTGATTAGAGAATTCAAATCACAGGGTCTAGGATCTGAACAACAGTTCCATTCTGCCCCGGTGGGCTGGCAACCTCTGTTTCAACAACCGTACTTAGAGTGCAAAGTGAAATGAGAATTAAAGGCACATACCACATTAGGAATGCAGGGAACAGCTGCTGAAAAGCATCATCTGCTGGGCATGTAAGGAAAGCACAGATTTGGGGAACCATCAAAGAGAAGACTGGTGGCGTTTTGGATCTTTTGCCAAGAGTACACTGTAAGCAATCTACAGCCCCTTCATGGATCCCTGGGCTTGTTTTGGTTGGGAAAAATGATTTGGGGCAGCGGTCTTGGCCCAGTGGTTAGGGCATCCATCTATCACGTGGGAGGTCCATGGTTCAAACCCCGGGCCTCCTTGACCCGTGTGGAGTTGGCCCATTCGCAGTGCTGATGCGCGCAAGGAGTGCTGTGCCACGCAGGGGTGTACCCCGTGTAGGGGAGCCCCACGCGCAAGGAGTGCGCCCCGTAAGGAGAGCCGCCCAGCACGAAAGAAAGTGTAGCCTGCCCAGGAATGGTGCCGCACACACGGAGAACTGACACAACAAGATGATGCAACAAAAAGAGACACAGATTCCCATGCTGCTGACAACAACAGAAGCAGACAAAGAAGAAGATGCAGCAAAATAGACACAGAGAACAGACAACCAGGGTGGGGGGGAAGGGGAGAGAAATAAATATATAAATAAATCTTTTTTAAAAAATGATTTGGGAAGGTCATTGGGGGGGGGCAAGATCCAAATATACAGTGGTAAATCAAAACCAAACAGAACATGTCAACATTCCCAGGGGAGGAATATGGAAAAGGAAGCTCTCTCCTACGGTATGGAACAATCACATAAATGGTACAATCTCTATAGCTGTACCATATATCCAGGGCAAGAATCAGATAAATTAGAGCTGAAAAAATCTTATCAGTTAATCACAAGGTATTTTGGGGTTTAAAATAAGTTGAACCAAGTGTTAAAAGAGGAACTTCAGGGAAATGGATGTGGCTCAACCAATTGGGCTCCTGTCTACCATATAGGAGGTCCAGGCTTTGATGCCCAGGGCCTCCTGGTGAGGGCAAGCTGGACCATGGGGCAAGCTGACCCACGCAGCATGCCAGCCCACACAGGAATGCAGCCCCATGCAGGAGTGCCGCCCTGCGTGGGAATACCACCCCATGCAGGAAAGCTGCCCCACGCAGGAGTGCCAGCCAACATGGAGAGCTGTCACAGCAAGATGATGAAACAAAAGACACAGAGGAGAGAAAAGAAGAAGATGCAACAGAACTGAACTGGGAGCTGAAGTGGTGCGAGAATAATCACCTCTCTCCCACTCAGGAAGGCCCCAGGATCGGTTCCCAGAGCTGCCTAATGAGAATACAAACAGACACAGAAGAACACACAGCAAATGGACAGAGAGAGCAGACAACGGGGAAATGGGAGGGGGGGGGGGGAGAAGGGGAGAAAAATAAATTTAAAAAAATTTAAATTTAACTTAAAAAAAGAGGAGCTTTAGCACGAATCCAATCAACAAGAAAACCCTAGGAAAGAGAGAGAATCTGACTCCCAGAGTAAACACATCAAGAAAATCAAAGCCTAGACACCAGCAAAAAATTACAAGCCATACTAAGAAACAGGAAGATATGGCTCAAAAGAACAAAGATACTTCCAGATGAGATACAGGATTTAAAACAACTAATCAAAGATGCTCAAACAAATCATTTTAATTACTTCAAGGACATGGCTAAATAGATTAAGGATATTAAGAAGATAATGGGGGAAGCAGATGTGGCTCAAGTGATTGGGCTCCCATCTACCATACAGGAGGCCCAGGGTTCAATTCCTGGGGCCTCCTGGTGAAGGCAAGCTGGCCCACATAGCAAGCTGGCCCGATTGGAGAATTGGCCCACACAGAGAGCTGGCCTGCAATGGAGTGCTGGCCCACACAGAAGTGATGGTCCGTGCAGAGAGCTGGCACAGCAAGATGATACAACAAAAAGAGACACAGAGAACAATAAGAGATGCAGCAGACCAGGGAGCTGAGGTGGTAAAAGAGATTCAGCACTTCTCTCCCACTGCAGAAGGTCCCAGGATCAGTTCCCAGTGCCACCTAAATTGAAGACAAGCAGACACAGAAGAACACACAGCAAATAGACACAGAGAGCAGACATCAAGAGCAAAACAATGAGGGGGAGGGGAGAAATAAATCTTTAAAAAAAAGAAGATGACGACGACACTGGGGAGCAGAAGTGGCTCAAGCAGTTGAGCACCTACCTCCAACATGGGTGGTCCCAGGTTCGGTTCCTTGTGCCTCCTAAAGAAGACAAACAACTGGCAGACAACAAGCAAAAAAAACAAAAAAAGAAAAGACAAAAGATGAGCAAGACAATGAACAAACAATGAGCAACGGATGTGGCTCAAGCAGTTGAGCACCCACCTCCTACATGGGAGGTCCTGGGTTCAGTTTCCAATGCTTCTTAAAGAAATAAAACATCTCTTCAATGAATGGTACTGGGAGAACTGGATATCTATAACCAAAAGAATGAAAAGAGGAGCCCTATCTCACTCCCTATACAAGAATCAACTCAAAATGGATCAAAGACCTAAATATAAAATCCAGGACCTGGGGCCTCCTGGTGATAAAGAAGAAGAGAAAGCATGCCCATGTGGCAATCCAGTGCCTGCACGAGTGCCCACATGGTGAGCCAGTGCCTGTGCAAGTGTCCACATGTGAGCCAGTGCCCCACACAAGTGAGTCACGCAATAAGATGATGATGCACCAAAAAGAGAGACAAAGAGAGAGTCCAGGTGAAGCGCAGCAGAAACCAGGAACTGTGGTGGTGCAGCTGACAGGGAGGTCTCCAGGATCGAATCCCGGGGAATCCTAGAGGAGAGAAAATGAGAAGACAACACAAACAGCAAAAACAGCAGGGTGGGAGGAGGGGAAGGGGGGGGGGAATAAAAAAAAAAAGACCTTGTACTAGGTGGTGTTTCTTGGACATTACACTCAAAGCATGCACAACAAAAGAAAAAATAGAAAAATGGGACCTCCTCAAAATTAAACACTTTCACACATCCCAGGACTTTCTCAAAATGGTGAGAACGCAGTCAACTCAATGGGAGAAAATACTTTGAAATCACATGTCAAATAAGGGTTTACTATCTAGGATATATAAAGAGATGTTACAACTCAACAATAAAAAGACAAAAGACCCAATTTAAAAATGTGCAAAAGACATGAATAGACATATATCCAAAGAAGAAATATAAATGGTAAAAAAAAAAAACACATAAAAAAACGGTCAACACCACTAATGATTAGGGAACTGCAAATAAAACTACAATGATACACCATTTCACACCTATCAGAATGGCCACTATTAAAAAGACAGAGAACTATTAGCCATATAGACTCATTTGTCTTTACCATTTCCTCCTTTTATTCCATGTCTTTTTCTAGTTACATCACTGGCTAACTGTTGGAGAGGATGTGGAGACAGGAACATTTATCCACTATTGGTGGGAATGTAGAATGGTACAGCCACTGTGGAGGACTGTCTGGCAGTTCCTAAAGAGGTTGAATTATATAGACCTGCCACATGACCCTGCAGTACCACTACTGGGTATATACCCAGAATAACTGAGAGCAGTGACACGAACAGACATCTGCACACCGATGTTCATAGCGGCATTATTCACAATTGCCAGAAGTTGGAAACAATCCAGGTATCCATCAACAGACGACTGGATAAACAAACTGGTGTAGTCACATGATGGAGTATTATGCAGCTATAAGAAGAAATGAAGTCATAAAACATATGACAATATGGATGAACCTGGAGGACACTATGTTGACCGAAGCATCCCAAACACAAAAGGACAAATACTGTAAGATTGCATTACTATGAATCAAACATATTTTGTATCACATTGTATGATTTAAAACAAAAATTACATATATCCAATATATTTAATTGAGAAATATGTTTTTATTCAACTGTGTTTTCTTTTTTTTATTTATATTTTCAATTATTAAATGTACAAAATAAAGTTTAAAACAGACGACAAGCAAAAAAATAAAGTAATGAGCAGACAACGAGCTAAAACAAAGAGAAGACACTAGCACAAACAATGAGCAGAAACAATGAGCAAACAGACAAGGGAGCCATCTCTGGGTGGGGGAAGAATATGTTATATCAGTAACTTTGAAATAAAGAAAAATTTACTTAAAAAAAAAGACACTGGGTGAGCTTATAAAGGAATTTGAAAGCATGCAAAGAAAAATAACAGCTCTTACGGGAATGAAAGGCACAATAGATGAAATTAAAAATACAACAGTAAATAAAATACACTAGAGGCATAAAACATCAGATTTGAAGAAGCAGAAGACAGGATGAATGAGCTAGAAGACAGGGCTTCTGAAATTGAACAGATAGAGAAAAGAATGGGAAAAATTGAGTAGGGTGTCAGAGAACTGAATGACAGAATGAAGCTCACAAACATACATATCATGGGTGTCCCAGAAGAAGAAAAGAAAGGCAAAGGGACAGAATATTTGAGGAAATAATGGTCAAAAATTTCCCAACTCTTTGAAAGACACTGATATCCATGTCCAAAAAGTACAAACCAACTAAAGCCAAATAGACCTTCTCTGAGACACATACTAAGCAGAATGTCAAATGCCAAAGTTGAGAGAATTCTGAAAGCAGCAACAGAAAAGTGATTCATCACATATGAGGGATGTCCAATAAGACTTAAGTGCTGATTTCTCATCAGAAACCTTGGAGGCAAGAAGGCAGTGGTAGGATATACTTAAGATACTCAAAGAGAAAAACTGGCGTCTAAGAATTCTATATCCAGCCAAACTGTTCTTCAAAAATGAGGGAGAGGAAGCAGATTTGGCTCAATGGATAGAGCGTCTGCCTACCACACTGGGGGGGAGGTCCAGCGTTCAAACCTAGGGCATCCTGACCCATGTGAGCAGTGCTGATGCACACAAGGAGTGCCGTGCCCCACGTGCAAGGAGTGTGCCCGGTAAGGAGAGCTGCCCAGCGCGAAAAAAGTGCAGCCTGCCCAGGAGAGGTGCCGCACACACAGAGAGCTGACGCAGCAAGATGACGCAATGAAAAGAGACACAGATTCTGGGTGCCACTGACAAGAATACAAGCGGACACAGAACAACACACACAGCAAATGGACACAGAGAGCAGACAACTGGAGGGGGAAGCAGGGAAGGGCAGAGAAATAAAAAATAAATCTTAAAAAAAAAATGAGGGAGAGGACTTCTGGGAAAATGGTATCAGAGGAGGAAGGCAGAGCTCAAATCTCTCACAATAACAAAGGAAAACAGGCAAAAAGCTGTCTGAGGGACCTGATTTGTGGGTCATCAGACCAGGACAGTGCCCCAGGAGGGCGAGGGACAGAGACAAAGAACCCAAAACTAAAACCATGAGTTACTAAACCCCCATAGTGGCCAGGAATGGCACTCACCCCCCCCCCCACCCTCAAGGCATGCAGCCTGGATAAAACCTGTGGCTCACTGCAGCCAACTGAGAGGGGAACAGATGTCCTCCCTGGGAAGAGAAAGGGTACAACGGAGGGTGGAGAGTGGTTTCTCTTCAGGGTATTTGGCCAGCAGAGCCCACGTTGATCCTTGGCTCTGGACAGACCAGAAGCACAAGCAAGCAGAGGCTGAGTCACCTCCATGGAAAGGTTTGCCAATGAGTGGCATCTGTTGGCCAGCTGGAAAACTTCAAGAGAAAAACTGTTTTAGGCTTCTCTTGTACTGAACCCCTGGGAGAATAACTGCACCCCATTAGTTAGACCCTGGCCTGATTCTGATAACTTAAGCTAGGAAATTTTAAAGACTCAGAATAAACTGAACCAAAAATCAAAGAGCTGTGAAATGGGGGCAGGGGCGGTGGGGTTGAATGGGACCTCATATATTTTTTTTAATGTAATTAAAAATAATAATAATAATAATAAATAAATATTAAAAAAAAAAGAGCTGTGAAAAAAAACCCACTAGGCAAGAGAGAGAAATTGACCATCAGAGTAAATTTGGCGATAGAAATTGACCATCAAAGTAAATTCACCAACATATTCAGATGCTTAGTCATCAGCAAAAAAATTAGAAGCCATGCTAAGAAACAGGAAGAAATGACCCAGTCAAAGGAACAAACAAAATATCCTGATATACAGGATTTAAGACAACTAATCAATGATAATCATACAAATCTCCTAAATCAATTCAAAGAGTTGAAGGAAAACATATTAAAGAGATAAAGGATATTAAGAAGACACTGGGTGGGCATAAAAACAAATTGAAAGCCTGTACAGAAAAGTAACAGAGCTTATGGGAATGAAAGATATAATGGGTGAGATTAAAAATACATTAGAAAAGAGAAGCGGACATGGTTCAACTGATAGAGCATCTGCCTATCATATGGAGGGTCTAGGGTTCTATCCCCAGTGCCTCCTGAACCATGTGATAAGCTGGCCCATGAGCAGTGCTGCCACACGCAAGGAGTGCCATATCACGCAGGGGCGCCCCCATGTAGGGGTGCCCCACTCGCAAGGTGTGCGCCCCTGCAAGGAGAGCCACCCTGCATGAAAAAAGCTCAGCCCACCCAGGAGTGGCACCGCACATGGAGAGCTGGCACAGCAAGATGACGCAACAAAAAAGAGATGCAGTTTCCCAGTGCTGCCTGATAATGCAAGCAGACACAGAAGAACACACAGTGAAGAGACACAGAGAGCAGACAATGGGGGGAGGGGAGAGAAATAAATAAATCTTTAAAAATAAATTAATTGATTTTAAAAAATTAAAAAATTAAAAAAATACATTAGAGGGTAAAGCAGATGTGGCTCAAGAGATTGGGCTTCCACCTACCACATGGTAGGTCCTGGGTTTGGTTCCCAGTGCCTTCTGGAGAAGGCAAGCTGGCATGGCGGGCAGGTGCGGTGACCTGACGCAACAAGGTGATGCAACAAAAGAGACACAAAGAGGAAAGACAATGACAGACACAACAAACCAGGGAGCTGAGGTGGCTCAGGTAATTGAGCACCTCTCTTCCACATGGGAGGTCCTGGGTTCAGTTTCTGGTGCCTCCTAAAGAGAAGACAAGCAGACACAGAAAGCACAGAGAAAATGGACACAGAGAGCGGACAGCAATTGCAAACAATGAGGGGGGAATAAATTAATTAAATAAATCTTTAAAAAGCAGAGGTATATAACAGCAATTTGAATTGATGGAGCACAAAATTAGTGATATCAAGGACAGAACATCTGAATTTGAAAAGACAGGAGAGAGAGAAATAAAAATAGATAGATAGATAGACAGACAGATAGATAGATAGATAGATAGATAGATAGATAGATAGATAGATAGATAGATAGATAGATAAAAAGAAATGAAAAGACAGGAGAGCAGAAAGAGAAAAGAATGGAAAAAATGGTACAGGATCTCAGGGAATTGAATGACTATGAGAAACACACAAACATACATGTTATCAGTGTTTGAGAAGGTGAACAGAATGGAAAAGGGGCAGAAAGAATACTTGAGGATGTAATAGCCAAAAACTTCCCAACCCTTATGACAGACATAAATATCAATATCCAAGAAAGACAATGCACCCCAAACAGAATTAATCCAAATAGACCTACTTACTATTCAGGATGACAAATATCAGAGATAAAGACAGGATTCTGAAAGCAGCAAGAGAAAAACAAAGCATTATATACAAGGGAACCTCAATAAGATTAAGTGCCAACCTCTCATTGGAAATTATGGAGATGAGAAGAAAGTGGTATGATGTATTCAAGGAACTGAAAGAGAAAAACTGCCAGCCAAGAATTCTGTACCTGGCAAAACTGTCCTTCAAAAATTAGGGTGAGTTTAAAGTTTTCACAGACAAACAAAAACCTTGAGAGTATGTTACCAAAAGACCAGATCTACAAGAAATACTAGGGAAGCAGATGTGGCTCAAGTGACTGAGCTCCTGCCTATCACATTGGAGGTCCTGGGTTCGGTTGCCAGTGCCTCCTAAAGATGACAGGCAAGACAGAGAGCTGACACGATGGGCAGGTGCAGCGAGCTGACGCAACATGATGCAACAAAGAGACACAAGGAGGAAAACATAATGAGAGACACAACAAGGCAGAGAGCGGAGGTGACTCAAGCAATGAGGCACCTCCCTCCCATATGGGAGGTCCTGGGTTTGGTTCCAGTGTCTCCAAAAGGAAGATGTGCATAAAACAAACAGACATGGCAAGCATAAACAATGAGGGGAGGAATAAATAAAAAATAAATCTTAAAAAAGAAAGAGAGAAAAAGAGATACAAAAGGGAATGCTTCAGCCTGAAAGGAAAAAACAAGGGCAAGGGACTTGGAGAAGAGTGTACAAATGAAGATTATTAAGAAGGGTAACTTAAAGGGTAAAAAGACGAACAACTGTAAGATATAAAAACAGAAAGTCAACGGATAAAATAGACAAAGAATGTAATGCCTTCACAGTACTAACACTGAATGTTAATGGCTTGAACTCCCCAATCAAGACACAGACTGACAGAATGGGTAAAAAAAATATGAGCCATCTAAATGCTGTCTACAAGAGACTCACCTCAGATGTAAGGACATAACCAGGTTAAAAGTAAAATGATGGAAAAAGATATTCCAAGCAAATAGTAACAAAAAAGAGCTGGAGCAGGAATACTAATATCAGACAAAATAGATTTTAAATACAAAACTGTTATAAGGGATGAAGAAGGTCATTATATATTAGTAAAAGGGGCAATTCACCAAGAATAAATAACTATAATAAGTATTTATGCACCTAAGCTGGGTGCCCCAAGACATATGAGGCACACGCTGGCAAAACTGAAGGGAGAAATAGATTTATCTACAATAATAGTCTGACATTTCAATACACCACCCTCAGCATTGGCTAGAATATATGGACAGAGACTAAATAAGAAAACAGAGAGCCTGAATACTATGATAAATGAACTAGACCTAACAGATGTTTATAGAGCATTACACCCCAAAACAGCAGGATATACATTCTTTTCAAGCATTCATTGATTCTTCACCAGGATAGACCATATGTTGGGTCACAAGACAGGTCTCAATAAATTTTAAAAGACTGAAATTATACAAAACACTTTCTCTGATAATAATGGAATGAAGGTGGAAATCAATAACAGACAGAAAAAGGGAAAATCACAAGTATATGGAGTTTAAATGACACACTCAAATAATCAGCGGGTCAAAGAAGAAATTGCAAGAGAATTCAGTAAGTATCTTGAGAACAATGAAAACAAGAACATAATATATCAAAACCTATGGAGGGGGGGAAACGGACTTGGCCCAGTGGTTAGGGCGTTCGTCTACCACATGGGAGGTCCACGGTTCAAACCCCGGGCCTCCTTGACCCGTGTGGAGCTGGCCCATGCGCAGTGCTGATGTGTGCAAGGAGTGCCCTGCCACACAAGGGTGTCCCCTGGGTAGGGGAGCCCCACGCGCAAGGAGTGCGCCCTGTAAGGAGAGCCGCCCAGTGCCAAAGAAAGTGCAGCCTGCCTAAGAATGGTGCCACCCACACCGAGAAATGACACAACAAGATGACACAGCCAAAAGAAACACAGATTCCCGTGCCGCTGACAACAGAAGCGGACAAAGACGACGCAGCAAATAGACACAGAACAGACAACCGGGGTGGAGGGGAAGGGGAGAGAAATAAATAAATAAATAAATCTTAAAAAAAAAAAACCTATGGAGGGAAGCAGCTGTGGCTCAATCAGTTGGGCTCCCGTCTACCATATGGAAGGCCCTGGGTTCGCTTCCCGGGGCCTCGTTGTGAAGGTAGCCTCGCCTGCAGAGTGCCGCCCGGCCCGCAAGCGCCACAGAGAGCCAACTCAGCAAGGTGACACAACAAAAAGGGAGAGAAGTTAAAAAATACAGAAGAGCACACAGCAAACGGACACAGAGAGCAGACAACAAGCAAGCTGCAGGGGGGGGGAGGAATTAAAAATAAAGACACACAGAAGAACGCACAGTGAATAGACACAGAGCAGACAGCAAGCAAGCCACAAGGTGGAGGGATAAAATTGAAAAAAAAAAAAAAACAACCTATGGAATACACAGCAAAGGCAGTGGTGCTGAGCAGGAAATTCATAGCCCTCAGCCTTTTTTACATTAAAAAAGAAGAGCTAAAATCGAAGACCTAACTGTACACCTGGAGGAACTAGAAAAAGAACAGAACTAATCCCAAACTAAACTGAAGGAAAGAAATTTATAAAGATCAGAACAGAAGTAAAAGAAATTGAGAACAACAAAAACAATTGAGAGAATTAACAAAACTAAAAGTTGGTTCTTTGAGGAAATCAACAAAGTCAACAAACCCGTAGCTAGACTGACAAAGAAAAGGGGAGAGAAGATGCAAATAAAATCAGAAATAAGAGGAGGGATCCTATTACCACTGACCCTGAAGAAATAAGAGAAATCATAAGTGGATATTAGAAACAACTGTACACCAACAAACTAGACAACATAGACAAAATGGACAAACTCCTAGAAACACAAAAACAGCTTTCACTGCCCCTAGAAGAATTAGAAGACCTCAACAAACCAATCACAAGTAAAGAGATTGAAACTGTCATCAAAAACCTCCCAAATTACAATATATATCAAAGTGGGGGAAAAAAACTCCCAAAGAGGAAAAGTCCAGAACCAGATGGCTTACAAGTGATTTCTACCAATCATTCAGACGACCTAATACCAATCCTGCTCAAGCTCCTCCAAAAACCTGAACAGGAAGGAACTCTACCAAACTCACTCTAGGAAGCCAACATCACCTTAATACCAAAACCAGATAAAGACACAATGAAAAAAGAAAATTACAGACCAATTTCTCTAATGAATATAGAGCAAAAATCCTCAACAAAATACTTGCAAACCAAATTCAAAAGCACATTAAAAGAACTATGCACCACAATCAAATGGGTTTTATCTCAGGGATGCAGGGGTTTTCCACTACAAGAAAATCAATTAGTGTAATGAACCACATTAATAAATTGAAGTAGAAAAAATCACGTTCCTCTCAATTGATGCAGAAAAGCCATTTCACAAAACACAGCAGCCTTTCTTGATAAAAAAATACTCCAAAAGATGGGACTAGAAGGAAGTTTTCTCAACATGGTAAAGTGCCTTTATGAAAAACCCACAGGTACCATTGTACTCAACAGTGAAAGACTGAAAGTATGCCCGCTGAGATCAGGAATAAGACAAGCATGCCCACTGTAACCGCTGTTATTGAATTTTTTTAAGATTTTAGTTACTCCCCCCCTCATTGTTTTACCCTCACTGTCTACTCTCTGTGTCCATTTGTTGTATGCTATCTGTGTCTGCTCATCTTCTCTTTAGAAGGCATCAAGAACTGAACCTGGGACCTCCCATGTGGGAGAGAGGCACTCAATAACTTGAGCCACCTCAGCTCCCTGGTTTATTGGGTCTCTCATTGTCTTCCGTCTTTGTTGCATCATCTTGTTGCATCAGCCCACGCACCCCCCCATCACACCATCTCACTGTCTTGCTCGTCTTCTCCAGGAGGCACTGGAAACTGAACCCAGGACCTCCCATGTGGTAGATGGGGACTCAATTGCTTGAGCCACATCTGCTTCCCTGTTACTCAATATTGTGCTAGAAGTTCTACTAGAACACTTAGGCTAGATAAAGAAATAAAAGGGGGAAACGGACTTTGGCCCAGTGGTTAGGGCGTCCGTCTACCATATGGGAGGTCCGTGGTTCAAACCCCGGGCCTCCTTGACCCGTGTGGAGCTGGCCATGCGCAGTGCTGATGCGCGCAAGGAGTGCCGTGCCACGCAAGGGTGTCCCCCGCGTGGGGGAGCCCCCACGCGCAAGGAGTGCGCCCGTGAGGAAAGCCGCCCAGCGTGAAAAGAAAGAGCAGCCTGCCCAGGAATGGCGCCGCCCACACTTCCTGTGCCGCTGACGACAACAGAAGCGGACAAAGAAACAAAAGCAGACAAAGAAACAAGACGCAGCAAATAGACACCAAGAACAGACAACCAGGGGAGGGGGGAAACTAAATAAATAAATAAATCTTTAAAAAAAAAAAAAAAAAAAAAAAAAGAAATAAAAGGCACCCACGTAGGAAAGGAAGAAGTAAAACTTTCACTATCTGCTGATGATATGATCCTATATCTACAAAATCCTGAAAAATCCACAAAAAAACTACTAGAACTAATAAGACAAGTTCAGCAAAGCAGTGGGATACAAGACTAATACACAAAAATCGGTAGTATTTCTATACACTATTGATGAGCAATCTGAGGAGGAAATCAGGGGGGAAAATTCCATTTATAATAGAAACTAAAAGTATCAAATATTTAGGAATAAACTTAACCAAGGAAATAAAGGACCTGAATTCTGAAAATTACAAAACATTGCTAAAAGAAACCAAAAAAAAAGACTTAAATTGGAAGGACATTCTGTGTTCATAGATTGGAAGACAAAATATTGTTAAGATATCAGTTCTACCCAAACTGATTTACAGATTCAATGCAGTTCCGATCAAAATCCCAACAGCCTTTTTTGCAGAAATGGAAAAGCCAATTATCAAATTTACTTGGAAGGATAGCCAAAAATATCTTTAAAGGGAAGAACAAAGATGGAGGACTCTCACTTCCTGAATGCAAAGTAGATTACTTAGCTACAGTGGTTAAAAAACAAACAAACAAAAAACCCACACAACAGCATGGTACTGGCTTAAAGACAGACAGACTGATCAATGGAACCAAGTCAAGAACTCAGAAATAGACTCTCACTATCTATGAATAAGTGATTTTTGACAAGGCTGTCAAGGTCACTCAGCAGGGCCAGAGCAGTCTATTTGACAAATGGTGCTGGGAGAACTGGATATCAACATCCAAAAGAAAGAAAGAGGACCCTTATTTCACACCTTACAAAAAATTAACTCAAAATGGATCAAGGATATAAATATAAAAGCTACAGACATAAAGCTCGTAGAAAAAAATGTAGGAAAACATCTTCAAGATCTTGTGGTAGGTGATAGTTCATTAAACCCTACACGCAAAGCAAGAGTAACAAAGGTAGAAATAAATGGGATGGACTCAAAATTAAACATTTTTGTTTTTCAAAACACTGTGGTTAATGTGGGGAAGTGTGGGAGGGGTAGGAAGTGGGGCATATGGGAATCCCCTACATTTTTCTCCCCCTCCCTCTCTCCCTCCCTCACCCTGTTGTTTTTGCTGTGTCCATTCGCATGTGATCCTCTGTATCTATTTCTCTTTTTGTCTTCTCTTCTCCTCTTTCTCCTCTAGGATTCACCAGGATTTGATCCTGGGGACCTCTGATATGGAGAGAGGTTCCCTGTCAATTGCACCACCTCAGTTCCTGGTCTCTGCTGTGCTTCACCTTGAATCTTCCCTTCGTCTCTCTTTTGTTGTATCATCATCTTGCTGCATGACTCACTTGTGTGGGCACTGGCTAACCACATGGACACTCAGCTTGCAGCATGGGCACTGGTTCACCACACGGGCACTCATGTGGGCACTCAGCTTGCCACACAGACACTTGTGTGGCACTTGGCTCACCACACAGGCACTCACTTGGGTACTCAGCTTGCCACGCAGGCACTTGTGTGGCACTCAGCTCACCACGCAGGCACTGGCTCACCATGCAGGCACTCATGTGGGCACTCGGCTCGCCACACAGACACTCATGCAGGCACTTGGCTCACCGCATGGGCACTTGGCCCACCACTTGGGCACTTGGCTTGCTAAGCGGGCACTTGTGTGGGCACTTAGCTCACCATACAGGCACCCACATGGACACATAGCTCACCGCATGGGCATTCAGCTCGCCACGTGGGCACTGGCTCGCTGCACAGGCACACTTTTTCTTCTTTTTCACCAGGAAGCCCCCCAGGGATCGAACCTGAGTCCTCCCATATGGTAGGTGGAGGCCTTATCACTTGAGCCACATCTGCTTTCCTCCCTACATTTTTCAAGTAACATTTATGTAATCTAAGTATCTTTAATTTTTTTTTAAATAAAACAAAAAATACAATAAAAACAATTATCAAGAAAGTAAAATGGCAGCCAAAGCAATGGGAGAAAATATTTGGAAATCATATATTCGATAAGGTTTTAATATTCATGATTATATATAGAAAGAGATGCTACAACTCAACAGTAAAGACAAATGACCCAATTTTAAAAAGGGCAGAAATCTTGAACACTTTTGTCTAAGAAATACAAATGACAGAAAAAAAAAACATGAAAAAATGTTCAATATCACTAGTGATTAGGGAAATGCAAATCAAAGCTACAATGAGATATCATTTCACAACTTTTAGAATGGCCACTATTAAAAAGACAGAGAACTATAAGTGTTGGGAAGGATGTGGAGAGAGAAAAATGCTTATTCAGTTAGTGAGAATGCAGAATGATATAGCCACTGTTGAGGACTGTTTGGCAGTTCCTAAGAAGTTGAATATAGATTTGCCACGTGACCCAGCAATACCGCTATTGGGCATATACCCAGAATAACTGAGAACAGTGACACAGACATCTGCACACTCATGTTCATAGTGGTGTTACTCATGATTGCCAAAAGATGGAAACAACCCAGGTGTCCATCAACCAATGGATGGATAAACAAATTGTGGTGTATATACACAATGGAATATCATGCAGCTGTTAAGAAGAAATGGAAGTCGTGAAGCATATGACAACATGGGTGAAACTGGAAGACATTATGTTGAGTGAAATAAGCCAGACACAAAAGGACAAATCCTGTATGATTGTGCTATTTTGAATTAAATATATTGTGTAAACTCATGGAGTTAATAATTAGAACATAGATCACCAGAGAATAGAATGAGGGTAGAGAAGGGAAAGCTAAGGGTTAATCTGTGCAGAAATGGTAAAGAAAAAAAAAAAGACTAATCTTTGGAAATGAATAGAAATGGTGAAAGTACATTACAGTGTTTGAAACTAGCAGTGCTATTATATGGGTATGATAGTGGTTGAAAGGGAAAGTCTAAGGTCAGGTATATTACTGGGAAGAAAGCTAAAAAATGTAACATAGGACTGTATAGCATAGCAAAACCTCATGTGAAACATGAATATGGGTAATATGGCACATATAAGGCTGTTTTTCTTTGAAGCTGAACAAATGTATATTAATGTTACAAGGTGTTAATATCAAGCAAAAAAACACAAAACACATTATGTATGCTAAGTGAAAGAAATCAAACACAAAGTACTACGTATTGTGATTCCATTTATATAAGCTATAAATATAAATCAATTTATAAAAATGGGATTAAATTAGTGGTTCTGTGGGGCTGAGGAAGGATGGATAGATTGAGAGGTGACTGCTAAAGGGTGTGGAGTTTTTCTTTTCTGGAGTAATGAAATTGTCCTAAATTTTTTTGTGATGATGAATGCACAACACTGTGATTATATTATACTAAAAGCCATTGATTATACACTTTGGATTCTATGGCATGTGGATATATCCCAATAAAATTGCTTTTTTAAAATATAAAGCATACAATCTATCCGAAGTACAATTTTTTAAAAATCTCACTTTCATTTTTCCTTATTTTTATTTCCACAAATCTGAACAAAGTGCTTTATAACAGTCTAGGCTTTTCACAATTATCATGGTACTTTTTGTTTCTTTGGACTGGTCTTCCATCTACATTATCGAGAGGGGGGCATGAGAAATACCTTGCATCTGTACTACTTTAGAGACCTGCCCCATGGTCTCTGGGCTGGGGAAGCGATATCTAAATAAAATATATACACATAAAAATTTGAAGGAAGAAAAAAGTAAAAAGGCAGTCTACTCAATGAGAGAAAATATTTGGAAACCACATATCTGATAAGGGTTTGATATACATGTTATATAAAGAGATCATACAACTCAACAATAAAAAGACAAGCAGCCCAATTTTTAAAATGAGCAAAAGAATAGACTTTTCTCCAAAGAGAAAATACAAATTACCAAAAAGCACATGAAAAGATGTCCAACATCACCACCTATTAGGGAAATGCAGCTCAAAACTACAATGAGATACCATTTCACACCTTACAAAATGGCCATTATTTTTAAAAGCAACAACAAAAAACCCGCGCGCACACAGAGAAAACTCCAAGTGCTGGAAAGGATGTGGAGAAACAAGCACACTCTTTCACGGTTCGTGGGATTGTAGAATGGTGCAGCTTCTGTGGAAGACAGTTTGGCAGTACTTCAAGAAGCTAAGTATAGAACTGCCATATGATTCAGCAATCCCATTACTAGAAATACATTCAGAAGAACTGAAAGCAATGACGTGGACTATTTGCACACCAATGTTCACAGCAGCATTATTCACAATTGCTATAATATGGAACCAGCCCAAGTGTCCATCAATCGATGGATAGATAAAATGTGGTATGTACACAATGGAATACTATTCAGTTGTAAGAAATGAAATTGGGATACATGACATGGATGAACCTAGAGGATATTATGTTGAGTGAAATAAGTCAGACACAAAAGGACAAATAGCGTCACTAAAAGAACTAAATACAATGAGTAAGCTCAGAGAGGCAAATTTTCTAGAGTATAGGAAACTAGAACGCAATGTGGGTTGAGAATGGGAGCTGATGCCTAATGTATGTAGCATTATTGATAAAGTTAATTGTAAAAGTGTGGAAATGAAGAGTTGAGAGTATATAATGAGAGTAACACTGCTAATTTATAAATGTGATTGTGGTTGAAAGGGGTAGTCTGTGGACATGAATGTCAATTGAAAGGAATCTAGATAATAATCTAGGGAATATGTAACAGTTATTTCGGTGGTAGATAAAGATTGCGATTAATAGTATAAATATACGAATGATGTAGGAAGTGGGGCATATGGGAATTCCCTATATCTTTTATGTAACATTTATGTAATCTAAGTATCTTTTTTAAAAAAAAGAATGCACTTCTTTTACAAAGTGCTAAGGATATGGTGATACACAGGAAAATTACAACTAATTGGATGATAGCTAACAGTAATATTTTGCAGCAATGGCAAGATTTCAATACTGAGGGACAATAGGGTATTTCCTTTTGGAGTAATAAAAATGTTCTAAAATTGAGGTGATGACAACACAACTCTGATGAAAATGAGTGTCATTAAATACACACTTTGAACGACTGTACAAAGGATGGAACTGTATAGCACAGGGAATCCAGTGGTGGAAGATGAACTGTGGTTAAAAACAAATATGAGAACATTCTCTCATGAACTATAACAAATATATACTACTAATACAGTGTTAATCAGGTGGGTTGGGGGGAGAACACACCAAATGTAAGTTAGGGGCTATAGTTAGTATTAACATCTTGATGATGCTTTCATAGTTTGTAACAAATGCAAGGTCCTGTAAAAATGAGATGTTTGGGAGCCTTGATGAAGATACACATTTATTTTGTAAATTCACAAATTTTACTATACATTTATTATGTTCATGTATGAATATTTCAATAAAATTTTATTTTAAAAAGTAAAGTTAAAAAATGAGGGAGGATTTAACAGAAACTTAAAGAGATCATTAACAAGAGACCTGCTCTAGTGTACTTGTAATATCCATTGTTTTTCATCCCCATGTTAGGCTTCTTTTTAAACTTTCTAATTCAACTTTTTTTTCACATTATCTTGTTACTATCCTTTAGCTGTATCCACAGTTTATCTCCAAACTTTCCTTTATATAGATTTGTGTGAACCTGAATAGCTTTTCCAGTCTGTTTCCTCTGACACTTTAATTTGTTCCCGTTTGAGCCATATCTTTCCGTTTCAGTATGATGTGATTTTTTGCTCATGTCTGGGCACGTGATCACTTTGATGTGCTAACTCTGAAAGTCAGTTTCTTACTCTTTCCTAGGGTTTTACTGTAGATTGGCTGTGTTAAGGCTTCAGCACTTGGTCCAGTTTATACTGCACCTTTAAAGCAGCCCATGATTAACTGTTCAGATACTCTCAGGTCTTCTCCAACTATTTCTTACTTTGCACACGCAGTATAACTTTTAAGATTGCCCTTTTATTTGCAATTGTTTCACCTCCAGGGGAGATTTCCTCTGTTCTTTCTCCAGTGGTCCTGCGCTGTTGTTTCTGTGCAGACTTGCCTAATGGCGGTTATGATTTGCCTAATTGCTTTCCCATACTCAATGTCCCTTTTTATCATTACAATTTTCAATCCTTGGGTCTGCCCTGCCTTACAGCAAGCTGTTTTCCCTTTTTTTCCATGAGGATTTTAGGCCTCCAGTAACTTCCATGTCAGTTTCCTGCCCCAGGCAGCCTGAAAGGGTCAGTATTCAAAATTGCCCATTTTTTCATTTAGGTGCTTCAACAATTACAGTGGTTGGCTGTGTACACCCACTTGCCAACAGTTCCACACGTCTTTCCTGGGGATGCTTTTGTATCCACCTGCTCGCCAACTGCTTGGGTCCCTGTGCCTGAAGGTGTGTGGAGTTCTAATTTGCCGCTGTGAGTGGCACTGAGGCCAGCGTACTTTAAGCCAGTTGAAAGGGTGAGATCCATACTTGCACACCAAAGTCGATCTCTTTTTTCCATGCAATTTAGGATTTGTGATCTTTCTCCAGTCTGTCTTCCTCCAGAGTTCCAAGCAGTGGAATCTGAACTATTATTAGTTGTTTCTGAGAGGAAACTTCCAGGGATGTCTTATGCCATTATCGTGACATCACTCCACTGTCTTTTTCTATGTTCTAGAATAGTTCAAATAGCATAGGAATTATCTATTGCTTAAAACGTTGGCAGAACATGTGTCTGTGGAGACTTTTCAGAGCAATTTTTGAATAACCATTCCAAGTTTCTTATCAATTGTTTAAAGAGTATAGGCTTCATTTTTATAATTTTTTAAAAACTTCCTCTATTTCCAGAAAAGCATCCATTTCACTGGAATCTTCACCCTATCAAGTTTTTCTAGATCTGGGATTTCGCAAGTTTTACAAAGAGTACAGTTACTTGCACACTCTTCAGAAAAGTTATTTTTTCCCTCTGCCAAAAAAAATTCAAAAAGCAAAACACTCACATCAGATTTAGAGATTATGTATGTGAAATAGGAGGAGAGCTTCCTAGATCATGGAATTCATTTGAATGATGTCACAATTAGACTGTCTTTATATCCTCCATTTATGTGAGACTTAACATTACAATTTATTATCATAAGCAGTAGATAATAGCATTCTCTTACAATACTTCACCATCCTTATTACAGCCCCTTCCTCAGCCCAGTTTCTTAATGTCTTTTTTTAAGATTTTTTTTTCTTTCTCTCCCCTTCCCCCCCCCCCCCCCGTCTGCTCTCTGTCCATTCCCTGGTGTTCTGCATCCGCTTGCATTTTCCAGCAGCACTGGGAAACTGCATCTCTTGTTTGTTGCGTCATCTTGCTGCATCAGCTCTCCGTGAGTGCAGTGCCACTCCTGGGCTGGCTGTGCTTTTTTCACATGGGGTGGTTCTCCTTGAGGGGTGCACTCCTTGAGCGTGGGGCACCCCTACACGGGGGAGCCCGTGTGGCAGGGCACTCCTTGCGTGTTGCACCACTGCGTGTGGGCCAGCTTACCACATGGTTCAGGAGGCCCTGGGGATTGAACCCTGGACCCTCTATATAGTACACGGATGCTCTATCAGTTGAGCCATGTCTACTTCCCTTAATGTCGCCTTTTTAAACTTAGACTTGCCAGAGGTTGATCTGTTCTACTATTTTATAAATGTTTAAAAGATTTCATCAAAAAATAAAATAAAAAGGTTTCATCTATTTTGCTCTTGATTGCAAATTAATTTTTTTCTGATTTCTTTTCAGTGTTCATAAACAGCTATTTTTTTTTAAGTGAGATGAGATCATGTAGGGTCTTTGGACCACTGTAAGAACTTGAGCTTTTTAAGTAAAAGGGGAGCCACTGAAATGTTTTTAGCAGTGGAGTGACATAATGTGATCTGTATTTCAAAAGGCTAACTCTGGCTACTATGTTGGGAAAAGTCTGCAATAGGGCAGGGGGGGAAAAGGGAAGTTAGAAGGCTATTCCGGGTAAAAGTCCTTTGGTGGCTTTGACCAGGGTGGCAGCAGTGGAGGTGCAGTTTGGTCATATTCTGAAAATGTCCTGACTTTAGAACCAACGAGATTTATATATGCAATAGTCTCTCATCAGTAACAACCTGTTACAGGCAGTGATTATCAACCAAGTATGTCTTTTGTTGAGAATCACTGCAGATTTCAAGTTCTGCACAAATAAGGTCCACTGTTTTCACATCTGTGTATACCCACAACACTAGCATAGTGCTCTGCAAATAACATGTTGAAATCCATGTGGATGTATGAAAATTATTACAATAGGCTTCTGGTTTCAGCTGATATGAGATTAGTCACAATAAATTAGTCAACTACTATTATTCCTGAATTTCTGGTAGAGATGTTTACAAAACACATGGGGAAGTAGACATAAAATTAATGTTTAGATTAGAACCTTGCTTTATTTAAATGTACTCCTCATGCCATAAAACACAACCCTTCAAAGTCAACCAAGTATGTAACATTAATATGCTTCCTTAAATAACAACACATAGCCATAGCTTCTAAATTCCAAGGCAGATTCAATGCCTTGTGATAAACTTAATAAGGACACAGCCATAGCTTCTCAATTCCTACAAGGCAGTTTTAATGCCCAAAAGAATATCATGACTGTGGCATCAAAACTCTTCTTAAATGCAAATTTAAGAAAAGCAAAAGTATTGTCAGACTACCAAAACTCATCAAGATTCTGTTTTTCAGTATACCTACTTCTCAACTCTAAACTTGTTTCTTAACCATGGGGAATTTTTAAGAATATCAATGCCTGAGGCTCTACCTCACGTCAAGTAAGTCAGAATCTGTGCGGGGCGTCTATTTTTTTTTAAAGCATCCCCAGCAATTTTAATATCAGCTAGAGTTGGGAACCACTGCCCTAAGAGAATCTCTTATTGAACAAAGAATAATAATTGAAAATAAAAAAATCCAGCACAGGAAAAATGAAAGAACATAGAGAACAAGTTTAAAATGAACGGGTTGACCCTTTGCCTTCTAACATGTTGTACCTCTTTAAAGGTCCAAAGATTACTAACATTAGATCGTATGATATAACTGTATCAGTTAAACAGTTAAGAAAAAACATAAAATAAGGCCTAGAAAGCTTTGTTACTCATCTAGAATTATTTGGTCTAACAGTACTTGCAATAAGGGAAGACTGTCGTGTTTTAGAGTAACCAATGCCAAATCACACAGCAGCGCAGGGAAAGGGAGTAGAAATGACTCTAGTTTCCTGTATTCTAGTCCAAGACCAGAGTAACAGGAAAGAAAGGTCCTTTCTTATATAAACAAGCACTCATGCACTAAAGTATAATTTAAGCCTATTAATTCCTTTTTACTTTAAATCTCAAAGATAAAGCAACATGAAAAAAGAAGAAATGGGGCAGAAAAGGAGCTGGTCTTCAAGGAGAATCTGTGTCCAAGTTTTTACTGATGCAACAATCCTTTAAGCCTGGAACTAGTCAAAAAATGAATCATGAAAAACTAAGAAGAAAAAGTTTATTTGGAACAGGTTCAATGGAATGTATGCTACAGCAAAAGCTGACTGTAGCAAACAGTTTTATTTCAAACCTGCATTGATGTTTAAATTAGGCATTATTTGGGAATGATTAATTTCTGCTAAAATGCTAAAATGATTAAATCCAACAATAGGCCAATTTTTACTTTTGTGTAGACCCTATTTGAGTACTAGAGGTTAAATTTTCATCACTAAATAATGAGAATAACCTTACAGCTACTACTGAGGTAATGAGCTATGAAATTAATTCCCCAGTATTGCTTTGAAAATATACCCCAAGGCTGTTAAGAGAAATTCTGACTTGATCCAAATGTATTTAACTGGGATTCTTCAGTCATCATCTACTGTTGGCTTGATTGTCACTCCTCTTCTTATCTGGCCCCAACCAATTAAACTGTAAAATGAAAAATAAATCATGAATTTCATATCCATTTTATTATTATTTCCACATAATCATATGACATAACTAGTTTTACTCGCCTCTCTTCTAAATTCAAAGTTGTTCCCATAACATAGCTCCTCCATAAAGAAAGCCCACACTATGTACTGAGATACCTAGAATCTACAGATGTGCTCTGGTCAGCATGAATGACAGGAAAAGCCAGCAAAATGTTGCTACTATAAATACGCTCATCTTTACTCTAATAAAATATACCTACCTCTTCAGAACCACCAAAAAAGAGTTCTTAAGGCCCACCTAAGGAACCATGCTGATACACAAACCACCTCGGTCTAATTTCTTTAAAAAATCTCATCTTTTACCCATTTCTCCTTGAAAAACACTTTCCTTGGGAAGTGGACTTGGCCCAATGGAAAAACATTTTCCTACCTTTCATAGCACTTAGCTAGTAAAGAAAATAAGAGAACTAGTGGAACATACAGTCTATACGCAAATTATTCTCAGTAGAAGATGGAGCTCTGCTCTCTTTCAATGTCTGTTGTACTTAATGTACAACAATTGCTACCTCAACTGTAGCTTTTAAAACAAACTCCACCTAAACATGGATTTAAAAACACACACACAGGGAAACGGACTTTGGCCCAGTGGTTAGGGCGTCTGTCTACCACATGGGAGGTCCGCGGTTCAAACCCCGGGCCTCCTTGACCCGTGTGGAGCTGGCCCATGCGCAGTGCTGATGCGCGCAGGGAGTGCCCTGCCAAGCAGGGGTGTCCCCCGCGTAGGGAAGCCCCACGCGCAAGGAGTGCACCCGTAAGGAGAGACGCCCAGTGCGAAAGAAAGTGCAGCCTGCCAAGGAATGGCGCCGCCCACACTTCCTGTGCCGCTGACAACAACAGAAGCAGACAAAGAAAAACAAGACGCAGCAAAGACACAGAAAACAGACAACCAGGGGAGGGGAGGGGAATTAAATAAATAAAAATAAATCTTAAAAAAAAAAACAAAAAAACACACCCACAATTCTAAAAAACATGAGAATCATTCAGATGTCCCCTTATTTCCTTTAAGAATTTTAACATATTTGACAATTTTCAAGCAAAATCTGAAATTTCATTTGGATAAGAATCCCCTTAAAATATTGGTGGGCAGACATATATGACCTGTATACATATACTGTATGATCAAACTGAACCTCTCACCAATATGAAGCAATCAAATACCATTTGCCTCTAGATATAAAAACCAAAGAATGTATATAACCTGAATCTAATTTTAGGAAACATAGATGAACCCAAATTGAGGGATATTCTATAAAGTAACTAGCTTGTATTCTTTAAAATGGTCAACAATAAAGAAAGGCTAAGAAAGTTCCATATTAGAGATCACAGAGACATGAACACTAAATACAATGTATGATCCTAGACTGGTGGGAGAATAATGCCATATTGAGACAAGCAATAAAATTGGATATGGACTATAAAAATTTTAGTATTTTATCAATGTTAAATTTCTTGAAGTGGTTATAAGAGAATATCTGTTTTTAGGAAATACACTTCAGTATTAAGAGGTCAAGGGCATGATATATGCAATCTAATCCACAAACTGTTCAGAAAAAATATTAGATATATATAAAGAATTGGATAAAGGATATAGAGAAGTTCCCTGTACAATTCTTGACGTTTTCCTGCTAAATTTCAAATTATTTCAAAATACAAATTTTTTAAATAAAAAAGCTGAAATATTGAACCTAAATTCACTAGTGTTTACATGGTTGTGTCTGAGATAAAGGCCAATACAAATCAGGGCTAGAAATAAAGATTTCAAAATCATACAAAAAAGCAGTTCAGGATTAAAGCCACAAGAATGGTTGCACTTAAGGAAAAGTGTATTCAAGTGTGCATCAAGAACTAAGCCCCACAAGGAAATATTGTATTCTTTTTCATTACAAAGAGGCTAAAGCTAATAAATAAACTCACCGCCAGTGTTTCTCAACTCTTCGGCTAAGGGCTATTTTTTCTCCCACTTCTGTGCACACAGGATTAGTCAAAACAATTTTGCCCAAATCAGCCTTGACTGCACTAACTCTTCCTCCGGTTGACAGAGATCCTATGTTCACCATGAGCACTTCATTCTTAGACAGTTTTTGCACCTAGGGAAATAAATTGGAGAAAAATAAACACCAAAATCAAGCACATGCTTTCCAAAAATGAGTAGGAAATTATCAATTATTTTTGGAAATAAGTGAACCATAAAAGAGAAAAAATTCTACAGAATTCACTGTAATGGGATCTGAACTATATATAAAGGTGGAAAACAGAAGGTTTATTTAGCACTCACTGAATTTATACAAGAGCTACCTTTAAAATAAACTAGGAACTGGCATATAGAAGTTCTTAAATTCCTATGGGGGTGGGAAGGACACGACACAAGAACAGTTAAATATGAGTTAACGATATGTGTTCTGGAGCTCCAATTCCACTCCTGTACCCTAAACTGGTTATAGAAACTCTTTGAGACTCTAAAATTGGGTAACACCTAGCACATACAGTTGTTGTGAGAACTAAGTTAATCATTATCTATTATTCCCACTATTGCTGTTTTTTCCCCACTTAATTCACAAATTCAGATGATTGTTTTCAACAGCTTCATGTTTTTATTAAAAGCCACATGAAAAAAAAGCCTTCATTAAAAGAATTCTGACAAACATGACAAATTTATTAGTTTTATAAGCATGTGGCTCACACCCAAAATGTTTTATAGCTTTCTCATAAAAATAACCTTCCCCTGATGCACCAAGTCAAACAGTATTAACACCTGAAGAAAAACTGGAGAACAGAATTTTATTTGAGGGTGGCCATCACACAGATTTATTTTTAGTTTATTATGGCACTTCGTGCTGCATGTATTTCTCGTGACTTTTATAACTCTGTAATTCTGTTGTCTTAATCTCATATTAACCATAAACAAAATTCAAAAGTGGTTGTAACATCACTCTTTATCCCTTTTTTATGAAAACAAGAATCACAAAAAGCATTTACCTTTGCTGCTTTCTTATCTCCTTCAGTGCGGACACCTAGAAGCCGTCTAAGTAGAAAATAGGAAATTTCCAATTCTGTGAAGATCTCAGGTAGTGCTCCAACTGCCCCAAGCACCTGTCCCACCATTCTATCAGCCCGGCACAAAGTAGGATCAATTTTTGTTCCAACTCCTAATGTAAAATAAGATGTACATAGTTCAACATCTTCTTTCTTATAATACCTATAGAGTTAAATGCTTACCCCAAAACTTAAGTACAGCATATATCTGTGCATTTTAACACAACTTTTATTTTCCTACTCATGTACCAGCTATACTGGTGTGACAAAAACACCTATTTCATCTGAAGAAACTTGCAGAATCTGTCTCCATTTTCCCCCTAGAATGCTAATAAAAAAACTACCTTAAAAAAGGTTTCATGTGAATCTTGGAATCCCCTTCAAAGTATTTTAGGTATGTGTCTTTGAGGGAGTAAGGAAAGCAAGATATATAGATAAATCAAGATTGGTAAAATAATAACTGTTGAAGCTGAAGCTGGGTGGTAGCTACATGGGGGCTGTTATTACACTATTCTCTTTACTTTTATGTTTGAAAATTTCCATAAATTAAATTTTTAAAAATCCCAGTTTACAAAAAATAAAAAAATAATCAGACAAAATCATAGACAATAACCTCTTCAATTATTAGGATAGAAAGATGAGTTATATAGTCAAAAAATCAGTGACCCTTCTTCACCAAATATTCCTTCTTCACCAAATATTTTCTTTACTCTAAGGCCCAACAGCACCTTGGACTAATTCTCACTGAATCTTGCCTTTCCCTGGATATGTGGCAATGCACAAAGTTGTAAGGGACTAGAAAATCCATAAATTACGCCTGCAATTTCCACCAAGTTATCATCTTTTATTCCCATGCCAGCAAATAGTGTGGCATGATTCAGCTACATTTGTAGGTAACTTTCCAATTGCAAAAGTATACATAAAAATCAACTGCTTTCTACCCCCAAAAGTGTGTGGATTAAATGTAAGAGATCAAGATAAAGTGGAAAGCTTCAGGGTTCCCCCCATCTCCCACAGAAGCTGTGAAAAACCTGAAAGGACTTGCAGAAGCATCTTTCTCAAAGCTCCAGAAACAGTTGAAGGACTACAGTAACAGGGCAAGCATGGAATCAAGAAACATGTTTTACTTTTTTTAAAGATTTATTTATTTACATATTTTATTTCCCCCTCCCTCTCCTTCTCCCCCCCCCCCACCCCGGCCCTGTTATTTTTGCTGTTTGTATCCATTCGCTGTGTGATCTTCTGTTATCTACTTCTCTTTTTGGTCCTCTCATTTTTTCTCATCTAGGATTCAATCCTGGGGACCGCTGATGTGGAGAGAGGTTCCGTCAGTTGTGCCACCTCAGTTCCTGGTCTCTGATGTGCTTCACCTTGACTCTCCCCTTCGTCTCTTTTTTGTGTCATCATCTTGCTGCGTAACTCACTTGCACGGGCACTGGCTCACTGCACAAGCACTCACCATGCGGGCACTTGCTTGCCGCACAGGCACACTATCTCTTCTTCTTTTTCACCAGGAGGCCCCAGGGATCAAACCCAGGTACTCCTGTATGGTAGGCGGAGGCCTTATCACTTGAGCCACGTCCACTTCCCAGAAACAAGCTTCTTAAAAGTGGAAGGATCTCTTAGCGCCCTACTGGCCCCTTCCCCACCTGTAAGCAGCTAGGCATGCAGCCGGCCCAAATTCCCAGAGTGGATCGTTGGTCCCAGTTCCAGCAGGAACAGAGTAATCCCTGTGCACATACTAAGAACAAGTAAGTCTGACCCAATCTGGTGGTGGCCTGAGGGACTAACTGTCCCAGAAATTGCCCTGTGTGTAGAAGGCAGCTCAGAGAGTTCTCCTGCCAAATGCTAGAGCAGTCAAGTCATGCTGCCTGCATCAAGGCTGTAGGACTTGCAGTACAGTGCCTGGACCAAGAGGAAATTGTTTCCTAGGGTAGAGGTGATATTCCTATTGGTAAAAAGGGAAATTCCTAAGGCCACACATGCACGACTAAGAAAAGGTGCATGCGCAGAAAGGATCAGGGAGACTCCAGGCTTTGGTATGGAGCTATTCTCTAAACTCTTTGTACAGGTAAGTTCTAAAAGAGAGCGCCTGCTCAGGTGAATCTGCAGAGACTGGGAAAGGTACTTTCTTTCTTTTGTTAGCTCCTAGTATTCAAGGAAAGTTCTTACATAAGCCTAGCTGGGTACAAGCACAAGGAACAGACGCCTCAGAGTATAAACTCCAGCAATAACACAGTAAAACATCAAAATGTCCAGGTATCAGCAAAAGACTACAAAACATAAAAAGTAACAGGAAGTGATGGCCCAGGTGAAGGAGAAGATTAAAACATTAGAAACTATCAGGTGAGGAGAATCAGACCTGGGACATTCCAAACAAAGACTTTTTAAAAAATGGTTCTAAATACCTCAAAGAGCTAAAGGAAAATATGGACAAAGAACTGAAGAGAATCAGGAAAACGGTAGATGAACACCAAGAGAATATCAAGAGAGAGATGGAAAGTATGAAAAGGAACCAAACAGAGCTGAAAACCACAGTAAAAACCACAGTAACAGAAATTTAAAATTTCCTAGAGGAGTTCAACACAGCAGATTTGGAGCTAACAGAAGAAAGAATAAGACAACTTGAAGGCAGCACAATTGAAATCATTCAGTCTGAGAAGACTAAAGAACCAAGAAAATGAACAGAGCCTGAGCACCCATGGGACACCATCAATGACATGATGACAGAGTATATATAAATGCCAATATTATTATATTTTTGGTTTCTAATTCCTTTTCACTTCTTAATGGATTTAAAAGGCAAATGCACAAAATGCAATCATAAAGTAGTGGTTTCGAACTCATAATGTATAAACATGTAATTTGTGACAAGAACTACATAAATGTGGAGGGATGGAGGGTTATAGGAACATAGTGTAATGTGTATCATTGAAGTTAAATTGGTATCAAAGCAAACAAGACTGTTACAGATTTAGGATGTTAAATTTAAGCCCCACGGTAACCACAAAGAAAATACCAAAGGATATGAAAATTTATAGACAAAAAGTAGAGTACAGGTTACCAGGAGTTGGGGGAAGGACAGGGGCAATGGGGAGTTAATGTAAAATCAGTGTAGTGTTTCTGTTTGGGTTGAAAGGAAATTTCTAGAAATGGAAGGTAGTAAGGGCACCGCAACATTGTGAATGTGATTAATCCCACTGAGTGGTATGCTTAGGAGGGACTGAATTGAGAAGATTTAAGTTGTGTATATGCTTACACAACTTAAAAAAAAACTAAATAGATAATGACAAGCGAATGCAATACATGATACTGAATCGGCTCCAAGAATGGAGGAGAAAAGGCTCAAAAGGATGTTAATGGGACAGAAGAAAAAACTGGAATAGAAACTATAAGCTTTATATCAACACTAAACTTTTTGAACTTGATAACTGTTTTTTATTTTTTTTTAAATGTTACATTCAAAGAACATGAGGTTCCCATATACTCCCCACCCCCCGATAACTGGTTCTTCAGGTTATCTATAAATATAGCCACGTTTATAGGAAATGTATGTGGAAGCATTACATGTTCAGAGTATGAAGCATAACCTGCTCTCAAATGTTCAGAAGATAAACATAAATAGATGGATGACTGATAGAGTGATATGGCAAAGGAGGCAAAATGTTAAAATTGGTGGATCTGGGTATCTGGGAGTGGTGTGACTATGTTGAAGTTCTCTGTATGGGGTTTGTATTATTTTTGCAACTACTCTATAAGTTTGAAATTATTAGCTATTTTGAATGTAAGGTCATAAAACTTATTGTTATTGCTGAAAAGGAGTTACTCTATAGAAAGAAACTATATTCTTCTTTATGTGTCAAAACAGTTTTACAAACACATGAAATTATCCTATAACAAAATCAACAGCTTAGTTGTATGAATGTTTTTCTACCTCAATCATTAAACTACCTAATTAAAAATTTACCATTAACATATCTCCTTGGGCAATCCACTTACCACAAACAGTACCATAAATATCTACAAATTACAAAAGCTCAGAGACAAGAGCTTACCAATAAGACCCCCTGGAGCAGCATACTGAAGATCATTATGTTCTGCAAAAAGTGATACAATTTTGGAAAAGATTGGTTTACACATGAGTTTTCCTTCACTATCTTTGGAAACAATACCAGGTCTGACTTCTATCTCCTGGCCCACCTGTAAATATATAAATTACCAATTAGAAATATTTGGGACAACACAATTACCTTTACATATCAAGAAGACCACAAAACTCAAAGGGCAATCCTTCCTCTATTTCAAAGATCACTATTAGGAAGAGATCTTTAAAACCAGAGTCATCCGTAACAGTTAGAGAATAATGTAGATGCAGCTACATATTTCTTTCAAACTTGTTCATTACATGAATCATAATTACAAGACGTATGAAAATAGAGATTCAATCATGCTAATAAAAATACTACCGATTAAAAAATAAACAAAACCAGAACCCTTTATCTGTTAGTAAATACCTAATACACAAGCCTATCACCACATAAAATGTGCTCCATATTCACAAGGAGCCTAAAAGTGTGGAAGTCAGACAATCAAACAACATAATAATAAACAAAGAAATGTCTATCAAGACCCAGACACCATGAAAAATATGTTTTTTAATTTGGATTTTCCATACTTTTTCTTGATTAAGACAAAGGCCAAAAACCCAAAACAAAACCCAAAACCCAAACCCAAACCCAGTTTACCTTTAATACTCCTTTTAGAATACTGCCACCAGCTACACCGCCCTTAAGGTCATCAACTTCACAGCCAGGTTTGTTGACATCAAAGGACCTAATAACTAATAGAAAACAGAAAAAATTAAAAGTAATCCTTTAACTTCAGAAGAAACTTTAACATACCTTGAATTTAAAATTAACTTTTTTTCCAAGTTAACTTTCCAAAAATAGTAGCCATGTGATTTATACCACAGGGTGACTTTGTGACAAAATCCAGTATCAATTATTAATTCAATACTTGTAGCCTTAGTGAAAAAAATGGAAATAACCCGAAAGAAAGTTCATTAACAGGAGGCATGGTATGGTGTAACCATACTATGGAGTATTATGAAGATATTAAAAAACAATCTTAAAACAATATGTAATGATCTGGAAGGATGACCTTCAGATGTTGTTAAGAGCAAATAAAACTAGTTGTTTTTTAAAGTAGCATGCAAAGTATGATCCCACCTATGAAAAGAAAAATATTAAGGAAGCAGATGTGGCTCAAGCGGATGAGTGCCCACCTCCTACATGGGAGGTCCCGGGTTCAGTTCCCAGTGCCTACTGAAAAAAACAAATGGAAAAAAAAAAAAACCAACTTAGGGAGGCTGATGTGGCTCAGTGGTTGAGTGCCAGCTTCCCATATATGAGGTCCTGGGTTCAATCCCTGGCCCTCAGGACCTCAAAAATAAAAATAAAAATAAAACAAAGTAATAAAAAAGTAAATGCATGTATATATTTATATGATAACATAAAAAGAGGTGAGGGACTATACATATCAACTGTCAACTTTGCTTATTTCAGGGCTAAGAGGCTAGAAATGGGAGACAGGGAGACGGTAGACTTCTTTATATACTTATAATTTGACTTCTGTAATAAAAATCTAGTTCTAAAAATACAAAACAGCTTAACCAACACTTAAGTGCTTAGATCTATGATCCTTAACAAAGGGTGTACATCACAATTACTCAAGAGAACATTTCCCACAACCACAGAGGAAGCCTGGATGAAGGCCCATAGGGGTCAAATGTCTGTTCTGAAAAGGCTCCTATATCCCTGTGTAGTAGCCACAAAATTAGATGACTGAGTTATCCAATATCAGTACTGCAAATTTAAATTAAGATGGAAGGGACATGAAAATCTTCATTACTGTACACTGAAATCATCTGTGTGGAAGGTCTAACATCCTGTACCTGACCAAAACATTCTAATTTCAGAGTGACTAGTATATTACTCCATCATGATCACAGAGCATACTATATGCTTAGCACAAAAAGGTTAGCAGTTCCTCCTGTAGTAAGGGCTCTCGACTTTCATCTAGTAATGTATTCTAGCATTGCCACTACAATCTCAGCATTCATTCATTTCAATTTATATGTAAATTTTAATTTAACTCCACTGAATTCAAAATGGAATACTGCTCTCAGATTTCATAAATCCATCCCCATTTTTAAAATTCAAAATTTCTTTACAGAGACTGTAATTTATTATCACCCCATGCAAAGAGGACCTCTTAAAGGCAGATCACCAATGTGGAAAAGACAAATTAAGTGGCAAATCCTATCACTTACCAATAAGTCGGGGTTCTGAAGTAAAGTCTCTTGGGGGCACTGGAATTTTCTTTACTATGTACTCACAGACAACTTCAATATTGTATTTCAGCTGAGCAGAAATTGGAATAATAGGAGCTCCTTCTGCTACTGTACCTACAAGTCAAAATTCAGAAAGATCAAATCCTTCAGTTTTGAAGAACTTATTCTATATATCACATAAAACAATGTTAAGATTACTACAATTAATGCCTGTATATCCCATGCAAGTACCAGCAACAGGTGGAAAGTATTCAGTTTCTAAACTTGCTTTTACTCCTGAAAATGTATACTATTCCCTTTAAAGGAAAAATTATTAAATTGTATTAATAGACATATTTAATAGTAAAATGGTAAAACTGTTTAAAGGAATAAGATACTAGCACTCCTGGGAAAGAGTACTCTACTAATTGAAAAGATTTTCAATAGGATGTAATCCACCTCCCAATAAATGTCATGATAAAATTACAGACTCCTTACTAATCAAAGACTGCTGACATGTAGAATATTTGCTCCTTATTAATTATATGTCAAATAGGCTGGCCAAAGAATTGGGCCAAACATGAGATTTTTAGAAAAATGACTTTATTCTTTGAGAAATGGACTCACAGACATTCAATCTTTTTAACAAGAAAAACAAGGCTAAGCAACAAGCCTGTCCCTTGAAAGGTGAAAGGACATGGTAGCTCTGTGCTGGTGTTCCTCATGCCCACCCCCAGAGGCACTGACTGTCCTGGCTCTTGTGCCCTCACTGCTGCTGTTAATGGTTGGTATTGATGACTGCTACTCCTTGGCCAGGAGCAACTTCGCCAAGGCCAACCTGGGCAACTCTGCCAAGGCCACCTTTGGCAGCATATCCAAGACCTACAGGAAAGAGACCATGCTCACCTAGTCTCTCTATCAGGAATTTACCAACCATATTGAAAAGACTCAGGCCAAAGTCTCTGTGCAAAGGACCCAGGCCCCCGTTGTGGGTATCATGTAGGGTTTTTACCCCCAAAAAAATAGTGAATTAATTAAGGGGGAAGGGGGCGTACAACCAAGGCTAAGAAAAAACTGAATGTCAACAATAAGATGTATCATGCCTTCCCTGAAATGAAAAACACTATGCTGTTAGAAAAAAGGACACTATGAAGATTAAATAAATCTCCATAACCAAAAGAATAAAAAATGACCCCTACCTCACTCTCTATATAAGAATCAACTCAAAACGGATCAAACAAACATGAAAATCAGGACCATAAAACATCTATAAGATAATGTAGAGTGATCTATGTATCTTTAAAAAAAAAAAAAAGATAAATGTAGGAAAACATCTACAAGACCTTGTAGTTACCCAAAGTATGAGCAACAAAAAAATAGATAAATGAGACCTCCTCAAAATTAAACACTTCTATACCTCAAAGATGAGACCTCCTCAAAATTAAACACTTCTATACCTCAAAGGACTTCATGAAGAAAGTAAAAAGGCAGCCTACTCAATGGAGACAATATATGGAAATCACACATCCAACAAGGGTATTATATCCATGATATACAGAGGCTCTACAACTCAATAAACAGACAAATGATTCAATTAAAAACTGGGCTAAAGACCCAAAAAGATATTTTTCTAAAGAAAAAATACAAATGGTGAAAAAACACATGAAAAAATGTTCAACATCACTATTAGGGAAATGCAAATCAACCTACAATGAGGTATCATTTCATACCTACTAGAATGACCATCAACAAAACAGAAACTACAAGTGTTGGAGAGGATGCAGAGAATTAGGAACACATCACTGTTGGTGGGAATGCAGAATGGTACAGCCACTGTGAAAGTCTGTCTGGCGGTTCCTAAAGGAGTTAATGATCTGCATGTGACCCAGCAATACCGCTACTAGATATATACTCAAAGGAACTGAGAGCAGTGACACGAATAGCTATCTGCACACTGATGTTCATAGCGACGTTATTCACAATTGCCAAAAGATGGAAACAACCCAAATGTCCATTAACTGACGAACGGATAAACTAACTGTGGTATATACACACGATGGAATATTATTCAGCTATAAGAAGAAACAAAGTCGTGAAGCATATGACAACATGGGTGAACCTGGAGGACATTGTTGAGTGAAGCAAATCAAGCACAAAAGGACAAATATTGCATAACTTTGTTATTATAAATTAATATAATGAACAAACTCATGGAGTTAATAGCTAGAATATAAACCACCACAGAATATCATTACAGAATGGAAAGCTGAGGTTTAATCTGTGCAGAATTGGTAAAAGTTTGTTGTAAATGTTTGGAAATGAATACAAATAGTGAAAGCACATCATAAGATTTATAATTAGTAGCTCTAACATACGGATATGATAGTGGTTTGTTTTTTCGGCTTTTTTTTTGGTGTAATGAAAATGCTCTAATATTGATTGAAATGATGAGTGCACAACTCAGTGATTATACCAAATGCCACTGATTGTACACTTTAGACAAATTATGATTTATGAACAAAAAAATTATAGGGTAGATTCGGGTAAAAATACACCAAATACAAAGATATGGACTATAGTTAGTAACACTTCGGTGATGCTTTCATAATTTGTTACAAATGTCTGACAACAATGCAAGGTATTTGTGTAGGATCCCTATATGATGTTATGCATCTTTGTTCACAACTTTTACTATACATTTATTGTTGACGTATGTTCATGGATGAATGATATACTTTAAGAAATTGTTTTTAAAATTAAAAAAGTTGATTAAATCAATCACTGTCAGTTACAATTCTAAAATAGCTACTCAGTAAGACTAGTGTCAGGTTAACTGCTTTTTGGTCGTTTACGTTTAGCTTTTTAAAAATTTTTAAATTATTTCAAAGAAGCTTTAGATTACATAAGCGTTACATCAAAAACACAGGGGATTCCCATATACTTCACCCCTTCCCCCTAGGTTAACTGTTTTGTTTGCTTATTTATTTATTCTCTCCCCCCGTTGTATGTTCTCTGTGTCCATTCACTATGTGTTCTTCTGCGTCCGCTTGCATTATCAGGTGGCACTGGGAAACTGCATCTCTTTTTTGTTCCATCATTTTGCTGTGTCAGCTCTCCATGTGTGCAGTGCCACTCCTGGGTGGCTGCCCTTTTTACATGCGGGGCAGGTCTCCTTGTGTGGCGCACTTCTTGCACGTGGGGCACCCCTACACAGGGCACCCTTGCGCGTGGCAGCACTGCGCATAGGCCAGCTTACCACATGGGTCAGGAGGCCCTAGGGACTGAACCCTGGACCCTCCACATAGTAGACGGACATTCTATCAGTCGAGCCATGTCCACTTCCCTGTTTTTTTTTCAAATATACTTATTTTATTTATTTATTCCCTCCCCCCTTATTGTCTGTGCTCACTGTCTGCTCTCTGTGTCCATTTGCTGAGTGCTCTCTGTGCTTGCTAGCCTTCTTTTCTTGTCTTCTCTTTAGGAGGCACTGGGAACCAATCCTAGGATCTCCGATGTGGGAAAGAGGCACGCAATCGCTTGAGCCACCTCAGCTCCCTGGTTTGTTGTGTCTCTCCTGTCTCTTTTGTTGCACCAGCTCGCCACGCGAGCCACCTTCACTAGGAGGCCCCAGGAAATGAACCCAGGACCTCCCATATGGTGGAAGGGAGCCCAATCGCTTGAACCACATCCGCTTCCCTAGGCTTTTTTGTTTTTAAGTTTAATTTTTTTATTTATTTCTCTCCCCTTCTGCCCCCCACCCCCCCGTTCCCTGCTCTCTGTGTCTATTCGCTGTGTGTTCTGTGTCTGCTTGTATTCTTGTCAGCGGCACGGGGAACCTGTGTCTCTTTTCGTTGAGTCATCTTGCTGCGTCAGCTCTCCATGTGTGCAGCACTACTCCTGGGCAGCCTGTGCTTTTTTCACACTGCGCAGCTCTCCTTATGGGGCACACTCCTTGCGTGTGGGGCTCCCCTACACGGGAGACACCCCTGCGTGACAAGGCACTCCTTGCGCGCATCAGCACTGCGCATGGGCCAGCTTATCACACGGTCAGGAGGCCCTGGGTTTGAACCCTGGACCTCCCGTGTGGTAGGCAGACGCTCTATCCATTGAGCCAAATCCACTTCCCTCCTAGGCTGTCTTCTGTTTATTTTTATTGTTTATTAAATTGTCTTTTTTTAAAAAGATACATAGATCACAAAAAATGTTACATTAAATAGGCTGTTTTATTTATTTTTATTTTCACTGGGGAGGATTTTTTTTTTAAAGCCTGATTGATAGTTTCTATGATATAACTTCAGTTTCAATTTTAAGCCAGCAAAAATGTACTTTAGTACATCAAATTAAGAAACAAAGAGGAAGCGGACTTGGCCCAATGGATAGGGCGTCTGCCTACCATATGGGAGGTCTGCGGTTCAAACCCCAGGTCCCCTTGACCCGTGTAGAGCTGGCCCATGCACAGTGCTGATGTATGCAAGGAGTGCCCTGCCATGCTGGGGTGTCCCCCACCGCGTAGGGGAGTCCCACGTGCAAGGAATGCGCCCCATTAGGAGAGCCGCCCAGCGCGAAACGAAGTGCAGCCTCCCCAAGAATGGCGCCACACACACGGAGAGCTGACACAAGATGACTCAATGAAAAGAAAGACAGATTCCCGCTGATAAGGATAGAAGCGGTCACAGAAGAACACACAGCAAACGGACACAGGAAGCAGACAACTGGGGGGTGGGAGGGGTGGGGAGAGAAATAAATAAATCTTTTTTTTAAAAAAAAAAAGAAAGATTTTACTACTTATATCAGATGGTAACAAGTAGTAGTTGAAGACATAAGGCTTATGACCCTTAAGTTTACTATGCTGTACTATGTTTAATATAATTTACATTAAAAATTAATCTAACATCTCATATCTGGATTAAATATTCTCAAAGTGGTATTACAGCGTCTTACCTTGTACAAATGCAAGGATCTGCTCATATTGTTCTTTAGCCTGACTTTCTTTTACCAAATCAATTTTATTTTGTAGAATCAAAATATGCTTCAGCTTCATGATTTCTATAGCAGCCAGGTGTTCAGAAGTCTGAGGTTGAGGACAAGATTCATTACCAGCTGGATGATGAAAAATAAAAGAGGCATAAGAATTAGCTGGAAATATCCAAAATAGGCAAATCCATCAAGACACAGAGCAGATTAGTGGTTGCCAAGGGCTGGGGAAAGGGGAAAATGGGGGATTATTGCTTAATGGGTACAGAGTTTCCTTTTGAGGTGATGGTAATGTCTTAGAACTAGACAGTTGTGAGAGTTGTATAAAATCGTGAATGTTATTTAATTCCAATGAATTGTACACTTCAAATGGTTAATAAAATGGTAAATTTTACATTCTATTTTACACCCCATCACAATAAAAAGAAGTAGGTAGCACCTAATAAAGGAGACCTTTGGATGTTCTAGCCCTACTCAAAGCAAAAGTCCTGGATATCATTGCCAAGCGTCCACCTTATGCCCCTGCTTCATCCTCTGAGCCTGCATTCACTGGATCCTCCTGCTCTTTTGGCTCCCATTTCTGGTCCTAAGCAAAAAGCTCAAAATCAGGAAGTTTGGCTTCTCAGGGTCTGCCCTTAGCTTTTACTCAGATGTCAGATACAGTCCTCTGGCTCTATCCAGCCTTAGAGATGTTCTGGCCCAGCCAAGATCCTGAGAGGCAGAAAGTAGTTAAGAGATAAAGACACCTAACATAGTCTATGAAGTACAACTATCAGAAGCTACTCCTTAGCAAAGGGGTGAAGAACACTACCTTGTGAAGGTAACCAATGGTATATTATAAATAAATAGGCATATTTTGGTTAGCACTCCACAATCAACCTCCCTGAGCTGTGATGATCAGAGGTCCTGTACTAAACCCACCAGCATGCTTTTGGAAAATTATACCCCATAGCAATTAAATCTCTTGACAGCTCACATAAGGAAGCACAATCTTAGCCTTGAAAACTGCTACATAGGACTAGACCTCAACACTTCATATGAATGAGATTTGCATTTAAATAAAACCATTACTCAATGCTGCAGTAGGCAGCTCAGGTACATAAAAACATATATATATACTTTTATACGTTAAGTTTGAAACTAAAATAATAAATCACCTCATGTGATTTTAGCAGGAAAAATTACTGTTTACTTTTTTTTGCACACTACCATAAAAATTCTCACATAAGCCCCAGGTCCACCTTTTTTAATATTTTGTGAAAGCTGGCAGGCAGGGATGTCATCCTGGATCACCTGTTAGTTCCCATTTATGTCATCCTTAGGAGGTAATGGATATGACCCAAAAGTCCTAGTTTCCCTTTAAATATGTCATCTTGGGTTTACTTCACCATGATTTGTCCAAACCAATTCTGATATTGTTTACCTATCAACAGAAGAGCTGCATCCATCACTGCTGCACCGTTCAGCATAGTAGCCATCAAAATATCGTGGCCAGGACAGTCAACAAAGGAAACATGTCTAACAGTTAAGAAATAACAATTAGCCTTAAGATGAATCAATGCTTAAACATGCAAGTCATAAATTTCCTAAAGTTAAATCACTTAGGAAATAATTCTTACTGCTGTAAAGTAGTTATACGACTTGTTGCTTTCAGAACTTGGAAATAAGATTATAAGCTAAGAGTAAATTCACTGTAGATCATTACAAAGAAAGTGAAATTAGCTATGTGTAGAAATAACTTACCTAAAAAGACAGAAACTCCCAAATCCAATCCAACTGAATATGGTAAGAATACATATTGGGAATGCCATTCATTTGAAAGCTAAAAACCTAATAAACTCTTAAAAACTGAAATAATAGATTGGGGATTGTCATCTGAAAATTAATTTGCCAAAAGTATCTTTAAGCACCTTGAAAAACTAGAATTGCCAATTTGAAGTGGAGAGGAGAGCACTATTTTAATAAAACCGAAGTACTCATTCAGAATCATCACTCTTTTTAAAAATTGTATGCTCACAATGTCATGATGTAAAACAGGGGTCAACAACCAATAGCTTTTAGGTCAATCTGACCTAAGGCTACACCCATTCCATTGACCTAACGTCTACATCTGCTTTAGTGGTACAAGGGCAGAACTGAGTAGTTCCAACAGGGATCCTACAGCCTGCAAAGCCAAAAATATTTACTCTCTGGCCCTTTACAGAAAAAATTTGCTGATTCCTGGTAAGGGCCAGGTCTACGGTGAGGCAAGTGAAGTACTCACATCTGGTGCAATATTTAAGGGGATGCCAAAAAAAATCTCTGTGATCAAGGTAAGTACTTAAATTCAGACCTCCCACATGGGAGGTCCCAGATTCGGTTTCCAGTGCCTCCAAAAGAAACAGACAACTAGCAGACAAGCAAAAACCATCAAGCAAAACAGACAAGAGAGGCATGGGGGAGGGAAGGGATTAACACGTAAAATCCACGATGAATAAAATGTCAAAACTTTACACGAAGACAGGGATCAGTAACAATGCCATGCCAAGACAAGAAGAAAAACCAGTAATACTGAAGAGAGAAAAAAAATCACTAATATTGATCCTGTCTTTATTCTGTTAATTATGGTTATTTTGGCATTAATTTCCAAAAACCACTGTATTAAAAAAGCATATCTTGATTACTCAGTTTTTGGTACCCCCTTCAATTCTGCACTCAAAGCAAGCATCTCACTCACCTCTCCCTAGTCCCAACCCCGCCCCTGATCTAAAATTTCCTTGCAAGGCATCCCCAAGTCCCATAAACATTACTCAGTAAACGTCAGTATTCTCTGATGCAAAACCAGGACAAGCAATCATATTCGGAAAATAGGCGGGTAACAAGCTTTGTTCCCTTAAGAATGACTTTGTTTCTCTTCCATCTAAGAAAAAGAAACAATGCTGTTTAAAGCAAAAGAAATTTAGGAAGCTTGGCAAAATGAATCCCTCAAAGCTCATGCCATTCCATCCTGCTAATGTGATATCTTTTCTTTGGAGAACTTGTACGAAAGTATTTTAACTTGGGTTTAAATGCTTGACTTCTCAAAATCACTTTTTATAGGCAATAAAAACATAAAATGTATAACAAAACCAGTCAGCAGTTAGGCACAAATCACTGTTTAATATCTCAAATATTTCAAAAAGAACAAGACAATAAAATTTAGCACAAAAGAGGTCACCTGACTAATTTGAAGTTCCCTTTGGTCCCCGGAATGTCTGTAGGAAACTCATCAGGTGTACTACTTCCACAGGATCTGTAACATTCTGGCCGAGGACAACTTGGGTCATCAAGTTTATAAATCTAAAAGTTTTGATTTAAAAAAAAAGTTTAGATTTGTTACCTGCATATTCAACAAATGTTAAACGGCTTCTAGTTCACAGTATAATAGCTCACCTTAGCATTAGCATATCCAAGCTTGATAGTAATATTTCTTTCTAATTCATTTTTGAACCTGACAGTATGAACTCCTGAAATAGCTTTTACAACTGTAGATTTTCCATGAGCTACATGACCAATTGTACCTATAGACAAAGTATACGAAATTAATTCATATGCATCTAATTACACCAAATATTTCTCCAACTAGTGGTAAAGTAGTAAACCCAAAGCCAAAACTCACTGTAAATATCAATGTAAAACCAATAGTGACTTCAATTTTTCCTTCTGTATATCCTTTCCTACTAAAAACTCATCTGACACAAGACAGAATTTCCCAAGTAACTGACAACTTTGTTCAAAAACCATAGTCAGCATTAAAATAATTCATGTACTGTTATTAGAGAAAACACTGCCTTCATTTAAACACTTACTAAAAAGTGTATAAAATCAAATCCTGTACAGTAAGAAACTCCCCAGCATTTTCAAAGTGAGATAAATAGGCATGACAAACCCTGACACAACAAAAATCCATGAAAATAAACCAACCCAAGTTTAATTACAACAATGCTGTCAAGGGTAACATATTCCATAAACTTTTTAATGGCCTCATGGTAGAATCTTACGTTTAACTAAGTTTTACTATGCTGTTTGTAGGCTCTCAAATATTCAAAATTTACACTCAGTCAACATAACTTCTCTAAAGGTGCCAATTAAAGAAAAAGGCATACTCTATTTAATAACAGCTTATTATGTCAAACAAAACTTTCATAAAGTTTGCTCACGCAATAACCTTCTTAGCAACTACAGTCACATTTTCATCTTTCTTAAACGTCTGCTACATATGACTAAATACTGCTTTACTATTTAACTTTTCATAGGCCTATATCTTTCCTTTTCACCTAGCCTGTAAGCTAGGAATGGACAACATTCTCTGTGTTTCCCCCAAAAAGCTAGCAGGTGCTTTGCTCACAAGGGCTCAATATCTTTATCTTGAATACCTGAATTCTCTTATAATTCAGTTAATCACACAAAGGGAGAGGTTAAAATTACTGACTAGAGATCAAGCAAGTCAGGACTCCAAGTTATTCTTACCTATATTAATTGTGGCTTGTCTGCTGATAACTTCGTGCGAAAGTGGCGTCAATTTGGTAACATCCTGCAATGAAACATTTTATTTTAAACCACCGCACGTAAAACAATTCTGGCCTTTTCCTTTGACTTCACGTTTGCCAAATATAACTCGCCATTATCTGTACAGCGCTCTTTTACTACTAAAACGCTTTTCCCCTTTACAAGCAATCCTTTTCCGACGGCTAGGAAACGTTAAGAGTCTTTCTATCATGGTTAAAAAAATGAAGACAACACCTCCAATCACTACTGGAGATTTGGAAGCACGAGGTCCCCAAAGTTGAAAACATTAGCACCAAGGACAGTGTAGAGGTTCCCTTTCCAGACGAAGCCTTAATGACATACTACACAGTGACTTTCCGGCCGAATCATTCAGGGAGCTCGAGTTCCCACGAGAGCACATCTCCACGCCCAACTCGCGGACTGGCCGAGGTACAGGCGGCGGCGCAAGCATGGGTCAGAGCTCCCGGTTCCAGGGCCCCCTCCTAAGCTCCCGACGGCGCAGCATGCCTCATCCCAACGCCTCCCGGGAGCTCAGCTACCCCCCACTCCCGAACCCGCTGCACGTCCCACCCAAGCGAAACCTCACCAAGGTAGCGAGATCCTGACGAGAAAGGTGCGGCTGCCCTAGAGTAACACCAGCCTCACCTCCCGCCATCTTGCCCAGAGAGGAAGGAAATCGCCCGGGCTCCCGCCTGGTCTAACGCAGGCCCCCTCCTGGAGGGCGGGGCAGCAGCGGCGGGGAAAGCAGACGAGGGCCCAGGTCTGGGGAAGGCGGGAGGCCAGTGCAAAGCGGGACTCACTGCTTGGGCTTCTCTCCGCTCGGGCCCACTTATGTGCCGGCCGGCTTACTAGGAAGCACACTGCAAATTTTCGGACTCTATGAATCGCAGACCTGTTGGATATTTTTGCAGGCAACGCTGCGGGCAGCCCCAGAAAAGACTCCCTGAGAGCGGATGATGCAATACGACGCGCGCGTTGGCTAGGGCGAAGCCATTTCCGCTTCCGGGGGGTTGGGCCAAAAGAGTTCCCCGGAACCTGGGAATTTCATCTGGGGTGTGAGAACAGAAAAAAGAGGAAATGACCTTGTTCTACCGATTCCCATAATTTAATAAGGCGAGGTCGGCTCGGAGTTCGCATCCGCCTGTGACGGGATTTGGCCGGAAGGAGGCCGCGTGTTGAGCCAGCCGTGCTTACGGCGCTGTGCGTCCCCTGAGGGACGGCGGGGAGGGCGCCCTCTCGCGGAAGTTTGGGATAGGGCTCAGCGGCACACGGATGGCAAAAGCAAAATCCTAACTCGTTCCCAGAAAGACATTTCCGGGGCCAGGGAGGTTGTCCGTGGTGGCGCTAGACTGCATTCCAAATGGATAGAGCTTAAGGGAAGAGCTAGGTGTCCTAAGAGCGCCCGAAGTTACAAGTCGGGTTTTTTGGTTTTTTTTTTTTGTTTTTTAATCAGATCCAAGAAAATCCACTTCTTTAGTGGAAAGATTACCAATAAATCAGAATTTTAGATTTTAAAAAGATTTTTGAGACTTTCTTAACGCTTTTTATCGTGTTTTTTTAAAGTTGAATTATTTTTGTTTTTCTCCATGTATTTCTATACTTTACAAATCTTCTGTCATAAACAGGTTTTCATTTCTAACCAGAAAAAAATGTAAAAAGAGATAAATAAGAATTTAGATTATCTGTGCTCCTTTTTTAAAGATTTATTTTTAATTTTTTTAAGATATATAAATCACAAAAACATGTTACATTAAAAAAATATAAGAGATTCTCATATACCCCACACCCCACCCTGAGTATTTGAGATTAAAATATCACATAAATTTTAGGTACATCAGGTTACTTAAAGTGGGAAGTTATACTTCGATAAGTATATTCATTGGTTAAGTGACGGTGGAAACCATACAATATATTGTACTTGGGTGGAGAGATTTAGTTCCTATTTATCTTACATTGTAAATAGTTGCACCAGCTGTCTTAGTTTCCCAGGGCTGCCATAGCAAAGTACCATAAACTGGGCGGCTTAAAACAACAGAAATATTTTGTCTCACAGTTTTGGAAGCTAAGTATGAAATCAAGTCGTAGGTAGGGCCATAGGGAAGAATCTGTTTCATGCCTCTTCTAGTTTTTGGCGGTGGTTTGCCAGTAATTCATAGTGTTTCGCTCTCACTCTCACCCTCTCTCTCACTCTCTCCATATTTCTTTTTGTAAGCATGACTGTCATATTGGATTAGGATCCACTCTAATCCATTTTGGCCTCAACTAGTAACATGTTGGAAGATCTTGTTTCCACATAGAATCACATTCATGGGACTGGGGGTTATGACTTGAACATATCTTTCTAGGGAACACAGTTCTATCCAGCCAACTACATAAACCCATTGCGGTGATAAAAATGTTCTGGAATGAGATAGTGATGATAATAGCACAACTCGGTGAAAATACTGAAAACTACTAAATTGAACAGTGAAATGATAAATGTTATGCTATGTGAATTATAGATCTCAATAAGAAAATTAAACCCACTAATAAAATATAATTCAATAATATGCTTCATTATCAGAACCTTTGATCAGAAGTAGAAACAACACGGAACATTAATACACTTTTTAATAAGATAATTAACATTTATTGACACCTACTTAACACGTACTAGTTTTATTTAATCCTCACAGCAATCCGATAAGGTAGATACTATTATTCCCATTGAACAGTAAGGGAACTGAATACCAGAAAGATTAGATAATTTACGCCCTAGATTCCACAGATAATAAGTAGCAGAGCTGGGATTCATAGCCAATTATGAGTAAATGCTCTCTCTCTCTCTTTTTATTTTCCAAAATCTACTCATTCATTTTTTAAAAAAGATATTACATTAAAAAAATATGAGGTCCCCATTCGCCCCCACCACCCCCACCCCACCACTCCCCGCACAATAACACTCTCCCCCATCATCATGTCACATCCATTGCGTCAGGTGAGTACGTCTCCGGGCATCGCTGCACCCCATGTCCCGTGTTCCACACCATAGCCCACACTTTCCCACGTTCCATCCAGTGGCCCATGGGAGGACATAAAACATCCGGCAATTGTCCCTGGGGCACCACCACCCAGGACAACTCCAAGTCCTGAGAATGCCTCCACATCTCTTCCTCCCCTTCCCCGCACCCAGCAGCCACCATGGCCACTTTTTCCACATCAATGCCACATTTTCTCGATTATTATCTCTCTTTTTTAATCAGCTTTATTGAGGTAGAATTTACATACCATAAAATTCACCTGTTTTTCTTTTTTTAAAAATTCACCTGTTTTACGTGTGCAATTTAATGAGTTTTAGTAATTTTAGAGTTGTGCAACCATCACCACAATCCAGTTTTAGAACATTTCCATCAAACCAAAGAGATCCGCAGTGTCCCTTTTCACTCAATCTCAGTTCCCACCCCCACCCCCAGCCCAGGCTACCACTAATCAACTTTCTGTCTATATAGTCTTTTCTGGACATTTCACGGAAATGGAATCACAAAATATGCAGTCTTTTGCATCTGACTTCTTTCCCTTAGCATAGTGTTTCCAAGGTTCACCCATGTTATAGTATGTATCAGCAGTAATTCATTCCTTTTTATTGCTTAATACAATTCCATTGTATGGACATTCCACATTTTGTTTACCATTCACCAGTTGAATATTTGGACTGTTTCCACTTTTTAACTATTATGAATAATGCTGCTATGAACATTCATGTACAAGTTTTTTGTGGGCATAAGTTTTCATTTCTCTTGGCAAATATCTAGTGCAATTGCCGACTCCTAGGGTAAAGGTATGTTTACCATTTTGAGAAAAAGATAAACTGTTTTTCCAAAGAGACTGCACCATTTTACCTTCACATCAGCAATGTATGAGGGCTCCAGTTCCTCAACATCCTTGCCAACACGTTATTTACCTGTCTTTTTCATTATAGCCATTCTAGTCCGTGTGCTTTTAATTTGCATTTCCTTAACGATGAATGATGTTGAGCCTCTTTTCATATACTTATTAGCTATTCACATATCTTCTTTGGTAAAATGTCTATTCATATCCTTTGCCCATTTTTTAAAACTCCCCCTGCCTTGGGCTTGCTTATTGTCTGCTCTCTGTGTCCATTTGCTGTGCGTTCTTCTGTGTGTCTGTATTTATTTTATTTATCCCCCCCCCCCCCCACTGCGGCTTGCTTGTTTTCTGCTCTCCGTGTCCATTCACTATGTGCTCTTCTGTGTTGTTTTTTTTGTCTCCCTTTTTGTTGGGTCACCTTGCTGAGTTGACTATCCACTGCACTAGCAGGCCGGGCAACACTCTGCAGCACTTGCGGGCCACTGGCTGTCACAGACCGGTGGCTCTCCGCAGGGTGTGGGCGAGCCTGCCTTCACAAGGAGGCCTGGGACGCGAACCCAGGGTCTTCCATACGGTAGATGGGAGCCCACCTGATTGAGCCACAGCTGCTTCCCTCTTTTACCCATTTTTAAATTGAGTTCTTTATTATTGAGTTGCAAGAGTTCTTTCTATATTCTGGATACAAGTCCTTTATCAGGTGTATAATTTGCAATTTTTTTTCAGTCTAGCTTGTCTTTCATTTTCTTTCCTTTTTTAGTTACTGGGGCTGGGAATTGAACCCAGGACCTCGTATGTGGGAAGCCGGTGCTCAACCACTGAGCCACATCAGCTCCCCTGAGTTGTTTTTTTGTTCGTTTCTTTGTTTGCTTGTGGGTTTTTCTGTTGTTGTTGCTTTGTTTTTAGGAGGCACCAGGGACTAAACCCAGGACCTCCCATGTAGGAAGCAGGCACTCAACCACTTGAGCCACATCCACTCCCCGTTTTTTTTTTAAATGCAAGTTTTGTTCCTGCTTTCAGGCAAATTCACAAGAAGGTGACAAAAAATATCCCCCACCATTTTCACATATTTTCACGTGTGTGTGTGTTCATACTTACACAAAAAGCAGGAATATCATTAGAAATATACTCTGTGTTTGAATCTTGGATATCTCCCTGCTTTTCTTAGAAATGATGCAAATGGGGTTCTCTGGAGGTTACATGTTGTGAAATAAGAAGGGGGAACCCTAGATAAGGCCAGGAAACTCCTCCCCAGCTCCTATCTGCACCTGCCCCTGGGTTTAGACCCTGAGTGCTGCCTGGTGGTCTTGGGCGCCCCTTGCAGCCCAGCCCCCTCCTGTACACTGAGAAGAGGCTTGTGTCTAGGCTAACCTTGACTTCCTCTCACTGGCACAATAATACATGGCTGTGTCCTCGGCTCTCAGACTACTCAGCTTGAAATAAATTCCATTTTTGTTGCTGTTTCATTTTCTTAATGGTATCTTTGAAGAGCAAAAGTTTTAAATTTTTATGGAATCCAATTGATTAATTTTTTCTTTAATGGATCATGCTTTTGGTGTCATATCTAAGAACACGTTGCCTAACCAAGGTATTTTAGTTTGCTAAAGGCTGCCAAAGCGATATACCAGAAATGGGTTAGCTTTTACAATGGAGATTTATTAACTTAGAAGTTTACATACAATTCTGAGGCCATGAAGGTGTCCAAATCAAGGCATCATCATCAGATGCCTTCTCCCCAAGCTATAGCTGTGGGCCATCGGGTACATTGTGGCATCTGCCCATCTCTCCCCTCTCCACTGGGGCCTCGTTGCCTTCAGCTTCTGGCTAATGGGGCTTCCTCTCAGCTTCTGTGTTCCATTGATTTCAGCTTCTGGCTCCCAGGGTCTTCTCTTTCAGCTTCTGGGTTCCTCTCTGTTGCCAGTTGTTTCTCCCATTTGTAAAGGACTCCAGTGAGAGGATAAGGCCCACCCTGGTTCACACAATCTCATCAAAGGCCCTTAACTGAAGTAATTTAATTAAAGGTCCCACCTACAACAGGTTTACATGCACAGAAAGGGTTTAGCTCTAAAGACATGATCTTCTAGGGTCCACCCAGCTTCAAACTGGCATACAAGGTCACAAAGATTTACTCCTAGGTTTTCTTCTTAAATATTTATAGTTTTAGTTCTTATATTTAGATCTATGATCCATTTTGAGTTAATTTTTGTCTACGGTGTGTGATGAGGTTTTAAATTCATCTTTTTGCATGTAAATATCCAATTTTCCCAGTACCACTCATTGAAAAGAATATACTTTGCCTATTGAATAGCCTTGGCACCTTTATCAAAATCAATTGACCATAAACGTAAGGGTTTATTTTTGGGCTCTCAATTCTTTTCCATTGATGTATATGGGCATCCTTTTGCCAACACCATTCTGTCTTGGTTTCTGCAGTTTTATAGTATGTTTTGAAATTGGAAAGGGTAAGTTCTCTAACTTTGTTCTTCTTCAAAATTCTTTTGGCTATTCTAGGACCTTTGCATTTCTACATAAATTTTAGGACCAGCTTGTCAATTTCTGCAGAAAACACTTGCTGGGATTTTGAAAGGGACTCTTCTGTTGTGTGTGTGTGTGTGTTTTTTTTTTTTTAAGATTTATTTATTTATTTAATTCCTCCCCCCCTCCCCCGGTTGTCTGTTCTCTGTGTCTATTTGCTGCGTCTTGTTTCTTTGTCTGCTTCTGTTGTCGTCAGCGGCACGGGAAGTGTGGGCGGCGCCATTCCTGGGCAGGCTGCACTTTCTTTCGCGCTGGGCGCACTCCTTGCGCGTGGGGCTCCCCTACGCGGGGACACCCCTGCGTGGCAGGGCACTCCTTGCGCGCATCAGCACTGCGCATGGACCAGCTCCACACGGGTCAAGGAGGCCCGGGGTTTGAACCGCGGACCTCCCATGTGGTAGACGGACTGGGTCAAGTCCGTTTCCCTGTGTTGGTTTTTTTTTTTATCCCCCCTCCCTTGTGGCTTGCTTGCTGTCTGCTCTCTGTGTCCATTCACTGTGTGTTCTTCTGTGTCCACTTTCATGCTTGTCAGCAGCACTGGGAATCTGTGTTTTTCTGTTGCATCATCTTGCTGCCTCAGCTCTCTCTGTGCGCGGTGCCACTCCTGGGCAGGCTGTACTTTCTTTTGCGCTGGGCAGCTCTCCTTACGGGGAGCACTCCTTGGGCATGGGGCTCCCCTACGCAGGGAACACCCCTGCGTGGCATGGTACTCCTTGCACGCATCAGCACTGCGCATGGGCCAACTTGCCACATGGGTCAGGAGGCTCTGGGTTTGCACCCTGAACCTCCTGTGTGGTAGGTGGATGCTCTATCAGTTGAGCCAAATCTACTTCCCTGTTGCGTTTTTTTAAAAAGATTTATTTGTATCTCCCCATCCCCTGGTTGTTTGTACTTGCTGTGTCTGTTCGTCTTCCTTGTTTCTTTAGGAGGCACCAGGAGCCAAACCTGGGCCCTCCTGTGTGGGAGGGAGGTGCCCACTCGCTTAAGACACCTCCCCTCCCTGCTTTGCTCAGTTTCTCATTATGTTCTTCCTTCTGTGTCTCTTGCTGCATCATCTGTTGCATCAGCTTGCTGCACCTGCCTGTCATGTCAGCTCGCTGTCTTGCCCATCTTCTCTAGGAAGCACCAGGAACCTCTGTTCCCTGCTTTGTTGTGTCTTTCATTATGTTTTTCTTCTTATGTCTCTTGTTGCATCAGCTCGTTGTGTCAACTTGCCACGCCTGCCCATCATGGCAGCTCACTGTCTTCTTTAGGAGGCACCAGGAACTGAACCATAGACCTCCCATGTGGTAGGTGGGAGCTCAGTTGCTTGAGCCACATCTGCTTCCCTGATAGGGACTGTTTTGAATCTGTAGCTCAACTTGGGGAGATCTGCTATCTTAACAATATCAAGACTTGCAGTCCTAGAGTGCTATTTTACCTAACGCTATGTGTTGGCAGGCTAATAGCCCTCATCACGGCAATGCTTCTTCTACTCCCAAGGCACTGTTGAGCGTGAAACTCAGCTCTCCTTTCGGCCAGATCTGAGCCCAGCTATTCACATGTGAGGCTATACCTCTGCTTCTCCTTCAGATCTCCCCACCCAAAGCTGAGGAGTCCAGAACTGACTTACCTGAGGTTCCTCTCTGCCCTATATTTACAAAGAAATTTTGTCCCTATCAAGATAGTTATGTGATCGCTCTGTTTTCAAGAATTAGTTTCAGAACCAGTAAATGACCCCCGAGTCTAAATTCAATCCTGTTTCTATCCTTAACCAATTCTCCAAACCTTAAAGCTGTGCTTCTGGCAACAGCCATCACTGGTGGCTTTTTCCACTTCTTTCATCTCACAAATACCATATAGTAGCTCTTCTTCACCACCACTCACCTCAACTCTGGCCCCCACACTTAGGATGTGTGGGTGTTCGTATGTACATCTTCTGAAGTGCAGTACTTATGAATATGTGGCTTGTATCTCGAGGCTTCTAAAGTAGAGTGTTATTTTTCATTGGTTCATAAACAGCATAAAAATGATTAACCTTTTGGGGTATTTGTTCTTTTTAACGTTCTGATTCACAAGAGGGCATTGTCTACACTGTTGCAAAGTAAATCTATTCCGTTAAAATGGTGACAAGTTCAGCTTTTGTTGATAGTGGATGTTTAGCAATTTACGGTGTTTTCCTATCTGGCTGTTAGCACACCACACGCTTTGTTTCTCCCTTATCTCACTGGCTACCCCTTCTCTGCCGCCTCTTTTCTCCCGGATGACTCCCTAACATTGGCAGGCCCCAGAGCTCAGTCCTTGCTCCATTTACACTCAGCGCCTTGGTAATCTCATAAATACCTCATGCATCATGAGGTTTCTGGAGCCCAGTGTTACTTTCCATTAGTTCATAAAGAACACAAACATGATGAACTTTTAGGGGGATTTGTTCTTTTTAACATTGTCTTTTACAGGGGGGTATTGTCTACACTTGGTTTCAAAGTAAATATGTTCATTTAAAAGGACGACATTCGTGGCAGCTTTCTTTGATCGTGGATATTTAACAGCTTAATGTATCTTTCTATCTGACATCTAGCATGCCACACTCTTGGTCTGGTATGATTGAGCAGTCCCCTGTGTTCTCCCAGATGACCCCCTAATGATGGCATGCCCCTAGGGCCCAGTCCTTGCAACTTCTCTTATCTCCCCCACCCCTTCAAGCCTGCTCCTCTTGCAGTTTTTCCAATCTCAAGAAATCACAAATTTTCAATTGCTCAGGTCAGAAACCTGGGGATCATTCTTGACTCCTTTTTTCCCCTTTAGACCTACACCGGGGAAATCCTGTTGGCTCTACCTTCCAAATGTTTCCACAGCCTGACCACTTCACACCATCCCGGCTACAGCCACCGTCACCTCTCATCTGGATTGTTGTAATAGCTTTCTTACCCGTATCCTTGCTCTCTGCCTACCTTCTATTATTTAATGCAGCAGCCTAAGTGTGTGAAATCATATTGCTCCTCTTCTCGAAACTTCCAATGGTTGCCCATTTTTCCAAGGCCGAGGTCCTTACAATGGCTTCCAAGACTTTACACAGTCTGGCCCCTCATCTCTTTCAAGTCGATGCTCAAGTGACATCTTCTACCGTGATCATCTCAGTTAAAATTGGAACACCCCTCCCTCTCCACACTGCTACTCCCCTTACTCTTAGTTTCATAGCAGTTATCACATTCTAATAGGCTATGTAATTTGCTTATTTGTTTATTACCTAACTCCCACCACCAGAATGCAATCTTTAAGAGGGAAAGGATTTTTTTAAATGCTTTTTCACTGATAGATCCCCAGTGCTTAGAACAGGACTTGGCATGTAGTGGGAACTCATAGATACCGATGGGATGAAAAAGTAAAATAATGCAGTAGATTAAAAATTAACAATTTATGGAATTAAGTGTGAACAAAAATGCAACAGTGTGAAGATCATTTTATACCAGCATAATAACATGGTACAGTGGAAAGAACATGAGATGAGAGGCCAGGCAGGAGGGTAGAAGTACACACTGCCACAGTCCACACTTAGCAGCCTTCCTGATCTTTTCTTTCTTTCCCCACTCCCTTCCTTTTTGTCCTACCCTGCAACTCTGTGCTGCAACCGTACTGAATTATCACCGGTTTTCTAAAGGTCTCTTGCTGCCTCTCCCAGGCTTGTAGCACACTGCCCTGTGAGTGCCCTTTACTCTCTCCCTTTCCCCCTCTTCTTCCCTTTGGACTGAAGTCAGAGATCACCACCTCTGAGAAGCCTTCCTTGATTTGGCCTAGATTAGGTCCCATTTCTTTGTGGTCACTCACACAGCATCCCATGTTGCTTAAACCTTGGGGGTGGGATGGGGGGGTCTCTGAAACCAAACCTTAGTGTTTCTGAATTCTCCATGGCGAACCGCAGGAGCAAAGCAGTTATTCTAAAACTGCCAGTGGATATTTGCTTGCTAGGGCTTTAAGGGTGGAAGGGAAATTGTGGCCAGGCATTTTTTTGCCGGGAGGAATCACGTCCTTCAGTCCTCTTAGTCATGTAGATATATCAAGTTATCAATTCATTTTCCTTGACGTAACCCTCCCCGCCCCCAATGTTGGTGAAATAATACAAAGGTCAATACTTCAGACACGTTCTGTTTTGTGCGAGGGGTATCCCTGGAAGTTTGTTTTGCTTTGTTTTGTTTTTTGCACCCCCATTCCTTTTGGGTGTTTAGGGATTTGGTATCCCTCCAGCTGGGCCAAAGGGATGGGTTTGGGGCTCACAGGATTGGAAAAGAAGAGAGATGGGAGAAGCAATTGCTACGCACCAATATGACTACAGACATGATTTAGAGATGGCCAGCGCAGAAATCCCTATGTGAGGATCTCTAGAGGCCACAACCTGTTTACAGAGTCATTTTCTTTTCTGCATCGGAGTTGCCTTGTGATAGTCTTCGTTTTTCGCTTTGCCTAGGGAAGTGGAGGGAGAGTTGGGTTTATGAATTGTGAAGAAGTGGACCGAGGGAGCTGGAGAAACATGGAGAGCTGGTGTCAGACCAGAACGCCACAGACAATAGGAGAGAGGCCAAGAGGAGGCATTCCAAGTCAAAGGTGACCCGCGACGACCAAGATGTGTCATAGTTAGCCGGGATTCCTCCAGCATTCACGAAGGCACCGGTTTCCCGTTAGTCATCCAGCATAAAGGCTCAAGGTTGTTAGAACATGAACTTAAGAAGCTGAACAATTTGGGGACCCTGAGGTTACATTTTGGAGGTTCCGTCTGGGATAGGGAACAGGAAGTAACGGACTTTCTTAGAATTTGCTAAGGATATTACTCTTTGGTGCCCAGAGATCGGGGTTAGTTTCATGAAAAACGATTACCGAGGTAAATAACTACCTGAGGCACTGGAATTCCGAAAAGCCTCAACTTCCTTTTCTTTTCTTTTTTTTTTAACGGGGGTGGGGGAGCGGGGCGGGAGCACACCGTATCCTATATCCTCAGTATCTCTGATGAAACCCTTCCTCCACCTCCACCACCACTCCTGGGGCGCTTAACTTAGAGCACGCTTCTGAACATCCGCTGCTGCTGAATAGAGAGTGGATTTGAGGAATGTGTATTCTCAAATACTTAGGCTAGCGGCCTAGGGAAAGACAGCTTCCATCTGCTCTTTGGGGCTCTACCAGGGTGAAAGGATGCCCTCAGAGTATTTAGGAGCCTCCACTGCTTTCCAGAAATTGGCAAGAAAAGTGATTGAAGACAGGAAATATCTAGAAGGGTTAGTTTATTTAAATGACATGGTTTTACTTTTCTTGGTCTTGGAGGAACAAAATGTCTCTGTACGGTACTAGACCCTCCGTGAAACACTTTTTTTTTTTTTTTTTTTTTTTTTACTATGAGTGTAAGCGGCGTCATTGATTTAATGACAGTTTTGGTGGGGGGAGTAATCTGTACCTATTAAATATGTAGATTGATTGTAAGACCCATCCCAGTTCCAGAAACAGTAAAGTTTCAAAAGAAAGCATCTTAAGTCACAATGAAATGCCATATATGGAATGTCATATTAAAGGGTTAACACTGATCTTTATGACTCAAGGCATCACTCACTGGAGAATTCTGCTTGCTTCAGGGAACACACACATTTCAGTTCCTACTTGAACGAAGGACAGAAGCCTCTCTTCTGACAGGTCAGTGACACACCATGTAATGTACAGCTCAAAATGTACTTCGGTCGACTAACGTAGGAAAGTAAAAATTCAGTGATTTACAAATGTCCAAGAATAATGTATGAAAATTCAAATGTTCAACAGTTAATGTACACAATTTTTAAGTTTACTTTAGGGTTTACAGTGGTGTGTGCATGTGTTAGTTTAAAGCTTATTTTATAGTTTAAATCCGAGAAGGGGATCTTTTTTCCCAAAAGATTAAGGTGCTTCTCCTTATTTTCCCCACCAAGCAAGTAATGTGCTTTTTTAGCCTCTTGGGAAATATGGCATGTTCAAGTTGGCTAGAAAGGGATGATTGCTTTTAACTTCACATCTCACTCAAAGTTTATCTGGAGAATGGTCTAGTGAGAAATGGCGGCAGGGGTGGGGGTGCGGTGAGCAGAAATGCTATGATACCTCCATTTAGGATCAGAAAATGGACACCCTAATTTAAGGTTAGTTGCAGAACCACTGGCCTCCAACTCTTTTATTTCTGTCATCTCCACTTTTTCCACAGGGCTTTCACAACACGACATTTACAAAACAGCCCTATGCTTTAGTGCTATATTTCTAGGCCAGGAAAATGTGATATTCGCAAAGCATTAACCAGAATTCGATAGCTGGTTGAACGCATCACCAGTCCTCCGACTGCTCTTGCCATCTTATTTTGACGCAAATAGAAACGGAACAGCTTTTTTAGATCCGGCATTTCTCTGTGTGGTGCAGACATGCCATTTTCTATGAATTTTTCCACCTCTGGGAAATGTACGTCTGAACCATGTAACTGTTGTGCAATAAGGCAAGTGGAACTATGACGCAATAATCCACTGCAAGTTGCCTTGCAAAAATGATGTCATTTGGCGCAGAGGCAGTCACTTTAATAACGACGATATTTGCAAAGCTCCCTCCACGTTGTCCTCGAGTCCCCACCCCCACCGTGTCCAAGAGGCAGACAGACATTTTCCGGGCTTCCAAACCCTCATCTGGTGGCGGGCGGGCGGCCCGCAGGGGCTCGACCCATCGCTCGTGCAGGCGGACAGAGACCGCTGCCAGGGCACGAGCCCAGCCCAGCGTCCCTCGCCCCGACGGCGGGGCCGCCGGGGACCGCTGGCGCGGCGGGCCGCCCGTCGGGACTTGGCGGGCCGGACGGCGTGGGACGCCAGAGGCGCGGGACAGCCCTCCCCCCACCCCGCTCCCGCTCCCGCGGCGCCGGAAGTGACGCCCGCCTAGCCAACGCCGGGCTGAAAGATGGCGGTACTGGCGCTCGACCAGGGGCAAGGTAAACACCCTCTGGGCTGCGGCCCGCGAGCGCCTGGGCCCCCTGGAGGCGCCGGCGGGGGCCGAAGGCGCCTCCCCGGCCCGCTCCCCACCCCCCGGAGCCCCGCACGGCCGCCTCCCTCCCCGCGTGGCGGACTTCCGCGTCGCGAGTCCGGCGCCTGGAGCCCCCGGTCGGACGGCCCCGCCTCCCTGGGCGGGCCCCGAGCGGCTCCCGCGGCCCACAGGGGGCGCGCGGCCTGGAGCGGCCCCTGGCTCGTGGCCCCACAAGCCCCGCCCCTTTCCCGCCCCTTTCCCGCCTTCCTCCACCCCCGGCGTGGGTGATCGTGAGGCTCGGCGCGCTTCGGGGCAGAAGCCCGGAGACGCCGTCGTCGACGCCGTCGCCGCCGGCGTTTCTGCCGCTTCCCCCCGGCCCCTGAACCTCTGCCTTCCCCCCGCAGCCCCGAATCGGCCCTCCCTCCGAGCCCTGCTAGGCCCTCGGCGTTGGCGAGGCTGGGCCCGGCCCCGACGCCGCGCCTCCCTCCCTCGTCGAGTCCGACCGTCTCGACTTGCCACTCAGCGCTGTCTTCTTTCTCAGGACTGGTTCGGAGGGGACCGCAGGCGCGCAGACTCTCCCCCCGCTGGAGCGCCCGGGTCCGACCCGGGAGCGGCCCCTTGTAGAGGTGCGAGGAGCCTGTCGCGTGCCGTTCCGGCACCCCGCCCGCCCACCGACCGGCCCGCTTCTTCCTCATGCTTGCTGCCGTCCACTAGAGGCTGGACAGGACCCCCGAGGTGCGTACCCGCCCCTGCCCGGCCGGCCTCGGGGACCCGGGCTTCGTCCGCGGCCCCGTACTAGGCACCGATTCCGTGGCCTCTGCGGAGTCTCATCCCGATCTCCACAGACCTGAGGTGAAAAACGTTTGGTAGACGCCGGTACCTAATCTGTCTTCTTTTGAGCTGATTTAAATTGTTTGAAATTTAATCTTTTTTTTTCAGAGAAAGGACAAAAAAAAAAAAAAAGCATAATTCAGCCATTTTTTGCAGCACACAGCTGCAGGTACCATGATTATTTTTTTCCCTAACCCGTTTCGCTCCTTTGAAAATTCTCTTTTTGCCTGAAATAGAACTATAGGAAATTCGAGGCGTGAAATGTGGAATCGGAAGGTCTGGGGTTCGACCGTGTGATTCTCAGAAAACCCCTTACCGAGTCTGGGTTTCCTTATCTATGAAATCTAGTCAGTAGTACCCACATCACAGGGTAGTGAGGACTATATGAGGTCATACGTGTGAAAATAATCCATAGTCGTAAAGCATTATACAAATGCGAGGCAATTGTTAAAGTAATCTTTGCCAGAGTGTTTAATGTTGTAGTGGCTAACTGTTGCTTTTTAAATTTCTGTATGATAACTATAAGCAGTAAGTACGGAAGAGCAAAGCAGTGCTGTGAATCGACTAGATATATAATAGTCCCTTTGCTTGGCTTTCCTCCTATGAAATGCTAACTGGTTATTTAAATAACGGTATTCTTTAATTCAAATTTAACATTACTGTAGTGCTGTACTATTCATCTTTCTAGGCCACTTCTGCCGTTTTTCTTACTCAGAATATTTATTTAGCACCTTATATTTGCCTGGTTTCTTATATTTTCCGATGTAATTTCACCTTGGTTAGGCTGGTTAAATTCGAATTTAGAAAATGCTTTTTAGGTGCATCCTAGTTTTATTGGCTATCTTTCATATCTAGGGAACAGAGTGCCTGAATACCTCTACTAATTCGAAAGTTGATTTTAAAGAGCCTGTAAATGCAGTCATATTTTTGTAATTCTTAAGAGGTCTGGAAATGTGTAAAGATTTCAACTTTTTGGCACTTAATATATTTATGTAATGTAATTCCCAATTTTTAATCATTGCAATACTTAGTAGGTGCTTAGAGTCACAGTTTTTTAGTGGTAGAGGATCATAATTTGCTCCCTTTATTGTTGATTAACTTGGGGAGAAAATAGGATAGCAAACATTTCTGGTTTAAAAATTGAGTTTATTTACCAATTTTATATTTTACATGCATAACAGGTCAATATGGAATCATTCTATACTTGGACTTCAAAAATGTAGTGTGGTTTGACTTTGAAAAAAATGGTCCACGAAATGTGAAAGAGAAGCATTTTCTAGTACATTATTATTTCTAGCTAATATGGTTTACTGAGTAATTAGATGTTTTATTAAATTTATAATCCTCTAGTTGAATACCAGTTGTCTTTCGGGCTACACATTTTTGTTTTGCGAAAAGATAGAATAATGTAAGGCGGTCAGGATTAATATAACAAAAGGAAGAACCTACTTTAATATGGCAGCTTTTACACATTGGACTTACCATTTGCTCTGAAGATAAAATTTTGGCAAATCACTGCTTAATTGGGAATTTCAAGGTTTGACCTTCTCTCTGCCTTCATTTGGGGTATCTGGGGCTCAAATCTCAGAATCAGGGCCAGCTCTGTGAATGTTCATAAGGGTCCCACGTTTGGTTTAATAGTCTGAATTTAAAACCAGCATTGCACAAAAAAAGATGATTTGGTGATTTGGTGAAATTGCTCATAATTTAAACAATACTAGTAATTTAAATTTTTAATTTTTCTTAGAATGACAGTCAGCCAATTAAAAAACATGGCAAGTTGAAAGAAACCTCTGGAGAAAGGAAAAAGCTTTATATTTTAGTACTTTTAATGACACTTTTCCCTGCTTTTTGAACATGGGACCCCGTGTTTTCTTTTCACATTGGACCCCACAAATTATGTAGCTGCCCTTTCCTGTTGTAAATGTTTTGAGAGTGAATTTATGAGGAGAATGACTCTTTACATTACTGGGGGCAGGGGAAGGGCTGTTGTATTAGGGCATTAGTATATATCTCCTTTGAATTGGAGTGCTGTAGCTCGTGTGGACTTTTTTATTGAAGAGAAATGAAAGTTAGTGGTGAGGCAGTGTAGTATAGTGGTTAAGTGTGAAAACTCTGAAATCAGGCAGACCCCAACTCCACCACTTATGAATCATCACCTTGGGCAAGTTACTTAACCTGTGAGCTTGGATTTCCTCTTCTTTAAATCAAGGATGATTACAATATGAAGGGTCGTGAGGATTAAATCTTAATTTACCCAACAAATATTTATTAAGCACTTACGAGCTAAGCCCTCTTCTGAGTGCTGGGGATATAATATAGTCAACGAAACACCACCCATATTTTTGGAAGCAGAAAGTAAATTAAGTAGAATAGATAGTATATATCGCCACTTAATATTCTGTGGAGAAAAATAAGGCAGAGAAGGAAGAGGGGGATTATCTGGTTGATGGGGTGGGATTTGCAATTTTAAATCGAGTTAAGGGAAGGCCTCACTGAGAAGATGACAGGAGTAAAGAGTAAGGAAGACCTGAAGGGAACCATACATATCTGGGGATGGAGCCATCTGGCAGCAGGAATATCAAGTGCAGAACCTGGAGGTGAGAGCGTAGCTAGTTTACATGGAACATCTGCAAAGAGGCCAGTATTTCTGGGGCAGGTATTTATTATTGCCATTTTGGGAATCATCGGACAGTCTTGTAACCACAAGACTCTGCCATGGGTATATGTTGTGTTGCTGCTGGTCCAAAACTGAAAGACCCTTTTCAAAATTAGAAAATTTAAATTTGGAATAAAGAAACTAGAAAAGGGCAAGATATTTCCTCAGATTTTCTGTTTTCAAAATTAGACCTTAAAGCTCATCTGGCTGAATTGTTGAGGCAAATCAGAATGGATTAAAAAAATGTATCCTTTATCTCTAAGATCCTTGACTATAATTCTGCATTGTGGACTTAAAAAAAAATCTGTATCATAACATCAAGACCTTCCAAAAGACTTAGCTTTGTTGTATAATTGCTGTGGAAAATGAAAATGCTAACATTACAGTATTTGTGATTTCATGTTAGGATGTAACTTAAAAGATTTAGGGTTTTATTCCCCAATAGAGGCTTTTCCTAGAATTCTCGCTGGATCCGATCTCTAAAGGCAAAGGAAGCTGTTTTCCATGACATCACTCTTGGACGACTACTACTTGAAGTGAGAAATAAGCAGAGAAATATTAAATTAGATAAAAGTCGCCTGATGAAAAATAGTACCGAAGCAGGTTTTCTTTTTCTTATAAGGTGCCTTGTATTATAGGATGACTAAGTGCTAAACATACCTGAAAAGTGAAGTAATTTGGATAATAGGTGCCAACCTGGAGGCTGGAGAACCCAGAACTTTCATAATAGCTTAGTTAAATGGTCATTTTGCAATTTGGTGTACTGAATTATAAAAATATTTTGATGGACAAGAAAGAATTTCCAGAATTAAACAAATTAAAGTTAACTTATGCAGCCTTTTCTCTCATATTAAACAGTTGTTTCTCAGTTTGAGTAGTGTATCTGAGTGTGTGCTCATAGTCTCCTTTCAAAATTTTCTTTCCCTTTAGATTGGCACTTTGAGGAGTTGGCCACTTTGAGACTGTTGAATTTAAATTTTCTACTTTATACGTTACAGAAATTATGAGAAATTTTATGACTCAGAAATCATTCTATTTTTATCCGTAGTAAGCCTTGCATTCTCTTTAATAAGCAAGTATGTCATTTTCTGCATAGTCATCACTTTTAGTAGGATAACAGTTTGAGGATGAAGCTAGTATGAAATAAATTTTTTAAAAACTGAAAATCAGTGTATTATAGCAACCTCTGAGAATCTAGCTTTTGTACTGAATAGCTTAGGGTTTTGTATGAATTTTCAAGTAGCTGTGGGAGGAATGTGAAAGCATCAGATTATTGCTTATGGCATAAACATGGAGGCTAGTTAATTTTGGAACATCTTCTATTTAATTTCTTAGATTTTTGCCTTCATGTCCAAATGACTGCCTTCTAACTGAAAAGGAAATATTTAATTTCTTTGCCTTTAATTTCCTGTCCAATTTTACCCCCACCAGACATCTTCCATTACTGGTCACCAGAGAGTTTGGACTGTTAGAAATTTCTGTGATAGTAGCAATAGTCTTCTAGGACAGAGATGAGAAGAGGTTGTTTTGTGTAGGTATATGTGTGTGCGTGTGCATGTTGCCATTTATCTCTTACCATACTTTCAGTGATACTTAAGCCTTTCGTTCTCTCGACTTCTTTATACGCTTAAAAATTACTGGGCTTCCAAAGAGTTTGTGTTTTATGTGGGTTATATCTACTTCTACTTACCATCTTAGAAATTAAAACTGGGAAATTTTAAAAATTCATTTTAGAAAGTAATAATAATCCCATTACAGGGTAACATTTTAGTAAAAAAATAGCTATTTTCCAAAGCAATAAAAACTTGGCGAGAAAAGTGGCATCATTTTACATCTTTTTGTTATGGTCTGGCTTAATAAAAGACAGTGGGCTTCTCATCGGCTTCTGTATTCAGTCTGTCGCAATATCCTATATCATGTAGCCTCTACTCATGAGAGGAAGACAAATAACTTTTTTTATTCTTATGAAAATAGTTTTGACCTCACAATGGCCCTTTTAGGGGATTGGGACCTCAGTTGTCCCTGGACCACACTTTGAGAATTACTATAGTAATCATTTTTATGCATTGAAAATATAAGTCTTTCTTTTTTCTTTAGTCAGTGCCAAGCTTACAAAACAAGACACTCTTAAATACTTCTTTCCTAGTAGTATAACTTTGCCTTGTCATTTAGTCTAATTGAGGTTGTTACCGTTTCGAAAAAACCTTCTCTTTGAAATTCTGAAGGCCAAGTGTAGAAGTTTTCCATATTTATATACAGGTTTATAAGCCACAGTTTTCCTTAATCTGATAATCCATTTTGAAAAGTGAGGATACAGAATTTCTATACATTGCACATTTTGTATGTCAGTAAATGTCTTTAAGTCTCTTAAAGGATTTTTTTCCCCATTCCTCATTGATTTATAAAGTTCTTATTTAAATTCTCTGTTAGTTGTACAATGATTAGTTCTCATAATTATTAATTCTTCCTTAAATTGGTATCATTCTGTATTTAGAGAATTCTTATGCATAAGATTTTTTTATGCTTTTTGTTTTCTTCCTACACTTTCCTTTTTCTAGTTATTTTTTATTTATTTACGTGTGTTTTTGTTTTGTTTTAATTTAAGCCTCATTCTAAGTCATTGTTTTTCTTTTCTTTGTAACTTCCAGGGTATGGTTTGTGAACAAACCTGGTTTTGTTTCACGTGTTCATCTGTAAGTTTGGTTGTTTGATGCCTTTAACATTGATGTTATAGATCAGAAATACAGAATATATAGAAATACAATGCAAGCCACATATGTAATTTAAAATTTTCTAGTAGTGCAGGAAAAAAAAAGTAAAAAAAGACAGGTGAGATTAATTTTATTTAACCCAGTATATCTAAAATGTGATTTCAACAATCAATATAAAATATATATATAATGGATATTTTATATTCTTTTTTTTGTACTGAGTCTTCAAGCTTTGGTGTTTATTTTACACTTAAGGCCCACCTCGATTTGGCCTAGTCACATTTCAGGTGCTTAATAGCCCCATAGCTAGTGGCTTCCATTTTGAACAGCACAGGTATAGAGTAGCTCTGTACTCTGGTTAATTCAAAAAAAGTCTGAGAAGCCCATTTCCAAGGCTAGAAAATTATACTTGTGCAAAGAGAGAAAAAATGGAGAACAGTGCCATTGTGAAATGAAGTCAAGTGTTTTAACTACCAGTACATCTCCTGATCTCTTATACCTGCATTGTAATAAACCACTAGGGAGGAGTGGGGTCTGTAAAGAGGATATTGAGGGGTCTCAAATCCCTGCGGTCTTGTGGGTGAAAAACATTAGATAAGAATTGAACCAGGGAAGCCAGCATTTTTTAAAAAATCATTTATTTATTTATTTTTTAAAATTACATTATGAAAAATATGAGGTCCCATTCAACCCCACCGCCCCCGCCCCCCACTCCCCCCACAGCAACACTCTCTCCCATCATCATGACACATCCATTGCACCTGGTAAGTTCATCTCTGAGCATCATTGCACCCCATAGTCAATGGTCCACATCATAGCCCAGACTCTCTCACGTTCCATCCAGTGGGCCCTGGGGGGATCTATAATGTCCCGTAATTGTCCGTGAAGCACTATCCAGGACAACTCCACGTCCCGAAAACACCTCCACATCTCATCTCTTCCTCCCGTTCCCCACACCCAGCAGCCACCATGGCTACCGTTCCCACACCCATTCCACATTTTCTCTGTGGGCATTGGATTGGTTGTGTCCATTGCACATCTATGTCAAGTGAGGGCTTAGATTCCATATGGGTACTGGATGCACTCCTCCCGCTTCCAGTTGTAGACACTCTAGGCTCCATGTTGTGGTGGTTGACCTTCTTCAACTCCATGTTAGCTGAGTGGAGTAAGTCCAATAAATCAAAGTGTAGGAGCTGAGGGAAGCCAGCATTGATTGAACTCTGGTAGGGTGCCTTGCTTTGGGCTAGATGTTTTACTTGCATTAATCCATTTAGTCAGCACCCAATTTAGTAAGGGGATGATAGTGATGGTGTTTAATATATGGGTAGAAACCCAGTTTAGGAAGTTAACTAATTTTTTCCAGGTCATACAGGTGCTAAGTATTAGTATGTGCGCTGATTTCAAAGGCTTTGCTCTTTCCAACCACACTATTTTGTATGTTCCACAAATCAGATTCTAGACTTAAACTCTGTTTCTAACTAGTTGTGTGATCTTGAATAAAAAGTCAGTTCTCTGGACCTTAAAGTTCTTCATCTGTCAAATTAAAGTTGGGCTGGGTCCCGAAAAAGACTTTATATGAGAAGGTGTGGGCTAGGATTAAAAGTGCTGTTACTAGGGAGAAGGGGTTCTTAGAAGTTAACTTGACCATTAAAGGGTCAAATTTATGATATTGGCTCCCTTAGCACCAAGCAAAGGGATGATAAGGCTTAATATCATGGAGTACTTAAGGGCCCTGTATTTTTTTAAGTGCTTTACCTGTATTAACTCATTTACTCCTAATGGCTATCTATGAGATAGGTTTTCCTAATATTAGTATCCCCATTTCACAGACGAAGACATTAAAGCACAGAGAAGCTAAAAAGTGTGTTCCAGGGTCACACAGCTAATAAGAGGCAGAACCAGGATTCAAACCTAGGCATCTGACTCCTCACTTGTACTCTTACCTCACTGCTTCTGTCTAAAGACTGTATCATATTGGTCCGTTAATCCTTGAGTATTTCATTTTTTTCTACTTTCATACATGCTTCCCATAAAACTATTAAAATACTGCTGTAGCTCTAAAGCTATTGTTGATAGATGCACTAAGCTTTTTCATATAGGTAAGAAATTACTGTTTATGTCTCAGCTGTCACATTAGTTTTAGAAGTCAGTTTAGATCAGGTAAACATCAATGCACTGCTGAGACTAAAAATTAGTAATAGTTTATTTACTCTGCATACTATATAAGTAGATATACACATCTGTAAAATCATATAAAAGGTAGGAGAAAAAAATGAGAATTTTATGCTAAAAAGAGTTTTGAGGTCATGTTTAATGCCATCACTTTACAGGTACAAAGACATGACCAAGAAAATTTGAGTAATATAATCAAAGTGTAGCTATTTCTGTTTCAAAATTGTATTAGTTAGGACCCTTGATTATTAGAAGGAAAATTCAATCTAAGACAGGAGTTCTTAACAAAGGGTCCGTGAGCTTGAATTGAAATTCAAAAAAGGATTATTCTTATGGGGACATGTTGGTGTGGATGTGATATATTTCTTAAGTAATACACATTATATGTGGACTTAGTAAGGGGTTCGTGGTTTTCACCTGACTGGCAAAGGGGTCTGTGGAAGAAAAAATGTTTTAAGAACCCCGGATCTAAGGTAATAAAAAGGGGGCATTTCTTCTCTCTGAACCCAAAGGTAGGAATAGAGCTAGGTCTAAGCACTGGCAAAATGCAGGCCTTAGGGAGCACTCCCTATCCTTTCTTGGCTTCTCTCTGCACAACTGCATTATTCTTCTTTCTCAGTTGACTGGCTTTCCCTGATACTCAGCCCACATGGCAGAAGTTGGTGCCCACGGCTTCTCTTTAACATGTTCCACTTCCGGTTCCAGCCATACACAGTGAGCGCATGTCTCCCTTTCTCTCCCCTCTGCATTTCTAAATTTTTGAGAAAAGGGTGTTCATCGTGATTCATATTTCCTATCCAGTCTGACCATACGTGACCGGGGAAAGGATCACACTGGAAGTCTGCCTGCTAGGAATCTACCTTGGTGGGCTGGGAGTCCACCGAAGATCATTTGGGCACTCAGGCAGGAGCTGTCCTTACATCTTTGGGGTCTTTTGACTTACAGTTTACCAATACCCCACCCCATCCCCCTTCTTTGCTGTATGATGTTTTCACCATAGTGAGTATCTGGATCCTGAATTGCTTTTTTTTTTTTTTTTGAGAGAGAGAGAGTGCAAGAGAGCCTAGTAGCTCCTTTACAAAATTTCCTTTACATGGTGTGTTTTTCAGAAAGGTGAATATTAGCTGTTTGAGGTATTTTCAGATGTCTGTGATAACTGTTGAATAGAGAGGGATGCTTTGACAAGAAGTGAAATATATGGTGTTTTAGGCACTGTCAAAATAACAGATTAATGAAACACAAAGCAGTACTACTCTCAAGTATATGAACACTTATGTTCAGCCTTCTATTATTAAATCTCCAGTACATGTGACCAATGTATCTTGACAGTCAGAGTGATAATTGGTATCCAAGATGTTGAGAAAAAATGATAAAATAGCAAAATTTTCATACAGTTTAATTTGTGTTTTTTCTGATTATTTTGAAAATTGATAATTAGTGTGATGTTAATAGCCCTCTTCTAACCAGAATGCTTGATTAATCAGAACACTACATTGTGTATAGTGTTCTTTTGTTCCCAGTACATTTATTTGTGTACATATGCCTTCTATCACTTGGAAAATTCTAAGCTCGTTAATTTTACCTTTAAAAATAATTCAGATAAATAAGACCAAATGAATAGCTCACTTTAATTTTGAATGTGTTAGTAAAGTAGTTCTGCCAAGCATTGATTACAGTGTCTCAAATAGATTTTAAGTTTATTTTTTGAATTATAGACAGCCCTCGTCTGTAATTGAAATGAAATGAAAGTAGATTGAAAGTAGATCACTTTTTTAAAGTATTTTTAAAATAGAAAAGTTGTAGGTTTACAGAAAAATAGAGTTCCCATAGATTGCTTTTTGATGAATGGAGTACTAATAAAAATTTGATATTAATTTCGTCTTGTGTATATGCTGTCTCAGATAAGTGAACATAATATGTGTTAGAATCAATAGGACTTAAAGCCAGGTTAGGGACAAATGGATGTCTATACACCTAGTATGCCCTTGATAAGATGGGGAATACAAAAGAAAAAACTGTTTGGGGGGAGGGTAGAATTATGATTCTGTTTCAGACATCAGTTTTTGCCCTGTGGGGCATCCAGGAGACATGTCTAATAGGCAGTTCGATGTAGATAGGACTGTAATAAGGATAGAGATTTAATAGAGATTGTCCAAGTATTGATAGAAGTAGGCATTGGTACAAACCATCGGTTTAGATGAGATCCTTTAAGGAGAGCACATTGTTTTGATGGTAAGAGAAAGTGGGCAAGAACAGAACCCCAGGGAAAACCAGTGTTTAAGGTACCCCTTAAACAAGAAAAATGAGTTCACGAAGCAGTCCAAGAACAGGAGGAGAATTAGGAGAGAATGGTGTCATGAAGCCGAGAGCACAATGAGCCAAGGAAGTAAATTATGCTGCAGAAAGATCCAGAGAAAAAAGGGACTAGAATTTAACTGTTGAATTTGGCAAGTAGGGGCTCTTTACATATTTTTTTCATGAACTTTTTCTTTTCTTTCTTTCTTTCTCCCTTTTTTTTAAAACAAGAATGCACTTTGATTGTAGATAAATTAGAAAACACATCAGCAGAAAAGGAAAAAAAGTAAAACTGCCTGATATTCTACTATCCAAAGATAGCCATTTTTAACATTTTGGTATATTGTCCTCTCAGACTTTTTTCTTATTTATTAACATGGTTTTCTGAGATAATCTCAGACTGGGATAACTGCTGAGTTAATGAGTTAATATGGCAACATATTGATGAAATAAAATAGTGAAAACTAGCGATAACCTACTCACAAGAGTGGAGATGTGATGCCTTTAGCAGCTGCATTTTCCTCTCAGTTACAGAGGGCTCTTCCAAATCCAAGATACAGAGGGCATTCCTGAAAGGCACATACCTACACACCTACCATAGTGCCTGGCACACAGAAGTACTCATCCTTCTATTAAATAAGGGAGGAGGCATTGGTAATTAGAGTGGTGAGATTGGCAGTGACAGCCTCCCCGATGAAGGAGGTAGAGTATGTGACTGTAGTCAGCCACGCTGCCAGTTGCTGTAATGTCCATCCAAAGGCCCAGCCAAGGAAAGGAGTGAATTTAGGAGATTTGGTCCCAGCATTTTCACCAACAGGATTAAGAGCTATAGATGTTGGCTGCCACATCCTTCGATTGCCTTTTTCTAGGCTGGCACAGTCTAGATAGCACGTCATCAAATAACTCAAACACATGGTTTCAAGGTATTCCAGATAATACTTTAAAAATGGCTGTAGTATCCCAGAGACTTGTCCTCAGTTTGGAACATTTCTCATTGTGCATCAGCGTATATCAGCAGGGAATTCCCTCATAAGTGTTGAAAGGGAAAAAAATGCCAATAGGCACTGAAGGTCTACCTGAGATTAAAGGCCCATAAGTTTATAACAATACCAGTTAATATAGTTTTAGGTTAGCAGGGCAGTTACAGAGGACAGGCAAAGGGGCAAGGGTAATGAAGGCCCTGGCAAGAGAGTTGTTGCTCTGAGGTATCAGAAGATCTAGGTTGGAGAGGGAGAGAGTTAGATGATAGACCAAGTGAAAAGAGAGGAGGAAGGGTAAGCCACAGAGCAGGAAGTTGGTAGTTAAGACCAGTTCTGGAAGGAAATTATATCATTGATGTAGAGGCAGTGGCCACTGGAGGTTCTGAGGACAGGGAGAGGGAAAAACAGGTATAATATGGGGGGATTTTCAGAACTTAGGAATTGTCCTGAATGACATTACAACGACAGATACAGGACATTGCATATCTTGCCGTAACCTACAAAATTGTGCTGGAGAGAGTTTAAACTACAATGTAAACTTTAATCCGTGCTTATTGGCAATGCTCCAAAATGTGTTCATCAATTGTAATGAATGTACCACACTAATGAAGGATGTTGTTAATGTGGGAAAATGTGGGAGGTGTGGGGAGAGGGAGAATATGGGAATCCCCTATATTTTTATGTAGCATTTATGTACTCTAAGTTAAAAAAAGTAAAATAGTTCTGGATCATGGCAAGGTCTGAGGAGTTTGGGAGTAGGGTTTAGAACTGGAGTAAGGGCAAAGTTGCACGAGTTGAGGTGATTAGGGAACTGTTACTCTTGGGATTTGGACGGGTGATCTTTTTTTTTTTTTTTTTTTTTATTGACTTTGTAATAATATTACATTAAAAATATATATGTGAGGTCCCATTCAACCCCACCCCCCCACCCCCCCTCTCCCCCCCCCAACAACACTCGTTCCCATCATCATGACACATCCATTGGATTTGGTAAGTACATCTTTGGGCACCTCTGCACCTCATATACATTGGTTCACATCATGGCCCATACTCTCCTCTATTCCATCATGTAGGCCCTGTGAGGATTTACAATGTCCGGTGATTACCTCTGAAGCACCATCCAGGGCAGCTCCATGTCCCGAAGACGCCTCCACCTCTCATCTCTTCCTGCCTTTCCCCATACCCTTTGTCCATTATGTCCACTTTTCCCAATCCAATGCCACCTCTTCTATGTGGACACTGGATTGGTTGTTGGACGGGTGATCTTATGTGCACATTTGAAAGGTGAAGAAGATGACTATAAATGTGGAATTGATCAGGAGGTCTATATATAATAAGTGATAAGGGGGAATAAAAGATGGGAATTTTTTCTGAGCAAAAGGGCAAGTTTTAGAAAATAGAAAGCTAAGAGAAGGTTAGAAAGTAGGTCTGTAAGCTATAGAAGAGTGGGGTTTTTTACCCCCTAGGATAGGTGCTGCTGGGGATAGGGATAGGAAGCAGGAGGCCTGGAAGTTGTGACTTTGAGGAAAACTCTGTCTTACTTAAATCGGGGTGGAGGGTCCTTTCTGTGTCTAACATGAGCATATAGGGGAGTTTGTTTACATTGGAACAAGGTTCCACAGGGCACAGTGGAAAAGGTTGGGAGGGAATTGGAGGATGGGGGAGGTCATCAGGGAGGAAGCTTGGTGCTGTATGAGGATGAGAACTGAGAGAGGATAGATGGTCTAGGGGGCGGTATCGTGTGAAAAGGAGAAAATTACTTTGCTTCATAAATAGTCTAATAGATTGAATTAGTTTATTTTGCTTTACTTAAGAGATATAATTACAATTCCACTATCTTAGCCTCTTTTCTTTGATATGCAAATATGTAGTTTAATTTCCTTTAAAAACTATGTTTATATTTTAAATATATAAGTAATACATAATCATTGTTTTTAAAAGTAAAGCTAATGGGATAAGTAAAAAGGAAAAGAAGAACCTCAAAATCTCCTGAAATCCCACTATCCAGAGACATCATTTTGGTATATATTCATCCAGACTTTTTCTTATGTAAGCGTGTTTTTGAAAATATACTGGATATACTGTGGTTGCCTGCTTGTTTTTTCACATAGTAACATCTGATATTCTCTGTCATAAAGGTTGATTATTGCCATCATTTTTAACAGTTATAGTAAGTAGTACATTATAGGACCGTGCATATTTAATAATCTATTGTTGGGCTTTTGAATATTTTCCAATTTTTATTATAAAGCTACAAAGAAAAAACTCTTATGTAGGTACAGTTTTGCATATTTATCTGATTTTTCCTTTGGATAAATTTCTAGAAGGAGTTTTGAGGTCAGTGTGGTTTAATTCCTTTTTTGTCTCTTAAAATTTAGCATTTAGCTGTGAGACCTTTTTTGTGTCACAAGTTTGGGGTCATGTTTAAGTTCGATGAACACTTTGAGATCCATAAGATATATATGGTTTGTAAGTTAACAATTTGCCATTGTTTGGTAGATATTTCACAGATTTTCCCCCCAGATACGGAAGCCAAAAACATTACCCTGCAAACCTTTATGTTGACTTCTCCCAAAGGGCTTGTACATTTAGGACTTAGGCAGTGGAAATGAGATAATTATAAAAATTGTTTAAGCTCTAGGTTAATCATGTCTTCAGAACGGATGGAAATGATTAACACGGTTTTCTTTGATTACTTTTTTTCCAGGTGATTCATGGCAGGGGACGTGGAAGGATTCTGTTCGTCCATCCATGACACCAGTGTCTCTGCTGGGTTCAGAGCACTGTATGAGGAGGGATTGCTTCTTGATGTCACTCTGGTCATTGAAGATCATCAGTTCCAGGCCCATAAAGCACTCCTGGCCACCCAGAGTGATTACTTCAGGATTATGTTTACTGCTGACATGAGGGAGCGAGATCAGGACAAAATCCATTTAAAAGGTCTAACTGCTACTGGTTTCAGCCACGTCCTGCAATTTATGTACTATGGAACTATAGAACTGAGTATGAATACTGTTCATGAGATTCTACAGGCTGCCATGTATGTCCAACTTATAGAAGTGGTGAAGTTCTGCTGCTCTTTCCTATTAGCGAAAATCTGCTTAGAAAATTGTGCAGAAATTATGAGACTCTTAGATGATTTCGGTGTAAACATCGAGGGAGTCAGGGAGAAGTTGGACGCCTTTCTGCTAGACAACTTTGTGCCACTCATGTCCAGGCCTGACTTCTTGTCCTATCTAAGTTTTGAGAAGCTCATGTCTTATTTGGATAATGATCATCTGAGCAGGTTCCCAGAGATAGAGCTGTACGAGGCTGTGCAGTCTTGGCTGCGGCATGATAGAAGACGCTGGAGACATACCGATACCATCATTCAGAACATCAGGTTTTGTTTGATGACACCATCCAGTGTTTTTGAGAAGGTTAGTGCATTTGAAAGCAATAGACAGGACTCGTCATTTAGTTAAGGCAGTAGTATGTCTTTATAGATAAGATTCTCAGACTGGTCAGGAGCCAAAAAGAGAATGAAATAGTAAGAATAGTTTATGTATAAGAAGACTAACTTGTTGTAGTTCGTGCATTTAGGTTTTTAAAACACGTTTTGTGGGTGAAAAATGAACCAGGTAGGTGGTAGTGTAGTTTCATTTTAAAGTACTTTTAAAGTTGAAGGGTTATTATTTAACCCAAACTATTGAAAGTTTGCTTCAGCTTTTCTTTTCACAAAGTAATTAAATCTGAACCGGATCAGGCTAGCTGTCCCTTTTTGTAAAAACAAATTTGAATAATACATGCTGAAATTGAAGTTGAGAGGAGTTTTATAGTTCTGAATAATGTACCTTAATACAATTTCTTATTCCTCTAAAATGACTGAGTAAGGATGTATGAAATAGCTCTTGAAAACCATTAGGCACCAGTAGCAATTTTCCTTCCTACTTTCCACCTAGTTCTGTTTTTCCCCATTTCACTGTGAATGCTAACTAACTTTGACCATGAAAACCTATTTGATATGTCTGAAAACATTGTTTGTCCTTTCTAAACCAATAGACTATAAATCCTCTGTCTAAACTGATCAAACATCCCTGCACATATTTTACCATTTTCATAGTTCTGCTATCTTAAATAGTCTCTCTCCAAGACAGCCTTGGCCTTTTTACATGTAAGCATTTTCATTTTTATATCAGTCTCACTTGTGATCTTTTCTTGCCCAAAGGAGAGAAAGCAGTTTCAGTAATTGCTTAACTTAATTGGTTTCTAATCACATGGTTACCTCTGGGGCTCTGTTTACCTCTTACATCTTTTCTTCTTTCTAGAAAGCACATTTAAAACTTTGGTATAGATACCCTTTATGTTAAACAATTCCTCAACTTTAGTTACCAGACCTGGTGATAAAAATATAATATTTACAGAGGAGAGTTGTTTACACCATTTGAAAAATAAACAAATTTGCACCGTTGAGTAACACCCAGCAGTTTGGCATGTTTGGTTTTTTTTCTCCCCTCTGAAATGCTGTGAAATGTCAACTTAATATTTTTCATAGAGAACTCAGTTTTATGGGATTTTGTCTTTATTCTAGCGATGTATTGATTTGGTAGAAGTAATTGAAACTAAATACATTTCTTAATTATTCTTTGTTCAGTGATAATCAGCCCCACATCAACTATGTAAATCATTTGTACGTGATGTTTTGATTTTGTTTCTTACTATTGTTTTTATTGCTCTCTTTCCCTGGGGAGCCCTGTTTTGTCTTTATACATTTAATGCAAATGCTTTCCTACTACCAAAACAAACAAAACCCCTGCAACTTCAGTCTAGATGGAAGTACTCGTGAAATAGAAAATAATATTTCCCCCCTTGTGGGAAAATATTTTGGATAATTGATAGCAGTAAATGATTTTTAAGTGATCAGGAAGAAACTTTTTATATTCCAATTATCAGATTAAGGCAGAAGATTGTGACAGTTGGTTGAAAGTTAATACTGTCGGGTAATTTTGTAAATTGTATAAAATATCACTGGTACCACTGATGGATTGCTTTTGCATATTCAGCCTCAGGCATATTTATTGTCCATTGGCCAGGTATTGGGAGTCTCATCAGAATAAAAATGTTGTTAAGGTGTCCTTCTTGAGTTAATTTCTTAGGAAAACTTATAAGGATCAGGCCATAGAGAAATCTGAATTTTTTTGTAATGTAATATAAATAGTTCAGTTTTTAGTAATCAAATCCTAATAAGACAAATACAGAAGATAGTAAATATTCTTGCCTTAGTGATATGTGAGATTTTAATGTTTATCAAAGGAATCTATTGTATTCTAAGTAACGAAAAACACTGAGGCAGATTTGGGACTTATAGATCATCTCTAGAAATAAAACTTCAAAAACTCATTTACCAAAAAAAAAAAAAGGAAAATTTGGTTAGGAAAAGGGGAGAATTTAGAATATTTTACACCATACTGTTTTGAGCTCCTTGAAAATAGGGCCCATTTTTTTTTTCTCTCTCTTTTCTCCTCCTATACTCAGCACACTGCAGAAACAAGAGGACATTTTAACATCCACTATATATGCACCACACCAGAGAGGGCACATGTAGCATAAAGATATATGTTACATCTTTGCTGGTCCTTTTTTAGTAAGAGAATCTACCTGGGGAAAAGTGGAGGCAGTTTTGAGTTGTGATTTTATCCCATTTGCTGAAATTTAGAAAAATGGAATTTTGGTATGTGCTTTTTCTTTATTTTTAGCTTTAAACTTTTAAAAATTTCCTATTATGAGATTTTCTGAACATACAGAAAAGTTGAAAGAATAGTAAAATGATCACCCAGAAATCTCCATGTAGGTTACTAGTTGTTAATATTTTGCCATATTTGCTTTAGCTAGCTAGACCGGTAGGGGGTATGTATGTCTGTATGCATAATTAGTTTTGTTTTTTGTTAAACCCTTTCAAAGAAAGTTGTAGACAGTATGACACTTCACCCCTAAATACTTCAGCAAGCATCTCCAAGAGTAAGGATATTCTCCTACATAACCATAATGCCATTGTCACACTAGGAAAATTAATGGTAATTCTTTAATGTCATGTAATAGCCAATTTGTAGAATTTTCTCAGTTGTCCTGAGAAACCTTTTTTTTTAGCTGTAATTCATGAACCAGGATTTAATCAGGATTCACACAACACGTTATGTCCCTCTTAATCCAGAATTGTCTCCTTTTTTCCATTTGTCATGAGGATGTTCAAACATACAAAAAATGGAAAGAATAGTATAACAGACACTTGTGTAACAAACACCAGATTGAAGAACTCTTAATTTTTTGCCATACTTGCTTTCAATAGAATTGTTTTTCTTTCCTGAACCTTTGTAACATGACACCTTACCCATAAATACTTAAGCATCCCTCTCCTAAGGATATGGACTTTCCCCTACCTAACTATACCAACATTCCACCTAGTAAAAGTAACAGTAAGACTCATACTAGCTAGCCCATATTAAAATTTTCCCAGTTATCCCCAAATTGTACCAGAATCCAGTGAAGGTTTATGTATTGCTTTTAGTTATCATGTCTATTTAGTCTTTCTTAATCTAAAGAATAGTTCCCCACCTTTTTTTTTCCCTTCTTCTGAAAAAAGACCAGCCCACCAGTCATCTCATGGTGTGTCCCACATTCTGGATTTATCTGAGTACTTCCTTATGTAGGTGTTAACTTAGGTCCTCTATTCCTTTTGTGTCCTGTTATGTTAGCACATCTACTTTTTTAGCATTGTGTTTTATTATTGCTATGAGACAAAGTGTTTTAGGAACAATTATAGGAGAAATATTGTAATGGCAGAAGAAAACCACACAGCATCTCTCTGTTCAAACTTCAAATTCTTTCATATTAGGAAGCTGAGTAGTGCAGTCATATGGCTAAAATCATTAAGAATTTTATTCACACTGCTCTGTGTATGTTTGAGATTCATAAAATTTCCCTCCCCACTTTTTAAAAAATTTAGAGCCCTTTTATTTCTGTTTGTTGGGATTAAAACTAGCTAAAGTATTAAATTGAAAGCTTATTTCTTATAAAAAATTAGTGTGTGTCTATGACTCTGGAACTGCGCTGTCCAATACGGTTACCACTTGTGGCTATTGAGATTTTTGAAGACTGAAATGACAAAAAGGTTGTAAATTACTTTACTAATTTTTATATTGATTATGTGTTGAAATGATAATATTTTGGGTTAAATAAAAGATATTATTCAATTTTACCTTTTTAATTTTTTAATTGTGGCTACTAGAAAATTTAAAATTACACCTTGGCTTGCATGTATTGTTCAAGTTATATTTCTATTGCACAGCGCTGCTCTAGAAGTTCAGGAAATGAGCTGGGTTTTTTTTTTTTAGATTTTTATTTATTCCCGCCCCCCCCCCATTGTCTCTTCTCTGTATCCATTCACTGTGTGTTCTTCTGTGTCCACTTGCATTCTTGTCAGGGGCACCAGGAATCAGTGTCTTTTTTGTTATGTCATCTTGCTGTGACAGCTCTCTCTGTGTACGGCGCCACTCCTGGGCAGGCCGCGCTTTTCTCACGTGGGGTGGCTCTCCTTGCAGGTGCACTCCTTGCACATGGGGTTTCCCTATGCGGGGTACACCCCTGCATGGCACAGCACTCCTTGTGCTCATCAGCACTGCATGTGGGCCAGTTCACCACACAGGTCAGGAGGCCCTGGGTTTGAACCCTGGACCTCCCATGTGGAAGGCGGATGCTCTATCAGTTGAGCCAAATCTGCTTCCTGTGAGCTGTTTGTTAGAAACTCTGCATATGCATATAGTAAACAGCCTTTTTTACATATGTAACTTCTCTCCTGGGTCTCTATCTTTTGAAATGTTCCTTACAATTACTGTTAAATGAACTTAAACTGTTCCATGGAGTTTCTGATAAAGATACCCATTATTTGAATATAGTATCTTTCTCAGAATCCTTTTTCTGGCCTCAGGAAAATAAAAAGCCACTGTACAAATATCCACTGTACATATATCCATGGTGGATATTTTAATTCTTCCTTTGGTGGTAATGATCAGATCTGAGCAGGGGCATCAGAGTAAGGCAAAAGAGAGTGTCTTGCCTCTTGCTAAGGAAGAGTCCCCACTGATTGCAGGGATCTACATCATGCCCTGTAGCTGTGCTGAAAACTTTGGGTTTATTCTTTTGCACTATCTTTTCTCCTAGTCCTCTACTGGACTTTCTCCCCAGCTGAAAACAGATGTCTTGACTCTTACACTGAGTACTTTCTGGAACCATCAGGGAGACCAGGGCTTCCAAATGTTCTCATAGACTTCTTTAGAGGCAGTGAGAGCATTTATCTGAAATATCTATGTATGTGCCAGGTATGCACTGAATGCTGCCTGCATAAGTAAAGTTTATATATTATGTCCATTTTATAGATAAGAAAACATGCTCAGAAAGGCTAGGAATCTTACCCCAGAACAAATGGCACTGTCCATACTGGACCCCAAGTCTGCTTGCTTCCTGATCCTGGGGGCTTCCTTTTGCAGATGTCAGATGCAGGAAGCGTGTAGTTATCCTGGGGCTCAGCCTGCTTGGTTTAGAAGTTGTTAGAGTTGTAAAAATTCTAATGTGTTTGCATTGAACGAAATATTATAGCCTGAACAATTTAATGGCATTGAGAAAAGTATAAGATGTGGGGAAATTTTTAAGATGCAAAAGCATAATTCTGAGGTTTTCACTGTAATAATCAAATCTGAAAATAAATTTTTGAAGGATCTTGTCTTTTGATGTAGTTTAAAAATTCTTCCTATTAATATTTTTAAAAGATGAATAAAAAAATAAACTCTCAGCCCACAAAAAAAATTAAAAAAATAAAAATAAAAATCATTTCAATATGTTTTGATATAAAAAAATTCTTCCTATGATTCATTTTTTTAATCTGTAGTAGAGTCCTAGTTTGAAAACTAGACCACAGTTTCAGTTTTTACTTATGCAGGTATCTGTGGCATGTTTTTATACTAGCTCTGATGTTCTTTGCAGAGATAAGGCTTGACATTTGTCATTCTAAATTTCAGTGATATGAAGATTTAAATAGTTTAAACTTTGCTCTCTTTGGTATTTTGGTTTTTAAAAGACAATTATTGCTTTATTGAAAACATTTTATGAAGTAAATATGTATTTGGCAAAATGCGTATTACACTTGACTTTAGTGCAGAAAAAATGTTTGCAAAATTAAATTATTCATTAAAATATCCATATGTTGATTCTTTAGTACAGTGACATTTTAATATTTTTGAACCCAGGGCATCTTCAGTGTCATAAATATGCATAAGGTAAGACTCAGCATACCAATGATCTCCTTAGAAATTGTATTAATATGTAAAGTATCGTCAAATTATAATAAAAATCATTTTTCCAAAGGGAAAAGTCTTTAAAATCCTATAAAAATAAAAAACAATACATTAGATCAGCTTTGCATTTAAGATTTTATAGTTGATTTTTCTTTAGCTATTAAGAAAGTAGTTTAAATTCTGAAGTCTCAAATTTATTCTTTATCCAGAGAACTCCACTTGTCATAGGTAAACATTGTTAGAGAATCTTCAGAAGTTAGTCTTATGATTAAGCCTTTTATTTGACTTTCCTTCTGCCCTACCATTTTTATAAATAAAATTATTTACATAGTTGAGATTATTTCCATAAATAGGAGGGAAAACTCCCTATAAACTGTGAATTCAAAAAGTAAGTTGTACCATCTAATTACTGGCATAATCAGATAATAAAAGGTGGTCTTAAATCTTTTTTAAAAAATACATTTTTTAAAAAGACTTATTTATTATTATAATTTTTTAATTTATTTCTCTTCCCTTCCCCTCCCCCCCAGTTGTCTGCTTTCTGTGTCCACTTCTCAGCGGCACCTGGAGTCTGTGTCTCTTTTTGTTGAGTCATCTTGCTGTGTCAGCTCTCCGTGTGTGTGGCGCCATTCCTAGGCAGGCTGCATTTTTTTTGTGCGGGGCGGCTCTCCTTAATGGGGTGCACTCCTTGCGCATAGGGCTTCCCTATGCAGGTGACACCCCTGCATGGCACAGCACTCCTTGCATGCATTAGCACTGCACGTGGGCCAGCTCACCACACGGGTCAGGACGCCCTGGGTTTGAACCCTGGACCTCCCATGTGGAAGGCAGATGCTCTTATCAGTTGAGCCAAATCCACTTCCCCAAAAATTACTTTCTTTTCTACCTTTTTGGGCTTGTAAACTGTTAATTTCTAATAGTACTCTATTACTATTACACCAAAATTGGAAGGAAATTAGATTTTCTAAGTACATTTATATTTCAATTACGTATTTTTTACTTTATGTAAATGTTGAAGGTATAGAGGGACTAACCAAATTGTGCTGAAATTCTAATTATTAGAGTGTTGTCCTGAGAGGCCTTTCACCCTTGTCACTTTACCTCTGAGATTCAATTCAATATTTTAGCCTCTTGCCTGCTTGGAGAAGAGAAGATGGGTAAATTCTTATTAAATTTTGTCTTTACCTTTTGGTGTTTGACTGATTACAATATTACTGAAAGGATTTGTGTTTAGCATGAACTAATTTTTTCATAGCCTGATTCCTGATCATTAACTCAATTTTTCAGGACATAGGGATTAATTAAGGGTAATTTGTACTTTTTTTGTGATTTTTGTTTTACATAAGTCAGTGTAAGCTTTACTTTTTAGCGTGATTTTATAAAGATTCCTCATACCAGGGTAGATGCTTTTACAATACAACATAAAAAGACCTGCTCCACATTTTACTGAATATAGAAATCATATCGAATGTAGCTGTGGTTCCCAGAGATATAAATTTGTTTTAGAACTTAGGTTTAAGTGGAGCCCCATGACAGTTAAATGCTTTGTTTCTGGATATTTCTTTTGAGAAGATTGGGTCACAGTAAAGAAGGGATGATGAAAACTGACAACTAGGACTCAGTCTTCTACGTGATACCTTACATTCACCATTCTGAGAATTAAATTAGCCTTTTGGATATGAAAAGGGCCCGAAAGTTGTCTGCTTATACAACTAATTTCTTTCATAAAAGGGAAAATATCTAAACTGGAGGCTTATCCAAGGTTTCACAGTGACTTAGAAACAGTGTCAAGCCCAAGACCGGGTATCTTGAGTTCAGGGACTGTTCCTCTCCTGCCTGACATTGATGGATAAATAAGAGGCATTTTCCCCCCCTTTTTGTATAGTATAAGTGTATTGGGCATTTTAAAACTCATTCTAAAAGATGAAATAGCCAATAATATTTTAAGTTGGCTAGCTGAAAGTCTAAAATAATTTTAGATTGTAGTCAATTTTAGTAGATTTTTTTAAATTTCAGATTTTTTGTCAAGTAAAGGTAGTAAGCTCTGTGAATGTGACTCTTTTAATTTCATTGCAAATTACATTTGAATTCTCTCAAAATGAAGAGTGATATATAAAGATTACCTTTAATAACTTAGGAGTTTAATATATGAGTTATATAACATTTTGATGGTGAATGGAGAAACAGAATTTTTGCCCAGTGGAAATGGGCTCATGCTATTATTTCTCTGATTTAATATATATTTACAGGAACCACGTTCAGAATTAATCATTTCTCATATTTTCTCCCTTGCTAACTACATGCATATGTGCATGCACACAGTTACATTAAACCAAAAAAAGATTAGAGCAGGAAATGGGTGATTTAAATTTTCAGATCACTGTTTCTAAGAGGTAATGCACTTTCTGGCTATTGGTATTCAGAATAAGACAAAATGCTTTCATAACACAACTTTTTAAAAGTATCGAAGCAAAAAAAGTGATGAAGGACTATATTCTTTCCAAATTTTAAAACAAGACAGGTTTTTAAAAAATTCTATGAAAGGATTAGGAAAGTAATTCAGAACATGAAAGAAATGTCATTCTTTCCATATCGCTTTCTTTTGTGAGCACCTGATACACAGATAGTTAAACTGTGATATGAATGGGAGAAATACTTTTCCTATGAAAAAGTGAGCCACAGGTTTCTTTTTGGATGGCTCCCTTCATTAATGAGTTTTGTTTTAGTTTTTTGTTTGTTTGTTTGCTTGTTTTTTTTTATTAATGAGTTTTAAATGATTCCGTTTACATGGAAAGTTTTAGCCCCAATCTTTTTGCTTTCAAGTAGAATGTATCTATAGTTACTTTGTCCAGAATTGTTAGGCATTAATTCCCCATTTCTATAATGAAAGGAAAAACTGGTTATGCTCATTGATAATGTATGGTTTTAGAGGAGAATTAGAGTAATAAATAGTTCTGGAAAAAGGGCAAGGCAGATCTAGAACTTCTCAGCTTGGTGGAGAGAAATAGGAACTAAATTTCTTGGTTAGAAGACCTAGTATGGAAAAATGAGCTATCAAAGACACAAATTAGTGGGGGCTTAGAACAAATTAGATAAAGATATTTAGCTTTTATTTGGACTTTAACAAAGATTTGAAGTGATTCTGTTATACTCTTTGGAATCCAGGTTTCAAAGGAACACAATAGCATGAATAGGGAGAGAACAAAGGAGCCAGAATATCAGGTATAAAATGAAAGACTAGAAAATGTCTAAGAGTTAAGCTGGACCAATTTGATGGAATCTACAAGAGCCTGGGGTTGGAAGGTGGGAGGCTGTCAGGCCATTTAGCCCTGTCCTTGGTGTGACACTGGAATCTTCTCCAGCACTTCTTCACCTACCTGGAATATGTCCAGTGGTGACATGCTCACTGACTTCAGAGGCAGACCTTTTTTTCTGACTACAAAAGAGATACATGGTCCTTGTAAAACCAAAAGACCTATGTAGAACCTAAAAAGGGCGAATTCCCCAAGAGCTCACTGGTAACTGTATGTTGTACATGTATACAAAAGTTTTTCCCTGTATACACTGCTGATTATTTAAAACAGTCCATTTTTATTTGTTAGAATATTATATATACTGCTCTCTAGTTTTTCTCATTTAACATTTCGAGTATCAGATAGTGCATATAGATTAACCTCATTATTTTCGATGACTGCATATAGTATATACCAATTTATCCAATGTCTTACTGATAGATATTTGAGTTGTTGCCAGTTTTTATGCTATTACAAATAATAATAAAATGAGCATCCATTGCCTTGACAGTTCTAATTAAAAAACTTTTCCTTACACTGGCCTAAAATCTTTCTAACTTCCACTTACTGGTTCTGAAAACAGTAGCTATTTTTCTCCTGAGTTCTCTTGGGTTGAAACATTCCTCATTCCCATTCTTAGATTGGGGATCCTTTCACCATCTTTTGGACATGGTCCACTTTGTCTACTTTAAAGTGTAGTGATAGAACTGACAATAGGTCTCAGTTGTGCTTTCACTTGAGTAGGGAGGGTGGGACATTGTATTCTTTTAATTTAGTCTATGATTTTATTAGCTTTTAAGGGTGCCATATCACATTCATTGTTAGTTCACAGTGAGGAGCCAGTCAGTTAAAGCTTTACATATGGAGTTCGTGGATCCCTTGAACATCTGATAAAAGAAGTGGATTCATCACCACCCCAACTTACACCTCATCAATGCACTAATACACAAATATTGCTGCAATTTCAGGTGGTTCATGGGTCCTGGTTCTCTTTTCTTTATGATTAGCCTTTGTTCATTACTCTGCTGAAGTCATGGGCTTTCTCTTTCTCTACCAGAGCTGTTACATCGTCAGAAATGAAACAGGAAACGGGGTTGGTGTTGGCATTACTTAGTGAGTCTGTGCTGCCTCCTAGTGTTTAGCACTTTCTTATTCTAAAGGGTTCATTATATTTTTTAGCAGTCCAGGATCAACCTCAAGCTGTCCGGTCTGTAGCTCAGAAATCTTTCTGGCTTCTAGTCCTCTCCCATTCTTCACTATTCACACCGATTACAGAAAGCAATTAAGCCACCTTATCTGTAGAGCCTCTCAGTATACCAGGACGTGATTCGTGAGATCGAATGACTTGAACTCTGTTAGAATAACTAGATGCTGGTTTTTTATTTTTTCTCAGCCATTTTGGATTCGTTTGTTTCTAATAATTGTATTTGATGTTCAGATTGGAAAGAATAAAACCTTTTTAGCCAAGAATGGAAATAAACTAGGAGTAAGGCTGTTTTTCTTTGTCACTTGTTAATATTACAGTAACCTCCCCCATGGGTGGGGAGCAAGGAGGGGGAAAACTTTGCTTTTTTCTCTACTTTTTAACTTTAACCTCTAAAATGCCATTTATTCAATATTGGGTACTTTGTAAAGCCACAGTTCATCCCAAGGCTTTAGCCTTATTTACAATATTCTTATAGCTCAATTTCATTCTTTATACTTGATTTATGTGCCTTTTGTTTTTCTAAAACCATGTGTTGTAAACAGTTTCTTAATATCTGAATTCCAGAAAGCGCTCTACAGCCACATCCAATTTTTTACATACTTTTCCCTTTTTGCCCCCTCGTCAGTGTATTTTTCAGTTACACCATCAGTATTATGCTTCTGAGAGCCTCCAAGCCTTCTCAAGCTTTTTTACAGTTTCTGATCTTGGAATCCATCCTAATTTTTCTTTGAAAATCTTGAAATCTGTTTCTCCAATATGTGCAGCATTCCTCTTCCTTTCTTGATTTCCAAATAACATTGTGGCTTTCTCTAAAGGTTTCTATTTGCACATTCCCTATCAAGTTTTACTGGTGAGGATTATTAGGTCCAAAGTAACAGTTTCATTTCTCTTCTGCTTTCTGAGAGACAGAATTTTTGCACAGACTGAAAAAAGCATGTCATCAGATATACCAGTTTAAGCTGATTGACTTCCACAGCTGTCTCCTGGTCAATAATAATAGCTAATAACAGCTAATATTTTTTATGCACTACCATCTGACAGGCACCTTACGAGGTCCTTTACACATAGGTTATCTCACTTGACTCCTTCCATCGGGCTATGAGGTGGAGGTGCTCTTGTTATCCCAATAATACAGATGAGGAAACATGCTTTAGGCTGTTGAGTCACATGCCCGAGATCACAGCTTGTGAGTGGCAAAGTCAGGCATTTCCTAAATCGGATTCTTAATCACTCTACTGTGCTGTTTGATGTGGTACTTAATTACTATGTTGGACAAGATTCTTTTGCTTCAAAACTTGTGCAGCTCTCAGACCACTGGCTGTGCACAGTAGGCACTTAAATATTTAATTTGAGGTTTATGTTTCTCCTCGATTTCTAGGATGTTGCCTCTTAGCTCTTACAAATCAGTAAGAAAAAGATGAAAAAAATGGGTAGGCATATAATAGGCAATTCATTAAGAAATGAATGGAAAATGAAAGTATGAAAAGATGCTCATTTTCACCAATCACATACATACATACATATATATATATTCTTTTTTTAAGGTACCAGGGATCGAACCCAGGACCTTATATGCAAAGCAGGCACTCAACCACTGAGCTACACCCACTCCACACCAAATATATTTTTGATGGTTTTAGGAGACCTGTTTTTTAAATGGCAAGAACTCTGTTTTTTTATTTAGAACTATGATATGTGGAAAACAAAGAATGTAAAAATGTTTGTGAAATTCCAGAGATGATCCCATACTAACATAAGCAAACACACAAAATATTTTATTTTATCGGGATACTAGAGTACTGTTGATTTTTTTTTGAAATTGATAAAGTGGATTTTATTATTAAAATTTTACTCACTGAAAAGGTACTGTTAATACAATAAAAATACAAATTACATGCATAAAAACAATATATTGTGAACATCATTTCATGTTAATAAATATTCAATAATGTTATCCTTAACGGCTGTCTAGCATTCCATTGTTTCTTATAAGAGATTGACTTCAGTTTGTTTCCTTTGTTCATACTTTATATGTGAAGTAAAAGTAGTAAAGGTTAAGACCTCAGATCTTCTTCGTATTTTTGCTTTATTCTTATGTCATTATTATTTTTATTGGAATTACTTGTTTACCTTTAGTCATTATTTGCTATGATTTCTCCCACAGTTATTATTTTGCTTGGCTGGATGCCTAATCATTGTGACCTATATGATTGATTCTTATTGTTGATATAAGTGCAACTATATCATCTTTTTTTGGAGAGGGGTCATTAGGCTCATTTGTTAGACACAAAGTGTTTTTAATAAATGAGTACGTCATTTAAAGACTTTTCTAAAGAATAATGGAAACTGTTGTAACATATTGGAAATTTCATGAGCTTTGGGGTAGATTGTCCTGGTTCAAGGTTCAGATCCTGGCTCTACTGGTTTTAGTCAGGTGAACACCTTGGGCAAATTCCTTGATGTTTTGTTTTTTGTTTTTTTAAAGATTTATTTTTATTTATTCCCCCCCCCCCCCCCCAGTTATCTGCTCTCCATGTCCATTCGCTGTGTATTCTGCGTCCGCTTGTATTCTTGTCAGTGGCACTGGGAATCTGTGTCTTTCTTTGTTGTGTCATCTTGCTGCATCAGCTCTCCGTGTGTGCGGCACCACTCCTGGGCAGACTCCACTTTTCTCGCATGGGACAGCTCTCTTTACGGGCGTAATCCTTACGCGTGAGGCTCCCCTACGTGGGGTACACCCCTGCATGGCATGGCACTCCCTGAGCACATCAGCACTGTACATGGGCCAGCTCACCACCCAGGTCAGGAGGCCCTGGGTTTGAACCTTAGACCTCCCATTTGGTAGGCAGACGCTCTATCCATTGAGCCAAATCTGCTTCCCCCTTGATGTTTTTTAAACCTCAGTTTTCTTACCAGGAAAACAGGATGGTTATTGCTATCTCACAGGAAGAATAATTTAATATGAGATACACATGTAAAACACCCAGTCCATGCACTAATAATGTCAGTTTTCTCTCTTTTATGTAGTTTATACAAGGCATTCTAAAACGTTTTTGTGCTGTTTACCCCTTTGCTAGGCTGGTGAAACCCATGAAAGACCCCTTCTTGGAATAATAATTTTAAATGCATAAAATAAAATGCGTAGGATTATAAAGGAAACCAATTATACTGAAGTACAGTTAACAAAATACTTTAAAAATAAATTTGTGGTGCTTTCTGTTTCCGGTATTTTTTGGACTAAAGCAGGGAATAAAGGAATGAATGAATAAGAGATAGAAATGAAGAAGGGAAGGAAAGAGGGGAGAAAGGAAGGAAAGAAAGCTTATAAGTATATATGCCAGGTCTTGACTCTGTCCCAAGCTGTCATCCCAGATTTCCAACTGGTTCCTAGATGTTTCTACCTCAGCATCCTACCAGCAACTCAGATTCATCACCAGTGAAGTTGAATACCTCTCCCAAACCAGCTTGTCTCCCCTGTTTCCCTTAATGATAATATCACTTTATCACCTGAATCTAAATCCTAAAATCCTCATGTTTTCACCCTTTCCCTACTTCAAATCAGGGGATTCTGTAGATTTTATCTCTACAGTTTCTCATTTATACTATCCAAATTTAAGACCCTCTTATCTCATCCTTGCCATGTTATGCTGCAGGTTTTTTCTGCTTGGTCTCTGACTTCCTGCCTCTTTCAGAGTTCTCTCTTGAGTTTTTGAGGCCACTTTGATCAGTTCTGTAAAGTTTTGCAGCATTCATAGATGTGCCAAACAGCTTCAGACCTAATTTTCAACTGACTCATTTACTTATCAATTTGTATTTGTTTTCGTTTCCCCAAATATATTCTAAGTTCTTTGAGGAAATGGACAACATCTTGTATCTCCTCTCAGAATTTAGGGCAAGACTTAAAAGTGTTTTATAAGATCTTAGTAACATTAATCATAACTTGATAGTTCTGGTTCCATAAAGAAATGTGAAAATTTTTTACTTATTCTTGTTTTACTGAATTGTTACTGTAGGAGTGGATGATGTCAGACTAAGTTTCTGTGTCAGAAACCTACTGGGAATTTTGCATATACTTAAATTTTCCCTAAGTTTTCTCCAAATTATTCAGTCATGGTTATTTTTACAGTGTTACTTTTGGTTAAGAAAACCATGGACATGGTTTCCTCTAGTGTGAAGCAACATATTTGTCCTCATATACCCCCACTTGTAGTCCACGATCTGACATAATAGCTGTTTAATACATTTTGTTAAATGCATTTTCTTAAGCCTGGAAGAACCATTTGGGTGTGGAAAATAATTTACTTACTTTAAAAAGCTTGAGAATGTGTACAGATTATAATAAATACAAATTACAAATGCAAATATGATTTTTTAAAACAAGCTTTGTTTAAAAAAAGAGCATGTGATCTTAACAGGAAAAGAAGTTTTAGTAAATTGTGCCTAAAATAATAAACTAATCATCTTAGTGGGCTTTAATACTTTGTTTGCCATTGATGCTTTTTCCTTTGGTTAAATTCTTTTACTTGTATTCTTAGGTTAAGACATCAGAATTTTATAGATACTCCCGACAGCTGCGGTATGAAGTTGACCAAGCATTGAATTACTTTCAGAATGTTCACCAGCAACCTTTGATGGAAACAAAATCCAGCCGCATCCGTTCTGCCAAACCCCAAACTACAGTATTCCGAGGAATGATTGGACATAGCATGGTAAACAGTAAAATACTCCTCTTAAAGAAACCAAGAGTCTGGTGGGAGCTGGAGGGCCCACAAGTACCTCTACGACCAGACTGCCTGGCTATTGTCAATAACTTTGTGTTTTTGTTGGGTGGGGAAGAACTGGGGCCAGATGGTGAATTCCATGCTTCTTCCAAAGTGTTCAGGTATGACCCAAGACAGAATTCTTGGCTGCGGATGGCAGACATGTCTGTACCACGTTCCGAATTTGCAGTTGGCGTTATTGGGAAGTTCATCTATGCTGTGGCAGGAAGAACCAGAGATGAGACCTTCTATTCAACTGAGAGATATGACATTACCAGTGACAAGTGGGAATTCGTAGATCCTTATCCCGTCAACAAATACGGACATGAGGGGACAGTGCTCAATAACAAGCTGTTTATCACTGGTGGAATCACCTCGTCTTCCACTTCCAAACAAGTGTGCGTGTTTGACCCCAGTAAAGAAGGGACTGTGGAACAGCGGACCAGGAGAACTCAAGTAGTTACCAACTGTTGGGAGAATAAGAGCAAAATGAATTACGCAAGATGCTTTCACAAGATGATTTCTTACAACGGCAAGCTTTATGTCTTCGGTGGTGTCTGTGTGATCTTGAGGGCCTCTTTTGAATCTCAGGGATGCCCTTCCACAGAAATGTACAACCCAGAGACTGATCAGTGGACCATCTTGGCATCCATGCCAATTGGTAGAAGTGGTCATGGTGTGACTGTGCTGGACAAACAAATAATGGTTCTTGGAGGCCTTTGCTATAATGGTCATTACAGCGATTCCATCCTCACTTTTGATCCGGAAGAAAATAAATGGAAGGAAGATGAGTACCCTCGGATGCCCTGCAAGCTGGATGGTTTACAAGTGTGCAACCTGCATTTCCCTGAATATGTTCTGGATGAGGTTAGACGGTGCAATTAAGGACATCTTCCTCTCTAAAAAAGGCAAACAAAGCATTTGTTTGTGATATAGTAGTTAATTTAAAAACATAAAGAAGAGCCTCACCAGTTTTATTATCAAAGCCATTGGTCTAATATTGTAAGAAATTTTCATTTTGTGCTAGCATCTTTTTTTTCCCCTTCTTTTTTAGTGGCCTCAAACTCATGCAATAAGTTAATTCTAAGTGCTAGCTCTTGAAACTACTTCCAGAAGCAGTTAAATAGAATGATCCACTTATCTGGGAAGTTGATTTTACGCTTTAAACATTTCTTTAAGATGTCAGTGTAGGATTCATGAATCTTCTGAGAGAAGACCCGATAAGTGTTACTGGATGTGATATCAGTTTCTATCTCTATATGAAATCTTTTTGGACATTTATTTCAGTGTTTTTCAGTCTTTTAAGACTTTTTGGTTTTATTATTTAGAAGTTTAAAACTCTTGACCTTTTTTGCATGGCTTTTTGCTGAAAATGCAAAAATATAAATTTTCTACTAAATTAACTTTTTATATTCAAAACACTATTTCTAAGCTGCCTTCTCTTATCCGCATTGTGTTAGTGAGAGCATATCCATACTTGCATACATCCTATAAATATATAAGGCACATCCCCTTTTATGTGTTGCTAGGATTCTATATTTTTAAGCTAGTGCACTTGCACACACGGTTCGCCATACTTGTTGAATTTTAGATGTAACATCTTTTCATGTATTAATATTTTTAGAAAGTTAAAATGACTGGAGTTCTCATTTGGTATCAAAAGCCTATCTTCAGTCCATACAGATTCAGTAATATTTTAATTCTTTATATTCCTGAAACATGTATGGATTTATGAAAAACTAACAGTTTATATTTTATTTTCAAAAGTAAGCATTAATGTTTCTTATCGATGTGTGTCTTTTCCTTTTTAAAATGTTTTTCATTGCAGTCTGTTTAATGTCGCCCTGTTTTTAGTGGGAATTGGAGTGGCATATGACAAGCCCTGACCCTGCAGCGTGCAAGCACTTTTAAAGAGAATTTAGGTAATATCAGACTCCTAAATAAAGAGCCCCCTAAAAGTAAGTGCAACTCCCATTCTTTGCATTAAGGAAGGCTGCTGCATCTGTTACTGAATGGAAGGTAGCAATCCTTAGAAAATTTGAACTCCGTTTTTGACTTAGAGGTAAGGAATAGAATTGTAATACTGCTGGTCATATCTACTTGTTCATTGAATGCAGAATACTGCAGCAGCATTGGGTATGTAAGCCCTCAGCTTTGGTTTTACTTACTGAAAGCTACTAGCATGAAGGATACTAACCCCAAAGTTCAGAATGGGTCAAAAATAGTCATTGAAAAGCATTTATAGTAAGTGTTTTAGGATTAACTGCACCTTTCAGCTCTTTGAACTCAAAGTCAAAAATACAGTTGACAAAATTGAGTAATAACCAGGGAGCAGATCATTCACATTGATGCCATTTTCTCATGAGTAGAGGCTGTCTGATACAGACTAGAGCTAAACTGGCAGAACTTGCCAGGTCTTAGGATATTGGTGCAATATTGCAAAGCCTTCTGTATGGCTGTTGTATAAATTTTCTAGTCTCACTTTTTTTTTTTTTTTTTTTTTTGCTGCTGCCACCACTGAACTGAATAGAAAATGGAAAAATGAAGTCATGGAAATGTGAAGCCTTTTTTTTTGTGCAGTTCAATTAGTAGTATGAAGTAAAACCTGATTTTAAACACCACAACTGGAGGCATTTGAGTTTAAGAAACAGGTGTACAATTAGGTTTTGAAAAAAAAGATGGCATTGGTTTTAGAAATCAGGTTATGTAATTATTCTTTTTTATAAGTGACTTAATTTTCATTAAGGGGACCCATCTACTTTCAGTTGCTAAAAATGAAATTTTTTATTTTCAAATATGGATAAAGGTCTTTTCTACATTTTAAGAATATCTTTATTTTAGTTTTGAAAACTAGGAATTAGGTTAGCCTTTTTTTTAAAACCAGTGTTAGTTGATTTGGTGTTTATGTGTGCTGTTTTGCTTCAGAGAAAATAGCATCATCATCATTTTCCTTTTTGATGTCTTTTGCTGGAAAAGACTGAAAGATTCATCATCAGAGAGGGAATCCGCTAATTAAAGACTTTTATGCTTCAGTGGTGGTTCTCTTTTAATGCTAAAACATGACTTCATGGTCCTAGTTAGGATAAGAGTTGGGCAAACAATTGATTATTCTTGGTCTTACATTTTAAAGATACAAGGCCAAGGTCAAAGTTCAATTTTTGTAAACTTTTGTGAAATCTTAACTTGAACTAACTCTGGGTTCAGCTTCACCTAAGTCATGTCTGACCTGATGTTAGCTGTAATCAATTTTGAGCTTTAAGAATAGTTGCTCTTTGCTTGGGTTCTGAATGTATGAGAAAAATCTTCTGTTTATACATAGTTCTAATTAGGTTATTTTAAATCCATGCTTAACCTACATTCCCTTTTAAAATTATGATTTAATTGCTAAAAGAGATTTATTTTTGTTATACTAAACTATGGAAATTTTTTTCATAGAATTTTTTTCAAGTTTATTTTCTGTGTGCTTTATTTGGCACAATTTTTGTTTATATACATTGTACGTGCTCAAAGTCGTTTTTAAAAATTCATTTAGGCAGTTCAAAACTATACAGTGTAACTGTTGTGATCTTTGTATATATTAATTTTTGCTTAACATTTTTAAATGCCAGACTTTACAAAAATAACTGATCTTTATTAATTGCATATTAATTAGAAATGTTTGCTCTCTTTCTTTCCATGTCTTTGACCATAAAAATTTTGGTTTTAATCTTCTTAAAAAACTCCTTGCACTACAACCTTTTCATAAATTCTCACATTGAAGGTTTTGTATTGGAAGAAATACTACTGGTTTTTAAAAAACAAAGCTTAATTAATAGAAATATTAGCTTTTCTTGAGACAGCTTTCTCTGTGTCCTCATTACTCTGCTCTATGTGAGTGTTACTATAACAATTTGTGAAATAATGACTGAGCCCTTCATTTATCCTTTCTAAAGCAGCACCTTTGGACACCTCATTCTAGGAAGCCTGCTCGAGTCATAGTAAAGGAGGACACACAGTTGTGTGGGGAGAAGTAGTAAAAATGGAGAGTTTTGTCTTAATTACATGAAACTAAGCTTTAAAATATTTTATAACAAATTATTTGAGCTGCATAATCTAAACATGTTAAACGTTCAGTGGGACTATTTTTATATATGTATATGTTGCGGTAGGTCATAACATTTCAGTTTATAATATAAATTGTTTCAGTTTATAAGCTATTTCTCAGAAAAGACTAGCTCTTCTGAGAATACATAATTTAAAGTTTTAGACTGAAGTAAAACACAACATAGATAATAGTGTAAATTAGATATAATTGAGGGCTATATGGCAGTAAAACTGCTAGTGCCAGTTTCTTGTTTGCCTATTATACATTTTTGACCTTTTTTTGTACTCTGAACATTTTTAGGGATCATAAGTTCAATTGGATTAGAGTTGGTTTGGGAATAACTATCTTCTAAAAAGAGATTTATCTTAAAAAATGAAATTCCTGAAAAATTTAGTTTATCAAGAGCTTATAAAGTCAATTTTCAATAGGCATAGACTGGAGTAGGTAAACTCATGGAAGTCAGGTCCTTTCAGTATACCAGTATAACTTCAATATTATACATGTAACATTGAGAAAATGCCATCAGCTTTGTTCCCCCTAATATTCTTGGATTTTCTTTTTACATCTTTGGGGACAATTACATTAAATACTTTTATTAATCAGTATACCAGTAAGGATTGGATGTTTGCTTTCTGAAGGAATGTTCCAGTGAGGTGATCAGAGAAGTTATTTTCTACCTAACTTGTATATGCTCTATACCTCTTGGGCATACTTTGTCTATAGAAAAATATTTTGACCTTTTAGGTACATTTTTGGGCCAGTAGTCAAGTAATCCTTGGGCCAATATAAAAATCTTAGAATAATTTAAGGTTTGCCTTTTATACCTGTTTTGAAAGCCTTTACATTTTTGTCAGGTAATTTTTCCCAAGCCGTGGATATAATCTATTCAAACATGTTTATGCTATCCATTCTGTTTTTAAATTGAAAAAAAATGTTAAAAGTGTTTATGAAGAAAAGTTTAAATAAAATATTTTTAATCTTTAAAATATACTTTATCTCTATTATTTGCTATCTTTATATAATCCATTACTTTCAAAGTCGTTAATGACTTGTTTAGCAGTATACATTTTGTTTTCCTTCAACATGCCAGGGAAATGCCATGAAAATGATTTCTCCTGATGCTTTCAGCCACAGATTTAAATGAGAGCATGGGAGTGAAATTGTTTAGTTTATACCCTTATAGGCAGTGGCAGTTTTATAATGAACCCAAATAATTGAGGTTCCACTGACAGAATTTTGCATGATTAAAATAAAGAATCAAGAAAACACATTTTCAAACCTCAGGCTTTCGTTTGGTGGCTTTTAAATTGTCTTTAGCATTTTTGACTCATTGTTCTTAAAAGAATTCCTGAAGTTAGGCAGAAATTAATTTGTTGCACTGTGGGGATTTGGATATACATAGGCACATGCCTTCTTTAAAATGAACTCCTAAGAAACCTCAGAGGGATTCCAGACCTGCTAGATCCTGTTCTCAAGCTCCCTTTCCAGCTTCATCTTGTTCTATCACTTCCTACACTCCATTCCGAAGCCACATCAAATTACTTGCCTTGCCTTCTCCTTCCCTGCTTACCACAATCCACTTACTTTGCAAAGCCCAGCTCACATTCTCTCCTCATGAAACCTATGTCCCATTGAATTAATTGCCTCTTCTACATTCGCCACATTTATAGCTCTTACTGCCTTTCATTTTCATAATAGTTGAGACTATTTCTTCACAACTAGATTATAGTCTCCTTGTATGAAAGGAACTTCTTTATTCTAATGTGTACCCTCATACCTAGCATGATGTTTGTACACAATAGGCACTGAGCTAAATGTTTACTCCATATGAGTTGCAACAAATGCTGTAGTTATTCAGAAAAGGGAGATATTACCATTCCCCACAGTTTTTGTCCATGCTGTCTTCTCAGTCTGTACCTTCCTTGCATTCTCATCCACACCTATGGCTTCACCTACAACTTTTATTCCAATACCTGTCAAATCTGTATTTCTCAACCCAGACTTCTAGTCATCTCTCCATCTCTCACGTGTTTCATTGGAATCTCAAACTGAACAAGTACAAACCTGAATACATTACCTAACCTCCCCCAGCCACGAAAAATCCTGCCTGCCCCTCGTCCTGTATTTCCTCTCTGAGTAAGTGGCATCACCATTGCCTGGGGGTTGTTCAAGTCAGAAACCTGGGAATTGTGTACTTGTAATTCTCCCTTCATCCCAACATCTGAGTTCATCGAGTCCTATCAGTTTCTCAACCCTCAGCTTCCCTCTCTTCTTCCTCCATACTGCCCTAGTTCAGGCCTCATCATTCTTGCCGGATTCCTCCCAAAGCTTTCTTTCTGATCCTCTACCTCCACAATCCATTTTCTACACTGCTGCCAGAGACAAATCTGGTCCTGACATTCTGTGTTCAACAGCCTTTAATAATCCCTCTTCACTGTGAGAATAAAGTCCAGACTCACTATCATGTCATCCAAGGTCATCCTTTATGATTTGCTGCCTTTGTCCCTGCTCAGCCCCATTTATACCCTGTCCTCTAACTATGCAAGCTATTTAGAGTGCTCTGAATATATCATGTTTTTTCAAGCCTCTGTGCCTTTTTACATGCTCTTCCCCTTTTCCTTTCCTGGCTAACCCTTTCCTGGCCTTCAATAACTGGCCCAGGCAGCATGGCCTCTATCAAGTCTTTCTTAATCTCTCGGGCTAGGTTAACTCTGTCTCCTAGACCCTAGCACCTCATGGATGCCTAGACTATACCTCCTCTGACACTTGTTTTTAATTGTCTTCTATATCCCACTCTTAACTGTACTTCTTGAAGGGCAAACTCTGTGTCTTTATTCCCCAAGAATCTGACTTAATGTCTGGCACATGGTAAGTCCTCCTTGATAAAAGTAAAACTCTGAAACTTGGAAGGTTACCAATAAAATGTGCCTGAGGAGGACGGGCACCTGTTTTAGAGAGTCTTGATGGTCCACCAAAATTGACCTCCCTGGGGGATTTCCTTCCAGTCATTTCCAGTACCACTACTCCCATACCTAGAAGGTTGATCCATATAGCTATCACAGTTGTCAACACATACCTCTTCCCATATTTATGATCCAGGCTGAAATTTTCAAGTAAAATAGACCCCAGGGTATTTTGCAGAACATGAATCCCACAAAATGTACGGGGATGGAGTGGTCAGTGGTCACAATAATCTTGGGAAATGCTACATATCATTTCTCTTTCTTAGAGAATCTCAACTAACAAGCTTTTGAGAAGTCCTGCTATTAGGAAGGTCCTACGGAGCAGGATGAATTTGTATAATTATTTTGTACAACTTTTGTATGATTTAAGGAGCATCTAAAGACTCTGGACATTGACCAAAGGAATACAACAAATTTTCAAAAGTGTTTATTCAAGAAAAGCTACTGGACCTCAATGAGGACAGCGGGGTCTGCAGTGTTTTAGCCAGGGGCTGCTCCCATCCCAACTCCCCGCCCCCAGCTCTGTGGTGCAGAAGTTCTACTAGGGCCATCGGAGGGGGCTGACTTTATTTGGAGTAGAGTCTGTAAAATTCCAAATGTCATGGCAAGAAATAAGAAAAGGCCAACATTGTAACAAGCCCAAGGCCTCAATACTGACTGGGGTTAGTAATAGACTGGACTGGCAGACAAAATTTAACAGGGAGATCTTGGGAATGAGGCAGCCAAAGTGGGCCTTGGAAAGATCTATTTAACCCCTGGGGTCTGGAAGGCTGTGCTCCTGCACAAGGCGATGTATACCTGAGACCAAAGAGGGCCCTAGTATGCTACTTGCCCCAGGCTGAATGTGAGGCCTTACAAACCAGGGAGGAAAAAAAAAAAGCCAGAATCAACTTGGAAACTGCCCAAATTTTGAATGCATTCCCCAAGCCACATAGATTAATCAGCAAAGGGTGGAAGCCTTACTGGCTCAAAGCGCATAAGCACAACTTCTGACCAATCATTGGCTGACCACTAAGCTATGCTAACTCGGGTGATCCCTGGGAATCCAGGCTTAGAAATACAATAACAACAACAAAAACAGCAGAGACATCAGTGGCTGTACACTGCATTGTGTGTGTGTGGGGGGAGGGGGCAGACCCCACAGAATTAGTCCAGGCAAATCACTAAAAAGCAACAAGCCAAAAAAACAGCTAGAACCACCACCCCTGGATTGGGGGGAGATGGTCAGAATCCAGAGTTGCTACAATATATTACCTAAAATGTCCAGTTTTCAACAAGAAGTATGAGACATGCAAAGAAACAGAAAAGTGTGACCCATACACAGGAAAATAAACAGTCAATAGAAAACTGTCAGAGGAATCAGAGTGTAACTGAGATCATAGTGTAATTATAGTTTTGTATCATGTGATTTTCACATGAAACTTTATTGTAAGCAATTTCACAAGTCATTAAAATTTCTTTGAAAATATTCTTGGTGATTACTAAGCAATCCATAATAGGACTATAGCATAATTTAAATTCTCTAACCATGCCCTTATTGTGAGACTTACTATATTTTTAAAGTTCCTTTTTCATTATATATCTAGTGTCCACACTTCTGGTTATATCCTTAGTGTAATTTTCTAAAACTGCAGTTTTGAGTTTAATATATAAACTATTCAAAGTCCCTTACAGACATTGCTGGTTTAAGGTCCAGGGAATGGTAGTTTTATATGCACATCAGCAGTGAGGAAAAGTTTATTGGTAGACACTCTCACTAGTACTGGGTGTTATACTTAAGAAATAAATCATTAGCCATCTAATGGGTGAAAATGGTATTTTAATTTTTATTTCTTTGATTATAGTCAGTGTTGAGTAATTTTTCACATCTCTGCCATGTTCTGTGAATTCCTGTTCATGTCAGTTAGGCCTTTTTCAACAGTATTTTGGTGTTTCTTTATGGAGTTTTAAGGATTCTTCATCATTCTATGCTTTATCACACTTGCATATACTATTCTAAACAATGACTAGGTATCTTTAGTTGCTGTGGCAATTTAAAAAAATTGTATACTTAAATTTTATTCTTTGTGGAAAGTGAAATATGAAAGAGGATGGAATTTTACTGATGGAGCAAAGTGATTAATAAATAAATTGAGAGCTAGGGCAAACTGATGAAGAGAGTGAGAAAGTCATGGAATACATTACAGATTCAAAAGAAATCCTATTCAAAAATTAAAGCATTTTACTTAGATCTGGGGTATGAGAAGTTTCTTTGTAGTGAAGCATACATTTGAATTGATTGAATATCTAATTAAGTGGGAGTGAAGTTAGGTGGGAGTAGAAAAAGACCCCATAAAAGTGGGGAGCGGGTGTCGCTCAGTGGTTGAGCACCTGCTTCTCATGTACAAGGTCCTGGGTTCAATCCCCAGTGCCTCTTAAAAACAACAACAAAAGACCCCATAAGATCTACTCTGCTCTCAACCGAATGAGGAAACATAACTCAAACTCAAGGCAGAACAGGGTGCTAAATTTGGAGGAAAAAGTAGGATGCGTTAAGAGCTTTAGAAAGTTACAATTACTACTGAGAATCAGGAAAAGTTTCGTGGCAGAATTAACATGTCTACTTGGTCATGGAGATTAAGTAGGATTTCTCTGCATAGAGAATATAGAAAAGGGTTGTCAAGAGAGGATGTGCAAAAGCACAGGGAGGTCACATGAGGCAGGGCATTCTAACCCAGGCATGCGCCCAGATCCCATGCCTTTCTGCTTCTGTTAAAACTCCATCAATCTTCTATTCAACGTATAATGACTAGTACTGGTAGAAACAATCAACACAACACTGCATCGTAAAATATGTTATGAATGAAACCAAGGCTGAAGACTCGTTTTAAACTCATTTAAACTTTCTTTAACTCTCAGAATTAAAAAAAACCTACCGAGCATGGACAAATTAGACTTGATAAAAATAACCCACACAGTATAACCAGCAATGGCAAAAACTTTTAATTTGTAGTCTTAGGTTCAGCTCCCCTGGAAGTTGACCCTGCAGTGACAGAGTACAAGTAATTTATTTGAGGTAATTTCAGGAAGCATCAGTAGGGGAGGGAGGAACTAAGACAGGGATAGGAATGAAGCCAGTACTCAAGCAGGGTTCCACTGGGGGCAATGGGGTTCAGTCTCCCTGGGGAAGTCAGAAAGACAGTGTAGAACCTGCCTCAGAGTCATGGCACCAGAGGGATGAGGAAGCTGGGGTATCCCTCAACTCCCATCTGTCATTAGCTCAGGGCTGTTCCAGGGACATTATCTCCCTGGCACTCCTGGCCCAAGCTGGCTGACTGAGAGAGCCTTCAGGTGAAGAGGTGCAGCTGTTTGCACTGGTATGCCAGCCACCACCCTCACCCTGAATGGGCACCACTACTGACTGCTCCATTTGTTATTAACTAAAAACTACAAGAAGAGTCATATCTTTTGGACAAAATTTAGACCTGTAGAATTTGCAAGGGAAATTGACCTGGTAGAAATAATTGCCATAAAAGCCAACTCACTTGTAAGAAAGTTAAAACAAATACAAGAATGTACCTGGACACATTTTGAAACAAATCTTCATGGTGACATTTATATGAGTAAGAAAAGTCCAGATGACAATAATTTCAGTAAAACAGAAAATGAAAAAAATACCAGAAACATTTTACCTGAATTATGTAGAAAACTGATATCAAGAAATTAAGTTGATTTGAGTTAGCTCAGGAAAATATGTTCTTCATCAAATTTCATGAATGTTGGTATAATTCTGATTTAAATGTTTGTCCTCACAAACATGGAGGCACAGTGTCCTTGGGCTCAAAACAAGGGAGGGTTGAAACATCCTGTTCTTGAGTTGCTAGAGGCAAAAAATGAAGAGGAGCTCTGCCAGGGGAAATTGCATGGGTAAATGCAGAGTGGAAAAGCATATGGAATGCTTTGGGAATGATGAATTCCTCACTGACAGAGTATGGAAGCAGATGTCAAGTGAAAAAAAATTATATTCATAAATATTCTGTGGATCTGCAGATTTCTTTGTTAAGAGAGGATAAGAGGAAAAATTGGATCTTATAGCTCCCAGTGAAACTCCTCCCAACTTTCCACTCAAATACCCCATGACCTTACTGGAAAAAAATAAAAACCCATTAAAACAACGAGAGTTTGACAGACCATATAAGCAACCTTGAAAAATATTTTAAGGCAAATGGAGTTAGACGGAGAAAAGCATATCCATACTTCACCTTATGGAATACTCGGGCTTCCCTTCATGAAAGAAAGCAGCTGGAGAAAAATTTTTAAATGGGACACTGTTTCTGCTCCACCATCTGTGTCCTGACTCTGAAATTCAGACCTTTACTGGGCAACTGGGCATTCCTCCCCTTCAATTCCAAGGAACTATACTGTAAGGCATGCAGTTTTGTTCCTGAATTTTCCCCTTGTCCCCATCTACCCACTGTCTTTTTTTTTTTGGAGGTAGAGGGGATTGAACCCAGGACCTCATATATGAGAAGCAGGTGCTAAACCCCTGAGCTACATCCATTTCCCAATGAAAGTTGTTTTTTTTCGTTTTTAGGAGGTACCAGGGATCGAACCCAGGACTTTGTACATGGAAAGCAGGCGCTCAACCACTGAGCTACATCCACTCCCCCCACTTTTTCCACTGAGACAGAACAAAGCACAGTAATAAACTGGGCAGGAAGTAAGGGTAGACTGGTCGTAGTATAAAGCATATCCTTCCTCATTCATTATAGCTGAACAGAGATAGGAAGGAGTTTCACATACCACCACTGGTTTCCAGAACCAGAGAATGAGATGAGAGAAGTAAGGAGATACCAGCAAAGTACATTCAAGTACAAAAAAGGGAAAGCCTATTAGAAAATGAAATGTGAACTGGAAGCTGGGTCCATCAACCTGCCCGCTTTCCAGTTGCAGATTTATCAAGGGAGTGGAGCCACTACCTCAGTGAATAGAAGTTGGGACTAAAGGCAGCCTACATACTCTGTTGGCACACTGAATCTGAAAGGGTCTCCTCTTACTTGTGTATGAATAAAGAAAAGAAAACATGGGGTCTACAAACAAATAGTTTGGGATAAAAAATAGTTGGAAAGTTCAGAGAAAGGAAATACTTCTGAAAATTATTTGCTTTCAGATCCAGAAGAAAAAGTCAAATATTTGGCACCTTCAAGAGATTGCAAATATTCATGACCTCTGTGCCTGAGAAGCAAAACGTCATAGGTAGATGAAAAAGCAACAGTTGAAAAGGTCGATGGCTCCAAGACTGTAAGAAAATTCCAAAAGCAAAAGCAGAATTAAGATCTATATTGTAGCCAGTAAGGAATAGAAAGAATGTTGTAGAAAAATCACTTGTGGATGTGAAAGACATACTTAAGTTGCTTTCCCAGAATGCAGATGAAACTGAGAGAGATTCAGTTCTTCACCAGATGCTTAGTGAACACTTACTACGTGCAGTCACTGTGCTAAGGGGATAGATATCAATCAATGCCCTCACACTCTAGTGAGACAACCATTAAACACTTAAACACAACACATACTTGCAAATTATGATGCAGTGCTATAATGGAGATCACCTAGGTGAAACCAGTTCTAATTGGGTGGTTAGGGATGGGCTCCCTAAAGAAGGAACACATAGGGAGGCGGACTCGGCCCAATGGATAGGGCGTCTGTCTACCACATGGGAGGTCCACAGTTCAAACCCCAGGCCTCCTTGACCGGTGTGGAGCTGGCCCATGTGCAGTGCTGATGCACGCAAGGAGTGCCTGCCATGCAGGGATGTCCCCCGCCTGGGGAGCCCCGCGCACAAGGAGTGCGCCCGTAAGGAGAGCCTCCCAGCACGAAAGAAAGTGCAGCCTGCCCAGGAATGGAGCCACCCACGCGGAGAGCTGACACAGCAAGATGACGCAACATCTATAAGGATAGAAGCGGTCACAGAAGAACACAGCAAATGGACACAGAGAGCAGACAACTCGGGGGTGGGGGTGGGGGGAAGAAATTAAAAAAAAAAAAAGGAACGTATAATGAGGATGTAAAAGATGAGTAAGAGATGGCCAAGAAAGGGGAAGTGGGTGTATAGCTCCTGCAGTAGAAAAGAGCTTGGGGCAGTCAAAAGACTAAAGGGCCAGAGCGACTGGTTAGAGGTGAAGAAGGCAGGGAGTGTGATGCAAGATGTGACAGGAAGGTAATGCTATGCCCCCATCCTATCCCTTCCCTGTACAAATACTTACCTCCACCTTATCATAGATTTCACCAATCTAGAAGAAACTATAGCACTGATCTGGAGAAAGTGGCCACGGTAGTTGCTGAGGGCAGGGAGACGGAAGAAGAGATGAGATATGGGGGCATTTTCAGGACTTGGAGTTGTCCTGAATGATATTGCAGGGACAGATGCAGGACATTACATATCCTGCCATAACCCACTGAATGGACTGGGGGAGAGTGTAAACTACAGTATAAACTATTATCCATGTGGTGCAGCAGTGCTCCAAAATGTATTCACCAAATGCGATGAATGTGCCATAATGATGAAAGAGGTTGTTGATATGGGAGGAACTGGGGGCGGGGATGGTGGGCGGTATATGGGAACCTCTTATATTTTTTAATATAACTTATTTTGTGATCTATGTACCTTCAAAAAAAGACAATTTAATTAAAAAAAGAATAAAAAAATGTGACAGGAGAGGTATGAGGGTCAGGTTATACAGAGCCGTTTAAGGCACAGTGAGTTTGTATTTTATCTTAAGGGAAATGGGAAGTCCTTGATGGTGACTGATGTGAGCCGACTTGTCTTAAAAGGGCTTCTGGTCCCAGAAGGGAATTTAAGATGGAACAGGGGAGCACACTGAGGGCGCCAGGGCAGTGTGAAGGGAGGCAATGACTTGGACAACTGAGGTGGCTGACTGCAGACAGAAGTTGACTGGAGGGAGTAGATGTGGCTCAAGCAATTCCACCTCCCACATGGGAGGTCCCCGTTCCTGGTGGCTCCTGAAAAAACAAAAACAAATAACAAACAAAACAAATGATAAAGGCAACTCAGGGAAGCTGCTGTGGCTCAGTGGTTGAGAGCCAGCTTCCCACATACGAGGTCCTGGGTTCAATACCCAGCCCCTGGTTCCTCAAAAAAAAAAAGTGACTGGAGTTAGGACATGCTTTGGAGGTTAAGACTGGTAGAAAAAAAAATTGAAAATAAAAAGTGGAGCAGGTGTAGCTCAGTGGTTGAGCATGTGCTTTGCATGTATGAGGTCCCAGGTTCAATCCCTGGTACTTCCTAAAAAATAAAAAAGAGACTGGCGCAAGAACATAGTGATATGATAGATGGGTACAGGGGGTGCTGGAGGGGTGGAGAGGGGATGTCCCCAAACAACTCCTAGGTTTCCAACTTGAGCACAGGATACATGATGGTGCCATTAATTAAGAAAGGAAATATGGGTAGAGGATATATTTAAGGAGGGAATATCAGCAGTGTGGATTTAGACACATTAGGTTTCAGATGCTCATAAGGTGTTCAAGAGAGAAATGGTAAAAAAAAAAAGTATCTGGATATAGAAGTCTGGATGACTTCTGGAAGAGAAGTCTGGATGACCTCTGGAAGAGAGGTCAAAACTGGGGAGAAACACTGGACAGTTGTCCACTATTACAAATAGTACTTATTTATTTGGGTTTTTATGTACTTTTTCCTTATGGCAATATTCAAACAGCTGACAGAATAATGAATCTACATAAATCATCATAGTACAAATAATATTTTGCCATGAGAATGGTAGACTTCCTGAAGAGAAAGATCCCAACTCCTACTGATTATTTCAGCCTGAGCTTTCCTATCTGCAAAAAGGGAATATTGGAACCTACCTCAATCTGAGGTACCACGAGATTAACCATGTCAATGGCGAGCCAGTGTTGGTCACTAGTATTTTGTTATTGTTGGGTGGACAATATTGATCCAATATTGGAGAAAGGAAAGATATCAAAGTTAGGGGGTAGAAACAAAACAAAAGTTTCTCAACTTAGGAGATAGCATTCAAATCAGTGAACTCTTAAGGAGAGATGAGCAAAACAGATGCAACTGGCAGAAATGTGGCAAGTTTTGTAATTCTTGTAAAGATGAGACAAGCCAAGGGCTAAGCAGGAGGCCAACCAAGCTGAGTTAAAATTTCAATAAAGCCTGAATTGTACATACAAGACTCCCTGGCATGGAGCGCCCACTTTGTAGTGATAGTATCATATCGAGGGGGAAAATCATATGAAAATGAAGTAAGTAGTAAATAGAGTCAGAGCATTACATGATCTGGTTAGTCTGAACTCAGAAGAAAGTCTGGTGAGTACAGGAAGGTTTTGGCTGTAGAATGACTTCATGAATAGAAAAAAAAATGGATTGTTTATAAAAGAGAGACTGTGAGCTTCTCAAACTTTAATGTGCACACAAATCACATGGGATGATGTGAACATATTCATTCTGATTCAGTGAGTCAAGGAGGTGACATGAGATTCTGCATTGCCCACAAGCTCCCAAGTGATGTCAATGCCACTGGTCTGAGCAGCAGAAGTTTCTGGGATCGTGCAGAGCTGCTGCTTCCCCTGCTGACTGTAACATCTGTGTAACTGATAAGGCACGTATTACGTGTGCCTGCCAGCATGGCTGCCAGAGAGGCGGCTGGGACTGGGAAATGGCAGAGACCCATTCCAGAAGGTGACCAGGATAAAGGGGCTGGCCTCGTGGCAGCCAGAGGCTTAGATTACCCCCCTCCCCCTGTGCCTTTTATGGTCCAGGACGACTGGGAGTAGGATTAATACTATCACCCAAGTCCCAGCACTGAGGAACTCCAACATTCAGGAGACATACAATTATGAGAGAGATGATAGATGTGGAGAACAGAGAATGAAGCCCAATATACAACGACTTGGTGTTCCCAGCTGAGAACAGAACAAATAAAAGACATGCAGTAATGAAAGATATTTTAGAAAAATATTTTCCTAAGCTTAAGAAAGTCTTCATCTGCACACCGAAAGAGCTCATCACGTTTCAGGGAAAATTAACTACCTACACACAGACATATTTGACAACGATTTTAACGACATGGAAAAAAATCCGGCAATCATTATGACAGAAGAAAACATTTATTAACGGCTTACCTTGTGTTTGGCATGCTACTTGGTTCTTAACATGAATTCTCTCATTTAAACCTCATACCATCCCAATAAAGTGGTGGTACTGGCTCCGTTTGCTCTCCAGCTGCCTCTGCTGCTTCATCCTGTGTGGTAGCCTGAGCCTCTCCTCTGCAGACAGGCTTCCTCCTCTGCTCTCACATCATCCCAGCTCAGTTACCCCAGAAGAAAGTGAGAAAGAGCCTCTCTTCTGGTCTTGGCATACAAACACCTGGTTGTCTCTGTGTTCTGTGCTCAGCCTTGGATCCATCACAGTGGCCAAGAGTAAGGAGTAAGATCAATAATTAGCCAGGGGCTGAGGATACTATGATTGCAAGTCCCACCAGAATTATATGGTTGGAGGGGAAAATAATAAAAAGCCAAATAAAAGGGAGGAAGGATGATTTGCCGAAGAAATGCAAAGGGTTCACTCCAGGACAGTTCTATTAATTGCCCCACTTTACAGATGACGGCATTAAGGACTAGAGAGGTCAAGTAACATGCTCAAGGTCACACATCTAGTAAGGGGACAGCCAGGATTCAATCCAAGGTCCTCAAACTCCAACGCACTTAACCACGATGCTATAAGGAAACACTGTCAGTTGGGTTTCAGAGAATCTCTGCAACATTAGCATTCAGAAGAAAATGGAACAACAGCTGGAGGAGAAAAATATAAACAAAGATATGTACATGTTGCCAAATTGTCTTTTACAATAATAGCTAACAAATATTTAACACACAGTGTGTGACAGGCTCTGTTCTAAGGGTTTTATATATATTGAGTCATTTATTGCTCCAACAACCCCAAAAGACAGGAGCTCCTATTATCCTCATTTTTGCAGATGAGAAAACTGAGGCCCAGGGCAGTTAAGTAACTTACCTAAGAGCCAGAATGGAACCCCTACAGGGAATCGCACTTCAATACAGCAGTGGTTCAAAACCATATCATTAACCCCCACTTCTAAAAAAAAATTTAGTAAACATATGCTGCAGAATAACAAGAGGTTAAAAAACAAAGAGCTCAAAAATGGGAAAATTATGTGTGAACGCTAGTCATTTTCTAAAAAATAGAAACTGATGTTTTTCTGTCAACCTTTTTTCCTTTTTCTGTTTCAAAGCCTGTGGAAGAACATCTTAGGACCCCTGGGTAGTTTTCCCTACCCATTCCGTGGCCTGAGCAGTGTCTGGCTGCAGGCGGTACATACCAGTCCTCAGGCAGGAGCCCCCGGACGGGCTCAGAGGGCCCTGCCCGCCTTCTGACCTGGGTTGAGTAGCCCATGGGTTGAGTAGCAGTGAATTCAGGAGCCGGGGCATTCACCCTGAACTTCCTCTTTGGTCACAGCCTGGGCAGCAGCGGCTGGCTCTTCCCTTTCAGTCTCTCTAGGAACCTTGTAGAAGTAGAGGTCAGGCATGACCTTCCGCGTGCTCATGGGAAGTGGCGCCATGCCATGTCTGTGCTGAACTTCGCAGGCAACGTCCACGTGGCACAGGGGATGCTGTGTTACATAGAGCAGTAGCCGGCAGGTGAAGAGAGGAGGCCTCTGGGAGAGGCAGGTGGTCAGCCATGTAGCCAATCACCACCACAGGATGCGAACCCCGGAAGACTGCCTGGATCTGGTTAGTGAAGGTTCCAGAAGTCAGGCGCCCAGCCATGGGAGTAGCTCCCATGGCAGCAGCAAACTTCAGCCCAGCCCGTTGGCCCCTTTTCCTGAGGATGTGACACTGACATCAGCCAGGTTTTCAATGGCAATAATGGCCCGAGCTGCCAGCAGAAGCTTCTCCCAGGTCCTCCTCAGATTAGGACGTAGAGGTCATCACTTGTCCTTTTGTAGGTGTGCTTTTCCACTTGGAAGTTAAGGTTGCTGCCACCCAAGTGGGTTCTTATTGCAAGAAATTTGAGAACATCTTTCTCCGTCATCTGCAGGACCTCAAGAGCTCTGAGCATTGTGAAAGTTTCCCTTTGAGTTACGATGGGAACCCAGGACAACACGGTACAGATCCATCTCTGGGTAGCACCCAAAGCTCTACGTTTCTAAGTCTAAATAATTAATTGGTATCTATAACTAAGATTATCAATGCAAAGAAGTCAGAGGAAAGTAAAAGTGAGCTCAACTTGACTGAATCAGGAAGAACTAAAAGGTTAGCATTTCTTTTTTCACTTAATTTTTTATCTTTTTTAAAAAGATATGTAGATCACACAAAATGTTACATTAAAAAATATAGGGAGAACCAGCAAGATGGCGGCAGGGTAAGGAGCTCCTAGAGTCAGCTCCTGCTACAGGGCAGTTAGTAAACACCCAGAGCTCTCTGGAGCTAGCTGAAGCACCTGTTTGGGGCTCCAGGAGGGCAGAAGAGCATCCTGCAATGTCCTTGGGGAAGTGGAAGGAGGAGTCTGCCTATCTGCAAAGAAGACTCGTAAGTAGAGTACTCCACTACTCCACTACATACGACCCCGGAGGACAGTGCCCATCCTCCGCTGGAGGCACAAATCACCTCGGGAGCTGTTCCATGGCTGGAACTGAAAGCTCCACTTCCCCAAAACAGGGAAGGAAGAGACGGTTGGGTACCAACTTCAGCTACTGATGAGTAAATTCAGTGGCTACATTATAATCCTGAGAACAGCTAAAGGTTCAGCCTATCCAGGTCAGAAAGAGGCCAGGAGCTGCCATCTTAACTCTTCACCTGGCACGAGGGGAAGCGGGCAGACTGAGGATCCAAGTGCTGGTGGGGCCTTGCTTCTTTCCATCTAGGTCAGATTGCAGCTATAGCCTAGGCCCCAGTGCCACCTCCAGCAGGGAGGAAGCTGGGGGGACTGTGCCACCCACTCAGTGAAATTGCCGGCCAAGCCATGGAGGCCTGTGATTGTCCTACTTTGGCAGTGCAAGCTGCCCCAGGAACTCTTCTGTGACTTAAATTGGGAGCTCCATTTCCCAAAAACTAGGTAGGAGGAGATGGTTGGCTGCCAATTTCGGCTACTGATTGGTAAACTAGGTTGGCTAAGATATAACCCTGGGAACAGTTGGGGTGTGAATCTGCCCAAGTCGGAAAGAGGCTGCTGGCTGCCATATTGATTCTGCCCCCAGCCTGAGGGGAGGTTGGGCTGACTGAAAATCACAGTGATGGGAGGAACCAGTTTCTTTCACCCATGTCGGCCCACAGCCCCTGCCTAGGCTTCAGCCCCACCTCTGGCAGGCAGGAGGTTGGCAGGCCCTGCACTAGCCTAGCCAGGTAACTGCAGGTACCTTTGGCTGGCACAGACTGAAAATTGGAAGTCTACTGGGGCAACTGCGGTCATCTTGGACCCTCACTGCATAGATTGCTGCCCACACCTGCAGCTCCATTCCTGCCCCAGGCAGGGAAGAAAGGGGCATGAAGCATCATCAGTCTCTCTGGGCAACTACAGTCTAGGCCTGCAGGACTTGTGACTCTGTCCCTACCCCTGGCAAAGGAGAAAGTTGGAAGAAGCTTCATCGGTCACTGGGGCAATGAGGGCAGCTTGAGCCTCCACAGCTTACAGCACCAACTACACGCTTGGCTCCTACTGCACAATCAGCAAGGGAGAAAGGGCAGGAAGCCCTAAACTAAAGAGAAGAACTACACCCAGAATAAATAGTCTAGTAATCCAGATGCCAAGACACCAACAAAAAATTGCAGTCCACACCAAGAAACAGGAAGCTATGGCCCAGTTAGAGAAACAAGATAAGCTTCCCGATGACATAGAGTTGAGACAACTAATCATAGATGTTCAAACAAATCTCCTTTATAAATTCAATAAGATGGCCAAAGAGATAAAGGATATTAAGAAGATACTGGATTAGCACAAAGAAGAATTTTAAAGCATACACAGAAAAATAGCAGACTTATGGAATAAGAGGCGCAATAAATGAAATTTTAAAAATGTTGGAGGGAAGCAGATGTGGCTCACCTGATAGAGTATCTGCCTACCATATGGGAGGTCCAGGGTTCAAACCCAGGACCTCCTAGCCTGTGTGGTGAGCTGGCTCACACACAGTGCTGTTGCGCTAAGGAGTGCCATGCCATGCAGGGGTGTCCCCCATGTAGGGGAGCCCCCCACACAAGGAGTGCGCTCCATAAGGAGATCCGCCCAGGGTGAAAAGTGCAGCCAGTCCAAGAGTGGCACCACACACACAGACAGCTGATGCAACAAAAAAGAGATGCAGATTCTTGGTGCCGCCGAGAATGCAGGTGGACACAGAAAAACACACAGCGAATGGACACAAAAGAGAAAACAAAGGAGGGGGGGAAGGGGAGAGATATAATTAAAATAAATCTTAAAAAAAAACCTTTGGAGGCATATAATAACAGAATTAAGGAGGCAGAAGAAAGGATTGGTGAACTTGAAGAAATGGCCTTTGAAAGTGAACATACAAAAGAACAGATGAAGGAAAGAACGGAAAAAATTGAACAAGGTCTCAGGGGACTAAATGCCAGCAAAAGGCATGCAAGAATATGCATCATGGGTATCACAGAGGGAATATTTGAAGAAATAATAGTAGAAAATTTCCCAACCTTATTGAAGGACATAGATATCCATGTCCAAGAAGCACAATGTACTCCCATATGAAAAAATCTGAATAGACCAACTCTGAGACACATACTCATCAGAATGTCAAATGCCAAAGCAAAGAGAGAATTCTGAGAGCAGCAAGAGAAAAGCAATACATAACATATAAGGGATACCCAATAAGATTAAGTGCTGATTTCTCACCAGAAGCCATGGAGGCAAGAAGACGGTGGTCTGATATATTTCAGATACTACAAGAGAAAAACTTCCAGCCAAGAATCTTACATCCAGCAAGATTGTCTTTCAAAAATAAGGGCGAAATTAGAATATTCACAGATAAACTGAAACTGAGAGAATTTCTAAGCAAGAGACCAGATTTTCAGGAAATACTAAAGGATGTGCTAGAGCCTGAAAAGAAAAGACAGGAGAGAGAAGCCTGGAACAGAGTCTAGAAATGATGATTATATCAATAAAAGTAACTAAAACTGTCAAAAGAGTGGTGAAAATAACTCAGCTAACATGGAATTGAAGAATGTCAACCACAATACCATGGAGCCAAGAGTGCCTACAACTGAAAGCAGAAGGCCTGCACCCAGTATCCATGTGGAATCTAAGCCCCCTCTTGACATAGATGTGGAATGGTCACAATCAATCCAAGGTCCACAGGATGGAGGAATACAGTAAGGATTAGAGTGGACTTACTGATATTCTATTCATGAACTACTGTGGTTAGTAATCGAGAAAATGTGGCATTGGTGTGGAAAAAGTGGCCATGGTGGCTGCTGGGGGCGGGGAATGGGAGGAAGAGATGAGATGTGGAGGCATTTTCGGGACTTGGAGTTGTCCTGGGTGGTGCTGCAGGAACAATTACCAGACATTGTAGATCCTCCATGGCCCACTGGATGGAACATGGGAGAGTATGGGCTATGATGTGGACCATTGACCATGAGGTGCAGTGATGCCCAGAGATGTACTCACCAAATGCAATGGATGTGTCATGATGATGGGGGAGAGTGCTGCTGTGGGGGGAGTGGTGGGGTGGGGGCGGTGGGGGTGAATGGGGACCTCATATTTTTTGAATGTAATATTTTTAAAAAATGAATTTTAAAAAAAGAGTGGTGAAAATAAAATATGACAGATAAAACTCAAATAAGAATGAACTTAATCAACGATGTAAAGAACTTGTATTCAGGAAACTACAACTTAATGTTAAAACAAATTAAAAAAGCCCTAAATAGCTGGAAGAACATTCCATGCTCATGGATTGGAATACTAAATATCATTACGATGTCAATTCTACTCAAATTGATATACAGATTCAATGCAATCCCACTAAAAATTCCACCAACATTTTTTAAAATTGAAAATATGATTATCAAATTTATTTGGAGGGGTAAGGGGTCCTAACTAGTCAGAAACATCTTAAAAAGGAAAAGCGAACCCTCATTTCCAGACTTTAAATATGTTACCTACTCACAGTGGTAAAAATAGCATGGTACTGGTATAAAGACAGACCCATAAACCAATGAAACCAAATTGATGGTTCAGAAACAGACCCTCATATGTATGGTTAAGTGATTTTTGACTAGCCTGTCAAACCCACACAGACAGAACAGTCCATTCAACAAATGGTGCTGGAAGAACTGGATATCCATAGCCAAAGAAGGAAAGAGGACCCCTATCTCACACCTTATCCAAAAATTAAATCAAAATGGATCAAAAACCTAAAAATAAAAGCAAGACCCATAAAGCTCCTAGAAGAAATTGTAGGAAAATATCTTCAACACCTGGTGGTAGGTGATGGATTCTTAAAGGAGATAAGAGGGCTGAGATGTTCTGCTGATGTTTAATGTATGTAGAAGTTTTAATTAGCTTTACTGTAAAAGTGTGGAAATGTATAGAGTTGATGGTAACACCTAGTGAGTAACAGGTAGTTTATAAATGGGGATGTGAATGAAAATGGTAGTCTAGGTATGTAAATGCCAATTGACAGAATGCCAGAGAATAATCTAGGAACTGCGTAGCACAGTAAACCAAGAGGTGGATGAAAATTGTGGCTGATTGTACAGATGCAAGAGTGTCCTTTGTGAGCTAGAGCAAATGTACATCATTACTGCAGGGTGTTGGGAATATGGAGAAGCATGGGAAAAATATAGCTAGAGTGATGTATGGACTGTGGTTATAGTAATAATGCAATATTCTTGCATCTATGCAAAAGATGTACTGTGTTGATAATGAGGCAGTATGGAAAATGTGAGCTAAATGTACACTGTGGACATGGTAACAATCTGATGATATTATCTTAATCTGTAGCAAATGTTCCACCACAGTGTGGTGTGTTGATGGAAGGGTGTTGTTTGGGAACTGTGCACATGCGAGTGATTGTTTTATAAGTTTACAACTTCTGTCATAAAAAATATATTTAAAAAATAGGGTGGGTTGGGGGAAAACACACCAATTTTAAGATAAGGACTATGATTAGTAGTTAGATTTTAACAATATTCTTTCATAATTTGTATCAAATGTCTCACGACAATGCAAGGTGTTGGTGGAGGGTTGATGTATGGGACCCCTGTATGATGTTATGCATGTTTGCTTTGTAAGTTCACAACTTTTACTATACTCCTAATTGTTTATGTATGTTCATATATAAATGATATAAAGATAATAATAGTAGAGTGGGTTGGGGGAAATACTTTAGTTAGTAGTAATACCTTGAGAATTCTCTTTAATCATTAGTTAAAAATGCTTAACAACAATGTAAGGTATTGGTGGTAGGGTGAGGTAGGAGAGCCCTGTATGATGTTATATATGTTTGTTTTGTAAGTTCACAACTATTATTATACACTTATTGTTTATGTATGTGTGATATACTTCAATAAATTAATTTAAAAATATGAGGTTCCCATATACCCCACCCCTCCCACATCAACAACCTTTTTCATCAGTGTGGCACGTTCATTGCATTTGTTGAATACATTTTGGAACACTGCTACACAGCATGGATTATAGTTTCCCTCTCTCAACTTAGAGGTGGAGTGGGCATCACCATCCCAGGGTCCTCAGGATGGAGGAATAAAATATGGATTAGAGTGTACTTCCTGGTATTCTATTATAGAATTACTGTGACTCTAGCAATGGAAGAAAGTATATCATTGATATGAAAACAATAGCCATGGGAGTTGCGGAGGGCAGGGAGAGGGAAGAAGAGGTGTGACATGGGGGCATTTTCGGGACTTGGAGTTGTCTTGAATGATATTGCAGGGAGAGATGCAGGACATCATATATCCTGCCATAATCCACTGAATGGACTAGGAGGTTAGCATTTCTTTTTAAAATTCTGACAATTTAAGAAGTGTTACTGTTATGCTTCAATATCTAGTAGTTTTCCTAATACAGTTGGTGCCATAGAATCCTAAAGAAAGATAATAACTTTTTAAAAAGGTAAACATTAAGTGGGTTTTTTGGTAATATTATGAATTCATAGATTCAATTTTATTTGATATGTTTCAATCCATTGCAATTATCTTTATTTTTGCTCAAATTACCCCAGCTGTGCTTAGTGGGAACTTTTAAAAGTGTGCTCCTGGGTTATTTTGTCATGGCTTAGTAGTCTTTGATAGCTCTTTGCTATCAGAACATCTTGCATGTGTCCTTTCTCACACCCACAGAATCCATCCTTAAAGGCCACACTTATTAGTGCTAAAAAGAGATTATATGCTTTCCAAAGCAATGAAAATAAAAGCAAAGAAAATACTCATAAGAAGAAAAAAATCATGAAACAAAGAAATGGTAAAGACACCTTAAAAATAGCATAAAGAAGATGGAGTTCACTGCCATGTCGGTTGGCCCTTCTTTGGAGCTGGTGTTTCTGCGTGATGGAACTGGACTCAGATGTGATCTCTTTTCACAAGCCTTTCATGCTCCTTTACTGGAATTGTATTTGGTGCTGGGGTTTAAGATATATCTAGGGGATTTGAATCTCTGGACTGACAATATGATAGCCAGGCCCTGAGCCTCAACAGACTTCAGCTCCTACACTCTGATTTATTGGACTTACCCCACTCAGCTAACATGGAGTTGAAGAATGTCAACCACCACACCATGGAGCCTAGAGTGCCTACAACTGAAAGCAGGAGGATTGCATCCAGTATCCATGTGGAATCTAAGCCCCCTCTTGACATAGATGTGGAATGGACACAACCAAGCCAAGGTCCACAGGAAGGAGGAATACAGTAAGGATCAGAGTGGACTTAATGATATTCTATTCATGAACTATTGTGGTTAATAATCGAGAAAATGTGGCATCGGTGTGGAAAAAGTGGCCATGGTGGCTGCTGGGGGCGGGGAATGGGAGGAAGAGAGATGTGGAGGCATTTTCGGGACTTGGAGTTGTCCTGAGTGGTGCTGCAGAGACAATTGCTGGACATTCTGTGTCCTCCCATGGCCCACTGGATGGAACGTGGGAGAGTGTGGGCTATGGTGTGGACCACAGGCCATGGGGTGCAGCGATGCCCGGAGATGTACTCACCAGATGCAATGGATGTGTCATGATGACAGGGGAGAGTGTTACTGTGGGGGGAGTGGTGGGGTGGGGGCGGTGAGGGTGAATGGGGACCTCATATTTTTTGAATGTAATATTTTTTTAAAAATAAAAAAATAAAAAAATGAATAAATTGAGTAGAATTTGAAAAAAAATAAAGTTTGGTATATGGAAATAAAAAATTTCCTTGCTAAAAAAAAAACAAAAAAAATAGCATAAAGAAGGATGCCATATAATAAAATAAATTTAACAGCTATAATGATAAATATAAATGGAATCTACCCCCATATTTAAATATAAAAATTCACAGATTAGATCTTTTAAAATTTATTTAAAAGTTTCACACAATGGCACAAAAAGATCAGTGTAAAAGAATGGGGAAATATACAAAACAGACATGAATTAAGGGAAACCAAAAATCAAAATCCTTATCATTAGTAGAATTTGAAACAAATTAACAAAAAAAGAGAGTGAAAGGGCATTGAAATTTACAAAGGCAAAACATGAAACGTTAAGAATCACTTTAATATGACTAAGTCTTATTTAATAGCTTCTGGAAAGAAACAAAGAAACATATATTCCAGACAATATACTTTTTTTCTCAGTGCCCATGGAACATTTTAAAAATTGTAATAAATGGTCGATTTATAAGTGTCATCATTTTGGGTCTTGTGAGTCTTTTTAGCAATTGAGCCCTGTTTAATTGAAAATATAAACAATTGAAAACTAAAAAGAAAACAGTTAAATAAAAACACATTTCTCAATTAAATATACTGGATACATATAATTTTTAAAAAATCATATATAAGTTACACAATATATAAGGTTTATAGTAATGCAATCATACAGTATTTGTCCTTTTTTTTTTTTTTTTTAGTATTTGTCCTTTTGCGACTGGCTTGGTTCAACTCAACATAATGTCCTCCAGGTTCTACATGAGTTTTAACCAAACAGCTCCAACTTACTCCAGGCCTGCTATGATGAACCCTCACAGCACAATAGCAAAACACTAAAAAGATACCTCAATTTCTAGAAAGCTGAAACCATACAAACCTCAAAACTGAACAAATATGGCCAATAAAAAGTAATAAAAATCCAAATTAAAATGTACTTTTTAAAAGATAAGTCTAGTGAAAATTAGTAAGAATGTTAATATCCAATGTCAGTATGGATCCAGGGGAAAGAGGCCTCTTCATTCACTGCTTCTGGAAACATAAATTTGTAGAACTTTCCTCAGGTACATCTTGGTAATCTTTATCAAAATCCTTTAAGGCACTCATTCCTTCTGCCCAGTAATTATATATTTAGCATTTCATCCTGAGGAAATAATTGAATGATATGGGTAGACAAGGATATTTCTTTCACCACAGTGGATAATAGCAAAGCATTGTAAATACACAAAATGTCCAGCGATATTGGGACTACTTCAGTTAGTTATATCCACAAGCTATTATTTTCTCTCTCTCTCTTTTTTTAAGGAGGTAGCAGAGACTGAACCCAGGACCTCGTATGTGGGAGGTAGGCACTCAGCCACTGAGCTACATCCACTCCCCTTCAAGCTATTATTGAAAATGATTTTGAAAAGTCTATTTGTGGCAGACTCCGTTAGTTGCATGTCTAATATTTGTTCCTCTTTTCTTCTATGCCAACAGAACCCAGATATTGTTTAGGAAAGCAATGTACACTATTCCAGGTACAAAATCATGACAATCCCATTCCTACTTTCCCAGCTTCCCTTGCAGCTAGTGGTGGCCATGTATTCCAGTTCTGGCCAATGAGATGTAAATGGAAGACTCCTGGGGGATACTGAGAAAGTGTTTTGCTTTCCTGATAAAAGGAACAGATGCTGTAAATGCCAGCAATCATCTTCTGCAGACCTCCTGTTAAGTGAAAAAAACTAACTCCTATTTGTTAAGCAAGGTTTGTTTGGGTTTCTGTTATCAAGATCCAAAGTGTCCCTAACTGGAGATTCTGTGATGCGCTGCCCAGATCCCCCTTCAGGACTTCCAGGTACAGGCAGTGCTACAGGCTGACAACCTTCATGTGTCAGCTGTCTCTGGAACTACACTCAGTTAAAGTCAGCTGTCTCGTCCATTGCCCTGCCCCCTTCTCCAGGACAGCTCACATCAAACAACACACGAATGTAAAGGTCCAGCCTTCTTTCTTCAATTCAGGGCAACTCTGTAGGACCCTCTCAGCTGTAGATCTGGAGCCCTTGTTGCTACTGCACCATTGCTTAACTTCCCCTTCTGCCTAATCCTATTTCATTCCATTCCTCTCATAGGTGTTGATTCCAAGGTCCCTCCCTAATAAATTTTCTACACACAAATCTGTGTTTTAGGCTTTGTTTCCTGGGGAACCACATACACAATACTCCTAGCACATTTAGTCACATGAAAAAATGTTCAAAATATATTGCTAAATGACAAAACAATAAGGTATAAAATAGTATACATGGTGTGTTCTTATACAGATTACATATCTACATAGAAAACACTTTTGCTAAGGAATATACTAATACCTTAACAGCAGAACTTGTGATTCAGGCAATATGTTAGATTAGACATTCAGAAAATCTTCTAGTTCAGCGCACATTAATTGCTAAAATAGTTAAAATATTTTTAATACATAAGGTAGTGGCAGGAAAGTAAGAAAATTCCTGGAAGGACAGAAATGATAGGAAAGTATGGTAAGAATTGCCATAAAGTTAAAAATTCATAATTTAAAAAAATCACTAAGCCCATGAGGAGACAAGTGTTCATTAGAGAGAGTCAGCAGAAACATTAAACTAGAAACCAGAGATGAGACCTGCCCTGATGAAGATGGCCGAGTGAGACACTTCAGGGCTCCGTCCCCCTGCAAACAGCAAGAACTGGCAGAAGCATCTTTCTAAAACCTCCAGAAAAAAGTTAAAGGATTGCAGTAACAGGGCAAACATCAAATCAAGAAACAGGCCACCTAAAAGCAGTAGAAACTCGTGGTACTCTGGCTGGACTCCTCACCCCCATCCTCTCACTGGCTTGTGTGAAGCTGGCCTATGCTCCCAGTGCAGATCCCTGTGGTTAGCTCTGGAAAGAGCAGGGTAACTCTTGTTCACATACCGGGAGTCTGTCTGGTGGTGGCCTGAGGGACTCAATGTCCCAGAACTTGCCCTGCATGTAGAAAGTGGCTCATCAAGCTCTCCCACAGTTTTGCTGCCTGGGACAAGGGATCATGGGCTTTAGGACATACAGTGCAGTACTCTGGACCTTGAGGAAACTTTCCTAGGAATGGGGAACATTCGTATCCATGTAAACAGGAGATTTCCTAGGGCCATACATGCATACCCAAAACAAGATAAGTGTGCAGAAAGGATCAGGGAGGCCCCTACACTTTGGCCTGGAGCTAGTCTCCAAACTCATGGTATGGATAAGCCCTGAGGGAGACCACTCACACAGGTCAATCTGCAAATACTAGGAAAGGTCTTTCTTCTCCTTCTTCTTCTCCTTCTTTTCTTTCTTCTCCCTCTTCTCCTTCTCCTTCTCCTTCTTCTTCTCCTTCTCCTTCTTCTTCTTCTTCTTAATTCCTGGCATTCAAGGAAAGCTCTGTCATGATATTAGCTGGATACAAGCTTAAGGAACAGACACCCCAGAGTATAAACTCCAGCTATAGCATACTTAAATATCAAAATATTAAATATCCAGGTTTCAACAAAATTTACAAAACATAAAAAAAAAAACAGGAAGTGATGGGCCAGGCAAAGGAGAAGATTAAAGCATTAGAAACCATCAGAGAGGAGGACCAGACCTGGAACATTCCAGACAAAGACTTTAAGGTCCTTAATATCTCAAAGAGGTAAAGGAAAATATGGACGAAGAATTAAGGAAATCAGGAAAATGAAAGGTGAACACAAAGAGAATATCAATAGAGAGATGGAAATTATAAAAAAAAACAAAACAGAGCTGAAGACCATAGTAACAGATATAAAAAATTCCCGAGGGGTTCAACAGTGGATTGGAGCTGGTAGAAGAAAGAATTAGTGAACTTGAAAGTATGACAATTGAAATCATTCAGTCTAAGGAGCAGAAAGAGAAAAGAATGAAGAACAGTGAACAGAGCCTGAGTAACGTGGAGCACCATAAAGCATACTGATATACTAGTTGTGGGAGTCCCAGAAGGAGAAGGAGAGAAAGGGGCAGAGAGACTATTCAAAGACACAATGGCTGAAAACTTCCCAAATTTAACAAAAGACATGAATATATGCATCTAAGATACTCTAATAAACTCCAAATAGGATAAAGTCAAATAGGCCCATACTACACCATGTTCTAACAAAACTGTCAAATGCCAAAGATAAAAAGAGAATTCTGAAAGCTGCAAAAGAGGAGCAGCATGTCACAAGGGAGCCTCAAGAAAATTAAGTGCCAATTTTCATAAGAAAATGAAGGCAAGAAGGCAGTGGAATGACTTACTGAAAACAAAAAATTGCCAACCAAGAATTCTGTATCTAGCAAAACTGTCTTTCAAAAATGAGAGTGGGATTAAGATATTGCTAGATAAACAAAAGCTGATGAGTTCATCACCACTAAACCAACCTAACAAGGAATGGTAAAGGGAAGTTTTGCAGGTTGAAAGGAAAGAGTAACTGAACAATTGACTGAAGCTACATAAAGAAATAAAGATCCATAAAGAAACAAGATAATAACAAGGGTAAATAAAATTACAGGACTATTGTAATTTCCCCTTCACTCTCTATAGGATCTAAAAGGCAAATGCATAAAATGTAATGATAAATCATTGGTTTTGGATTCATACTGTATAAATATATAACTTGTGACAAGAACTTAGTTTATGTATGTTATTGAAGTTGTTAAGTTGGTATCAAAGCAAATGAGATTGTTCTAGATTTAGATTTAGGATGTTAAATTTAAGTCCCATGATAACCACAAAGAAAATAGCAGAAAATATGCAAACTCATAGAGACAGAAAATAAAGTACAGGTTACCAGGGGTGGGGGGCAGGAGCAATAGAGAGTTAATGCAAAATGAGTGTAGAGTTTCTGTTTGGGGTAAAGGGAAAGCATTAGTATCGGATGGTGGTAAGGATGCTGCAACATTGTGAATGCAATTAATCTCACCCAATTGTATGTTGGGAGGGTTTAGGATGGGAAGTTTTATGTTGTACATATGTTTCCACAGTTTTAAAAAAAAGGAAGAAAAATAAACTGCAGAGTTATTGACAATTAAAATTCAGTACATGCTACTGGATGAACTCTAAGGAAGAAGGAGGAGAAACTCAAAAGGACATTGGGTCATAAGAAAAAAATGGAATATAGAATGTAAGCTTTATATCAATGTTAAATTTCTTGTGCTTGATAACTGCACCTAAGGTGACTACATAAGTGAATATCCTTGTTTATAGGAAATGTACAAGGAAGTATTATGTGTTCATGGATTATGATGTGTGCAAACTGCTCTCAAAAGTTCAGAGAACAACTACCTAGCTACCTAGCTAGATTGATAGATAGATCAATAGATCGATCGATCGATCGATCAATAGATAGATAGATAGATAAGTTGATAGATGGAATGATACAGCAAAGGTGGTGGAATGATACAGCAAAGGTGGCAAAATGTTAAAATTGGTGGGTCTGGGTATCTGGGGGGGATGAGGTTATGTTGGAGTTCTCTGTATTGGGCTTTGTATTATTTTTGCAAATGTTCTGTAAGTTTGAAATTACTCCAAAATAAAAAGGGGAAAAAAGACTATAGATAGTGGAATTTTCAGACAGAGATTTTAAATTAAGGATGTTTATGATTTATAAGAAAACAAAAGATAGGGTTGATAGAATCAGAGCACAAAGACTCTCAAAACTGACCAGGGCAGATTTGAAAGAGAATCAAAAGGAATTTTTTTAAACAAATCAATTTTATTGATATATATTAGTAAAGCATACAATCCATCCAAAGTGTACAATCAGTGGTATTTGGCGTAATCACATAGTTGTGTATTCATCACTTCAATCATCATTAGAGCATTTTCATTATTTCAATAATAATGATAAACAAAGAACAGACAAACCAAAAACTCATCACCTCTCAATCTCTCTATGCTTCCCCTGCTGTACATAGTATGTAGCTGCTATTTCTGGCTATTCTTGTGTATTTATTTATTTATTCTAAAGCAGTTTTATTAAAATATATTCACATACCATACAATTTATCTAAAGTGTATAATCAATGACTCTTAGTATAACCACGACCTTGTGCATTCATCACCAAAATAGTTTTAGAACAATTTCATTACTTCAAAAAGAAAAGCTCCACACCACTTAGCAGTCACCTCTTAATCCCTCTATCCTTCCCCAGCCTTACATAACCACTAACCTAATTTCATCTTTATAAATTAATTTATATTTACATATTAAATAAATGGAGTCATGCAATATGTAGTACTTAGTACCCTATTTCTTTCATTTAGCATAATTTTTTGTCTGATATTAACATCTTGTAACATTAACATTCATTTGTTCAGTTTCAAAGAAAAACGGTCTTATATATGCAATATCACCCATATTGTATTTCACATGAGATTTTACTACGCTGTACAGTGCCATTTTACATTTTTGTTTTCCTTTTAGTAATTTATATGACCTTAGACTTTCCCTTTCAACCACTGTCATAGCCATATAATACCCTGTTAGTTACCAATTTTATGTTGTGCTTTCCCTTTTTTTATTCATTTCCAAAGATTAACACAAATCCTTTATACCAATTCTGCACTAGTTAACCCTCAGCTTTCCATTCTTTGAACTCATTCTATTTTCTGGTGACCCTTATTCAAGTTATTAACTCCACAATATTATGCAATATATTTTAGTTCATAATAGCACAATAATACAGTATTTGTCCTTTGGCATCTGGCTTGATTCACTCAACATTATGTCCTCCAGGCTCATCCATGTTGTCATGTGTTTTACAACTTCATTTCCTCTTACAGCTGCATAATATTCCATTGTGTATATATACCACAGTTTGTTTATCCATTCATTGGTTGATGGACACCTGGGTTGCTTCCATCTTTTGGCAATTGTGAATGACACCGCTGTGAACATTGGTATGCAGATGTCTGTTTGTGTCACTGCTCTCAATTCTGCTGGGTATATACTCAGTAGTGGTATTGCTGGGTCATGTGGCAAATCTATATTCAACTTCTTTAGGGACTGCGAAATAGTCCTTCATAGTGGCTGTACCATCCTACATTCCCACCAACAGTGAATAAGCATTCCTATCTCTTCACATCCTCTCCAATACTTGTAGTTGACTTTTTAAAAGTGGCCATTCTAATAGGTGTGAAATGATATCTCATTGTATTTTTTATTTGCATTTTCCTAATTGCTAATGATGTTGAACATTTTTCATGTGTTTTTTCACTATTTGTATTTCTTTTTTTTAAAGATTTATTTTTATTTGTTTTTTGCCCCCCTCCTTGTTGTTTTTGCAGTTGCTGTCTGCCCTCTGTATCCATTCGCTTGTATGCTCTCTGTGTCCGCTCATCTCTTTAGAGGGCACTGGGAACCAAACCTGGACCCTCCCATGTGGGAGAAGGCACTCAATTGCTTGAGTTACCTCAGCTCCCTGCTTTGTTGTGTCCCTCATTGTCTTTTCTCATATCTCCTTGTTGTGTCATCTTGTTGCATCAGCTGGTCACGCCTGCCCATCGCACCAGCTTGCGGTTTTGCTCATCTTCTCCAGAAGGCAATGGGAACTGACTCCGAGACCTCCCATGTTCTAGGTGGGAGCTCAATTGCTTGAGTCACATCTGCTTCCTGCCATTTGTATTTCTTCTTTGGACAAATATCTATTCAAGTCTTTTGCCCACTGCCCCACCTAAATAGCTCCCTCATCTGATTGCTTGTTGTTTTTGCTCGTTGTTTGCACTCATTGTCTGCTCATTATTTGCACTCATTGCCTGCTCATTGTTTCTGCTCGTTGTCTGTTAGTCTTTCTTTAGGAGGCAATGGGAACTGAACCCAGGACCTATCATGTGGGAGGCAGGCACTCAACTGCTCCAGTCACATCACCTCCCTGCTCATTTGTTTTGTTTTTGCTCATTTTCTGTTCCTTTTTGTTAGTCTTCTTTAGGAGGCACTGGGAACTGCACCTGGGATCTCCCATGTGGGAGGTGGGCATTCAGTTGCTTGAGACACATCTGCTCCCTTCTTTTGCCCATTTTTAATTGGGTCATTTGTCTTTTTATTGTTGAATATATAAAAGAATCTCTTTATATATCATGAATATTAAACTTTTATCAGATATATGATTTCCAAATATTTTCTCCCATTGAGCCAGCTGTCTTTTCACCCTTTTGACAAAGTCCTTTGAGGTGTAAAAGTGTTTAATTTTGAGGAGGTTTCCATTTACCTATTTTTCTTTTATTGCTCATGCTTTGGGTGTAAGATCCAAGAAACCACAACTTACCACAAGATCTTTAAGATGCTTCCCTACATTTTCTTCTAGTAGTTTTATGATCCTGACTTTTATATTTAGATCTTTGATCCGTTTTGAGTTGATTCTATTGTAGGGAATGAGATAGGTGTCCTCTTTCATTCTTTTGGTTATGGATATCCAGTTCTCCCAGCACCATTTGTTGAAGATACTGTTTTGTCTCATTAACATGGACTTGGTAGGTTTGTCAAAACCAGTTGGCCACAGAGGTGAGGGTTTATTTCTGGACTCACAATTCTATTCCACTGATAAATGTGTCTATCTTTATGCCAATACCATGCTGTTTTGACCACTGTAGCATTGCAATATGTTTCAAGGTCAGGCAGTGAAATTCCTCCCATATTGCTCTTCTTTTTTGGTGTGTTTTAGACTATTCATGTGTACTTTTCCTTCCAGATGAATTTGGTAATTGCCTTTTCTATTTCTGTAAAGCAAGCTGTTGGAATTTTGATTGGTATTCCACTGAATCTATAAATCAGTTTGGATAGGATTGACATCTTCATGATATTTGTCTTCTAATCCATGAACACTGAATGCCCTTCCATTTGTTTAGGTCTTCATTGATTTCTTTTAGCATTGTTTTGTGGTTTTCTGAATATAGATCCTGTACTTCTGTCGTTAAAATGATTCCTAGGTATTTGAGTCTTTTTGTTGCTATTGTAAATGGAATTCTCCCCTGATTTCCTCCTTAGATTGTTCAATACTAGTGTACAGAAACATTATTGATTTTTGTATGCTGATCTTGAATCCTGCCACTTTGTCGAACTCATTTATTAGCTCAAGTATCTTTGTTGTAGACATTTCAGAATTTTCTAAATATAAGATCACGTCATCTGTGAATTGTGAGAGCTTTGCTTCTTTTTTTCCTGTTTGGATGCCTTCTTTTTTTTCTTGTCAAATTGCTCTAGCTAGAACTCCTAGCACTATGTCGAATAACAGTGTTGACAGTGGGCATCCTTATCTTGTTCCTGATCTTAGAAGGAAAGCTTTCAACCTTTCCCCACTGAGTATGACGTTGGCTGTGGGTTTTTCATATATGCCCATTATCATATTGAGAAATTTTCCTTCTATTCCTATCTTTTGAAGTGCATTTATCAAGAAAGGATGCTGGATTTTGTTGAATGTCTTTTCTGCATATGTCAAGATGATCATGTGGGTTTTTTTCCCTTCAATTTGTTAATATGGTATATTAGGTTAATTGACTTTCTTATGTTGAACCACCCTTGCATACCAGGAATAAATCCGACTTGGTCGTGGTGTTAATTCTTTTGATATGCTGTTGGATTTGATTTGCAAGTGTTTTGTTGAGAATTTTTGCATCTGTGTTCATTAAAAAAATTGATCTGTAATTTTATTTTCTTGTACTATCTTTATCTGGCTTTGGTATTAAGGTGATATTGGCTTCATAAAATGTGTTGGGAAATGTCTGACTATAAATATTTATATTGTATTATGAAGAAAAAATGTCCCTGGTGTTAAACTCTTACTTTTAATGCTTGGTGAAGTATGATTTCCAAGTCTGTCAGAAAAAGAAAAGCTAATAAAAAGTGAAATATGAAAAAAATGTGTTGGTTAATTTTCCCTCCTCTTCTATTTTTTGGAAGAGTTTAAACAGGACTGATGTTAATTCTTCTTCAAATGCCTGGTAGAATTCACCTGTGAAGCCATCTGGTCCTGGACTTTTCTTTGTTGGGAGATTTTTGATGACTGAGTCAATCTTTTTAAATGTGATTGGTTTGTTAAGTTCTTGTATGTCTTGTAGCATCAGTGTAGGTTTTTTGTGCATTTCTATGAATATGTCCATTTCATCTAGGTTGTCTTCTTTGTTGGCATACACTTTCTTGTGATATCCTCTTATGATCCTTTTCATTTCTGTGGGATCAGTTGTAACTTCCCCCGTTTCATTTCTGATTTTACTTATTTGCATCTTCTTTCTTTTTTCTTTGTTAGTCTGGATAAGGATTTGTTAATTTTATTGATCTGCACAAAGAACCAGGTTTTGTTTTTGTTTATTTTCTCTATTTTTTTTTTGTTCTTAATTTCATTTATTTCTGCTCTAATCTTTATTATTTCTTTCCTTCTGTTTGTTTTGGGAATGGTATGCTGTCCTTTTTGTAGTTTTTCCAGTTGTTCAGTTAGATCTTTGATTTTAGTTCTTTCTTCTTTTTTAATATATGCATTTAGGGCTATACATTTTCTTCTCAGCACTGCCTTAGCTGTATCCTATAAATTTTGATATGTTGTGTTCTCATTTTCATTCATCTCAATATACTTACTAGTTTTCCTTATAATTTCTTCTTTGACCTACTGATTGTTCAGGAATGTGTTGTTCAGCCTCCACACATTTGTAAATTTTCACCTTTCCTGTCTATTATTGATTTCCAGTTTCATTCCATTATGATCAGAGGAGGTGCTTTGTATAATTTCAATCTTTTTATATTTACTGAGACCTACATTGTGACTAAAATGTGGTCTATCCTGGAGAAAGATCCAAGAACATGAGAAGAATGTATAACCCACTGATTTGAAATGCAAACATATGTTTTTTAGGCCTAGCTCATTTATCATATGGTTCAAGTTATCTGTTTCCTTGTTGATCTTCTGTCTAGTTGTTCTATCTAATGATATGAGTGGTGTGTTGAAGTCTCCAACTATTATCAAAGGTATGTCTATTTCTGCCTTTGGTTTTGTCAGAGTTTGCCTCATGTATTTTGGGGTACCCTGGTTAGGTGCATAGACATTTATTACTGTTAATCTTTCCTGGTGGAGTGTCCCTTTTATTAATATATAATAGCCTTCTGTATCTCTTATAACTTTTTTGCATTTAAAGTCTGTTGTGTCTGATATTAGTATAGCTCTCCCTACTCTTTTTTGATTACTGTTTGTATGAAGCATTTTTGCCCAACCTTTCACTTTTGGCTGATTTGTATCCCTGTGTCTAAGGTGAGTCTCTTAGAGGCATCATATGGATGGCTCATGTTTTTTATCCATTCTGTCAGCCTATATCTTTTAATTGGAGATTTTAATCCATTCACACTCAATGATATTGTTATAAATGCATTATTTACTTACACCATTTTATTCTGTGGTTTTCACATGTCAAATCTTATCTTTATCTACCTTTTTATTATTTTGGTTATCCTTTCTGCTATTCTAGCTTTCTACACTCTCCTCCAAGCCTCTCCTTTTTCTTTTAGGCTGTAAAGCTCCCCTGCAAAGGTGGATTCTTTTTTATGATCTCTCCTAGTTTCTGTTTGTGTGTGTGTGTGTGTGTGTGTGTGACTATTATAAACTCACCTTCATATCTGAAGGACAATTTTGCCAGATAAAGAATTCTTGGCCGGCAGTTTTTCTCTTTCACTACCCTAATTGTATCATACCACTGTCTTCTTGACACCATGGGGCAAACAGTCTATTCAACAAATAAGGCTGGGGAAACTGGATATCCATAATCAAAAGAAAGAGGACTCCTATCTCACACCTTTTACAATAATTGACTCAAAATGATCAAAGACCTAACTGTAAAAATCTACAACCAGAAAGCCCCTAAAAGGAAATAAAAGAAAAAGAAAAAAAAATTTTAAAAGAAAAGAAAATATAGGGAAACATCTTCCAGATCTGGTGGTGAGTGGTGGATTCTTAAGCCTTATACCAAAAGCACGAGCAACAGAAGAAAACATGGATAAATGGGAACTCCCCAAACTGAAATACTATTGTGATTCAAAGGACTTCATCAAGACGGTGGAAAGGCAGCCCGCTCAATGGGAGAAAGTATTTGGAAATCACATAACCAAGAAGGGTTTGATTTCCATTCTATATAAAGAGATCATTCAATTCAACAATAAAAGAGCAAACAATCCAATTTAAAAATGGACAAAAGACTTAAACAGACATTTCTCCAAAGGGGAAATGCAAATGGCTAAAAAGCAAATGAAAATGTTTAGTATCACTAGTTATTAGGGAAATGCAAATGAAAACGACAGTGAAATATAATCTCATACCACATTGAATGGCCTTTATTTAAAAAACAGAAAATAAGTGCTGGAGAGGATGTGGAGAAATAGGAAGACTCCTTCACTGTTGGTGGGAATGTAAAATGGTGCAGCCTCTGTGGAAGACAGTTTGTTGATTCTTTAGGAAGCTACATATAGAACTGCCAAATGATCTAGCAATTCCTCTACTAGGAATATATCCAGAAGAACCGAAAACTGTGATGTGAACAGACATTTGCACACCGATGTTCATAGTGGAATTATTCACAATTGCCAAAAGATGGAAACAACATAAGTGTCCATTACCTGGTGAATGGATTAACAAAATGTGGTATATACATACGATAGAATACTATGCTGCAGTAAGAAGAAATGAAATTGGGACACTTATGATAACATGGATGAACCTTGAAGACACTATGTTAAGTGAAATAAGCTAGATACAAAAGGACAAATACTGCATGGTCTCACTAATATGAATTAAATACGAAGAATAAATGCATGGAGTTAAAACCTAGAGTAAAGGTTATTAGGATATAAAAGGAAGGCTGAGAAGATGTACTGAGGCTTAATGTATGTGGAGTTTTAATTAACTTGACTATAAAAGTGCGGAAATACATAGAGTTGATGTCAACACATTACAGGGAGTAGAATTAATGCAGCTGGTCTATAAATGGGATGTGGCTTAATAGGGTAGTCTAGGGATGTAAATGTCAATTGAGATAAAGCTAGAGAATAATCTAAGGACTGAATAACAGTGAACCCAGAGGTGGATGAGAATTGTTGTTAATAGTACAAATACAAGAATGTCCTTCCATGAACTAGAACAAATGTATGTCACCATTGCAAGGTGGTAAGAATATGGAGAAGCATGGGAAAAATACAATTGCTGTAACCTATGGACTATAGTTAACAGCAATACTGTAATATTCTTGCATCAATGCCAAAGATGTACTGTGTTAATAATAGGTTGTATGGAAAAAAATACACCAAATGTACTCTATAGATCATAGTTAGTGGTAATAGTCTGATGATATTATCTCATAATCTGTAACAGATGTACCACAGCAATATAATGTGTTGGTGGAGGGGTGTTGTACGGGAATTCCATACATGTACATGATTGTTTCTAATAAAAATATATTTTAAAAAATGAAAATAAATAAAAATTTTTAAAAAGTATCGTCCATTCACAGAAAAAAACAATTTGACAGACATCATTCTTGAGAAAGCTTATGCATTGGGGAATTATTAGTAAAAGACTTTACATCATCTATCTTAAATACATGCAATGAGCTAAAGGAAACCATTGAATATGAACAAATGAAAGAAAAAAATACATATATTGGACTTCATCAAAATTAAAAACTTGTGCATCAAAGGACATTGTCAAGAAAGTGAAAAGACAACCTACAGAATGGGAGAAACTATTTGGAAAGCTTGTATCTGATAAAAGTTTTATGTCCAGAATATATAAGGAACTCCTACAACTCAACAACCAAGAGAAATCACCCAATTTAAAAATGGAAAAAGGATGAGTAGACATCCCTCCAAAGAAGATATATAAATGGTCAATATACATATGAAAAGATGCTCAATTTCCTTAGTTAATTAGGGAAATGCAAATTAAAACCTCAATTAGATACCACTTCACACCCACTAGAATGGCCATAAACAAAAACACAGACAATAACGAGTGTTGGCAAGGATGTGGAGAAATTGGAACCCTTGTGTATTGCTGGTGGGAATGTAAAATCATGTGGCTGTAGTGGAAAACAATTGGCAGTTGTTTAAAAAGTTAAACATAGGGAAGTGACTGTGGCTCAATCAGTTGGGCTCCCATCTGCCATATGGGAGGCCCCGGGTTGGTGTCCCGGGGCATCCTTGTGAAGGCAGGCTCACCCGCACGCTGCAGAGAACTGCTGGCCTGGGCACCGTGGAGAGCTGCCCAGTCCACAAGCGCCACAGAGAGCCGACTCAGCAAGGTGATGCAACAAAATGGGACACAAGCAAAACAAAAACAAAAACAAAGCAGAAGAACGCACAGGGAATGGACACAGAGCAGACAGCAAAAACAAGCCGTGGGGGAGGGTACAAATAAAAATAATTACAGACACAGAAGAACGCACATCAAATAGACACAGAGAGCAGACAGCATGCAAAAAGTCACAAGGGGGGGATTTAAAAAAAAAGTTAAAGATAGAATTTACCATATGACCCAGAAATTATACTCCTAGGTATATGCCAAAGGAAATGAAAGCAGAGACTCAAACAGATACTTGTATGCCAATGTTCATAGCAGCATTATTCACAAAAGCCAAAGGGTGAAAGCAACTCAAGCATCCATTAACAGACAAATGGATAAGTAAAATACGGTATTTACATAAGAGGGGATATTATTCAGTCATAAAAGGGAATGAAGATCTGATACATGCGACAACATGATTCAACCTTGAAAGCATTATGCTAAGTGAAATAAACCAGGCATAAAAGGGCAAATATTGTATGATTATGATTCCATTTATATGAGGTATCTAGAATAAGCAAATTCGTAGAGCTAGAAAGTAGAGGATATGTTACCAGGGGCTGAGGGGAGGTTGAAACGGGGAGTTATTGCTTAGTGGATACAGAATTTCTGTTGGGGTCATGAAAATGTTCTGAAATTAGATAGTGATGATAGTTATACAACACTGTGATTGTACTTAATTCCACTGACTCGCATACTTAAAAATGGTTAAAAGGGTAAAATTTCTATGTATATTTTACCATAATAAAAAATGTTTAAAAGAAAACAGGAATGAACAACTGACACATACAACAATATGGATGAGTCTCAGATGCATTATGGTAGGTGAGGGGAGCCAGAATCACAAAGCTACATATGACACTCTGGAAAAGGCAAGAGTAGGAAGACAGAATATAGATCAACGATAGCCAGAGATAGGGGTTAAAGGCTGACCACTAAGAGGCATAGGGTTTTTTGTTGTTTTGGTGTGATGAAACCATTGTATATTTTGAGTGGTTACACAACTGTATGCATTTGTCAAAACCCATAGAGGTGTACAATAAAAATGGTGAAATTTACTATAGATAAATAATATCTCAGCAAATCTGACTTTAAAAAAGAAGGAATGATGAGCAATACAAGCATACTTCGGATATATTGTGGTTTTGGCTCCAGACCACTGCAATACAGCAAATATTGCAACAAAGCGAGTCACACAGATTTTTGGGTTTCCCAGTGCATATAAAAGTTATGTTTACACTATACTGTAGTCTATTACATGTGCAATAGCATTATGTCTAAAAAGAACCCAATGTGCATACCTTAATTAAAATGTGACTCAGAGACATGCTGTTGGAAAACTGGTGTTGATAGACTTGCTTAACACAGGGTTGCTGCAAACCTTCAACCTGTGAAAAAACACAGGCCTAACTTGTTTTATTGCCTCAGGTACCTCCTATTAGCCTATACTTTTGTCACCTGTAAAATACTAGTAGCCAAGACTCCAAAGCCAGTATCTGCTGTGCCTTGTCCCTCTCTTGCTGGGATCACACAAACTCAGAGCATTTTTAAAAATTTACTTTGAAATAATTATAGATTCACAGGAAGTTGCAAAAAAAGTAGTTTCCCACATACTTTTCCCTCAATTTCCCCCAATAATGACATTTTATATAGCTGTGGTGTAATACCAAAACCAGGGATATGACACTGGTAAATTATTATTAACTAGACTACAGTCATTTGGTTTTCACCATTTTTTAACCTGCATTCAATGTGCATGTATGTGTATGTGTGTGTACAGGTCTACATGACTTTATTGCATGTATAGACTCGTGTAACCACCACTTTAATCAAGAAACAGAACTGCTCCATCACTACAAAGGAACTCTCTCATATTACCTCTTTGTATTTGCACTCAGTCCCCACCCCATCTCCCATCCCTGTTCTCCAGCAACCACTAATTTGTTCTCCATCTTTATAGTTTTGTTATTTCAAAAATGTTGTATAAATGGAATCATACAATATACAACCTTAAAATATTTTTAAATTTTTTCTAGTTACATATATACAACCTAAAACTTCCCCTTTTAACCACATTCAAATATATAATTCAGTGGTGTCAATCATGTTCACAGTGTTGTGCTACCATCATCACCATCCATTACCAAAACGTTTCCATCTTCCCAAATAGAAACTCGGTACATTTTAAGCCTTAGCTCCCTATTTCCTATCCCCACCCTGTTCCCTGGTAATCTATATTCTAGATTCTGACTCTATGAGTTTTCTTATTCTAATTATTTCATATCAGTGAGAGCATAACAAGATTTGCCCTTTTGTGTCGGGCTTATTTCACTCAACATGATGCCTTCAAGGTTCATCCATTTGTCCCATGTATCAGGACTTCATTTCATTTTACAGATGAATAGTATTCCTTCATGTGTATATACACCACATTTTGTTTATCCACTCATCAGTAGAGGGACACTGGGGTTGCTTCCATCTTTTGGCAATTTTGAATAATGCTGCTATGAACATTGGTGTGCAAATTTGTTGTTGATTTTTTGGGGGGAAGAAATCATGGTTTCATTTATTTTTTTTATTTTTTATTTTGTCTTTATTTTTTTAATATTACATTCAAAAAATATGAGGTCCCCATATACCCCTCACCCCCCTCACCCCACTCCTCCCCCCATAACAACAATCTCCTCCATCATCATGAGACATTCATTGCATTTGGTGAATACATCTCTGAGCACCGCTGCACCTCATGGTCAATGGTCCACACGATAACCCACACTCTACCACATTCCACCCAATGGGCCATGGGAGGACATACAATGTCCGGTAACTGTCCCTGCAGACCACCCAGGACAACTCCAAGTCCCGAAAATGCCCCCACATGTCATCTCTTCCTCCCACTCCCTACCCCCAGCAGCCACCATGGCCACTTTCTCCACACCAATGCCACATTTTCTTCGATTACTAATCACAATAGTTTATGAATAGAATATCAGTAAGTCTACTCTAATCCATACTCTATTCCTCCATCCTGTGGACCCTGGAATGGTTGTGTCCACTCCACATCTATATCAAGAGGGGGCTTAGATTCCACATGGATGCTGGATGCAATCCTCCTGCTTTCAGTTGTGGGCACTCTTGGCTCCCTGGTGTGGTGGTTGACCTTCTTCACCTCCATGTTAGCTGAGTGGGGTAAGTCCAATAAACCAGAGTATAAGAGTTGCAAGTCTGTTGAGGCTCAGGGCCTGGCTATCACATGGTCAGTCCAGAGATTCAGGTCCCCTGGGTATACGTTAAACCCCAGCACAAACTACAGTTCCGGTAAAAGTAAAAGGAGAGACTTGTGGATAAAGATCACATATAAGTCCAGCTCCATCGCACAGAAACACAAATTCCAAAGAAGGGCCAACTGACATGGCACTGAACTCCATCTGCCATGACCATAGAACCTGTGGGTCTCTGTAGCCCTCAGCAGAACCAATACCTGGGGTTGTATCTACTTTATCTGTCTCTGGGACTCTGCTCAGGTGTGCATAAGGGCAACCCCTCCAATAACCTCCCGGCTCTTTTTGGAGACTCATAGCCACATAAACTCATTTGTCCTTTCCATTTCCCCCTTTTATTCAGGTCAAAAAGCACTTTTAACTCCTGGTATTATATGTAGACTGAGATATTCTGCTGGTCCGAGTTGACCCTTTTATGCAAGGTCATTTTCTAGTTACATCATCAGCTGGTACTTGGTAGTAATCCCTCAGCGCCAGATGGTTTCATTTATTTTCATAAGAGACAGGTTACAAGTGTATGGCATAAAAGCTTAAAAATCATCACCAAATTGTGCTAAGGATATTGCAAGAGATTATGCAGGGAGAAATCTGTGCAAATTCATCTTAGTGTCAGATGGTAGGGGAAAAAAGCCCCAATATTATTTCTTTAATTAGTCTTGCTTATATTCATGCAAAATACATTTGAAAATTTGAACAAGTAGACATCTGCCCCTTCTTTATGATCAAATAACAATGCCAATGAAGGAGTTTCAAAAGAAAAAACTGAGATGAAAAAAATCCAAATAAAAGCCAACACTACTATTAAGATTTTTCTCTTAATGTGCCGTGAGATATCTTATTTTATGTTTTCCAAAGTACTTTTTCAGCTGCATCTCCCAACCACTCCAGAAAATTTTGCCAGTTTTTCCAGTGCAATAAAAGGTGCTGGATATTGTTCTGTCCACCTTCTCTCTTTGAAAGCCTTATAATACCAATGACTTTAATGGTCATACATTCTTATCTAAAAAAGAAAAACATTTACAAATACCAGAAACCCAGTTTTGTAACATATGCATTTCTTTTGAACCAAATCAGCATTTTGTGGGTTTTAAAAAGGCAGCAGTTTGAACTCATGACTGGCTGATGTGAAACACATTTCTGCTTCAGGAAGGGGAAGAGAGGGCAATGAATGCTGCATTTCTCCATTGGCCCCAAAAGTGCTCAGTTCACAAAGGGATATACATCAAAAGCAAACATGCAATGGCTGTTTTAAAATTTTTACTGCAATATAACAATGAAGTAAACAATAATTAGATACCTACAAATTTTTTTTCTGAAAATAAACAAAAAAACGCCCAAACTTGTACAACTACTCAAATCATATTAGAAGGAGCTCATCTCATTGAATGATCAAGAATTTTAAAATAGTGGTAATTATTTTCATTTTAAGAAAAGCTACTCATCTCCCCCAAACTCATCCCCCAAGTCTTTGACATGAAAGAATGGGCTTCCTTACACATTAATTCTTTTTTCTTCATTTTATTTTTTATTTTTTTAATTGATTTTGTAAAAATATTACATTAAAAAATATATATGAGGACCCCTTCAACCCCCCCCCCCCCCCAGCAACACTCATTCCCATCATCATGACACATCCATTGCATTTGGTAAGTACGTCTCTGGGCACCTCTGCACCTCATGGTCAATGGTCCACATCATGGCCCATACTCTCCCCCATTCCATCCAGTGGGCCCTGTGAGGATTTACAATGTCCGGTGATTGCCCCTGAAGCACCATCCAGGGCAGCTCCAAGTCCCTAAGACGCCTCCACTTCTCGTCTCTTCCTGCCATTCCCCATACCCATCAGCCACCATGTCCACTTTTCCCACTCCAATGCCACCTTTTCTCTGTGGACATTGGATTGGTTGTGTCCGTTGCACCTCTATGTCAAGAGGAGGCTCAGATAACACATGGATACTGGATGCAATCCTCCCACTTTCAGTTGTAATCACTCTAGGCTCCATGTTGTGGTGGTTGTCCTTCTTCAACTCCATCTTAGCTGAGTGAGGTGAGTCCAATAAATCAGATTGTAGGTGCTGGAGTCTGTTGAGGCTCAGGGCCTGGCTATCACATTACACATTAATTCTATACTTACCTGAAGCAGCAACAATAACCATCAATAATTTGGCATTTCTGTTTACAATTGCTCCAAAACTTTTACCAATTTCACAAAGCCATCATCCAGTGTTGGCATGAAATAGAGACAATAGATTCTAGGTAGCAAAGATTCTTTCTGAAACCAATGTAAAGTCAAAGAAATATAAAGCAGGGCACTAAATGAAATTTCTGGATCTAGTACATTAAAAAGAGTGAAACCTAGGAAAAGTTACCTACTATTTTACATTTGTCCTATTTCAAAGAAAAACAGTCTTATATATGCAATATTACCCATACTCATAATTCACACAACGTTTTGCTATGCTATGCAGTCCCATGTTACACTTTTTGGCTTTCCTTCTAGAGCAAATATCTGTTCGAGTCCCTGTTTTCGATCCCTTTGAGTATATTCCTAGAAGAGGGATTGCCAGGTCATATAATTCTATACTTAACTTTCTAAGGAACTGCCAAATTGTCTTCTACAGTGGCTACGGTATATATCCTTTTGAGACTGACTTATTGTCACTGAGAATAATGTCCCTGCGGTCCATGCAGGTGGTTGCATGTATCAATACTTCATTCCTCTTTTTTTTTTGCAAAGTAGTATTCCATTGTATACTACATTTAGGTTGTTTCTAGTATTTTGCTATTATGAATAAAGCTGCTATGGATATTTGTGTACAGGCTTTTGTCTGGACATAAGTTTTCATTACTCTGGGAGAAATGCCCAAACGTGTGATTACTGGGTTGTGTAGTTAATGCATATTTAGTTTTGTAAGAAACTGCTAAACTATTTTCCAGAGTGGCTGTAGCATTTTACATTCCCACCAGCAATGTATGAGTGATCCATTTTCTCTGCATCAGCATTTTGTGTTATCTCTATTTTTTAATTTTAGTCATTCTGATAGGTGGGTAGTGATATTTCGTTGTGGTTTTAATTTTACTAATGATATCAAACATCTTTTCATGTGCTTATTTGCCATCTGTATATTTTCTTCACGGAAATGTCTGAAGATCTCTTTTGCACAATGTCTGAAGATCTCTTTTGCACATTTTCTAACTGCATCATTTGTTCTTTTACTGTTGTTCTTTTGTTATCTCTGCCTCCACCAATACCACACTATCTTGATGACTGTACCTATATAGTATATATATATATTTTTTTTTATTTTTTATTTTTTTTGAGGTACTTGGGCCAGGGAATGAATCAGGAACCTCGTAAGTGAGAAGACAGTGCTCAACCACAGAGCCACATTGGCTCCCCTGAGTTGGTTTTTGCATTTGTTTTGCTCATTGTTGTTGTTTTTTTTAGGAGGCACTGAGACCCGAACCTGGGACCTTCCATGTTGGAAGCAGGTGCTCAACCACTTGAGCCACATCTGCTCCACATATAGTGGGTTTTAACATCAGGTAGAGTAGATTCTTTCCACCTTATTCCTCTTTTAAAAGTTGTTTTAGCTATTCTAGTTCCTTTGCCTTTCCATATAGATCTAGAATAAACTTTATATCCACAAAAATTTTTGCTGGGATTTTGATAAAAATTGTGCTAAAATCTGTATATGAATTTGGGGAGAATTGACAACTTTATTATATTGAGTCTGCCAACTATAAACATAGTATGTCTCTCCATTTATTCATAACTTCTTTGATTTCATCAGAATTTTATAATTTTCAGCACATTCTGTACATGTTTTGTTAGAGTCATGGCTAGGTAGTTCATTTTTTTGCTAGCAATTCTGTATTTTTTGTGTTTTTAATTGTGGTTTCCACATGTTCATTGCTAGTATGTAAGCATATAATTGACTTTTGTGTGTTCATCTTGTATCCTGAACCTTGCCAAACTCATTAGTTGTACAAGATTTTGTGTAGATTCTGTTAGAAAGAAAGTTGTACCTGTAAAAGAACAAAAGTTCACCCGATTGTGGAGGAGAAAAGAATTTTATTAATGATCTTGCAAGAACGGGCAGGCAGCCTGGATAAAATGACCAGTGCACCAAACGACAAGAAACAATGATATTTATACCCTAAGCCTAACATGCAGTTCCCTCCCCGTTCCCCATTGATTGGGTACCTCAGGGGATACAGCCTGAGAGGTCTAATTAACTAACTTGGGTTCCCACTCTTTTTTTTTAAAGATTTATTTTATTTATTTTTCTTCCTTTCCTCTCCCCCCCCCCCCCCCCCACCGCTGTCTGCTCTCTGTTTCCATTTGCTGTGTGTTCATCTGCATTATCCCGTGGCACTGGGAAACTGCATCTCTGTTTTGCTGCATCATCTTGCTGAGTCAGCTCTCTGTGTGTGTGGTGCCACTCCTGAGCAGGCTGCGCTTTTCTCACGTGGGGCGGCTCTCCCTGCGGGGCTTACTCATTGTGTGGGGGGCTTCCCTACGTGGGGGCGCCCCTGCATGGCACGGCACTCCTTGCGGGCGGCAGCTCTGCACGTGGACCTGCTCACCCCACAGGTCAGGAGGCCCTGGGGTTCGAACCCTGGACCCTCCATATGGTAGGCGGATGCTCTATCAGTTGAGCCACGCCCACTACCCCCAGGTAAACTTCTTTCCTTTCTCTTTCCCTGGTTTCGTGTCTCTTCCTCTTTTTCAAATGCCAGGATACATGGAATGGCCAATTGAACCAGAGCACAAGTCCCTCCCTATTTCTCAGGTAACACCAGTCAGAGGACGCCCTTTCTGCAGTACCACCAAAGGTCTGCCCGGGGTATGGCCAAACTGGAGAAATTGCCAGCACTATCCTCACTCACATTCCGTACTCGTGTACACAGGGCCACTGTCCCAAGGTCCTGGAGCCCTTTTCCCCTTCTAGAGAGACAGGCAGAGTGACTTCCTAGACCAAGGCAGGAAGCCGGCATGGCTTTTATGTTTCCCTTTTTTGACAGGAGGGAAGAGAGAGGACAACATACCACCATTTTCACCAGGAGTAGCATTCTGGAAGAGAAGCACATGCACTTTAACTCCGTTTCATGCTTTTCCATACCTAATGGAAACAGTACGATATGAGCTGAGGGCCAGCCTGTTGCACAAGCATAACAGTTGCTTTTGTTCAGTCTCTGGACTGTATGTTTGACCCATTCTACCCAGGCATTTGCATCCCCATATCCTGTTTCTGTGTCTATGGTTTGCTTTAAATCTTCTGCCTTAAGTATCCTGACAGTTTTGGGATCATTCTGAATTGGGGAACTGGCCTTTGGTGGGTTTTCCCTCGGTATCTCTGAAGGGTTAGCTGGAGGGGACGTTGTTGACGTCATATCCACAGGGGGAAGAAGGACTCGAATATGGAACCTCCCCAGAGGGCCTTTACCTGTAACGTCCACCCCATCCCATAAACTGTCAGGGGAAGAATAATGGTTGTTGTTGCTGAATTTGCCTGCCTTTCTAATGGTTGCTACCACCGGGTTACATTGGAAGTTTTTGCATTCTGGTGGAGTATTACCTTTATAAAAGGCTATTTTGTCTTCCAGCAGTTTCCAGTGAATATGGCCTCTGCCGTTCCTGGCAGTCCACCTCTTGTACTCGATAGTCCACCACACAAAGTTCCAATCGAGATGGGGGGAGGTTGAGATAGGCTCTCAGTGACTCTGGGCATAGATATTTATTTTGCCCACTCAGCCCCCACTGATGTCCTAAATCCCCACATCTTATCACTTGGGAGGCATCAAACTGCACAATCTGGGACTCTAGGCCTTTGGTTACATTTACTGTCAATTTAACGAGGCTTGTTGGGACCCGAATCTGGAACATCATAGTCAGCATCATTATTCTCCTTCTCAGAATGAACTTTCAACCCTTCACCTGCTAGTCTCCCAAGACAGTAGACAAGATGGGTATGGGTAATAGCCTGCCCTCTAAGTGGAGAGGTATCTTCCCACAAAGTTCACTGATACAGAGTTCAACCAGTCCCTCCCCCGTTCCCAATATGTCTTGCCAACTATTGTCTTCTCAGAGTGATCCTTAAGGGATCTGAGGTTGGAGTCATTTTCCAGGACTCGGATGGTGTGGTTGGGTGCTTATCGTCTGGTTCAGGCACTGGTCCTTTTTCTTGAGAGTAGTGGGTCCAGCCTCTTTCTTCTGTCTGGACTGCAGTTTCAGTTGTCAACAAAACTTGATAGGGTCCTTCCCAGGTTGGCTGAAGTTTGGGCTCCTTCCACAACTTGATTAGGGACCAAATTGCCAGATTGGTGTTAATTGACAGCAAATTTGAGAGGCAGGGTCTGGGCCAGCAAACCATGATGCCTAAGGGATGACAAAGTAGAGGACAAAGTATATAATTCTTAAGAAAGAGATCCTTCGACTCTAAGGAAGGGAGGTCTCTATTCCTGAAAAGGCAAGCCAAGAAGCATCTCATAAGGTGAGAGTCCCAGTTCTTTCATTGGGGCAGTTCTAATCCTCAGTAGGGCTATGGGTAAGCACTTAATCCAGGGTAACTTTGTTTCTAAGACCAATTTAGAAAGATGCTTCTTTAAAGTTTGGTTCATTTTCTCTACTCTCCCTGAGGACAGCGGTTGACAGAGTGTATGAAAGTTCCATGTGACCCCCAGTCTTTGCATAACATTTTGCAACATACAGGAGGTAAAATATAGACTCATTGTCTGAGTCTATATTTCCCACTAACCTGTAATGAGGAATGATTTGTTCAAGGATAATTTTAGAAGTTCCTGATGCTGTAGCTGAGGCCAGAGGACATGCCTCCACCCATCCTGTCAGTTGATCTATAATAACCAGAACATACTTTAGCCGACCCATTGGGGTCATTTCCGTGTAATCAACCTAAATACTCTGGAATGGCCTGAGGCCCAGCTCCCTTCCCACTTGTTCTTGCTTCCTTAAGAATTTCCTATTGACCTTTTGGCAAATTATACATCATTCACTTATTTGTTCAGCTACAGTATAAAGGCCCCCACACACAAAATACTTAAGAAGTAGATCACACATGGCCTGTACCCCACGATGACTCCCTTGGTGTAAGACTGCTAATACCTCTTTCATTATTTGCTTATTCAACATTTGCCTGCCATCCGGGAAGAGCCACCTCCCTTGATCACTCCTAATCGCTCCAGCTCTTTCGCCTCCTTTTCAGAGAATATGGGGACCTCAAATTCTTCAAGAATAGAGGGTATCAGAATCATCAGCCTCAAAGGGGGACTAAGGGAGGCTTCCCTAGCCTCTTCATCTGCTAACCTATTGCCCTTTGCCCAAACGTATGACCTTTCTGGTGTCCGTTTACATGCACCACTGATACTTCCCTGGGTAAGAGTAGATTGGCCAGTACTTGTTTTATTAGTTCCCCATGGACTAGCCCTTTTCCTTTGCTGTTAATCAATCCCCTCTCTTCCCAAATTTTCCCAAAGGTGTGGACTACCCCAAGGCATACTTAGAATCGGTATAGACTGTACCATCCTTTTCCTCTAGTAATTTGAGGGCTTGATTTAATGCATACAATTCACAAGTCTGAGCTGACCAGTCATTGGGTAAATAGCCAGCTTCTTTCACCTCACAAGTTAGTCCATCTACAATTGCATAGTCATTGTGCCTCCTTCTTCCTAGGACTCTGGAAGACCCTTCTATGAACAATTTTTCCCTCGAGGGCAGGGGAATGTCCCCTAGGTCAGACCAGAGTCAGATCTGATACTCAATCAGGTCTAAACAATCATGCTCAGGAGCATCCATTTGGCCGGGTGTAGGCTACGTCTGTTGTCAATACCAAGTCGTTTTTTTCACCATTAGAATAGCCTCATACTTGAGAATTTGGGAATCAGTCAACCACCTTCCTGCTTTCTGAGACAAAATAGTCCTGACCTGATGAGGTGTGCTAACGACTAAGGCTCCTCTGAAAGTCAGCTTCCTGCTGTCTTCTACCAGGAGAGCAGTTGCTGCCACAGCTTGAACACATCCAGGCCTTCCCCTGGAGACAGGATCCAGGATTTTGGAAAAGAAGGCTACAGGTCTCCTTTGACCTCCCCAGATTTGGGTCAGAACCCCTAAGGCTGTCCCTTTATCTACTGTAACAAACAGGTGAAAAGTTTTCTCAAGGGAAGGGAGGGCTTGCACCAGTGCCCGTTTGAGCCTCTCTAAAGCCTCTATCTTCCCCTGAGAGCTTATACCTTCCTTCTTTTTTAAAAAAAGATTTATTTATTTTCCCCCCTTCTCCTCCTCCCATCCTGCTGTTTTTGCTGTCTGTGTTGTCTTCTCATTTTCTCTCTTCTAGGATTCACTGGGATTCGGTCCTGGAGACCTCTGATAGGAGAGAGGTTCCCTGTCAATTGCTCCACCTCAGTTCCTGGTTTCTGCTGCACTTCACCTTGACTCTCCCCTTGTCTCTCTTTTGATGCGTCATCATCTTGCTGCATGACTCACTTGAATGGGGCACTGGCTCACCATGCAGTCACTTGTGTGAGCAGTCGTGCAGGCACTGGCTCTTCATGCAGGCGCTTGCACCGGCACTGGCTTGCCACACGAGCATTAGCTTGGCATGCAGGCATGCTTTCTCTTCTTTTTCACCAGGAGGCCCCAGGGATTGAACCCAGGTCCTCCCATATGGTAGGCAGAAGCTCTATCACTTTAGCCACATCATCTGCTTCCCCACCTTCATTCTTGAAGGGGTGCTGAAGGACGATGGCCATTCCCCTGCAACTGCTTCCTGCTGGTTAGGGGCAGCAGACCCGACCTGACAAGGTTCAAAACCCTCCCACCACTCCATCATGATTAGAGGAAGATGACTATGGGTGAAACTGGACAAAATCCCTGCAACAACAAGTTGGAAGAAATAAACTTAATAAGAATTTTGAGGATATAGGACTTCACCAGAAGGACACCAGGCCACAAAAATAGAAAAGGCTAGGTGCCCAAAGCCTGCATCCTCCCAAAGCTGATGGGCCCAACCCTGTAGGCCTTGACCAGAAACTAGCTTCCAGGTCCTGGGTGAGGAAAGGCCACCCACAGACCATCCCAAAGGGGTCAAGCTGAAGTGGATCCCAGTCACCCCGTCTGTCACCTCCCTCCTGGTGGGAAAATTCTCAGCCCTTGTAGGATGGCACATGGGCCTGCCAGTCCTCCCTAGGATATGAGTGGGACAGTTTCCAGAATAAGGGCTAGGAGGGAGATCCAGGCCAAGCATATAGAACACTTCCAATGCAAGAAGCAACACATCCAATGAACCTAAACTTTCGGCACTCTGCTCTTACCTCTATACCTTTCCATGAAGATGCCAATTTAGCAGTACAGGGAGACTGTTTCCTCCATTACCTTATGAAAACTGAAGATTCCCAATGGAGCCAAGACCATCTCTCCCCACACCACTCCAACATGCAGACCGAGGTGGCCCCTGACAGTCCCTCCCATCATGGAACCACTCCTTGTCACTAAAATCAATTCAGTTTCTGTTCAACAATGACTCACCAGAATCAGCCATTCAAGTATCCTGGTCTAAACAACACTTCCACAAACCTCCCACAACTATCCACAACTGCACAGACAACAGCCGCCCCATTTCAAGACAATTCTGCCTTCACAAAACACATTCCCTTACTTGATGCTACCTTTTGCAATACCTTCTACAACTTGCTATATGCCTTCATGTTTTGTCCTACATATTTCCATTCTGATTTTATGAAAACCAGCTATCTTAGGAAAAAACACATTCCTTTAAACAAACTTAGCAAATTTTATTCAGCACTCCCACAAACCTTTTACTTCTTTCTATATCTACTTAAGTCTCATATCCCTCATTCTGTTCTGTGAAAAAAAGAATAAACTATTCATCTCAATTTAGGCATTTCAAAGATTTCCATACTTTATTTATCAATATAAGTATTTAATTTTTAGCCATTTGAATAGAGTCTTTTAAGAATTTTCATTTGTTAATTTAATATTACCATCTGGAAGTATCAATATATACACTGAACAGACAAACACAAAAGGAATTATTATGGAAGCAAGGTCAGCACAGAACCAATCCTCATCTGCCCCATATCTTAGCCAGAATACATCAAGTGGTAAAATGCTTTCTTCGGTCTAAATATAACAGCAATGTTTGATCATTTTCCTTTTGTCCTTTCCCTTGGTCCAATCACTATTGGTCCAATGTGTTAATATCCTACCTAATGGACTATCCGGAGGAATGTCCCCCGGGGATCTTACAGATACCCCTCCCCTGTCAACAGACTGCCTCTGTTCCCCATTCTCAGTCTTGTCTGAGTTTCTTTCAACTCATCAGAATTTCCCCACCACCAAGGCAATATTTAATAGTCCCTTTTCTTACCTTGGTCCATGCACAGAGTTGCCTGGTCAATGAGAGGCAGGTTTTCCTTTCCACTTTTCTCATTCACACTCAACATATCTTAACATCTGGCCTTGGGTCCTTTCAGCTGTCAGAGGCAGACCCCCAATGGTGGTGTCTGAGACAATCAGTGGGGCACACCTTCCCTTGTCCACCCAAGGGTCCCTCTCTGAAGCTTCGAATCCCAGACTAGCCCCCAAAGTTATTAGAAAGCAAGCCGTACCTGTCAGAGAACAGAAGCTCACCCGATTGTGGAGGAGAAAAGAATTTTATTAATGATCTTGCAAGAACAGGTGCATGACCTGGATAAAATGGCTGACACGTCAAACAACAAGAAACAATGACATTTATACCCTAAGCCTAACACATAGGTCCCTCTCCATTCCCCCCTGATTGGGTACTTCAGGGGTTACAGCCTATCTAAGAGGTCTAATTAACTTACATGGGCTCCCACTCTTAGTCCCTGCTCCCATTCCCTACATTCCAGTGGCTTGGCACCGCTTTCAAATTTGGTGCCACTCTTCACAATTGGTGCTGCCTTTACTTTGGCGCTGCCCTCGCTTTGGCACCACTTTCAAATTTTGGCACCAAGGCTGCTAGAACCCCTTTCCCTCCCTCATCCAACTGCAGAGCCAGCTTTGGCTCCATCTTCATGTGAAAGCTAAACTTAACCCTTTCTTCACAGATTCCTTGGGATTTTTTGTGGACAATTATGTCATCTGCAAACAAGGACAGTTTTTTTCCAATCTGTATGCATCTAATTTTCTTTTTTTGCTTCATTGCACTGGTTAGGACTTCCAGTACTATGTTGAATAAGAATGGTGAAAGTGGATATCCTTTCCTTGTGACCAATCTTAGAGGAAAGCATTCAGTTTTTCCCCATTGACTATGACTTTAGTTATGTTTTTAAAAGATGCTCTTTATCAGTTGAGCAAGTTCCCCTCTATTCCTAATTTGCGGAGAGTTTTCGTGATGAATGGATGTTGAATTTAGTCAAATGCTTTTTCTGTATCAGGTGATATAAGTGTGTGATTATTTTCAGCCAGTTGAGATGGCAGATTATATTGATTTTCAAATTTGAACCAGTGTTGCAACTTGGACTAAACTTCACTTAGTCATGGTTTGTAATTCTCTTTATATATTGCTGGATTGGATCTGATAAAAACTTTTTTCCCCCAAAGATTTCTTTCTTTCTTTCCCCTCTCTCTCTTCTCCCCCTCCCCCCACCCTGCTGTTTTTGCTGTGTTCATTCCCTGTATGATCTTCTTATCTATTTCTCTTTTTGTCTTCTCTTCTCATTTTTTTGTCCCCTAGGATTCACCAGGATTCCATCCTGGGGATCTCTGATATGGAGAGAGGTTCCCTGTCACCTGTGCCACCTCAGTTCCTGGTCTCTACTGCGCCCTGGTTCTCCCCTTTGTCTCTCTATTGTTGTGTCATCATCTTGCTGTGTGACTCACTTGCATGGGCATTGGCTCACACATGGGCACTTGGCTTACCAAGCTGGCACTCACATGGGCACTTGGCTTGCCACACGGGCACTCACACGGGCACTAGGCTCCACATGGGCATTGGCTTGCCATGCACACATACTTTCTCTTCTTCTTTTTCACCAAGAGGTGCCAGAGATCGAACCCAGGTCCTCTCATATGGTAGGCAGAGGCCCTATCACTTGAGCCACATCTGCTTCCCTGATAAAATTTCTTGAGGATTTTTGTGTGTAAGTTTATGAGTGCTATTGGTCTGTAGTTTTCTTTTTTCTTTTTGTACTGTCTTTGGTCTGATTTTGGTTTTAGGGTAATACTGGCCTCATAAAATAAGTTGGAAAGTATTTCCTCCTCTTCAATTTTCTGAAATCATGTGTGTGGAATTGGTGCTAAAACCCTTAGAATTTTAAAACTAGCAGACCTCCTTGAAATCACCAAGTACTGACTGGAACCTTGCTTTGCCTATAGCGACACTAGAGACCCTATTTTTTTTTCTCCAGGTAGCCAAAATCAATTGTAGGTTTCTATACCTTGGAGGATTAGCAAAGGAATAAAATGGATATTCTTGACACAGAGTGAAAGAAGATAGTTTGTTCAGAAGTAGCTGAAAAGCCTTTTCCAAACAAAGGTAACATTTGCTCTTTTTGTTCCACTATAAAACCAGGAAATGACAAACGAATTCAAATGTAGAGGAAAGAATGAAGCAAAACTGTGAATGCCGGTAAATCTTAGGTTGGTTTTCCCCCAGAAGCAGACTCTCAGGCAAGAATTCCAGAGCAAGTAGTTTATTCAGAAGGTGAAAACAAAACAAAACAAAACTACTTCAGTAGGAGGAATGGGGTCGTGAGAAGGAAATCAAGGCAGCCAATAAACGGTGTGTTATTAAGTCATTTACCACTGTGGGTGACAGAGCTTAATTGAGCTTGCAGAAATTCGGAGACTAGTATAAAGCACAACACACACACACAAACACACGTGCACGCACATCTCTGTTATCCCACCAAGAGTAGAAGGAGCTGGGATAGTTACCTACCAGCTTCCTTCAGGCACTGGGTGAGAGCTACTACTCCTGAAGGGCATTAATTCCTGGCCTTCTGCAAAACACCAAGGTGGGCTCCAGCAGCAGCAGAATTACCCTAAACAAAGAATTCAGGGGCTGGTAAGCTGGCTGTCAGTCTATGTGCACTGAAGTGGTAAAGGTGAAGAGATTTGGGGGGGCGCACCTAACAGCACCTGCCAAGCTGGGAGGGGGATTATATTTTGGAGACACAGGGAGAGAAGTTACCTTCCAGGGAAAGATTTGGATGATTTTAGATGGGGAATATGGATATATTTAGTTTATTTCAAAATTACTCAAACTGTAGAAAAATATTCCTGGGGTGGCACTAATATTTTTCTTGAAAACAGTACTCCTTTGATGCTGTGCCTTTAGAAATATTCCGTGAAGGTGAAAAGAGACTGGCAATGCATAGTCTTTGCATAGAACATGTTTGTTCACATTAATGCAAGTCTGAATATCTATCACCTGATCCTATTTACTTTAGCATGGTAAAGAATTACATTAACTTATTCGTGCTAAATGAAAAAGTGCCCTGAATGGAAAAAAAAAGTAATGGATTGCATGCTGAGAATAACCTAAGGATTAATATTTAAGGTTTCTCAAGAGATGATGTCATAATAAAACTCCCTTGGACAGATAGCATAATGGCATTAGTCATAGATTCCCGGAAATGCTGAACCAACATCTTTTAACACTGGAGGCTTTTTATTTATAGAAAGCCGTAATAATTATTGACCCAAAATACACTTAGGCTGTTTAATTCTTCCGTAATAGTCCATAACAGAATGGTACAATTTTTGGTATTTTTTTATTCTGGTCCATAACCATCATATCTTGATATTTTCATCTTTTGAAGTTTCTCATATCTCTGCAAATGTTGGAGGATTTTGAAGAATAAAAGTTGACAGGTTAATTTTAATGCCAAAGATTGTCATAATTTAATATTACCAGGGAGAAATGAATATTCACTTTTCCAAAAATACAGAAGGAAATTACTCTTGGAGAACTTTAAAAAATGGTACACATGAATATTTTAAGTTTAATGTCATTTCTATGAATCATAGCTGAATATAATACTGTAAATTTATAGACTAGGGTTGAAAATTTTCAGTTTTTGGACACTCTCCATTCTTTCACATTCTTTCTCATCTTCCTGGCACACAAATCTGAGCAATTCACCTCATTTCCAAGCAAAGATTTAATAGTAGAGGTGAAGTGAATTCTTATATTACTAAAAATTCATTAATTTTACAAACAGTATATAGTTCACCATTGCATTATGAAAATAATCCACAAAGCAACTTTAAGTTAAACCACACTTAAAATAATTTAGCCAAGTACTGTTTGTGAAGAGGAAGCCTTGATGTTAGATTTTAAGCAAGTCAACACTTTCTTTAAGTTGTCAATATTATTTTAAAAATATTTAGCATTAATTAGGGAGACACAGAAAAAGTTATTAAGAACACCAGGTTATAGAACCTTAAAATTCTGCCTCTTTTTTAACTTAAGGCTCTGGTTATTCAGAAATATGAAATGAAATTTCTTCTTCTTTTAAAAAATCCTTTATTGTTAAGTTCCTGCAAACTGTTCCTATGAAATTTGCAATCACTGTCTGGCGCTCAGTAATGTACCACTGTTCAAACCAACCTTGAAAAATAGAGGTTTCTATACAACTGGTTGTGCAGTTAATAATCTCTTTAAGAACGTACTATGGACTACTTCTGTGCAATATCAGGAGTCCTTTTTGTCAATTATATATTTCACACATAAAGCCTACACTTTTGGAGATGCCTCCTGAGTTAGAAACCAAGCTAATGTTAGTTATAGCTTGAACAATCATCCCTCAAGAAGATCCTGTCAGTTGGCTGAAATGATGAAAGTCCTTAAAAATCACTTCATATTTTATACTCTCCTGTTCAGGCAGGTAATTTGTTGAATTAGTATTTTTATTGTTGTTATCGTTAAAAAGAAAGAATGGGTCTCTAGATGTGACTACCAATTTACAGGAACTACAAAGGATAGAGGAACCAATGTGACGTCACTGAATGCAGAATTAGGAAGAGATATGTGGTAGCACGCCATCTTATAGCATTTCTACCATAAAGATACAGTAGATATAAATAGCCTCGAGAACATAGATAATAGTAAAATGTAGTAAAATAATTAGGAAGTGATGACTTTTGAGTAGTTATTACCTTTGTTTTCAATATCATTTACTTAATTGTAAGTTTAGACAATTTAATTATTTAAAGTAGCTGTGCTTGCAGATATGGCTCAACTGATAGAGCATCCACCTACCATATGGAGGGTCCAGGGTTCAAACCCAGGGCCTCCTGACTCGTGTGGTGAGTGGCCCGCGTGCAGTGCTGCCACGTGCAAGGAGTGCTGTGCCACTCAGGGGTGTCCCCGGCATAGGGCAGCCCCACGTACAAGGAGTGTGCCCCGCAAGGAGAGCTGCCTAGAGCAAAAGAAGTGCAGCCTGCCCAAGAATGGCGCTGCACACACGGAGAGCTGATGCAGCAAGATGGTACAACAAAAAAAGTGACACAGTTTCCTGGTGCCGCATGACAAGAATGCAGGCGGACATAACATACAGCGAATGGACAGAGAGCAGACAATATGGGGGAAGGGGAGAAAAATAAAATAAATAAATAAATAAATAAAAATAATAAAGTAGCTGTGCTTGTTGACAACCAGCTCATGAAATTCCTGAAAATTTAACCACCAGCTCTAGCAAGTTATGAGCTGACTCCAACACACACCTGCCTTCTGGACCCTCCAAACTGCCCTGCTTTCTTGTATTTTTTTTAAATTCAGTTTTTTAAGAAAAACTAAGACTTAAAAAAAATAGTTCAACAATGAGTGATATAAAAATAACTAGATCCTGACCTTCTTTCCCCTATTTTCTGATCAGAGGCAACCATTTCAATTTTTAAAAACTGATTCTTTTGCTTTTTATCTCTATATCTCTAAGTTACATGCTTCTTGAATTTTTCAGTTTGGGATAAAATCTATTGGCATCCTGCTGTGAGAGATTAGGATTAAAATTTTCTTTCATTCCCTATCCATGCCCACAACTACACATAAAAGATTTCTCATCCCTAAATGTTTGTTTCTCGTATGGTTATAATTTTGGTTACATCAGTAAATGTAAATGCTATTCACTGCTCCAATGAGTAGCATATTATGATTACTCCCTCTTTCCTTTACAACTTTTTGTTTCTTTCTGAAGTTAAAAATTGTCTTTTTTCCCCCCTATTTGTTTGGATTCCTGAGTACAAATCCTCAGGCTCTCAGTTGGATAAATCTCTCCCATATTCAAATACATTAGGTTCACTATTTTGCCTTCTTCAGAAGCCTCTTCTGGAGCCATCTGACCTGCTCCAGTCTGGACTTGTTCCTCTAGGTCTGCTCCATAGCTATTATTTTGGGATTTCCTTTCCCCACACATCATCTTAGGGATTCCCTTCACCCCTCATGTGTTAGATTTCCTGCTGTGTGTTTTCTGTTTTTTGTTTTTTGATCCTGTGCTCATCTTCTTTCTTTCTTTATATTCTTGTTTTGGTGAAGAAATGCCCTCCAGAGCTTCTTGAGAAAAACATATATGGGAGGTAAAATCTCTGTAATCTTGCATGTCTTGCATGTCTGAAAATGCCTTTATTCTGCTCTATACTCAATTGATAGTTTGGCTGGTTTTAGAATTCTAGGTAGGAAATCATTTTCCTCAGAATTTTAAAGGCATTGATTTACTGTCTTCTGGCTTCCAGTGTTGCATTTGAGAAGTCTGAAGCCATTCGGATCTTGATCCTTCATGTGAAATCAGCTTCTCCTCTGGCAATTTATAGGCCCTTTTCTTTGTCCCCAATATTCTAAAATGCCACAGTGAAACTTTGTGGTTTTGCTTTACTCCTGAGAGAGTTCCTTGACCTTAAATTCAAACCTTTGTATTGTGGTTTTAAAACCCAAGACCTCTTTTATGTTTTCTGAAGTTATTTCATGGATGCAATATCTGTCATCTCTTATTAGTCATAGTTTTTTGTTTGTCTGTTTGTTTTTATTTTCATACTATTTCCTTCAATACTTTTCTCTGTGTGTGCCTCTGTCTTTCATGTCAGAAGCTTTCCTCAGATGTCTAGTGATGCTCAGTTGTCCGCTCAGTTTTGAGTGGGGCACTAAACACCAAACTGAAAGCTCTTTGTAGTTGGGAGGGGCTAATTTACTATAGACTTCTCTGTCTCACTGGGCCATTAGCTGGAGGACTCCTTTCCCTCGAATCAGTATTTTGAGATCTTTTCCCTTGTTGGTCATACTCTCCAGAGAAGTCTCTTCTGAACTGCCTGGAAGGTGCAACCCTAGTTGTTAGCATTCTGAGTGCATGCTGAGGGAAGAAGGCAAGGGTCTCTACATTCTATATAAACTTTGACTAATTCTCTATTTTCAGTATATTACCTTGCCCCTTAGCTGTGCCTTATGTCTTCCAGTCTAAAGAACTTTTGTTTTACCATCTCCAAAGGAAAAAATCTCTAGTTTTGTACCTAGAGAGGCAGTGGCCTGTGAGTGGGGAGGGATTTGGCATTCTAATTGATTCTTTAATAGATTTTCAATCAATTCCTTCACCTTCACCCTTCACTTCCAAAGGTAACCTGCTGCTGCCAATGACTGAGTCTACTGGGGGGTCCCACGAGGTAAACTGGTTTGCTTTTTTTTTTTTTTTTTTTTAAGGTACCGGGGATTGAACCCAGGACCTTGTACATGAGAAGCAGGCGCTCAACCACTGAGTCACTTCTGCTCTCTGGTTTGCTTCTTAAAAGCTTTCCTTAAGACCAGTTGAAGGGCATTGTCCTGTGTCTCATGGAGAGGCATGAGCAGTGGACCTCTGGATGGACTTTTCCTGGGAAGTTTTGCTAATTTAAAGCAGCTGGACACTGTTCCTCATTAATATGTCAGCATAATCGTGACATCATTCCACTGTGGTGGCAGAGACTCAGCTCTGGAATTCTATCTAGAAAAAGACCTGGAACCCAGTCTTTCAATGATTTCAAGACAACCAGAAGTACCTGCTCTTGAGCCTAGTTGGCCTCTAGGCAAGATGTCCCCGCCCATCGGGATGTACTGCTGGGCATTCAGCTATGATGACGCCCTCAAGGATCCTATGCCCATGACTCCTTCATCAGACACGGGTAGCATCCCCTGGAAAACCATGATTCCAGAGCACAAGTATCAGCACCTCGCTGAGGTGGAAGAAGGAGAGGCCAGTGTATCCTCCCCTGCTGTGACCCCGTCACCAGCCACTGGCAGTGTAGACAAGGTCCCAGTGGTGAAAGCTAAAGCTACCCATGTCATCATGAGTTCTCTGATCACAAAACAGATCCAGGAGAGCATTCAGTATTTTGAGCAATAGGCAGGGCTGAGGGATGCTGACTATACACATACAAGGGCCTTACCACCGAGGACACCAAGTACCCTAGAATGGCAGAAGCATTCCACAAACTCAAGCTACAGAACGGAGAGATAATTAAAGAAGAAAAGCAGCCTGCATCAGCCCCGTCTACTCCAAACAGCATCCCTCACTCTTCCCCTGAGCAGGAACCCAGAGGCTGGTTCACTTCTGGTTCTTCCACAGCTTTACCTGGCCCAAATTCTAGCATCGTGGATTCCAGAAGTGGGGATACAGACAGAAACTCATCAGAAAAATGGAGCCTCTTTGGCCCAAGATCCCTCCAGAAATCTGATTCGGGAGGCTTTGCCACCTAGGCCTATACAGGAGCACAGAAGCCCTCCCTGAGGGATGGATCCATGTCCAGGCCACCTGCATGGCTGAGGACCTGGCCGTCTTCAAGCTACCCAAGATGGATGTGTCAGTGACAGAAGGGAAGAAACCATCCGTATGGACCCATAAACTCAAACACTGTGACTTGAACATGCTCATGCTCACTGGATTCTAGAGTGCTTTCTACTCCAGGGACTCTGGGTAGAGGGCATCTTGCTCTCCATCCCCATATTACTTTGGCTGTGACATAGGAAAGACAGACATTTTTAAAACCTGTTAAACTGAGGCTAGAGCTGGAGATACAGTTGGCTTTTGAGAAACATTAGTACAAAGCTTGTCTTTATTGTGTGGAAGGAGCCATTTCGTACTACTTAGTTCAAAGTTAGACTAACTGACCTCAGCAGTGATGCATTGGGGTCCTTGTTACCTATTTTTGTATCATGTACCCTAGACAAGAATTTTAATTATTGCTTACTAGGTAAATAATGTTTGGGATGTTCTAAAACCCAGGTTTCTATTTGATTCCTTTACCACTAGCAACACGAGCATTGACAAATCATGGAGTAGTGGTATTTGCTGACTAGTTAAAACAACCCTGGCCCTCTTGATGCTGTGCTGCTACTATGGTCTGGCCTTATTGGTGAGGGGGGAACTAAGACCTGTTTGAGGTCTTGGTACAGTTAAAAGCCAGTCTTGGCAGGGACCTCTCTTCCTATTGTTGAAACCGGACTCTCTTGGCCTTTTTGGGAAACCTAAGGATCACTGCGTCCTGCAGCCAGTGCTGCACGCAGTACCTCTTGGGTTGGTGCTGTTGGAAGGATGTTTCCCTATGATGTGACACAGAGCAAACACTAGGTTTTGCATAGCCTTTCTTGCACTTTAAAGTGAGATTGTTTTAATTTCACTCCAATTTGGTTGAAAACTTCCTATGGCAAAAAATTCGATATACTGGTTTGCTATAGATCAGTGGGTGTTTTAGCCTTTTTAAAGTGAAAAAGATGGTAACCACAGTTACAGTCTTGAGGTTTGTGTTAAACTATTGTCACCCTATTTTGATTTCCTTGTTCAGCCCAAGACCTGAAACCGTTTTTTCTGGGCAGTGGAGGAAATTAAGATTTTCTATACAAAAGCATTTTTCCTCAAAATGAACCTTGTACCTTTATATGCATACATACCTTACTGAGGAGAGGAAAGAGGGAAACTGCCTTTTTATTTCTTCCTGTGGTTACATGTTCAGTCATTGTCTTGAGCCCTGTCTCAAATACCTGCTGTTTTGTGTTTTGGATCTGAACTTTCCTTAGAGGGATCCTGGAGCCTAGGATAATCAGAACAATTAATTTGTGGCTTCTGTTACGCTTGTTTCTCTTACTTGTCTTGACAATAAAAATTCTTACTAGTTTCTTGAGGAAAAAAAGACCAGTTTAAGATTCAGAGCTCCTAAATCAACCACCACTCATTCACAAGCTTTCAAACTGCCAAATTTTTTTTTTAAGTTTTTTTTTTTATTGACTTTGTAATAATATTACTTCAAAAATATATATGTGAGGTCCCATTCAACCCCGCTCCCCCACCCCCCCCTCTCCCCCCCCAACAACACTCATTCTCATCGTCATGACACATCCATTGGATTTGATAAGTACATCTTTGGGCACCTCTGCACCTCATAGTCAATGGTCCACATCATGGCCCATACTCTCCTCCATTCCATCCAGTGGGCCCTGTGAGGATTTACAATGTCCGGTGATTGCCTCTGAAGCACCATCCAGGGCAGCTCCATGTCCCAAAGACACCTCCACCTCTCATCTCTTCCTGCCTTTCCCCATACCCATCGTCCACCATGTCCACTTTTCTCAATCCAATACCACCTCTTCTATGTGGACATTGGATTGGTTGTGTCCATTGCACCTCTATGTCAAGAGGAGGCTCAAATTCCACATGGATGCTGGATGCAATCCTCCCATTTTCAGTTGTAATCACTCTAGGCTCCATGGTGTGGTGATTGTCCTTCTTCAACTCCATCTTAGCTGAGTGTGGTAAGTCCAATAAATCAGATTGTAGGTGCTGGAGTCTGTTGAGGTTCAGGACCTGGCTATCACCTTGTCAGTCCAGAGATTCAAATCCCCTAAATATATCTTAAATCCCAACGTTAACTGCACCTCCAGCACATTAGCATGAAAGTCTTATGAAGGGAGATCCCATCTGAGTCCAGATTCATCACACATAAACACCATTTCCAAAGAGGGGCCATCTGCCCTGGTAGTTAACCCCATCGGCCATGGCCATAACTCTCATGGGTCTCTTTAGCCTTCAAAGGAACGAATATCTGGGGGTTGTATCTGCTTTATCTGTCTCTCTGACTCTGCTCAGTTGTGCATGAGGGCAATCCTTCTGCCAGTCTCCAGACTCTTTTTTAGAAACTCGTAGCCATATAAACTCATTTCTCCTTTCCATTTCCCCCTTACTTTAGGTCAAACAGCATTTTAAAGTCATGTTATTTTATGTAGACATGGATATTCTGCTGATCCGCATTGAACCTTCCGTATAAGGTCCTTTTCCAGTTGCATCATCAGTTGGTATTTGATAGTGGTCCCTCGTTGCCAGGGAGGCTCGTCCCCGGGTGTCATGTCCCACGCTGGAGGGAAGGCATTGCATTTACATGCTGAGTTTGGCTTCGAGACTGGCCACATTTGAGTAACATGAAGGCTGACAGGAGGAAATTCCCAGGCACAATGTTGCTCTAGGCCTTGTTCTTATTTTGGGTTTATCAGCTCACAAGCATAGTCATTAGCATCAGGGGCTCACTGTTGAACCCTCACTCCCTCCAGGTCCCCGCCGCTGTACCTGGGAGACTGTCGCTGCTCCCCTAGGGACCGCGGCAGAGCACCACTCAAACTGCCAAATTTTTGCTGTTTTCTCTGATATCACTTTATCATTGAAAGCTTATGCCTTCAAAACATTTCTTTACTGTTATTTTAATGGGGGTTTGAGGATAGGGCAGAGATTAAAACAGATGTTCAAGTCACCATTTTTAGCCAGAACTTCTCCTACATGTATCTTCATTCTCTCTCCCTCAAATGGCTTCTTCTCTCTTAACTCCCTCCTACCTCAAACAACAACAAAACTTTGAAGGGAAAGAATTTCTCTAATCTCCATATAGGTAAAGATTGGAGGGATGAAGGGAATGATAGAGGCAGAGGGAGACCCAGATTTGGCTGATCCAAAGGCCATACTCTGCCACTCTGCCACCATGAAGTGGATAAACAAATACCAATATAATACTCACCACTCCAAAGAACAAACAGTTGGAAAGCAATGACAATGCGTACGAGTGGCTATAAAAATGTTTAAAATTTCAAATTTAATAAGTAGTATCATTCTCAAGATTTTTTCCTAAGGATATAGTTTAACAGAATGTAATGATAGTGTGAACTTTCACTTATGAGAAAATGGTAGACTAGTTTTATTCCAAAAAAATCCTTCCACTACAAAAACCATAGACTTCCTAGATAAAATACAAAAACATCTTTTAAAAGGCATAGTTACTCTTCTAAGAAAGAAAATCCTAAGAAGCAAAAAATAGAGAGTAGGAAATTTAAACATACCTTTCTCAGTAAACAGACCAAAAATGAGTAGCATATAGAAAATATAAAGAATGCAATTAACAATCTTGATCTAAAGGACATATGTAGAACCTTATACCTAACTATAGAGAATACACATTTTTCTTAATTGTGTAAGAAACATTTATGAAAACTGATTGACCATGTACTTGGCTACAGAACAAGTCTCAACAAGTTAGAAACAACTCAAATATTCAATAATATGGATACCTTTAAGTAAATTATGCTTCATCAACCCAATGGGTTACCATCAAAAATAATTATTTAAAAATGGAGTATGTTTAAAGTTATTTAACAGATAAAAGTGAAATTTAAAAATCCATGTCACCCATGATTTCAACCATGTGAAAAATGTGTACATTTAGACAAATTGGAAAAGTATATGCAAATGAAATAGTTGTTATATTATGGTGATGGGATTATTTATAATTTTACTTTTAAAAGGATTTTCTGTGATTTGGTTTAATGTTTAATGTAAGTCAAAAGAACGAGTGGAAGACATAATCTCCGTGTGGCAGCAGACACTAACCGTGCCTTAACATCCACTATACCTTTCTTTTATAATAATAGAATTTTCGTTCGTTACATAACTGCCCCAAACTGTCCTTTGTAGCTAGGTGTTGCAATGGGACAAGGTTCTAGCCACTGAGACAGAAGTGGGTGCCCTTAAACATTAAGAGTGTGTTGTTCCTTTGTCCATGCCCTCCATCCTGTTACCTAAAAAGTTACTTAGCTTTGTTATTGCATGTATTAAGGGTGGACTGAGCTTGAAAGGCGTTTGATTGGATGAGGGACTGTTTCGCCATTTGAGGATGGAATATGTGTGACTCATGAGGAGAAATACATGTTTTTATATTCAACCAGTGTCTAGTACAAGCTCTGAAAACAAAGGGATCACCTATTCTTTTTGGCTATCATATGAGGATGCATTAATACTAAATAGTGTACATTTATGTTGTTTTTCTCCCCCAAAGAGAGTTTACTGCTAAGTGCAAAGCAGGAGATCAGATGGTCTATGGGCCTAAAATCTGTCTCCCCAAGTCTAAGGAATTTAGGGTTTTTATGGATTCGAACAAGGGAAGGTGGAGTGGTTACCATGACAATAGCGAGTATAAACAAGGGCTGAGACTAGGCTAGAAAAACCATCACAATAGTATGTATAAACAAGGGCTGGGACTACTTCAATGAGTTTTAGTAATTTCAGGTATTAACTTTTGGCTATTCTATAATACACTAGAAAGAAAAGCATCTATATAAAGATTCAATAATCATAATCATTTGTTAATTCTTAACTCTGGGTTACAACTCCTCCCTCTTGTTTGTTCATTTCCTCGATCTTGAGGGACTGTTCTAATTTATGCATGTGAAAAGGGCGCCGACATTATGGGGTAGAAGAATGGAACTGGTTGTTGTTCCAGGAGAAAGTAGTGCCGCTGGGCTTCAGGGCTTAGCTGGGATAGGGACAATCTGGAGGCTTCAAGTCTCTGAAAAAACAAACTGTCCTGCCGGGGCTCCGGAATTTCAGGCAGTTGAAACTCCTCATTCTCAGGACTTTAGTCCCACCAGTCGCCAAATTGTTACTGAGCAAAAGTGGGGGCTTCTCCGCCCGATGTGTGCCAATGACCAATTCCTGAGACAAGTTTTGGAGGCTAAAGGTCTAAAGGTGTGGGCAGGCGCGGGCTATTTCCTGAGTCTGTGGGGTTCTGGTGGTGGCTCGCTGGCAGCCACCACTCAGTCTCTGCCTCTGTCACATGCTCTCTGTCTCCTGTGTCCAAATTTGCTCTGCTTAGCCAGGGTGACTGAAAGCCTGGGTCCTGGAGCCAGACTGTCCTCAGGGCTGTGCATCCTTTAGCAGTGAGTTTGCCTCTGAGCCTCAGGTTTTCTCATAGTTCTGGAGGTCAGAAGTCCAGGAAGATCTCCTGGGGCTAAAATCAAGGCGTCCTCAGGACTGGTTCCTTCTGCAGGTGCTCAGGGAGAATCTGCTTCTAGGGCCTGCCTGCATTTTTTTTTAAACAAGTCAATTTTATTGATACATATTAATAAAGCATAAATCCATCCAAAGTGTACAATCAATGGTATTTGGTATAATCACATAGCTGTGCATTCATCACCTCAATCATCCTTAGAGCATTTTCATTATTTCAATAATAATAAACACAAACTAACAAGGAAATTCTTCACCCCTCCATCTCTCTATGCTTCCCCTGCTGTACATAGCTGCTATTTCTGGCTATTCTTGCACAATTACTTATTTGTTTATTAAGCAGTTTTATTGATATATATTCACATACCATATGATCTATCCAAAGTATATAGTCAGGGGCTTTTAGTACAATCACAATGTTGTGCATTCATCACCACAAATAATTTTAGAATAATTCCACTACTCCAAAAAGAAAAACTCCACACCCCTTAGCAGTTCTTCCCCAGCCCTACATTGCCACTAATCTAACTTCATCTTTATACATTGATTTATATTTACATCTTATATAAATGGAATCATACGATATGTAGTACTTTGGGTCTAGTTTCTTTCATTTAACATAATGTGGTTTTTTTGATCTGATATTAACATCTTGCAGTGTTAACATACATTTGTTCAATTTCAAATAAAAAGTCTTATATATTCAATTTTACTGATATTCATATTTCATGTGTGGTTTTACAATGTATATAATTCCATGTTCCATTTTTTAAAATTTATTTTTAAAATTTATCCTCCCCCTGCCCCCAGATGGATCTTTCATCCATCTGTTCATTGTTTGCTCACCTTCTCCAGGAGGCACTGGAAACTGAACATGGGACCTCCCACATGGGAGACAAGTGCCCAACGGCCTGAGCCACATCCACTCCCCATGGGCTAAGGCATCTGCTTGGCTTGTGGTATTTGCTTATTGTGGTGGTGTGGCATCTAGCTGGTTGCGGTGGTGTGGCATCTGCTCATCTTCTTTAGGAAGCACCAGAATCTGAACCCGGGACCTCCCATGTGGTAGGCAGGTGTCCAACTGGTTGAGCCACATCTGTTTCCCCATGTTAAATTTTTTATCTTTCCTTTTGGTAATATATGTAGCCTTAGACTTTCCCTTTAAACATGCCCACATAATAGTACTGCTAGTTACAGGCATTATGTTGGGCTTGCCCCTCTTCTATTCATTTCCAAATATTAACACATATCCTTTTTACCAATTTTTGCCTGCATTTCTTGACTTGTAGGCCCCTTCCTCCATATTCAAAGCCATCAGCATTGAGCTGAGTCCTTTTCACACTGCCATCCCTCTGCTTCTCCCACATTTATGTTAAATACATTCTAGTGGGAATCAGACACATTTACTCCAATATTCATTATCAATTAAGAAAATATTTTAACAAAGGATGAGGTTCTTTTACAGGCTGCTTTGCCTGAGTTAAATGAGCAATCAATCTACACATTTTAAATGGTAAGCAGTATCGAAGATCGCATTTTAAAAGTCCAATAAATAAGTGCATTTAGATTAATCAACAGAGCCTTTGGTAAGGGTTGATATGGTCCAATAGTTTGGATCATAGCAAATAGTAATAATTTGCTCTATATCAGGAATGAGAATTTATCAATTCAAAAAGAAATTAATAAATATTACTCCAAACAATATTCATACTTGAAAAATATCCAAAGTACAACATTAAAGCAGATGAAACGTTCTGCCCCAGGTGCTTACAATGCTAAATAATGATTAGGTATGCTATGTCACTCTGACTCTAGCAACAAATTCATTATTTTTTTTATAATTCCGAATAGGTCATTCACAAGCTGTTCCTACCGTAGCAACAAATTATTATTTTTATTATATTCAGAATAGGTCATTCAAAAGCTGTTCTGTAAAAATAACATGTAGCTAAAAAAAAACATCACTGGAGGCTGACTCAAAAGCAGTCTTTTATTCCGTGAATTCTAATATTTATGCTAAGCATGGCCTGTTCAGATATTTTAAAAAATGAAAGAAAATTAAAATGTAATAAAAGTTCCAGGAACTGATTTACTCATCATTTCTTCAACAATATTGTCTACCACTAGTTCTAGGGCATCTAATCAAAGTAATTTATTCAGATTGAAATTGTTAGTAAAAAATATTTGCACCTATGGTAATACACAAAGGACTTAAAATCTGTCACACATTTGGTTAAGAAAGCTTACTGAGGGCTTGTTTATGTTTTATTTCCCTTTAATATTCATAGTGATCACTTATAGACAGACAAGCAGATTGTTAAATAACATTATTTTGTCAATTAGCTAGACATTAAAAGGATGGAGCATTATTCATACATAACTCTTGAGACCAGGCAAATAATTCCTTTTGTTCTTTTTCCATTTCATCATCTGACGTGAGTTCTTGAACTTTCACAATGTCAAAGTTTGTGGTGGAGACGACAATCGTCTCTTGCTTCGTACTTGGTATGTCTGTTTGTGGCTCCTACGTAGAATTATAGATAAGAGCAGAGAATGTTTTATATTTGGTTATTACTTCATTGTTTTGATGCTTCACTGTTTATACTTAGGTTCATCCCCTTCCCCCAATTTATAGCATATTTATTTTTTACAATTACAAAGCAATTCATGAATACTGCTCATTGTAAATATTCTTACAATGTAGAAGTAGACTGAGGCAGACTTTACATAGTATAGCTTTTAATAAGTTAATAGAAATTACTTCTATTTGAGAAAAGACCATCAGTTGGGCTGAACTAACAGTGTCAACATAATGGAGACAATAGTGATTTTTTGTTGTTTGTTTTTTGCCAAATCATGCTGATGTGGAGCCAAAGCAGCTGGTATTTATCAGAATAGTTAATAACATTGTTAAAGAATTTTAAAAATATGTTACCAAGATGAAAGTAGCTTTATACTATCCAAGGAATATATAAAGGTGTTTTATCCTTAAACCTGTAGATTAGGAAGATTCTACTTATGGAAGTAGAATTGCTCAGCTATTGTACTTACAGGCTGTAAGTTTGAATATTTTCCAAAGCAATGATTTCAGTACAAGTTAAACTTACTGTCATCACAGAAGCATTTTTTTCTTTACTCGTCTTATAAGCTTTTCTCATTTTTTCAACTTTCAGAAGAGCTTTCTTGGATCGACGACCCAGATGTTTAATCTGACTTTTCTGTTTGTAGGACCGATATAAAGGTGAGATGCTTGAGGAGGGTGAAGGGCACCTAGAAAATTTTTGTATTATAGACAGAAAAATCACATAAAATAAAATTTACATGTAAGGCAAGTTCTAAATTTTATTAAAGCATTCTCTAAAAAATACATCACAGACCTCAGTACTGGGAGCAACAATGCTTGTAAGTTTTTAGGCCAAAGTTATAATTTTTGCTTGAGTTACTTGGCATAGTTTGTTTTTTCTAACGTGTTCATTTATTCTGTTTTAAAAAACTTTTTATTTTGAAATAATTTCAAACTTACAGGGCAGCTGCAAATATAAAACTCACACAGAGAACTCCAACATACCCCTCCCAGATCTACCTTTTCATATTTTGCCACATTTGCCCTTCCTTGCTTCCTTCCTTCCTTCCTCCCCTCCTCCTTCTCTCTAAATATTTGAAAGTAGGTTGTACAAATCATGCTCCTTGAACAGTTAATACCACCATTAACATAATTCTTTATCTGTCACTTATGAAGGTGTATAGATGATGATGATGTTGATAATTATGATGATGAAAATTATAACATCTGATATCAATTTTAAATCAGCTTTCCTGGAAAATACTGTACTCTAGCCATGTGAATCTGTTTAAGAAACCATATACTAATACAAAAAAGTATTTACATTTCATAATGGCTGAAAACACAAGCTGCTTTTATTAGTGTTGGTTCCATGCCCTTGGCCTTACCATTGCAGGGCACACAGGCCCAAATTCCAACTGCCAGGATCTGCCTCACTCAGCCTGAGAGCTTTCTTTGAAAACAAGAGCCCGTGTGCAAGGAAGGCCAAAAGTGCCTGAGAATGAATGCCTCCCCTCCTAAGCAACCCTTACCCGATGACTTATGAGTGCTGGTGTATAAATACTCCCTTGCCTGTTGCAGGGATAACTCTGAGTTGTATGTTCTATACCACCTCTGGCATTCCCAGGAAGGATTAAGCTCCCATTACCCAGCTTTAACTTGCTTGATAACACACCCCGATTGGACTGCCTTCTCTTCCCTTTTTCACTTCTCGAGTGCCCATCACTGTTTCCTGGAATCATCTACTAGATAAACTGCTTGCATGTGAATTCTTATCTCAGGGTTTTCTACTGGGAGATCCCAAACTAAGACTGCATTCAAAGAAGCCTTTATGAAAGCACTTTTTCCTCTTCAATTGATTTAGAATGTGGCTACTCATTTGGCTCTTAAGTGACTCATTCTTGGATAATCATTAGCATGAATCCAAACAGCAGGGAGCCAGGGGTTACATATGGTGGCAGAGAAAATTACATATTTGACCTTGGTGGTGATAGGGTTTAGTTATATATTCAGTCCTTATATGGATGACTTAGAGAAAATCTATTTCATGATGACAGACTATGCCCCAAATGAGGCCATCTGATCATAAAATAAATGGGCTAAGTTTTGTTATTGGGTCAGCACTACTCATTTCTACTCTTGGAAAAAAAAACCCAGTGTGTTTGTCTCACAGTGGGTCATCAGTGCCCTCTTCATGTACTAAGGGAGTATTTTTCATTTCAAATATGAGAGTGTGAAAATAAATTACCAACAGGTCCTCCTCAATCTTATTATTTTTCTTTTTCTTAAAAAAGAAAGCATAAATTGTAAATAAGATGGGTTAGGTGAGACTTGGTAATGAGAAAAAAAAGAGAATATAATTGGAGCAGTCATTTTCTGTCCATGTTATTTCAGATCATAATACAGTCTATTTTACTTCAGTGTGCCTTTCTATAATGTGAATTGGCTCATATGCTATTGGTAAAGAAGGGAATAATATCAGTCTAACTCATATGTAATTTATCCTAGGCAAGGGGAGACAGAATAGCAAGAGCGGAATTATAACCTTCAGCAGAAAAGGAAAAAGCTCTCAGCTCCATGTTGTATGGGTAACGGGAGCCTTTTTAAAATTGTATTTACAAAAATAAAAATAGCACCTGCACCTATGGTTTTCTCCCCAGAGGATCACCCCCCCACACACTCCACCGTGGGTGGCTCTTGGTTCTTGGCATGTCCACTTAAAAGGTAACCACATGGCCCAGGACTCCACTTCGTCTGCATTGTCTCGGTGCCCACTACCTGCTCCAATTAGAGTTGTCAGCATTTCCACTCTATTGTACATTTTTTCATATTAGCCATATTGAACTGCCTGTCTGGTGGGCCAAGTTATCTCCCCAGGTACCAATTGTTCTTTCTGTTAGTGCCCTGTTCATGAAGTTGCGTACGTTTTGAGTGGTCTGTCCCAACCCTATTTTTCCCCTAAGTCCTATTATTATCTTTAGCAAGCTATTTGGTAGAATGTGAATGTTTACAGAAAGCCCCTAGTATTGTAACCCCAATGAAGGATCACTTTTACCTAACTTCAGAAACAATCTGTAGCTGGTGCTGACGCATCTCTTCTGTTTGTGGTTTCTGTAATAGATACTTCAGTTCTTTTTGTAGACGGTTTGAGATTCTTCCAGACTCTGCAAAATCAACTATGTCATACATTATCATCGTCCTGGGAAAGTTTTCGAGGCTTAGTCTTCTCCAGTAGTTATTTCTGCCACCAGAACATGCAGGAGTCTCATCCAGGAGACTAGAATACTGGATGGACAAAACAATAAAGAATGATTTGTCAGGAAGTAGATGTGGTTGAAGTAATTGGGCTCCATCTACCATATAGGAGGTCCAGGGTTCAATGCCCAGGGCCTCCTGGTGAAGGCAAGCTGACCCGTGTGGCGAGGTGGCCCCTGTGGAGTGCTGGCCAGTTGCGGAGTGTTGCCCTGCACAGGAGTGCTGCCCCGTGCAGGAGCACTGCCCAGCACAGGAGTATTGGCCCACGCAGAGAGCTGGCATAGGAAGATGATGCAACAAAAAGAGACAAAGAGAAGAGATAGTAAGAGACACAGCAGATCAGGGAGCTGAGGTGGCACACGAGAATGAGTGCCTCTCTCCCACTCTGGAAGGTCCCAGGATCAGTTCCTGGAGCTGCCTAATGAGAATACGAGCAGATACAGAAGAACACGCAGCAAATGGACACAGAGAACAGACAATGGGGGGGTAGGGAGGGGAGAGAAATAAATTAATAATTTTTTTTAGAAAGAATGATTTGTGGTGGTCACGCAACATTGTGAATATACTAAATGCCACTGAATTGTTCACTTTAAGATGGCTTATTTTACATTATGTGAATTTCATCTCAATTGGGAAAAAAAAGTGCTCAAAAAAAGAAAAAAGAATGATTGGTTATGAGTGCTCTAAAATGTTTTTTAGCCACATTTCCCAAGGTTTCACTCAAATGTCACTTCATCCAAAAAGTATTCTTTGATCCCATCTCTGAACTTTATCAACATCTCTCTTCTGTGGCTCTACCAACCACTCAATGTTTTAGTACTCATGCATGTCTTCTCTCTCCTACTGGAAGGCAGGATCCCCTTCACACAGTATCATGCACATAGTATCACACTCACTAAGTAATGAATAAACATTTTATGGAAAATATAACTTGGGATGAGCCTAAAAATTAATATTAATAGCTATGTGTTCTGCATGCCTAGTGGTGCTCATTATGACATGCTTGGGGTGAGAGGACCATTTGCACAAGCCTTTTTAGAAATAATGGGTTCATCTCTGGTACTAAGTGGTGAATTTTGTTATTTTCATTTGAAGTATTTATAAAAATCCCACCTTTCCTTTTTTTCCCAATTTAAAATGGTATCAAATTAGGAATTCAAAAATACAGGTATATATAAGCAATCCAACCTTACGACTATTCATTTAAGAGACAGGAATAGGGCAGGAGGAACTACGATTAGGAAAGGGAATGCCACCTAGGCATTTAGGGCATACACTACACACACACACACACACACACACACACACACACACATACACAGAGGCAGCACTTGCTTTGCACTGTTTTGGCATGCATGAATTTCAATTACCACTATTTAGTCAAATAATAACCAGTCCCCCAACAACATGGTTCAAATTTCAGTTACCGCGGTATATTAACTGTGAGTAATTGCATAAAGTACAAACTTTGCTGCTAGCTGTTTGGTCCACAGATGGCTATGTAAATAACAGATGCGCATCATGATCAATGGCCAATCATGTTACTTCTTTCAAGGTTTGTTGGTAACTGGTCACTGTGCATCTGTTAGTTCACACACGGACAGCAAGATGTGTAGTTATGTTAACTGCTTCCTAGTGATAAACCCTTGTGGCACTTTACAAAAGTGGATAAGCAAAATAGGGAATTGGTTAGCAAAGAAAAGAAAAGTGATAATGCTGGAAGTGAAATTTGAATAAAATGTAAATGGAATTCTAGGAAAAAATAGGTGACCGTGGGAATGCTGACACTGCCATCATTTGAGGCTGTGGAAATGTAGCCAGAGGATCTTGGTGAAGGTGAACTTATTGCCATTAATGAGAAAAACAGGTGTGATGAAAAGGATGAAGCTGTTCCAGAGGAACTGACAAAAAACAAAACAAAACAAAAAAACTTTTCACAGTAAAGGAACTCTTAGTGATGTCTCACAAAATCAGAAGTGCAACGGATAAAATGATGGAAGATGATCCAAACTTAGAAAGGAGTCTGACAATTCGCCAAGGCACAGAAAAGAGGTTCACTCCCTATCATAAGGTCTATGGCAAGAAGAAAAGCACTGTTCAAACTACTCTGGATAAGCTGGTTTTTAACAGCTTTACTGAGATTCACATAACCAATACCATTCACCATTTAAAGTGACTTTTAGTATATCCACAGTCGATAAGTTGTTTACAAACACTTTAATCCTCGTTGTTTCTAATGTTTTAAATTACAATATACTACATAAATGTTTTACCGGTTTTTTCATTTTCTTATACATTTATAACAGTAAGAGAGTTTTCAATGTTTTGGCAAAAATGTTTCAAGGCCATGGAACAATTGTGACTTTCCTACTGATTAAGATGGCTTTGCATGATTTCAGCTTACATGGTCACTTTTATGGTCCTGCACTATAGTACAAAGTGAGGACTGCCTTTAGATTTTATTTCCTAGAGTGAAGTAGTAAAATGGATAAGCAACTCAGAACTGAGACTTGTCAATGATCTGCTCTGCCACTTATTAGCTGTGTGACCATGGTCAAGATCTTTTTATAACTTCCTTAAGCCTCATTTTTCTCATCTGTAAAAAGGGTCACCTAATTTACAGACTTGAAGATTAGAGGAGATAATATGCATATAATGAGCTAAAAACAGTACCTTGCCTATAGAAGCAATTAATAAATGTCAGCAATCATTATATCTTCCTCTTCTAAGATGTCTATCTGGGGACTCTTCTCTATGACACCAATCTTTGACATATTCACAGTCTGCAAGTATGTGACACATGCCCTTAGAAAAAATAGTTGGCATCCCCAGACTACTTATTTCCTGGTTCAATTCCCTAATCTCATAGGCTAAGGTTCTAAAAGAAAGAAAACACAATTGGAAATCTCTAAGGCACTACATTAATTTCATGTTTCACACTGAAGCAAGTGAATAGTTATGGCCATATATTATTATGAGCCAGAATTTTGAGATCCCTTGTTTCTTTAGAACCCGTAAAATGGGGGTGATAATAGTACCTCTTAGGGTTGACATGAGAATAAAAGAGTTAGCATGACATATGCACTTGGTATTACTATTTTCAGGTGTCTAGTTCCTGATCCAGCACAGCTCTCCATTCAGTTATGCAAACTAGAAACCAAGGAGCCATGCTAGGCACCTTCTTTTAGCTTACCTCCCTGTCTGTCACCAAGGATCACTACTTTTATTCCCTAATTATCTTTTGTGTCTCCGGCTCCACAGCCCAAAACCAAGCTACCATCACCTCTCCTAGGATACTGCAGGAGCCTCCATATCAGGAACGACTCTTGCAGCTCCCTGTTCCATTCTTTACACTGCAGTAGAATGATCTTTTCCCTCATTAGATTAGATTGCCTTATTTCTTGAAACACTGCACCAGCTTCTCACTGCGCATAGAATAAAGGAAACATGAACAGCTTAATACGGTCTGAAAGCCCTGCATGATGGATCTCTTACGAGCTCTCCAGCCTGGCTGCACACCACACTCATCTGTGCTCTCTCTTCTCTGGCCCCACAGATTGGCTTTCAGGCCCGGGCACCTTTTCTTGCCACAGAACCTTTGCCTGCAGTGTGCCACTGTTCAGCTCCAGCCCTCAACTCAGTCAGCACTGCCTCAGGAAGCCTGATGCACATTGTCGAGTGCCTGCTCAATAACTATTCCCCACCTCTCCCTGGCGAATGGAGCCCCGATTTATTTTTCAGGTATGGAAACAGCAATATGCTCAGGGAAGGAAGGCCCCAGTGATTGTTCAAAGCCAATCGTGGGAAATGGTTCCATTTTCCTTTATCAGTGATTGGTTTAGGGGGAGCATGTCATCCAGTTTTGGCCAATGGGACCTGAGGGGAAGTCTGTTTGGGGCTCGTGGGAAAGATCTTTTTTAGATAAAGAGAGAAACTGCTTGGAGTCCCCCTTCTTCCTGCTGTTGAATGTAGTTGAGGACGTGGTAGTCATCTTATTATTATGTGGGGTAAGCCAAGAAAACTATTAGAAGCTGACCCAGGACCATGATATTCCTGAGCTGCTGAATTAGCTAGCCCAGGAACCACCTCTCTGGGGACTTCTAACATGGAACGATAAATGTCCTTTATGGTTTAAGCCTTTTGTAGCTGGGAATACAGCAGTGCTTACAGCATAAAGCATCCATATGAAACTAGAAGCCCTCCCTTACTAGGTCAAATCCTTGTCATGTGCTTTCTTAGCACCATGTATTTATTTATTTATTTTTTAGATAAAATTCACATAATATAAAACTCACCATCTTAACCATTTTAAAGTGTACAAATCGGTGGTTTTAGTATATTCACAATGTTGCACAACTATCACCACTATTTAATTCTAGAATATTTCTGTCACCCCCAAAAGAAACCCTGTACCTGTCAGCATCATCCCCCAAACTCTCCTCACCCCAGCCTCTGGAAAACAATAATCTACTTTCTCTCTCTATGAATTTGCCTATTCTGGGCATTTCATATAATGCAATCACATAACGTGGCCTTTTGTGCCTGGCTTCTTTCACTTAGCATCATGTTTTCAAGGGTCATCCATGTTGTAGCAATGTATCAGCACTTCATTCCTTTTACGAATGAGTAATAATTCATTGTATGTATTTACCATATTTTGTTTATCTGTTCATCTGTACCATGCATTTTTGAATTTATGATTTTTATGTTTATTTGACATTTTATATTTATATGACATTTGACTAACACCTGTCTCTTAAATTAGACTCTAAGCTCTATGACAGCAGAAGTCATGTAAGTTTGTTCCTCATTGTATTTCCAGCATCTACCAAAATGTCTGAGGTATAGTAGGTATGCAATAAAAATTTGATTTATTGACTAAATGTATAAAAGTAATTGTATTTAAGGCAAATTATTTATATTTGCCTTATTTTACAAAGGATTTGAAGCAACTACTAGATATATATATAAAAAGAGTGAGAGGATGTGATCATTTTCTATACAGGATCCTTAATAAATGAGAGTAATTATAATACATAAATTTTCCATGTTTCCTTTACTTAGAATTTATACCAATGTAAGTTGTAGCAGGAACACTGAAAGTAGAATCTGAAGATCTAGTTGTGTACACCCCCATTCTGCTACTTACTATGAACCTGGGCAAATCATTTAAGCTCTCTGACTTCAGTTTTCTCATATATGCATTGAGAATAATAAAGTCTATCTCACAGGGTTCTGAGGATTAAATGTAACAAATATGTGAAAGCAATTTGCATGTTGTAAAGTACCATAGAAATATAACAGTATTATTCAGTAATTTAAAAGCAGCTGGGGGAAATCAGTTCTTCAATTCATAGAATTCAAAGAAATTTTAGAAGTGATAAAATGCCAGAAGCTGAGGGATACCTTGAAGGGTATCACTTGGCAAAAGATGGTGCATGTGAATGGGCCAATAACAATATCCCAGATGAGAAAAAATGCTTTGGGGCAGAATTAATTTAGTTATTATGAGACTAAAACAGTGCAACACTTCCCAAAATCTAACTGTTCCTCCTGATACTCAGTCTTGACCTCCATTTTATTTCAAATCTTTCCTTACCTCCTTGTTTGGTTCTTGGAGTTCACTGATGGCCTACTGCTAGCAGTGTGGCAGACACCGCTAGTTGCTTATCTGACAACCCCCTTTCTGACAGAACAATTCCATTTCTAGGTATATACCCAAGAGAGTTGAAAACAGGGGCCTGCATAGATACCAGTACACCCACGTTTATAGCAGCATTATTCACAATAGTCAAAAAGTAGAAACAACCTGTCTCCATCATCAGATGAATGGATTAACAAAATGTGGTATATATATGCAATGGAGTATTGCTCAATCATAAAAAGGAATGAAGTTCTGATAATTCTACTACATTTGTAAACTGAAAGAAGCCAGATACAAAAGGCTACATACTAGACGATTCCATTTATATGAAATATCTAGAATAGGCAAATCCGTAAAGGCAGAAAGCAGATCAGCATTTGAGAGGGGCTGGGGGTATGGGCGTGGGAGAAGGAATAAGGAATGAGTGCTTAATGAGTGTGAGGTTTCCTTTTGGGGTGATGAAAAGGTTCTGGAACTAGATGATGGTTATGGTTGCAGTTTACTGAAAATGTGCTTAGTGTCACTGAATTGTAAGCTTTAAAATGGTTAAAATGGTAAATTTTATGTTGTGTGTACTTTACCACAATAAAAAAAAAGAATGATACTTTTTTCTTAGAGGATAGGGGTAGAAAGGCTTTTTGTTTATTTTCCACAACTAAATCTAAATTCCTTACTTGCATGTAATCTTTCATAGTGACAATATCTATTTCATCCGTTATTTTGAACCTCTGGAAAAGATGCTCATCTTCCATAATTTGGCCATAAAATTTCTTTTCCCCCATTATTTTGCAAGCATCAACCACTGCCTGTAAAGAGAATATGAAAAAGACTTTAGAAGTAGTAGTATAATAGCAATAATTATCAGCACACACTTCACATATTTTTTCTGAAAAATACATCAAATATTGTTCTTTTTATCTAGCAGCTTGCTATTCAATAGAAGACTGAATTTACAAAGAGAAGATTATATAGGTATTTTTAAACCACTTAAAATTGATTTCTATAGCCATATCTATGTAGTTTCAAAATGTCAGAGGAATAGCTTAGTCTACAATTCTTGGAGGACCAGTTTTGTTTTTAATCTTTTTTTTCCCCTTAAAAACCATTTTTCCCTTAAAAAAAAAAACTAAATGATACCTATAACATCATTCATGTTCAATGCAGAAAAAACCTATCTGGTGACTAAATGGGTTGCCCTCGGAACTGCAATGCAAGGTGTTGCTGGAACTAACTTTCTTTTTGATGTTAGCTAGTACATCGCCCCCAAGCGGAAACAGATGTAAGGTTTCTAGCACGTTTCAGATTGCACAGGCCTCTTTCTCCCTCAGACTTCATTGTTAGTACCAAAGAGTATCAAAACAAAGGTTTTTTTTTCCTTCTTTTGCCAGACAAATATTTTGTACTCAAGAAAGCACCTGAAAGGGAGAGAAGAATCACAGAAAATACAGAGGTTTAAATCTTGTCTGAATCTATTTGCATCATACCCTTCTTCCACATATACCTATCCTTGTGCTAAGAGCTATACATAGACTATGAGTAGTGACTTAAGTACTTCCCACCCTCTTTCCCACCCCTCCTAAGTATGTGCTGACACTTCTAACACATTATATATTATGTATCTGTGCTTCTGGCCACAAAGCATATGCTTAAGTGAAGGGTGGCTGGCATAGATGAAAATTCAAAGATCATTGACTTCAGATCAGTTTCTCTTTTTCCTTCATACCTTAGAATGTGATATTTGTGAAATTATGGGAACTTTGTGTAGGAATGCTGATATAACCCTCAGCAGTGGTTGAGGCAGAATTGAAACTCAGAATCTCTGTTCTTAATACACAATATGACAGCAAGCCTTAATGTATTTTCTTTTGCAATTCTCTCGTTATCCAGAATATCCCTTTATTTATTTATTTACAAAACTTAGAAAATCACAGACACATACGGAAACTGAGAAGGAGGAAAGGTTGTAATTTTATGCTTAATACATTAAATTGAAGGGACAGAAACAACTTACTAAAAATGTGACACTGAGCCTTCCTTTAGGTGGATCATTTTTGCTTTCAGTTTCATTAATTTCTTTATACACTATGCATCAAAAGAAAAGGCAGGAAAGTGGTCTTGGCTCAACAGATAGAGCATCCGCCTACCACATGGGAGGTCCACGGTTCAAACCCAGGGCTTCCTTGACCAGTGTGGAGCTGGACAATGCACAGTGCTGATGCATGTAAGTAGTGCCGTGCCATGCAGAGGTGTTCCCCGCATAAGGGAGCCCCACGCGCAAGGAGTGCACCCCGTAAGGAGAGCCGCCCAGCACAAAAGGAAGTCCAGCCTTCCCAGGAGTGGTGCCGCACACACGGAGGATGATGCAATGAAAAAGAGACACAGATTCCTGGTGCCGCTAACAAGAATAGAAGTGGACACAGGAGAACACACAGCGGATGGACAGAGAGAGTCGACAACTAGGGTGGGGCGAGAAAAAATAAAAATAAGTCTAAAAAAAAAAAGGCAGTATTGGTATGTATCTACAGCATACTTTCTCGCAATTAATTTCCTATGGGTTCTAATAAACCATCCCCACAGTGACACCAAAGGCAAAAAGAAAATAATTGTACACTGACCAGGTATGAAAACCAAATTTCTGCTTTATGATTTTTTAAACTATCTTTTTGCTGTAGCTTGGTTCCTTATTCTATTTACTCAGCCACCACCAATCTCTAATCTCTCTAAGTCCCAGTTTCCTTATTTGTAAAATGCCTCAGCTCTGTGGTTCAGCTCTGTCTAGCCCATTCCAGTCAATCAGCCAAAGACAGACTTGCCTGGTAGCATAGGGCAAGCTCTCTGCCCACTTGTGAGAAGGGTCTGGAAAAAGTCTGCCAGTCTGCCATCCAATGGCCAAGCTGTAGACATCCTCTTTCTTGGACATCCGCCATGTATGGCCAGATTTGGGAAAGTCCTTCTGAATAGACAGGAAAGGCTGCTGAAAGAACTGACCCAAGGAGAAAGGGAATGGCAAACATTAGGTGAGGATTCCAGGACACCAGCAATCAGAGTAGGATTCAAGAGGCAAGTTCTGTTCTTAGTGGGAGACTCTTAGGGCCAAAGAGGAGCATCTCTAAATCTGACACTTCCCCTGAGACTCCGAATCACTGTGGCCTGGAAGCTCCCACAACCCTGTGGCTACTTGCTGGCCTACATCACACTTGGGCTTTAAAGTTACTCTAATATCTCAAGTTACTTCCTCATCCCTGCTGGAAATTCTTACTTAGGAAGGTAGTAACAACTGGTATCCCTGCAATGGAACAGTTTGGTTTGGAGCGGTTCAATTATATACAGGCTTAGAATAAATAAAATCACCATAACTGTTAGGGTTGTTTCAACCTCTAAATATGGACAGTATCATATCTATGTTAAAGAGCTTGAGAATTAAATGAGATAATGCACATAAAATGTTTATCATGCTTGATAGACAGAAAGTACTCAGCAAGTATAGTTATTATTTTACATAAATGTCCAATCCTTAAAAATAAGAGGACTTTTCAACTTAAAACTATAGTTGCTGAATGTTAACATTTAAGAATTTTCAGGGAAGTAGATGTGGCTCAAGCAATTGGGCTTCCATCTACCATATAGGAGGTCCAGGGTTTGATGTCCAGGGCTTCCTAGTGAAGGCAAGCTGGCCTGTGTGGCGAGCTGGCCCACACGGAGTGCTGGCCTGCGTGGAGTATACTCAGGAGTACTGTCCCATGCAGGAGTGATGCCCTCCACAGGAGTGCTGGCCTAAGCAGAGAGTTGGTGCAACAAGACGATGCAACAAAAAGAGACAGAGGAGAGAGAACAAAAGGCGTAGCAGATCAGGGAGCTGAGGTGGTGCAAGAGAATGATCACCTTTCTCCCACTCTAGAAGGTCCCAGGATCACTCAGAAAATAGACAATCAAAGCAGATAGCTAAAACCAGATCTCTTTCTACCACACCTGTTCCACCTGACAGTAAGTACCAGCTCACATAGCAGGTGCTTGATAAATATTTGTTGAATAACTCAATCAAAGGAATTCCTGGACTAATAGTAAGTCTGGTCCAATTGGAGTTGTATGACCTAGAGGAAAGTTGAGGGGTATAATAATTAATAATAATAGCATCAACTAACATTTAATCAATGCTCACTACATGCTAGGCCAGGCATTTTGTAAGCATTAACTCACTTAACCCTCATCATTAACATATAATATAGGAACAATCATAAGGAAACCAGAGCTTGGAGAATTTAAATAACTTATCTCAAAGCTTCGGCTGATAGGTAGTGGGGTCTAGTATTTGAAGCCAAATCTGTCTGCCCCATAGCCTGAGCTCTTAACCTCTATGCTAAAAAGCACCTCGGGAAGCAGATGTGGCTCAAGCTTCTAGGCTCCCATCTACCATATAGGAGGTCCAAGGCTCAATTCCTGGGGCCTCCTGGTGAAGGCAAGCTGGACTGCACAGTGAGCTGGCCCAAGTGAAGAGCTGGCCCATGAAGAGTGTTGGCCCATGCAGGAGTGCTGGCCCATGCAGCAGTGCTGGCCTGTGTGTACGGCTGGCCCACACAGAAAGCTGGCACAATAAAAAGAGACACAGAGGAGAGAGAATAAGAGACGCAGCAGACCAGGGAGCTGAGGTGGCACAAGAGATTGAGCCTCTCTCTCACTCTAGAAGGTCCCAGGATCAGTTCTTGGTGCTGCCAAATGAGAAGACAAGCGTACACAGAAGAACACACAGCAAATGGACACAGAAAGCAGACAGTGAGCATGAAAACAATGGGGAGGGGAATAAGTAAATCTTTAAAAATAAAAAAAAATTAAAATATATAAATAAAAAGCACCTCAACTGCATGTTGCCTCACATCTCCAAAATGAAACCACAGAAAACCACCTTCCCAAATGGGAGATGAGGAAGTACAAGAAGTGATTATGTACAGTCCTGTCACCATATTATAAAATGATCTCTGAGAAATTCTCACTATTTTCATTAGTTTTGTTGCAAACTATATGCTAATCTGCTTTGGTTCTGATCTTGTTACTCTTGTAAGTGGGGGTCACAAATCATTTTAGTGATTTGTTTCCTTGATTCCAAGATATCACTGACCACAATATGACATTTAATAATAACTTTCCTATATTTTGGGGAAAAGTATTATCACATTAAATGTAGATATCATTTTTGAGATTATTTCAGAAATGTTAAAATGTAGGGAAATTCAACAAATTAACTCAAAGTGGATGAGACCTAAAGCTAAGATTAAAACTGAAAAACTCTTAGAAGAAAACAGGAGTAAATCTTTGTGACCTTAGATTAGGCAATGATTTCTTAGATATGACACTTAAAGCACAAGCGATAAAAGAAAATATATAAATTGGACTTCATTGAAATGAAAAACTTTTGTGCTCCAAAGGACACTACAAAGAAAGTGAAAAGACAACCCACAGAATGGGAGAAAATATTTGCAAATCACATATCTGATAAGGATCTGATACCCAGAATATACAGAGAAAATAAAAAAGACAAATAACCCAATTTAAAAATGGGCAAAGGATTTAAACAGTTCTTCAAAGAATATATACAAATGGCCAAAAAAGACATGAAAAGATGTTCAACATTGTTAATCATTAGGGAAATACAAAAGGAAATCACAATGAGATACCACTTCACACCAGTAGGATGGCTGTAATAAAAAATTGAAAAATTAAATAAACAATTAAAAGGCTCACATATTGCAGGTGGGAATGTAAAATGGTGCAACCACTTTGGAAAACAATTTGGCAGTGCCTCAAAGTGTTAAGCATAGACTTACGATATGACCCAGAATTCTAATCCTAGGTATATGCCAAAGAGAATTGAAAACATTAAGTCCATGCAAAAAACGTGTTCACAGCAGCATTATTCATAAGAGCCAAAAGGTGGAAACAACTCAAATGCCCGTCAGTTGATGAGTGGATAACTCCAGTGTGGTATATACAAACAACGGAATATTATTTGGCAATAAAAAGGAGTAAGTACTGATACATGCTATCACATGGATGACCCTTGAAAACCATTATACTAAGTGAAAGCAGCCAGGCATAAAAGGCCCCATATTGTATGATTCCAATTATATGAACTATTCAGAAGAGGCAAGTATATGGAGACAGAAAGTAGATTAGTGGTTGTTAAGAGCTCGGTGGGGTGAATGGGGTTTCTTTTTGAGGTGATGATATGTTCTGGAATAGGCAGTGGTGACTGATGCATGACCTTTGTGAATATACTTTAAAAAAACACTAAATTGTACACTTTAAAAGGGTGAACTTTATGATATATAAATTTTTATCTCAATAACGCTGTTATTTTTTAAAATGTGGGGAAAATACATTTTAGAATCAAGGAGAGATGATACGTATTCATTTGGAGTTTCCTTATTCCAAAGAGGATTTGAGCCAGCTCAGAGACAGATCATTTCTAAACCTCACCAACAAGGAAGGCAATCCTTAGCTGATTCTTTTTAAAACGGCTTTATTTAGATATAATTCACATAGATGTACATATGCCATATGTATACATCCATAAAACCATCACAATTAAGGTAGTGAACATATCCATCATGCCTCAAAGTTTCCTCCTGCCCCTTTGCAGTCTCTTCCTCCCCTGTTCTTCCCCATCCCTAGCCAATCACCGATCTACTTTGTCACTACAGATTAGTGTTTTCTAGAATTTTTAAAAAATGGAATCATACAGTATTTCTTTTTTTTGTCTGGTTTCTTTTACTCAGCATAATTATTTTGAGGTTCTTCCATATTGTCGTGCGCATCAAAAGCCTGTTCGTTTTTATTGCTGAGTAGCATTTCATCTATTGATGGACATTTGGGTTATTTCCAGTTTGTGGTAATTACAAATAAAGCTGCAACGAACATTCATATACTGGGCTTCGTATCATTTCTCTTGGGTAAACACCTCTGAATGGAATGACTGGGTCCTATAGGTTATGTTTAATTTTTTAAGAAACTGTCAAATTGTTTTCCAAAGTGGCTGTGCCATTTTACACCCCCACCAGCTGTGTATCAGAGTTCCAATTCCTCCACATCCACACCAGTTCTTGGAACGATCAGTCTTTTTAATTTTAGCCAATCTAGTGGGTGTACAATGGTATCTTATTCTGGCTTTAATTTGCATTTCCTTAATGACTAATGATGTTGAACATCTTTTCCTAAGCTTATTTGCCATCCGTATATGTTCTTTAGAGAAGTGTCTATTGAAATTTCCTATGCATTTTTAAAAACTGAGTTTTCTTCTTATTCATCTGTAAGAATTGTGTATTCTAAATACAAGTCCTTTGTCAGATAAATGTTATGTAAAGATTTTCTTCCAGTCTATGGCTTACCTTTTCATTTTCATAAGTGTCTTTTGATGAGCAAATTTTGATAAAGTTCTTTGTTCATTTTTCTTTTACAGTTCATGCTTTTAAGAAATTTTTGCCAAACCCAAAATCACTAAGATTATTTCCTATTTTTTTTTGTTTTTAAAGATTTATTTATCTCTACCCCCCCCCCCAGTTGTCTGCTCTCTGCATTCATTCGCTGTGTGTTCTTCTGTGACTGCTTCTATCCTTATCAGAGGAACCAGGAATCTGTTTCTTTTTGTTGCATCATCTTGTTGTGTCAGCTCTCCATGTGTGCAGTGCCATTCTTGGGCAGGCTGCACTTTCTTTCGCGCTGGGTGGCTCTCATTACGGGGCACACTCCTTGTGCATGGGGCTCCCCTACGTGGGGGACACCCCTGCATGGCAGGGCACTCCTTGCGCTCATCAGCACTGCGCATGGGCCAGCTCCACACGGGTGAAGGAGGCCCGGGGTTTGAACCGCAGACCTCCCATGTGGTAGGCGGATGCCCAATCCATTGGGCCAAGTCCACTTCCCATCCTATGTTTTCTTCTCAAAGTTTTATAGTTTTAGCTCTTACATTTAGATGTATTACTCATTAAGGCAATTTTTGTGTGGGGTGTGAGGTAAGGGTTTAAAATTCTTTTTGCCCTCCATATTGCTATCCAATTGTTCTAGCACCATTTGAAATGCCTCAGCACCTTTGACAAAAATCAATTGACCATCTATGTGTATATTTCTATGGGTATATTTCTGAATTCTCTATTCTGTTCCATTGATCTTTATGTGTATCTCTTTGCCATTACTATACTACCTTGATAACTGTGGTTTTATAATAAGTCTTGAAATATGGTTGTGTAAGTCTTCAAACTTTGTTCTTTAAAGTTGTTTAGGCTATTCTTTATCTTTTCACTTGTCTTTGCTTTTTGTTTTTTCTTTTATGAATACATGAGAAATGCAGTTGGAAATGATAAGAAAATGAAACCAGAAATAGAAATAAGAACAAGGGAAAAGATGGAACAACAAGAAAAATCTATGAAACTCCCCTCCTTTATAAGTGAACTCAGATTAAATATCTCAGTGAGCTACAATGGACTCATTTCTTTCATATTAAGAAATAAGTAAATGTATAGATGTTACATCAGTTTCACAGACACAATACCTAAATTCAAAGAACAAAGGAGATGGGAAGGAGATGTGGCTCAACTGATAAAGCATCTGCCTACCATATGGAGGGTCCAGGGTTCGATCCCCAGGGCTTCCTGACCTGTGTAGTAAGCTGGCCCATGTGCAGTGCTGATGTGTGCGAGGAGTGCTGTGCCATGCAGGGGTGCCCTGCATAGGGGTGCCCCACACACAAGGAGGGCGCCCTGCAAGGAGAGCCGCCCCGTGTGAAAAAAGTGCAGCCCGCCCAGGAGTGGCGCCGCACACACGGGGAGCTGACACAGCAAGATGACACAACAAAAAGAGACACAGATTCCCAGTGCCGCTGACAAGAATCCTAGCGGACACAGAGGAACACACAGCAAATGGACACAGAGAGCAGACAACTGAGGGGAGGCAGAAAGGGGTGAGAAATAAAAAAAAACTTCAAAAAAATAGTTTATATTAAAAAAAAGAACAAAGGAGTTCAATAAACTTACAGTGAGAAGAATTCCACTTTTGAGAGTTTTCTATCAACAGTGAATCCAAATGTTACCAGTTTGTTCTGAAGCTGAAGGAAAGGGGAAAGGAACTGATATTGTTTTCTTCCAATTGGGTAGATTCTGATCATTTAAAATCCATTATAATGCTTGGAGAAATACTCAAGCTGAATAGTACGATCATGTTTTTATAACAAGAAAAAACGAACTAAAAATATAGTTGTGTGTGTATTTTCATGGGGGAAAAAAAGGAAAGATACAGAGTAAACTAACAGTGATTACCCCAAGAGAATGAAAGTTGCAGCACAGAGATGAGAGGTGTTTTCTTACTCATATTTCTGGGCTGTTTCCAGTTTTTATTCAACACTTTGCAATTTAAACAAAAATTTAAGTTATTTTACAGCATTTTAAAGAGTTTTAATATACACACAGTGATTTCTAGCCACTGTCTTTAAGGTTCTCATTTGTTCAAGTCTGAGCATGGCCAGGGTGGGCAGGAGCAGACTCAGGACAATTTCTGTACTTTATAACCTTAAAAAAGTAAATAACTGTTGATATTTTATGGAAGACAACTGTAAGTTTATTTTGTAGATAAATGAATTTATCCCTCAAATGTAAGGTAAACACATACTTTCACCTTTGAAGCCAGTCTTAACGTTATTAATGTTGCTGAAATACCACATTCCATGATGAAAACACCAAGTCAATTGGGTACCTTTCTGAAACTGAGTTAAATTTCCTCTGATAGGGCCTGAGAATACAGAGAAAAACAGTCCCTTTTCCTTCTCTAATATTCTTCAGAGTCGATGCTGTACATTCTGGATCTGATCAGAAATTGTCAGGCTGTGTAGTTTTCTATCATGAATACAGGCTAGCACTAATGATTTAAGATGGGTCATATTTTTCATGTAAAATAGTTCCAAAAGGGGCAGTTTTCTGTGGCTACAGAAAAAGAAATCTTTGATATATGGTTTATAAAAGGCTAAATATGAAAATGTATACTTTTTGTATTCAATTATAGACATGTATAAGGGTCAAAGAAGTAAAATCTATTCTCTACATCAGGGTATAAACCTTTTTTATTCCATGGACCCCTTTGCTAGTCAGGTGAAAACCACAGACCCATTACTAAGTCCACGCTATACTATGTATTATTTAATGAATATATCACACCTGTACCAACACATCCCCATAACAATAATGTTTTTTTAAAAATTTGAATTCAAGTTCACAGACCCCAGGTTAAAAACTCCTGGCTTAGACCCTTGCTATTAAAAGTGTGGCCCATGGATCAGAAGCAGCAACAGCACCTGGGAATTCCTTAGAAATGCAGAGTCACAAGCATCACCCCAGACCCACTGAGTCAGAAACTGCATTTTAACAAGATCCATAGGTGATTCCTACGCTGTAGATACAATTATGGTGACTATTTATGAAACATAAACATATGGGAATTAATGTAAAAAAATAAACATTTTAAAACTTCATTTTCAATAGAATAGGCCAGCACATGTTTTTCTAAATACACTATCAGAATTAAAGCAATAATGATAAAATCCCATTAAAAAATTGCATCAAACATTCTGCATAATTTAAAAGCTCTGATCAACAGGCCACTTTAGTCCATTATTAACAAACAAAATTTTAAATCAAAGAAAACTGATGGATATTTCCTAGGGCCTCTTATAAGTACTTCATTCCAAATGAAATGAAACACTTGAAAACATGGACATTTAAAGAAAAACATTACCTCTCTGGTATGCTGTTTAAGAGTGAAATAAACGAGACAACCAGCAAGATGGAGGCAAAGGAGCTCCTAGAGTCAGCTCCTGCTACAGGGCATTTAGTAAACATCCAGAGCTATCTGGAGCTAGCTGAAGCACCTGTTTGGGGCTCCAGGAGGCCAGAAGAGCATCCTGCCACATCCCTGAAGGAATGGCAGGAGGAGACTGCCTATCTGCAGAGAAGACTCATAAATAGGGTACTCCATGCTACGGAGGCTGGTGCCCATCCTCCACTGGAGGCACAAGCCACCCCAGGAGCTATTCAGTGGCTGGAACTAGAAACTCCATTTCACAAAAACAGGGGGGGGAGCAGACGGTTGGCCACTGATTTCAGCTACTGATTAGCAGACTCAGCTGGCTAAGGTATAGCCCTAGGAACAGCTAGGGTGTGAATCTGTCCAAGTCAAAAAGAGGCTGGTGGCTGCCATTTTGACTCCACCCCAGCATGAGGGGAAGCTGGGCTGACTGAAAATCATAGTGACGGTAGGAACCGGCTTCTTTCACCCAGATAAGCCTAGAGCCCTACCCTAGGTTTCAGCCCCACCTCTAGCAGGGAGGAGGCAGGCGGGCCCTGCACCAGCCTATCCAGGTAACGCAGGTACCTTTGGCTGGCACAGACTGAATAATTGGAAGTCTATGGTGGCAACTGCAGTCATCTTCGACCTGCGCTGTATAGACTGCTGCCCACAACTGCAGCTCCATCCCCACCCCAAGCAGAGGAGAAAGGGGCATGAAGCATTATCAGTCTCTCTGGGCAACTACATTCTAAGCCTGCATGACTTGGATTATTCCACACAACTGTGACTCTGTCCCTACCCCTGGCAAAGGAGAAAGTTGGGAAAGGCTACATTGGTCCCTGGGGCAATGAGGGCAGCCTGAGCCTCCACAGCTTATAGCACCAGTTACATCCTTGGCTCCTACTGCACAACCAGCAAGGGAGAAAGAGCAGGAAGCCCTAAACCAAAGAGAAAAACTGCACCCAGAATAAATACTCTAGTAATCCAGATGCCAAGACACCAACCAAAAATTACAGTCCATACCAAGAAACAGGAAGATATGGCCCAGTTTGAGGAACAAGATAAGCTTCCAGATGACATAAAGGAGTTGAGACAACTAATCACAGATGTTCAAACAAACCTCCTTAATAAATTCAATGAGATGGCTAAAAAGATTAGGGAAATTAAGATGACATTGGATGAATACAGAGAAGAATTTGAAAACATACATAGAAAACAGCAGATCTTAAGGGAATGAAAGGCGCAATAAATGAAATTTTTAAAAAAACACTGGAATCATATAATAGCAGATTTGAGGAGGAAGAAGAAAGGATTGGTGAGCTTGAAGAAATGGCCTCTGAAGGTGAACATACAAAAGAACAGATGAAGAATGGAAAAAAATTGAACAAGTTCTCAGGGAACTAAATGACAGCAAAAGACGTGCAAATATATGTGTCATGGGTGTCCCAGAAGGAAAAGAGAAGGGGAAAAGGGCAGAAGGAATTTTGAAGAAATAATGGTAGAAAATTTCCCAACCCTACTGAAGAATATAGCTATTCCTGTTCAAGAAGCATAACATACTCCCATTCGAAAAAGTCCAAACAGACCAACTCTGAGACACACACTAATCAGAATGTCGAATGCCAAAGACAAAGAGAGAATTCTGAGAACAGCAAGAGAAAAGCAATGCATAACATATAAGGGATACTCAATAAGATTAAGCACTGATTAATCACCAGAAACCTAGAGGAAAGAAGACAGTGGTATGATATATTTAAGACAGTACAAGAGAAAAACTTCCAGCCAAGAATCTTATATCCAGCAAGACTGTCTTTCAAAAATGAGGGCTAAATTAGAATATTCTCAGATAAACAGAAACTGAGAGCATTTTTAAGCAAGAGACCAGATTTTCAGGAAACACTAAAGGGTGTGCTAGAGCCTGAAAAGAAAAGACAGGAGCAAAGCCTGAAAGAAAGTAACCAAAAGTGTTAAAAGAGTGGTGAAAATAAAATGACAGATAGAACTCAAATAGTCAGGAATAAACTTAACCAACGATGTAAAACACTTGTATTCAGAAAACTGCAACTCAATGTTAAAAGAAATCAAAAAAGGCCTAAATAGGGAAGCGAACGTGGCTCAACTGTTAAAGTGTCCGCCTACCATAAGGAGGGTCCAGGGTTCGATACCCAGGGCCTCCTGACCCATGTGGTGAGATGGCCCATGTGTAAGGAGTGCCATGCCACGCAGGAGTCTCCCCTGCATAGGACTGCCCCAAGCACAAGGCATGCACCTCACAGGGAGAACTGCCCTGCATGAAAAGTGCAGCCCACCTAGGAGTGGCACCGCACACACGGAGAGCTGATGCAGCAAGATGATGCAACTAAAAAGAGATACAGATTCCCGTGCTGCCTGACAGGAATGCAAGCAGACACAGAACACACAGCAAATGGAAACAAGGGAGCAGACAATGCGGGGGGGGGGGGGGGAATAAATAAAAATAAAAAATGTTTTTTAAAAAAGACCTAAATAACTGGATGAACATTCCATGCTCACGGATTGGAAGACTAAATATCTTTAAGATGTCAATTCTACTCAAATTGATATACAGATTCAATGCAATCCCACTAAAAATTCCACCAGCATTTTTTTAAATTGAAAACATGATTATCAAATTTATTTGGAAGGCTAAGGGGTTCTAAATTTTAGTCAGAAACATCTTAAAAAGGAAAAGTGAACCCTCACTTCCAGACTTTAAATATATTACCTACTCATAGTGGTAAAAATAACATGGTACTGGTATAAAGACAGACACAGAGACCAAATCGATAGTTCAGAAACAGACCTCACATGTATGGAGAAGTGATTTTTGACTAGCCTGTCAAACCCACACAGTTCAGACAGAACAATCCATTCAACAAATAGTGATGGAAGAACTGGATATCCACAGCCAAAAGAAGGAAAGAGGACCCTTATCTCACACCTTATCCAAAAATTAAATCAAAATGGATCAAAAACCTAAAAATAAAAGCAAGACCCATAAAGCTCCTAGAAGAAATTGTAGGAAAATATCTTCAACACCTGGTGGTAGGTGATGGATTCTTAAAGGAGATAAGAGGGCTGAGATGTTCTGATGTTTAATGTATGTAGAAGTTTTAATTAGCTTTACTGTAAAAGTGTGGAAATGTATAGATTTGATGGTAACACCTAGTGAGTAACAGCTAGTTTATAAATGGGGATGTGGTTGAAAATGGTAATCTAGGTATGTAAATGCCAATTGACAGAATGCTAGAGAATAATCTAGGAACTGAGTAGCACAGTAAACCAAGAGGTGGATGAGAATTGTGGTTGATGGTACAGATGCAAGAGTTTCCTTTGTGAGCTAGAGCAAATGTACATTACTATTGTAGGGTGGTGGGAATATGGAGAAGAATGGGAAAAATACAACTGGAGTGACCTATGGACTGTGGTTACTAGTAATATAATATTCTTGCATCTATGCCAAAGATGTACTGTGTTGATAATGGGGCAATATAGAAAATGTGTGCCAAATGTACACTATGGCCATGGTAACAATCAGATGATATTATCTTATTTGTAACAAATGTTCCACCTCAGTGTGGTGTGTTGATGGAGGGGTGTTGTTTGGGAATTCTGCACATGTGCATGATTGTTTTATACGTTTACAACTTCTGTCAGAAACAATATATTTAAAAAATAATAATAGGATAGGTTAAGGGAAAAATACACCAAATGTAAGGTAAGGACTATAATGCGTAGTAAGATTTTGACAATATTCTTTCATAACTTGTAAAAAATATCTCATGGCAATGCAAGGTGTTGGTGGAGGTTGATGTATGGGACCCCTGTATGATGTCATACATGCTTGTTTTGTAAGTTCACAACTTTTACTATACATTTATTGTTTATGTATGTTCATATACAAATGATACAAAGATAATAATAGGGTAGATTGGGGGAAAAATACTTTGGTTAGTAATAATATTTTGACATTTCTCTAACCATTAGTTAAAAATGTTTGGGTAGTGGATGTGGCTCAAGCAATTGGGCTCACATCTACCATATGGGAGGTCCAGGGTTCGACTTCTGGCCCATGTGGCAAGCTGGCCCATGCACAGTGCTGGCCTGCGCAGAGTGCTGCCCTGTGCAGGAGTGATGCCCCGTGCATGAGTACTGACCCACACAGAGAGCTGGTGTAGCGAGCTGAAGTAACAAAAAGAGAAACAGAGGAGAGAGAATAAGAAGCACAGCAGATCAGGGAGCTGAGGTGGCACAAGAGAATGATTGTCTCTCTCCCACTCTGGGAGATCCCAGGATTGGTTCCCAGAACCGCCTAATGATAATACAAACAGACACAGAACAACACACAGTGAATGGACACAGAGAGCAGACAATGGGGGAGTGGGTGGTGGTGGGAATAAATCTTTTTTTAAAAATAGCATCCATTTTTATTAAAAAAAATGTTTAGCAAGAATGCAAGGTATTGTTAGTAGGGTGAGTTATGAGATTCCTGTATGATGTTATATATGTTTGCTTTCTAAGTTCACAACTATTAGTATATACTTATTATTTATGTATGTTTATGTATGAGTGATATAGTTCAATAAATTTTTAAAAAAGAAAAAAAAAGAGTAAAATAAGTTAGTCTGTATACTTTGAGTGCTATACATATGTTAAGAAGCTAAATTAGCATAAAATGTCTACTATGAAATATCACCTCACTTGATGGCTTTAATATTTTTTTTCCACTAAAATACTTGTAACCATGACCTTCGGTATGAAGAAAAATTTTAAACACGATGAAAGGTGGGAATATCTCGCCACTAAACCTGAAAAAAACACCAAAAATTAATCATTTGTCATCAGTTCCTTCTCCCCCTAAAAGATGGCCCATATAGTTTCTTGCATGCAGGGTAAAGGTTATGCCAAAGCATAGAAAGACCTGGTAATGAAATGGATTACAGAGGATGAAATAACCACACTTTCGTGTGCTCACAACTGTTCTCATATATGTGTAAGACTGGACACATTGGGAGATGAATGTGTCTCAAGGCAACTTTTGTCAAAAGAGTCATGCCTCAGTTTTTTCACATAAAAGTGTAAATAGTAACAATGCATTTAATCTGCAACTATATCTTGAGAAGTTATGAGGATTGAAAAAATAAATTTCCAACATTTCTTCATATTAACTTAGTACTTCTTGAAATAAATCAACATAAAAACATTACCTGAATCTGACCTTACACTTCATGCTAGGATCTCTAACAAGCTCAGCCTCTAAAGGGCTCACATTCCTCAGTATTTCGTGTGTCACACAACGTTCCTGAAATAGATGGCAGTGCTGTAAACAGAAAGTGGTACCCTACCCAGACACAATTTATTGAATATAACAGAGGGAGCATGGTAAAGAGAACAGTACACTGGAGATGGCACCCTGAAGATCTGAGTTTGAGTCTTGACTTCAACACTTATCATCTGCATACCCTTGAGCCAGTTACTTAATCTTTTTGCCCTGTCCCAAGTTTGCGTATGTGTCCCTTGAGATCTCAGTCACTTTTCTTTTCCTATGACAGCACTTTTCATGTGTATTGTAATTACCCGTAAACTTGTCTGTATCTCCCAGTAGACTGTAAGCTTCATGAAGTAGGGCCAATGTCTTTCTTGTTTACCACTGTATCCCTAGCATCTAGTATAGTGCCTGGAACACAGAAGATGCTTAATAAGTAGTTGATGTTGTGTGAATCACTGTAAAATGAGGATGATAACAGTCATAAGTTACTAGTTCTTAAGCACCTTTTATGTACCAGAAACTTTGTTAGGTATCTTAAACACATAACCTCATTTAATCCTTATATCTCAACAATATTATTAGAATGTTAAAAATCCCATTTTATAAATGAGAATGCTGAGGCTAGGGGAGTTTCAGTAACTTACCCAAAGGCATAGAGATAGTAAATGGGGGAGCCAGGATTCAAAGTGAGATCAGCTTGACTCAAAAACCTCCACTCTTTCCCCCATATGATTCCACCCAACCTTTATGCCTATGACAATCACCTAAAAATGTACACTAAAGGGTTTTTAAAATGACAAAGTGTTATTAATGGAAGATAGTAACATGAAGAGTTAGGATAATAGATGAATAAAAAGAATTTCCTTCTTTCTGTTGCTAAAAGTGTCAAAAATTTACAATGAAACCAGTATTATGATAATTAAATACAAGTTCCATATGTGAAGACAATGGAAAATGGACCTGAAGTAAGTTTACTTGGGTGGGTTTTCTCTGAGGTATTCTGCTTTTACTGACATCAGAAATAGATCTGTGGGTCAGATGGTTAAGAAGTGTACACATTGCTCAGACCTCATGATTTTTTAGATCTGCCAAAATTCCCTTGATGTGACTATTGCTAATAATAGGCTACTGGAATTATGGGTTATCTTTATAGGAGAATGAATATCTGGTACTATAACAAGGGTTGTTTTTTGGGAGAGGGAGTTCATGGGAATACTTTTTTATTAACTCAAATATTAATATTCTCCTGCACTTGCCTTTTTCACTAATGAGATATCTTAGCTATCTTTCTATGGCAGAATCATGTTAATCACTGCAAGGTTTAACACTATGAAAGCACCAACATTTATTTACCAGCATCCTATTCTACTGATGAACATTAAATGGCTTATTGATTGATTGATTTTTGTGTGGTTATAAACAATACTGCAATGAAATTGTACATATATTGTAGGATGGACTCCTAGAAATGAAATTGCTGGGTAGAAGGTAAGGGTATTTTAAATTCAGGGATTTTTATTCTTGGAAGATCATTGTCTCATACCCTCAAATAAGGAATGAACTGTTTTTTTTAAAAAGTCAATATATTATTTTCAGGAAAAGGAATAACAGTAATCCAGGTTAAAAATAAATTCCAAAACCCCATGCAATATTATTAGATCCAAATAGAAGAGATAAATAAGGCAATATATTCTGTTTTTAATTAACAGATCTTTTAGCACGGTAATTAAATCTGTCAGAGAAAACAAAAGCAAAATACATACCGCTGCACAAACTGCATGTTTTAGGAGTTGAAATATTATTCTGTCCATGTGAGATAACCAAGCTCTCTGTATCATATGAGCTGAGATATCTTTATTTATCCTGAGAGAGAGAGGTTAAGATTTATAAAGTTGTTTTCATTTTCCTAAAATCTTGGGGAACTCTGAATTTATGCTTTCTCCTCCTGTACCTCCCCATGCCCCACTGTCCTCCAAGACTGATCTACAGAGGAACATTTGAAAGTGGTCACGTACATAATCTAATCAGAACTGGTCACTGGCAGAATCTAGTCAGCATGAGGATATGATATACTAGAGAGTATTTCCCTTGAAATAAAAAAAAACAACAAAAAACAAAAAAACACACAAAAACACCCTGGCTAAAACTACTATGAAAAGGCATATTATAAATAAAAAGTGTGAGGAGACAAATACAGTTTCTAAAAATCTCCATAACCTAAAATTCTGTTCATAATTAGATGTTAATAACATTGCTCAACTAGTTCAAGTGCTATGAAAATGGATTATGGAATAGTCCAATTTATAGTAGGCCCAATTTTCTTCTGGGAGCAGGTGACCATACCCTAGAAAAAGAAACTCCCTTTTTTGAGTCTTTGCTTGAACCAGGCTCATTCTGGTTAGGTCAGAGAATTATGCTACTTTTGATGGCATCCCAGTACTGGCAGATTGTGGGTGTCTTCCTCTCCAATCCCCCCCCACCCCTGCTTCTCCCACCCCATCACTACCCCTCAGGAGACCATGTGCAAAAAGAGAGACTCCTGCATAATGTCACCATTTGCTCACAAATTGTAGACTACAATATATAGAGTAGAAAGAGCCTGTAGTTTAGAAACAAACCTTTGAGTTCTAGCTGGTGCCATTTATTAGCTGCAAGTCCCTTAACTTCTCTTAGTTGCTGCTTTCTCACTTACGTACAATGTAATAAGACTGCTTCACAAGGTTGTATTAAGATCAAAAGAGATGTTGTTAACATGCTTTATAAATTATAAAATACTATAATTATAATTATTCAATTTGAAAGGAATTTAAAAACACAAAAATCTCTAATTTTCAAAACAAAGAGGTGTTTGAAGTTAGCTAAGTAAATACTGTATGGAAATAATCCAGTTGTGGAAAACGATACAAGGCAAAAGATGGGCTCTTACCATTGTACTGGCTTAGTCTTTGCAACATTTGTTGAATGTATTTTGTGGTCTTTTCCTGAGAGTGGACGATCTGATTTTAGAACTCTAATAACTGATGCATTTGAGGAATCATTCATTTTCCTTACAATGAAACCATCTGAAAGTACATAAATTAGGCCTTTAAGGTCATAATCTATATTATTACACTGTTTGGACTAGACTCAAGTGCCATATGATTGTTGCACTAATTCCAGAACGCTTTAAAAAGGCGTTGTCGCCGTCTTAATGTTGCTCACAGTTTACATACTTTACGTACTAAAAATATTATGTGGTATACGGGAAAGACAATTGGATCTATCAACACTCTAACTTGTCTTCCTGTCTCCAGTCTCTTCTTCCTCCTAGTCCTCCTCCACTCTACAGCTGGAGTAAACTTGTTAGAGTAGTAATCTAGCTTCATCACTTCCCAACTTAAAATCTTTCATTGACGACTCATTTCCTCCAAGCCAAAGTCCAAACTCCTTAGAATGGCCTTAAAATCTTTTCACAATCTGGTTCTAGTCTCTCTTTCGTATGTTGAAATACCAACTTTCAACAGCCCTCTCTCTATCCTCTGGAAAAAAATGAAGCTTTTGCCAAAATCAAACAATATTTTCCATCTCTGTGCCTCTGATCATGTCATTTCCTCTACCTGGAATGATCAGCAAATATCAATTCATTCTTCAAGACCCCAGCTGATTGATGCCTCTTCTCTGAAGTTTCCCACCTTTTCTTTTTCACAGAACTGCTCACTCCTGTCCCCAAGTTTCCATAATACTTTGTACATAATTCTTTTATGGTACTTCTCATATTGCATTATAATTTGTTTTCTATTTGTCACCTCAGCAAGCTCCCTGAGGACAGGAGTCACCTTGGTAACTATGGAATCCCCAATGCCTAGAAGAGTGGAGGATTTTTACATGCTGGTCTGAAATGTTTTCATCCCGGTTTTATCACCAAAAAGCTGTGAGACTTTGGGCAAGTCACATAACCTCACTGGCTCAGTTCCCTCCTTGGTAAAGTGAGAGGGTGTGTACTAAATTATCTGAAAGTCTCTTCTACCTCTAACTTTCTATCTTTTGAAGCACTACTCCAAACTGGATGCAGCTCCCAAATTCTTAATCACTGCTCAGTCTCTTCTACTTAACCAGGGGTTATCTTTGCTTTTGGTGTCATGGACCCCTATGAACAGACCCCCTTCTAAGAATTATGTTTTTTAAAATGCATAAAGTAATATGTACCTTCTTGTTCACGCATTGAATAAAATGGGAGGGCTAATAACCACTTACTTTTGATTTAGTAATGAACATCAAAATATTTCGATATATCTGCCATGACTGTAATATGATATGAAAATGTCTGTGCTTTCTACTAATGACAAAGTCACAGGCACTGCTAACAGTGCTGTGGTTTGTTGCCTACACCACAATAGACAGAAATGCTAAAGTTCAGGCACAGGTTAGTGAAAATAAAATAAAAAATTTTCCCTATCCAAGTTCACATACCCCCGGATTAAGAACTCCCACACTAAGCTACCACTGTTCTTCATACTTTTACCTACATATGACTTTACCAGTGCAGAGCCTTCAGAGTCTATTTAATATTTCTCCTTACGGATGGGGATGGGGATGGGGATGGCTTGGAATATACAACTGTCCTGAAAAAGAGAAAAGCAACCCTTAACATGCGACAGTATCCAATCCAGAGCAAAGACCCAATTCCTTTAAAGGTCCCCATAATCACCCAGCCAAAGCCTAAACCCTATAATATATCTTTCTAACACCTTCATATTGAGATGCCCCAATATTCCCCAAAGTGTGCGTTCTCCCTGTGGTGATAAGAAACCCAACTTGTTCAACTGTAGGTGTGTTCCTAGTGGTCATTGGCTGGAGAGCAGTGACATGCCACAGAGCAACCCTCAAAATCTAGCGGATTCCGGTCTGGATGGGGCTCACATTTTTTATGGAGTTAGGATGTGAAACGCAGAATGAAAGATGAAATATTCCCCCATTATGAGGCAGTATAACAACTGTTTAGGCTAGATAAAAAAAGGTAGACTACCGAATTGGGATTCTGGCTTCCCACTTTCCATCTGTATAGCCTTGTGTGTATTCCTTAACTTCTCGGTACCTCAGTTTCCTCATTTATAAATTGGGAATAATAACCGTGCCCACCTCCTTGGGTCGTTGTGAAGATTAAGGGGCTTAAGTCAGAGCTGGGCACATAATAAGTGCTGTATAAATGTTCTGTTATTTTTGTTAATAAAACAATTATTGCCGTTATTGCTTATTCCTTACTAGCAGTAAGGGACAAACATTTGATTTCCAGTGAGGGATTTACGCTTAAGTATCTTAAAGAGAGGAAAAGAGAAGAGAGAAGAGAGAGAGTCTTTCACGACGAAAAGGCGTGGCAAATTAGTTTAAATTTAAAACCTTAGAAATGTCAAGCCCACTGTAAAAACCCGAAGACCTTTGTGAGGTAAATCCAGGACCCGGAGGTGGGCGGCTTCCGGCTGCGCAGCTTTTACCGCTGCCTGAGGGCCGCGGAGCGCCCCCGCCCGGTGGCCTCCACGAATAGGATTCCGGTCCCACGTTTCTGGGCGCCCAATGGCGGCAGCGGCGAAGGCTGTCGCCCGGTACTTCCTTCCGCGCATCCCAGCACGCCGCCCACAATGAGCCCGAGCTTTCCTGCTGCCTAGCAACAGGCGGCACAGGGGAGGAGCCTCGAGGAGGGCAGGGCTTGGTTCGGCCGTGGCCCGGCAGCGACGTGCTGCCGCTCCACGACGCTGCTTCCAGCCCAGGGTGGTGGGACTAAGCCTTCGCCGAATCGAGTTGACCGTACTGCAGTCTCCCGCGCCCCGGCCAGTTCGCGGTCTGGTAAAGCCGGTCCCTAACGGGCCGCCGTAGTTGCCTTTCCGTAGTGGGCGGAGCCGAGTTCGGAGTGACCTCGCCGGAACCACCGCTGCCAGCAACATGTTCAAGGTGAGAGCGCGGAGCTAGGTCGTAGCTGTCACCGCCCCCTCCCGGCCACCCACACCCCTCCACGCACTCTTTTGGCACCCCCGCGGGGACCAGGCCCTCTCTGCTCGTCTCGACACTTTTCCCGCCTCCTGGCCAGTTGCACGCCGGCCCACTGTTCATTCACTAGTCCGCATGGGGCAAGCGGCTGCCGGTCGGAGGCTCAAGCCGGCCGCCACATCGGGGGCGCGTGTGGGGCGTCCTAGGCCGGACCAGTGGCGCGCGAGACCACGGGGGTGGGTCGGGATGGCCCTTTAAGCCATGCTCTCCTGAATAAAACACTTAGAAAGGTTAAAGTATTTCCCCTCTTGCTCCCCTCTCCCTGGCTGGTGCCCTTTGGGGAGAGTCGGTAGAGTGAAGCCAGCCCAGGGTGCTATGGGGTTTGGCTTTGGTGGTTTGGCAGGGTCGGGTTTCCGAACCAGGTGCGGGGGAGGGGGGTTCGCTTATCGGAGAAGGTGCTGCAGGGTGTGAGGGAAGCTGGCATCGGATTGTCTGGGTGAGGAGAGAAGCTGGAGCTTTGTCCCACTCCCCTCTAAACGTCATTTAATGTAGACAAGTCCACCCTCTTCTTTATCTTTTTACGAACTCGTGTCCTTTGGAAGGAGTTGACTTTGACAGAGAAGACTTTTTTTGAAAGTCTGCATTTCAATGTAAGGTCATTATTTTCTGTCTTGCAAAACAAATCATAGGCTACCAAAAATTAGTCTACAAAATTGAATCTTCCAGAAGTACTGTATCTGCACAACAATGTTAACGAAATCTCAGAATTGTACTACTCATTTCATAGTTTTATTGAGTTGTATTTGGGCACAGAAGTAAAGGCCATAAAATCAGAGCATGGATTCTTCCTTCCAGTCCTAGCATTTCCACTTTCTAGCTGTGTGACCTTGGGCAAGCCTCAAACTCTTTGTGCTTGTCTTCCTGTGGGTGAAATTGGGGTGATAGGATCAACCTCATAAGGTTGTTAAAAGGAGTAAATAAGTTAGTATGTGTAAAGCACTTGGAAGAGGCCTTGGCACATAAAAGTGCCATCTAAGTATTTACTTTTATTTTGTTTTCAGGCAGCTCACAGTTGAATGAAAGTCCATAAGCAACTTTCATTCGTTTGATAAATTTGTATTGAATGCTTATGTGCTAGGAGCTCAGCTTAGTTTTAGAGTTAAAACCAGGAAGGATATGCTGTGATCAGTTTACTTTATGGATACCACCAGTGTCGTGTGGGAGTGAAAAGGAGAGCAAGATCTGCTTTGCCTAAGTAGGAATTCTTAACCGTTGATCCTCAGTTCTCCATAAGATCTGGATAGAATTGTGGGGACCCCTGAACTTGGAGGAGGGAAAAATGAAATATTTATTTTCACTAATCTCCAACTGAAATTTAGCATTTCTTTCAGTTATAAACATGGATAAATGTCTCAGTTATCTACTACTGGGTAACAAAACACTGCAAACCAGCTTTAAAACAAGAATTTACTATTTCTCACGAACCTGTGGGTTGTCTGGGCAGTTCGGCTGGTGGCTGTGATAGGTGGCCTCACTCACATACCTGGAGTGCCCCTCCACGTACCTAACTTGGGCTTCCTCTCATGGCTGGTGGGTTCCAAGAGAGCAAGTCTCCATGAGCTAACACTTATCAAGCCTCTGCTTGCAGCACATTGGTGGTGGGGAGCTACCCAGGGCATAGCAGGCCATTAATTTAACAAGCTACTACCGCAGCACACCGCAGTAGTATTAGCAGTGTTGGTCACCAACAGAAGTCACAGTAGCAGTGCAAGTCACAGATATTTTCATATCACTTTAAAGTTGTTGCACATCTTGAAATATCATGCTCAGCACTATTTCAACATTATGGTAGTTACAAGACCCACTGCTAGATCTTTTTATTTGACACACTAATAAAGAAGCACATATTATAATATCAGAGATTTGGGTTTACAAATATTTTCATAACCATTTCAATTTAATTAGCATTTTATTTTATGCCATTAGAAGCATTATTTTGAGATGGAGTCCATAGGGCTTACCAGACTGCCAAAGAGATCTGTGGCACAAATGACAAGGAAGCCTTGGGGACTTCAAGGCAGGCTTCACAGATGAGATTTAAATTTAGCTTTGAAAGACAAGTAGGAGTTCTTCAGGTGGATGAGCTGGGGAATATCATCAGCAATAGGACTCCATTGAGAAAATGCTAGTAACTCAGTCCTTTCATGTCAAGGGAGAGATGCAGAGAGCTGAAATTATTCCAGGTGAACATGAGGTTTGAGTAGAAAAAAGCACAATAAACCTTGGAGGACACCAAATGTAAGGAGTAGGCAGAGGAAGAGGGGAGTCCAGAAGTGGAAATGCAATTTTTGAGAAGTAGAAATAGCAGAAAAGAGTAATGTTTAGAAAATAAAGGGAGGAAAGTTTCAAGGAGGAGGACAAGCTATATTAGGATGCTTTTGGCTGGGAAAACCAACTGCTTCAGTAGGAAGGAAAATGACCTCACCGAATCCAGAGAAAGGGTGGACTCCAGGCTCTTGAGTCAGTGGGTCAGCAATGTAAGGTTGGTTCTCCACGTGGCTGCAAGATGACTGCTGGTAGCATCCATTCCTCCTCATTCATCAGAGCAAGAGAAAGAGAGAGGACCGAACTGCCCCAAGCTTGGATTATGCCCTTCCTTTGGTTTGATTGGACCAGCTTAGGTCAGGTATCTGCCCCTGGACCAATAACAGATGCTAGTGGAATACCATGCTTTGATTTGTTTACTAATCAGGACCAACTCCTCAGGATGGGATCACTTTACCTTGATCACATGGGAGAGGAATGAATTCAGGAAAACAATGTGGTTCATTTAGGAAGGAAGAGGGGGAATAGAGGCTAGATGTGCAATCAGAGGCAGCTGAGCAAGGAACAAAAATGCCCACCAGAGAGAGACACGTTAGATGAGTTCGGAGAAGTGTTTATTGATTTGGGCACTTCGGAACACTTTCATTATCTTTATACAAGTAGTTAACTGATGGAGGTGAGAGCTAGGTTAAAATGGGTTGGTGACTGAGAAATGAGTAAATGGACCCAGTGATAGTTGATAAGCTTTACCGTCAAGGGGAGGAGAGAGAAAATACAATAACGAGGGAAATGCTGGGTCAAAGTTGTAGAGTTGTGTGTTTTTTTTGCGATTGGTAAGATTTTCAAGATTTGCCTAGGGCAGGGTATGTAAAGAGCTTTTACAAGGGAGAAACGTTCAGCTTTAAAAGGAGGCGAGAGATTTCCTCCTGTGAAAGAAGTAAGGGTTGGGGAGCAATTTTAGTGTTTCAGCTGGGATGGCACCCACCATTCTCCTTAGGTTACACTTTGGAAACTCCTGGCATTGTTCTTGATGCGTTTACTTTCATTGAACTGAGCTTTTATACACTGAAATGTATTTTCTATTAAAATTTTTTTACCTTTAGTTCTCCTTTATATCACTGTTAAATCATTCCAATACTGATGGACCTATGTGTGTAGGTGAGTGATGTTATCTGTAAATTTTATTTCAGGATAGCAAAAGTGTTAGCAACATTTTTACTATAAAATGGCGTTGTTAGGTCTAGTATAGTTAAGAAACCAGTGCGTCGTCCTCGTCTTTGTTTTTTCAGACAGTACCGGAGATTGAACCCAGGAACCTCGTACATGGGAAGCAGGCACTCAACTACTGAGCTACATCTTCTCCTCTCAAGCTTTAATATGCATGCGACTCTTATTAAAATGCAGATTCTGGTTCAGTAGGTTCAGGGATGGGGCCACAAATTCTCCATTTTCTAGCCAGCTCCCAGATAATGCGATGCTGCTGGTCCCCTGATGACACTTTGAATAGCAAGAATTTAGACGGATTGGTAGATGAGTGGCTTCTTGTTTTTTTCGAGGTGGGTGCTTTTAGGATCGTGATGGGAAGAGGCAGCTGAGCAAGGAACAAAAAAGATCGGTGAGAGGCTTTGAGGGCTTTGCTCATCAGTGTGATTGTAGCTTGGATGTGGGGACAGAACAAATGGTAGGATTGATTTGGGTTTGGGAGTTAACAGTGGTTCAGCTAGGACTGGAGGGCAATGGAGTTGGTGATATAGGTTTTGGTGGGAAATATACAGCAGATGTTACTAGTTTTATGCATATTTAATAAAAATATTTCAAATGTAACCATTGTTTTGATTGAGCTATTCACTTTCAGATCAGTAGGGGGCATTAGTGGATTAAAAAACACCTTTGAAAAACTGGCCAGTATTTGCATTCTATTGTAGGAAGCAGAGTTTCCCTTCCTGCAGTGTGGTGCTGCAGGAAGCTTGAATATTGAATACATAACACCTAGTCCCCTGATTTACTTTACTAGGTTTCATTCGTTACACAAATGAGCACCACAGTTCAACTATGGGCTAGCCACTTATGAGTACGAATGAAAAGATCCAGGCCTTTGGGAGAGATTCCCCAAATTTTGGGAAATTATTTAAGGAGATAAATGGTTTCCAAGGTCCTGCCCATGGCTCCAATTTAGTTTTTAGGTGGCATCCAGGGACCTCTAGTTTTAATATAGCCCCCCAAGTGATTGTGAAACCTGTTGCAAGAGCTTGCTTACAATTTGGCTAGCTGCACAGGCATAAACAGTGAATTACAATGCAGTGGGATGAGTGTTGTGAAGATATGTAAAAGGTGTTGGGGAAATATAGAGCAGGGAATCTCAACCTTGACTGCATATTAGAATCGCTTGGGGAACTTTTAGAAGTCCCAATGCCTAGGTTGCACCCCAGACCAATTAAGTACATCAGAATCTTTAGGGTTGGGAGCTAGGCATCTAGTTTTCAGAGTGCCTAGGTAAGTACAACATGCTGCCAACCAATCAGAACCACTGACCAAGGAAAGGGTACCAGCAGGGGGCATCAGAATACTTTACAGAGGAAAAAAATGCTTTGAAACTATGCAGGCAAGGTCGAAAAGGCATTCCAAGCTGGGAGAAAAACATATGCAAGGACACATATGAGAGATTTCTGTACAATGTTAAGACCTTGAACTTCACTGTATGACTTTGGAAGCAGGTACTGATGTTCTCTTGTAGCTATTTTTTCATCTGTAAAATGAGGATAAGACTAGCATCAACCTCAAATTGTTGTGTGAATTAAATTAATACCCAAGTCTGTTTGGGATGATGAAAAAATTTTGGTAATGGATGGTGGTGATGGTAGCACAATATTGTGAATTAGATTCACAGAACTGTACATTTGAAAGTGGTTAAAATAGGAAATTTTATGTTGAGTATGTTACCACAAAAAAAATTTTTTTTAAAATTAATACCCAAAGCTTAGAAGAGTGCTTGGTACAAAAAGCGCTTGATGAATGTGAGATGTCATTAACTTTTAGTTGGCTGTTAAGGTAGTGTTGTAGTAGGGCGTAATCTTGGAACTCTCTAAAAGTATTTTTTATTTCAAAACTTGATAGCCAATTGGATGTGATGGAAGACGGAGAATGAGATTCAAGAATGCTGCCTGGGCATTTAGCTTGGGAAACTGAGTGACTGTTAGAACTCTTCATTGAGATAGGGAAGTAGAAGATGGATGAGTTTGATTTGGGGGGAGGTGATAGTTTGGAGTTTGGGTTTGAACAGGTTGGATTTTCCAAAGTACCTGTGGACATTAAGAAGTGATGACCAGTTGACATAGAACACAAGATTATAGAGCTTTCATGAGAGAGAGATGTGGGCTGGATATTGGAGAATCATCAAATGATTTATGCTAACTGGAGCCGTGAGGGTGAGAAGGTGGTGTAGTGAAAGCTTGTCTGAGTCATTTCCTTCCTGGAGGGCAGAGATGTGACTCACCTTACCACTCAGAGGAGCTGAGGTGAATGTATCCTTGGTTTTTAGGCATTTTTACCTCATCCACTCTTTGTGGCTGTTATTTTCTGAAATTGATTTTCTTAACATGAATGGTATGTTACTGAATGGAAAAGGAAAATCATCTGTAAATTGGAAAAGAAGTACTTTAAAATTATTACACTTGAACATTATTTTAAATGCTACATATCTTAAAAGGTAAAGATTCCCCCCCCCCCCTTATAATGTAAGCCTCTCTGAGGAATTCTCCTTGAAGAATTGCAGTGAATACATTTTTATTCATAGAAAACCATCTTTATGTGTAGTATTAATTGAATTTTTTCCCCTTTCTTACCTCTCAAAGAAGTTGGTAAATAGATTACAAAAAAAAAAAAAAAAGAATTAAAATCTGCCCTGCAGAGTTCCCCAAAGAGTTAAACATAGGATTACCATGTGACCTGGCAGCCGAAAGCAGGGACTCCAACAGATACTTGTACACCAGTGTTCGTAGCAGCATTATTCACAATAGCCAAAAGGTAGAAACAACCCGTGTCCATCAACAGATGAACGTAATAAAGAAAATGTAGTATGAGAAGCTGATGTGGCTCAAGCAGTTGGGCACCCACCTACTACATGGGGGGGGGGTCCCCAGTTTCGGTTCCTGGTGCCTCCTAAAGAAGATGAGCAATACAGTGAGCTGATGCAACTGGCTAGTGCAGTGAGCTTACACAAGATGACACAGTGAGATGATGCGCTGAAGAGACAGCAAGGAAACACAATGAGAGACAAATTAAGCAGGGAGTGAAAGTGGCTCAAGTGATTGGGTGCCTCCCTCCCACATGGGAGGTCCCAGGTTCAGTTCCCGGTACCTCCTGAAAAGACAGAAATGAGCAACAAGCAACTCAAATGAAATAACTGATTCAGGGAAGCTGATTGGCTCAGTGGTTGAGCACCGGCTTCCTGTATACAAACTCCCAGGGTCAATCCCCAGCCCTTGTAACCTCAAAAAAACAAAACAAAACAAAACAAAAAAACAGAATGGGGAGTTAGAAGGAAAATTTTGGCAGTGGACAATAGAAATGGAGGCACAACCTTGTATATGTAATGAACACCACTGACTTGTATATTTGAAAAGGGATAAAGAGGGAAATTGTAGGTTGTATACAATTTGCTACACCACACACACACACAAACCCAAAGAATTGTATAATTCAAAGAGTGAACCCTAATGTAAACAGTGGGTTATAGTTAATAGCATATTATAAGAATATTGTTTCAGAAATTGTAGCAAAGGTACCATACTAATGCAAAATGTTAATAGAGAAAACTGTGTGAAGAGGGTGTATGGGAACCGTACTTTCATAAACCTACAACTGAATTCCTCTAACAATAATAATAATAAAAAGAATAGTGCTACTGAAAACTTAGTAACACAAAGCACTATTTGAATGTAAGGTATTTTTAATCCCTTCTGCATCACTCTTGCTGACTGTAAAGTGATTTATGGTTGAAGGTTAACACTATGGACTTAGGACTGTGAAAAGTGGACCAAACCCAGGACACTGCAGCAGTCTTCATCTACTTCTAAAATGCAAATAATTTTTCTGTTACAGTACTGGAAGAGGAAATATTAAGGAACAAGTAGATGAATTATCCCTTAAAAGAATGGGGAGATCAGAGACAAAAATGGAGGAGAAAAGTAGATAATGCACTAGACATTTATGATAAATGAATTTATTATCCAGTGAGGCCTGGCCATGTTTGTGTACTTTTATGATATAAAGTTTTAATTTATAATCAAATATGTATATGTATTCTACACCAGTGTCCTTTCTAGACTAGACTGGAACTTCTTAGAGGTTAAGAAATGAACTTTGATATTTTTTGTATAGTACATTTAACGTTACTGCAAGTAATTAGATGCATAATAAATCTTTATGGCAAAGAAACTTACCTATTTTTAAAAGTTTAGCATTGACTTAATTATATAACATGACAGTAAATGCTAAAAGATTTTTAAAGGAATTGAGTTTGTATCATTTGATTTTCCCCAATAATGCATAAGTGGAATTTTACTTTTAGTTCATGCTACAACTTTATATAGATATTTTCAGAAAAAATAATCTTGATCTAAAGATATATTTTAGGTTTGGAAGTTATTTTTTTAATCTTGCTGAGTTATTCCTAATTTTGCATGGCCTGATGCCAATTTTATTAGAAAACTTTTACAGTGCAGATTTCTTATTATATGGTGGTTTTTTTTTTTAGCTTGTATTCATTGTACCCTAAAACTTGGAGAAGCGAAAATTTAGAGCAAGGGTCATAGAGTTTCAATATGCTTAAAACATAAAAGTTTGAATATTAAGCTGTATTTTCCCGACACAGTTTCATGCATTATGGATAGCGCAGTTGAATTTTGAATGAATGTTGCTTTGAAGGCACTTTAAGTATATTCACCCTTTGTCTTATTTCTTTCTGACTCTTTGAAGCAGTGCAGGGTGTTTTATTCAAAGCTCCTGCTGGCTCCAATTTAAAGGACGTCTTTGTTTGGTTTGGAGGGGAGGGAAAAGAGGAGCCCTCTGTGGGAGCTAGAGATCGATTCACAAGGGCATGTTCATTGCCATAGTTGGGAGGGATATCTGGTAGTTACAATTTTGAGATGTCTCTGCATTCTTTTGAAAACTCCTTTTAAATAGGAACTATGAAAATAATAAAGATACATTTTTCTTTTTTTTTCCCCCATCCCAGAAACTTCAGTCCTCCTTCAGTTTGTTTACCTTTTTGCTTCCTGAAACAGAATCTCCTCTCCTTTTAGAGGGACTGATTCAAATGTTGTATTGTGACATTGGTTAGACTGGAGTAAGGAAGCAAAAAGTAATATGAGGTCTCCAGCAAGTCTCCTAAATTGTCTATGGCTTGCCTCATTTGGCAAATAGTGACTTTGAACCTGTTTGTGGAGCCACAGCATTCAGGACTGTTAAAGTTGCTGTGTGTAGTGCAAATATTTACTTTTCTTGTTTTTCTTCCTTATTTTTACAGAGATTGTCATTATGAATCCATATTATCATTGGCTGAATTGCGCTTTGCAAACGATTTTTTTTTTGAAGGTACCAGAGATTGAACCCAGGATTTTTGTACATGGGAAGCAGGCGCTCAACCACTGAGCTACATCTGCTACCCAATAAGAGTTTTTTTTTTCTCATTTGTTTGTTTTTAGGAGGCTCTAGGGATCGAACCCAGAACCTTGTACATGGGAAGCAGGCACTCAAACCTGAGCTACATCTGCTCCCAATGAGAGTTGTTTTTTTTTTCCTTTGTTTTTAGGAAGTACGGGGGGTTGAACCAGGGACCTTGTACATGGGAAACAGAAGTTCAACCACTGGAGCTACATTCGCTCCCCCCAAATGATTTTTTAAAAAAGAATTTTGCAGTTTTCTGTGAAGTAGAAAAAGCATGTGAATAATTGAGATAAAGTTGAAGGCAGTTGTCATCAGTGAGTTCAAGGTTCTCTGTGCACATGATAGTCTGTATTAGGAAATGAAACATGGGTCTCAGTGACTAGATTTTACTTTGACAGAATGGCTCTTCCCATTCGAAAATGTAGATTTTTTTTTTTAGTTCCTTGAAAATGTAGGAGCATTTGAAAAGCAAGACATATGTTCGTATATGATTTTTTTCTTACCTGTGTTCCCCTTACCTCAGAAAGAGTGAATGGATTTTAGGATGCCATTCCAAAAGAGAAAAAAAAATATTTTGGAGTTTTAGGTAAACAGTGGTAAATTTCTGTGTGAATGAGGCAGTCAAAAATAAGTTTAAGAGTTGGTAAATTACATGTCAGCTGTGTTCCAAGACTCTGAAACCAGTACAGCCAAACTGGATGACTCCAAAACTGCCTAAATAGTTACCTCACTCTTTGGCTCTGAAGTTTCCTTCCTGTTTATCAGACAAGTTTTTTTTTTTCTGTATGAATTTAACAAAATCTGATAACTATTTTTAAAGACTAAGAAATGAAACAATTGCAAAAGAACAATTTTCTTTGCTTTGCTGACCTAATTTTGTGGTGAATTCTGTCCTCCAAGGATAAAATAGAAGTTGTTTTTCTGTGAGAAAAAGATAATCTTTAAAATAGCCTATATTTTTCCTTCCTTTACTTCTCTCTTTAGATTATAATCTGTTTATAGTGGATGAGGAAGAGCTAGGAAATATCATTTACTCCAGGATTAAACTGCAGAATTGAAAGTTTTTCATAAAATAGTTGTGTTTGTCATAGTTGGAAGACAGTTTCTCTTCTTGTTTGAAGTCTGAACTCTTAAAATATTGGCTACATAAACCCCTTTAGTGTGAGGAAGATTGAAATGTTTGTGGTTTCTGTTGTTGTTAAAGGATGAGGGCTTCTAAATTTTTACATTCAAACGAGTGCCTGTCAAAACACTCATTTAATTGTCCTCTCAAAATATTTATTCCAAAAACACCATCACTGATCGAAAACATTTTTGCTCCTCTTTATTTGAAATTCTCTCCATACCTTGTGGAAGATTCTTTAGAATAGCCTCAGGATCCAGCCATTTTTGTTCTTTGAAGCATATTACAAAACAAATCAATATTCATTGTGAAAATTTCAGAAAATACAGCTGATACTAAAGAATCACCCTTAATCCCACCAGCTATAGGTAATCACTGTTAAAATCTTTCCAGACTCATTTCTGGGCTACCTATATATACCCTGAGTACGGTATTAAAAAAAAAAACTCAGTGTAATCATGACACAAATCCACCCCACACACACACAACTTTTTTTTTTAAATGCCATTTTCTAATGTTTCCCCCACTTTTCATTTTAAATATTCTGAGACTGCTTTTCTTATAGGCTTAAAATTTATTCCGAAGGCATTTAGAAATGGAAAACAGATATCACATATTAAAAGTAAACTTCACTATGTGATTATGCCAAATACCATTGGTTGTACACTTTGGATGAATTGTATGCCTTATTAATATGTATCAGTAAAATTGATTTGTTTTTTAAAAAAGTAAACTTCACTTATTGTTATATATGGTTGCAGTAAATTCTGACTCCCATAGGTGATTTATCAAGGTACTATTTGGAAGAGAAAATACTTGAAAAATTTTATAAGTAATTCTGAAATACCTTTTCCTTCTAAAAAGTCAAAATAGTACAATTAGATAAAAGTTCTCATGATCTGCCTTCCTCTAACTGCCCTCCCAAAAAATGCCTCTGCTACCAGTTTGCTCTGTCACCACCCAGAATAGAAAGGATTGCTGTAGAAAATGGTAGGTGCTCACTAAAAGGTAGCATATTGAACACTCATTATTGGGGGGAGGGACGTATTCTTTTGATGTTTCAAGAATATTGTAAGGAGGGAAATTTTTGATCTAGAATGTTCTGACATTATTAAAGTAGGAACTATGAAGTAGTTACCTATTTTGCTCCTTTTAGGGCCTGTATCTACTCATGAAAAGATTGTGGCATGTCAGAAATCATTTTCATTAAAGTCTGAACTCTTAAAATTCTGGCCTCATACTCTCCTTTACTGTGAAACACATGGAATTGATCGTGGTTTCTGTTGTTGTTCCACCTTTGGTTTCTTTTGTTACTGCTGTTTACAGAGGCTGCCCCTAGTGACGCTGATTCTTAACATCAGTCTGTTCAGTGACTTTGCTAAAATAAAGAAAGAAATACATAAACTTGCTGGTGGTTGATTCTGCCTTCTCTCTGAAGTTGTTTCCCAGAATTTCCCAGGTGTGGTGCATTACTCCCTTTCCTGTCTTCCTCCTGTCCCTTGCCTGTTAGTGCACTTATCCAAGGTGGTATAATTCTGTTTTCTACCTCATTAGACTGTGGGGGCAGGACCCACATCTGGTTGTCTTCATGCAAGGGCTACTTGGCTGCCTGTCTTTGTCTGCTCTGAAATAAGATCAGAAGTGATGCAGTGGAGATGGAAAAGAGAGATGTTTGAGAAATGAGAGGGAAGAAACTCACAACTGGACATGATGAGCAAGGGAAGGGGAGGAGTATGATTTCAGATTTCAGTGTGTGATGTGTGGCTAAAGGCCCATTAAATGAGAGGGGGGAAGCCCAGAGAAAAACAGGTTTCTGGAGAAGGATGATAAATACATTTTTTTGATATGTTGAGTTTGAAGTACTGATTGAAAAGCCAGGTGAAGATTTCCATTAGGGAATTAGACATACAGACCTGAGGCTTAGGGGGAAGGCAGGACTGCAGATACTGATTTGTGTATCTGTAGCATACCTGTTGGAGATGAAGACTTAGGTTTAAGGGAGATTGCCCTTCGTGAGAAGAGGAGGTGGTTAAGGATTATTCTCTGACTCATAACTTTGAAGAGACAGGCATAGGAAGAGAAGGCCAGAATGGAGAGCCAGACAGTCCCTAGAGCAGGGGTTCTAACCTTTTTTGTTCCACGGACCCTTTTGCAAGTCAGGTGAAATGACTACTACTGTAATTTATTTATTGCATACATTCATAAGGGAAGGAAATGCTAGATTTCAGAGGTCAGAGAAAATAAAGATACTAAGTTGATTTTTTTTTCATTTCAAGCTCACGCACCCCCAGAAATCTTTTCACGGACCCATTGGGATCCGTGGATCCGTGGTTAAGAACCCCTGCCTAGAGAGCTTATATAATAGAATCTTGGATAGAGTAGAATCTTGGAAGTCAAAGGAAGAGCGGGTTTGCAGATGATAGGCCATCGTTTTCAGGATGCCACAAAAATGCCAGATGACCATTGAGGTTTAGCCACTGGAAGGCTATTTATTGGCCGTGAGTGGAACAGTTTTAGGTGTGTTGAGTAGTGAAGGGAGGAGGAGATAAAGTAGAGAAAGCAAATAGAGCCTGTCTTTTTAGCTTTGTGTTGAAGTATACATACAGAAAAGTACACAGATCATAAGTGAATTTCCACGAACTGAACGCACGTGTGTATCTAGCATTTTAGAAACCTCGCTCCTGTCCCTTCTAATCACTACCCATATTACTAAGGGTATCCACTATTTTTAAAATACATTTGTCAATAAAGGGAAGTAGAATTTATCGATAAGGTGGTAGTTACAGAAGGAATTAAGGATAGAGGGTATTGGTTGTGTTTTGTTTAAAATGGGAGTAGTTACCTTGAACGTTAAGTAAATCTCATGACTTCTGTAGTCGGTATCCAGTCACTGCATTTCTTTTTATGTTTAGGACTATTCATATTTCACTTTTCGAATATTTTTAAAAGTAAGCACATTGAGTATTTATACCAAGTTAAGTTGAATAACTGTCCCCCAGGCATGTGCTTGTGGAATAGTGCTTTCTAAACTTGACTGATCGTGGGAATAGATTTTAGGCCCCTCTTTGATTCATTGAATCACTCTGGAATCTATGCTTTTAAAAAGCTCATTAGGTGGTTCTGAAACCTCTTGTGTACACAGGCCTATAAAGTGAGGCTTGCAGTTTATCAGGAAGGAAACTGGTGTCTATTTTAAATGGAAGTCAAATAAGATCATAAATCTGTAATTGTGGTAGAATAAAGGGTCACCCTTCTTAAAAATGAGACTATATGCAGGATTCTCCAGAGAGCTGAAAAAGGAAGTAAGTGGTTAGGGATTTGAGCTTTGCCATTCATGAGAGTCCTTGAATAGTTCTGAGGGTGTCTTATTTAGTTTGAACTTTTTATTTGTTTTTAAAGCAATATTTTTCCAGAAAGATATCCTAGAGCCACAGGATTCTGGACCATGCACTTTTGTTTGTAGAAGGAAGACAGTATAGCCTTCTGGGTACCCACTATGATCTGAGAGTATATGACCTCACCAGATTCATATCTTGTTTAACTATGTCCAAGAATATGTCTGTGTTCCTGGAGCTAAAGGATAAACTCAATCTTGTGCCTGAGGCTTTTGAGGTAAACTCATAAGCCTCATGGAAGCTCTGTAAGGGGGGGACCCTGTCTGCTTTGCTAAGTGTCATGACCTGTTTAGCACAGTGCCTTACACAGAGTAGGTGTACAAGAAATATTCGTTGTTAAAATACGTTGAAATTCACCTCTTCTAATTTTTATATCATATATAGTCCTACTGACCTGTCCAGATTTGTTTTGCTGTCATCACGCCTTAGCAAGCTTCAGTGGAGATAAGAGTAAGAAGAGACTGTTAGGGCCCCATCAAACCAAATGCCAGTCAATCCTAGTGCTTAGTTTCTGTTGATGATTAAGCCGCCTGTGGATTTTGTAAAACAAATGAAAGTTGAAAGACAAAGTGTGTCCAAGGATCCAAATACAGCATGTACCTTGACAAAGGAGGATATAAAATACCTTGTTGGGAAATGGATTTGGACGGGAAGGAAAGGTTTAGCCACCTGAGCCTGGGAATTCAATGGCAGACCCCCTGAGGTTTGCAACACTAAGGGTGCCCAATCTACCTTTGTGCCAAATTTTAGTTTTCCTTGTGACTATGGGTCTCTTATAGTCCAGACAGAAAACCTTCAGACAAGCCAACACATTGGGGCCCTTACTTTGAGACTCCTGGTTGGCTGAATTCCAGGAGCAGAATCTGCTAAACTGAAGGGTACACCTCAGAGGCTAGGATGGATCTAGTCTGTAACTCACCACACTCATTGAAGATACAGCTCTTAACAGACTGGGCTTGACTTTGATCTAGCAAACCAAACTGGTCTCATCCAAAGTAGATAATGTCTAAGCAGTTCTTGGAAGGTGCATATTAACATCTGCCCTGGGTGGGGCCTGAACCTGGCAAACAAGATTCTTAAGGACTATCACTTGGGACAGGGGACATGCTGTCAAGAGGTTCTAGTTCCTCATCAGAAATGGTCCAGAGGAGATATCACTTCCCAGGAGGTATATTCAGTTTGGTTGTACCCATCATGGAGAGGAGGGTATACCTTAGTTGTTGGTGTCTCACAGGGCAATTCAATAGGAGTGCTGATGGGAGAAAAGTTTATAAAGCCAGAGCTTTTGTGATTATGGCCTAGACCCTGAAAGTTGGGTAAATCTTTCTTCAAGGCATCTGACATCCAGAATAGCATTCCTTGTCTTCCTTGGCAGAGATAAAAATGGAAGAAGGTAACTCCTCTTTGTGACCTCACACTTTCCTAGGGTGATTTTTTGTCCATGATAACAGGCTTTCCCTTCTTAAATTCTGATACTGAATGGGTTGACCTGGTTACTCAATATGAGCCCTGTTTTAGTCTGCCAAAGGAGGAAAGTGTATTTATTTGAGGTAAAAGCTTACAGTAACAAGGCTGTAAAGAGTCCCAACTCAAGGTTGCTTTCTCACCAGTCAGCTACAAGATGGTCAGTCTCTTCCTGGTCTCTCAGCTGTAGGTTGGCATAGGGCTTATCTCTCAGGGCTTCCCCTCTCTCCTGGCATAGGGCTCATTTCTTTCTGGCCTTTCTCTATTAGTCTCAGCTCTCTTCCTAAGGTCAGCAGTAAGCTCAGGCAAATGGCTCATCTGTCTCTGGGGCCTTAGCTGTTTGAGCCTTCTCCTTTCTGTCACATGGCAGGATCAAAATTACAAATTTCTCACCTCTTCCCGTGTGTCTTCTTGAGTGAGTGTCTGTTTATATCTGCCCACCAAGGGGGCGGGGACTCAACCTATGCCTTATGGACATAGGCCAATCAGAAGCCCTAAATTGATTTCATCAAGTAAACTTGAAACCTTTGAATTTAATACAATCAAAGGGTATCACACCTAGGGGAATAGTTTACAAACAGTCTTTCCCTTTTTGGGATTCATAAATAATCCCAAACTGCCACAAACCCTAACAAATTATGCTGGTCACCTGGCAGGGACATGGTGTCCAGAACTCCCATTTATGATAACATCTGATCCGGCTAGCTTCCTCTTTACCATTATAAGGGAACGCGTTGAGTGTGTGGAGTTGGGTAGGATGGTCTCGCACCAAAACAAGACTCCTTTAATGCCAAGTGCATCCAGGTCAGGCTTGTTTGTCTGTGGACCTTTTACCCTGGCTCCTCGCATGGGTTCCCATTATATGGTTCAGTACCACCTAATTTTTTGCCAAGGTCACTATGTCTGGCTCCTTCCTAGAAATGACCCTTTGCCTGCAGTTCCCACCCATATTTTGGCATCACCTTGACATAGGTTAGGTGTGCTAGAGTCCTTGGATTTTTGTTTTGTTTTGAAGTATAATTTATGTATGATGAAATGCACAGATTTTTAATGGTACAGATCTTAGTTGTACAATTTGAGTTTTGACAAATGTGTAGATTCTGTGTAACCCACACCCCAATCAAGATATAGATCATTTCTGCCATACCTCTTCTCTAAGTCCACACCCCCCACTTCATCCCTAGGCAACCAATGTTCAGATTTCTATCACTATATATTAGGTTTGAGGTCATGGATCTTAAAACATACAGATTTCCTTAGTGTTGAGATGGTGAGAAATGTCAATAAATAGTATTATTCAAGTAAAATAAAGGGGATTGGGGATTTTACTGTCCCACCTGGGGATATTTGGCAATACTTGGAGATGTTTTTGACTTTTATGACTGGGAGGGGGGTGCTTCCGGCATCTACTGGGTAAAGTCCAGGGATGCTGCTAAACATCTTAGAATGGACAGGACAGTTCCCCACAACAAAGAATTATCCAGTCCCAAAATGTCGATAGTGCCTAGTTCAAGAGACCCTAAAGTAAGTCGTGTGCTCTCTGCAGAGAGAGAATTGTAGCCCTTGGGAATGTTAGTATGTGGGTTTCCCAAGTCTCCCGAGGTGAGATTTGTTTTATTTATTTATTTATCGCTGCCCCCCCCCCCCTTACTGCTTGCGCTCACTGTCTGCTCTCTGTGTCCATTTGCTGCGCATTCTTCTGTGTCTGCTTGTTTTCTCTTCTTGTCTTCTCTTTAGGAGGTACTGGGAACCGATCCCGGGATCTTCCGACATGGGAAAGAGGCACCCAATCATTTTAGCCACCTCAGCTCCCTGGTTTGTTGTATCTCTCATTGTCTTTCCTCTGTTTCTCTTTTTTGTCGCATCATCTTGTTGTTTCAGCTCTCCCTGTGGGCCAGCTCGCCACATGGGCTGTGCGGACCAGCTTCCCTTTACCAGGAGACCCTGGGAAATGAACCTGGGACCTCCTATATGGTAGACGGGAGCCCAATTGCTTGAGCCACATTTGCTACCCGAGATTTGTTTTTGTATGTTTGTTTGTTGACAGCCTGCAGGAAGCTGAACAGGCAGCTGCAGGAATAGGCTCTCTTCTGCTTTAACACCCTCCAGGCTACCGAGCTTGCTGTGGGATGGGGATGGATTTGAGGAGGAAAACTAATAGGAAAAGAAAAAGAAAATAACTTAGGCAATAAAGGGGGCAGGCTTAGGAGAATATTAAAATTAGAAACACAGGAGTAAGATAAAGAAAAATGAATAATGTAGAAATTAATCAAGGATTCATTAAAATGTTAAAATTAAAAACTAAACCAGTTGAGGTTTAAACTGAAAAGATGAACGTGAAAATAATCATTAAGAATTTCAAAGTGAAAATATGAATAAAAAGATAAAAGCCGTGAGAAGAAAAATGAAATATGTGAAAAGTAGATAGGATTAAGAATGGAAAATAGAAATCAAGAACTAAAAAGGTTAACATAAGGTGATATATAAAACAAAGATGAAGATAGGGGGAAATCCTAAACCAAAAATGCTTCGTGGTTAGAGTGCTAGATGGGGATCAGGGAGGAAGGAGGGTGGGAACCAGCTAGAGCGGATAAGGAAGGGGAGCCTGAAGCAGAGTCCTGGGGTGGATCCCGCTTGCCTCATTGGGAAGTTCCCAGTTAAAGCCATGTTGTCCGTCAGGGGCAGAGCCAGAGGGCAGAGAGCCATGGGACACCCCTCCAGATAACAGCAGCCTTCTGTGCCCTCATCTCGGACGCGGGGAGGGGGCTCCTTCACGGACTCTGCTCAGAACTCCTCAGACAGCCTGGCCTCTTTAAAAGAGCCATGGGTTTATTCACTGAGAATGTGAATTTGAAAAGGGAGAGCCTCCGAAAGTTTGATTATTTGAATTATAGAAAGAATTTTCACTCTGTAAACTGATTCCCTAGATAAGATCATTAAAAACGCTTTCCCTTGGTGGTGGTAGTGGTGTGTGTGTGTGTGAGAGAGAGAGAGAAGGATGATTTTTATCACTTTAAACTACTCATTTAACTGTACTTAAAATGCTATCCACAGCGTTTTCTCTATTATTTCTAAGAATTGTATGTATATATCTTTTATGTGAAAGCCTAAGGAGTTTCCCACAGTCTTTTGGAAATTAAGATAAAGTTGACCTGGAATTTTAAAACCGTGAGAACCTTTTTTTTTTTTTAGGTTCTGACTTTCTCAAACCTTCAAGAATGCACTTATTTATCTTAAAGTGCAATAAGCCTTTCAGGGCAGGAGTGGCCGAGGTTACTAATATTCACATTTTGCACATTCAGTTTGTAACATTGAGTGAAGGCTTACAATGGCTTCTGTGTTTCAGGTAATTCAGAAGGCGGTGGGCCCGGCCAGCCTGAGTCTGCTCACCTTCAAAGTCTATGCGTCATCAAAAAAGGACTCACCTCACAAAAATTCTGTGAAGGTCGATGAGGTAACCCTCTGTTGATGTTGTAAAATATTTAAAAAGTCTGATTTAGTTACCACAGGAAAGGTTTTACAAATTATCTTTTGGGAAGCTATCACAGTTTAGAAGATACTTTAAAAGGGGGAAGTATATTTCCTTATAGTTTGTTTTCCTTTGTGGGAGTCTACTAAATGATGGATCCTTGAACAAATAAAACATTAATGGTACTTCGCTAAGGACATAATTAAGAAATGCTATATAGATTTTTAGTGAAGAATCTGATATGTCCCAGTAGATTGTAAGGACAACTAAACTAGCTTTCCTACGTGGTCTGCCTGATTCTAGACTTACCTTTTTTTAGGACGTACCGGGGGTTGAACCCAGGACCTCATATATTCGAAGCACTGAGCCACACCTCCTCTCTATTTTTCCCTTTTTAAGAAATGAAAGACTGGGCTCATTCTGCTTCTTAGATGGATTAAAGGCTCATAAGTAGATGCTTAACAAATACTAAACAAAACAAGAACTCTTCTCTTCATTGCTTACAATTTTTGTTTGTACCTCCACTGATCATTTTGGATATTCAGTTTCTGTTGACTTTGAATAAAGTGATATAATGATCTATCATCATTATGAAAAGCTTTGATAAATGGATGGTAGTGAAGGTTGTACAACTTTGTGAATGCAATTAATGCCACTGAATTATATGCTTGAAAATGGTTAAAATGGTGAATTTCATGTTATATATATGTTACCACTATAAAATTTAAAAAAAAAGAATACATCTACACAAGCTCTGTGCTTAGTCACAGCAGGATTACTTGAATTGTGTTTAGGTAAAGCTCATTAGCTTATCTTTTTTCCTTGAATCTCTTCTCAGGCCTTGGGACAGCAGCATTTTTGAGGGCAAGGCTATGGTGGTGGTTATGAAAAATTTCTCCTTTCGGTGGGGAGCAAACCTGTTATTCTGCTTTGATTAGCACCAAACTGATCATTTGAACTAAGTAACATACTTTTCAGTTATTTTCTTTTTTTCTTTTTTCTTTTCAGTTATTTTCAAGCTCTTTTTTGTTCTCCTCCCACCCACCCTTTAGAGCAGGGGTTCTTTTTTTTTTTTTTTTTTACATTGTTTTCTGTTACTTTTTTTTTTTTTTTTAATTAATTTTTTTTTATTGACTTTGTAATAATGTTACATTAAAAATATATATGTGAGGTCCCATTCATCCCCACCCCCCCTCTCCCCCCCCAACAACACTCGTTCCCATCATCATGACACATCCATTGGATTTGGTAAGTACATCTTTGGGCACCTCTGCACCTCATAGACAATGGTCCACATCATGGCCCCCACTCTCCTCCATTCCATCCAGTGGGCCCTGTGAGGATTTACAATGTCTGGTGATTACCTCTGAGGCACCATCCAGGGCAGCTCCATGTACCAAAGACGCCTCCATCTCTCATCTCCTCCTGCCCTTCCCCATACCCATCGTCCACCATGTCCACTTTTCCCAATTCCATGCCACCTCTTCTATGTGGACATTGGATTGGTTGTGTCCATTGCACCTCTATGTCAAGAGGAGGTAGAGCAGGGGTTCTTAACCTTTTTTGTTCTACAGACCCCTTTGCCAGTCAGGTGAAAACCACAAACCTCTTACTAGGTCCACACTCTACTGTGAATTATTTAATGAATGTATCACACCTGCACCAACTCATCCCTATAAGAATAATAGCTCACAGACCCCTTGTTATAAGAACCCCTGCTTTAGAGTAATAGAATCATTTCCCCAAACTGAATCCGAGGTGGAATACAAACACCAGTATGAAACAGATAAAAGGGAGCTACTTATCATAGCCCTGCCCTCTTGGTCTTGTCCTTATTGATTTTATTGGTCTGCAGCAAGGAAATCAGTAAGGTGCAAAAATCATCTAAAAAGGTTCAGGGAGCATGTAATTCAGAGGGTTACTATAATTCATGAATTACTAGAAATATTTATGTCTACAGATTTGATAGATAAGTTATTATCTCCTAACTGTATACACTTTTAAAAATTCCATTGTTTTGTCTGTTTTTTTAATATATGCAGCTTTCACTCTACTCAGTTCCAGAGGGTCAATCTAAATATGTGGAGGAGCCAAGGACCCAACTTGAAGAGAGCATTTCACAGCTCCGACATTATTGTGAGCCATATACAAATTGGTGCCAGGTACAGCTGTTCTGAAAATGAAAGTGGAGTAAACAAATTTATCAGTAGTGAAATCTCTATACTGGCTGCATATTTGGGGAAAAATGCATGTTCAAGGGCCCGATTTAAGAGTCCTCAACTTACAAATGTTAATCAGTACCATCTAGGTTGGGGTGGGGGTAGATAAATGCCCTTCCTTCCTGGTGGCAGCTGTTGCCATAACAGCAGAGAGAATTTCCCTCCCACTGGGTAGCATGTTCCACCTTGTTTAGAGAGGAGAGAGGTGGTAACTATCTTGTTGGCTGTAACTAGGAAAACATTGCCTGCCAGGAGAGAATATGGGGCTGGAACTCTAGATAAAGGAAAAAGATACCATATAAACATTTATATCAAAATTGGGACGTTTTTCCTCTCCCCAGAGATTCTGCATTTAGTGCCACTTTAAACAGGTGTGGTTATAGAACATTTTGAATGCTCTATGGTAGGAGGGTAAATACTATAAAAGGGTGGAATTACATACTTGAGTACTGAACTATTTGCCTCCAGTGACCAAAGAACTACATCTAGAGATTGGGCTCTAGCACTGCTTCTGCTTTAGGTCAGGCATTTGTCATTATGTTAATTAGAGTATTTCTGTGATTTTTAAGAAATACCTGAAACCTAAGTTTACAATCTACAGGATGCTTTCATAGGCTTTGATACATATGTTTGCTGCATTTGATCTTTTTTTTTGTCTTTATTTTTTTAATGTTACGTTAAAAAAATGAGGTCCCCATATACCCCCCACCTCCCACACCCCACTCCTCCCCCAATAACAACCTCCTCCCTCATCATGAGACATTCATTGCTGCGTTTAATCTTAAATTTGAAAACTGATGACAAATTCGTAAAAAGTAGTATGTAGATGTGTGAGACATGATGTAGATTCATTTTGCTTGAGATTTACAAAATCAGTTTTCATCTAGAACATTTTTAAATTTATAATTTCTACTGTCTATGCCAGTAGTGAACTTCTGTTCACCAGTTTTAGCAAGAAAAAAATAAACATGGGTCTCTATCAATAATATAAATTAGGCCATTATACTTAAGTGTCATAACTGTATTATTATTGAGTTATGAAATACCTAAAAACTTTATACATAATATGTAGTAAAATGCTTAGACTTTATTCTCTTGTTCTAGAAGATTTTAAAACCATCTGGTGGTTAAGATAAGGTCAGCAAATTTGTATAAATATTTTTGTATCATCATGCAGGCATGACTCCTGTTATTTCTAGGGTGTTTTTGTTTTGTTTTGTTTTTGTAATAAAAGTACTTAGTATCTTGACCTCTCAACCTAAAGTTGCTTTTTGTTTTTTACTTTTTCTTTTGTGTGTGAAACATAGAAAGTACAGCAAAGTACCACTCTTCTCTGGATGATAGATTAATTATCAATATATTTATTTGAACTACTTCTAGATAAAAATGTTTTCTTGTAATTTTAATGGTTTTTATTTTCCTACAGAACGAAGTCTTCCTGAATAGAAACATTTCAATTTCTGACTCCTTTTTCAGATTAGCAATTGCTATCTCCTTTCTTCAAGGACTAATTTAATTTTTCTTCATAGTAAAAAGATTAAACCAGCAAGAGAGGCAGGCAGTCACTTGAGACATTGATTTGTAGCTTTTTATTATGGGCAAGAAAAACAATAATGGATTTCAATGACACGATACTCAGTTTTTTTTAAGTCCTTTATGTCTGCCTCCAAATTCAGCATTTATTATTTAAGACCATTTAAAAATATTAGGATAACTTGTTCTGACTTGAACTGACTTAAATAAAACCAATCCTTTTCCAAGTGGCAACTCGTTTTGCTACCTTCTAATACCCCTGTACCTTTTTACAAGTCTTCACGGTAGACTTAGTTCTAGTTTTCATTAGAATCATTTGATGTTCGTGTGTACAAAGCCTTTTTGTTGTTAAGAGAATATCGACACTTCATTTGCTTCAGAATTGGTTTAAGTGGTTCTCCAAACTTCCATATAGACCCCTAGCCTCATTAAAGCTGATCATTCCTGCTTCAAATGGGCAATTTTTAGATATAGGCTCTATAATAATACTCTTAGCAAAGCAGGAAATAGACTTAATGTGAAAGACAAACATTTATTTATGTGTTTGTTTGTTTGTTTATTTCTTTAGGAAGAACTAGCGATTGAACCAGGACTTAGTCCATGGAAAGCAAGCACTCAAACCACTGAATTTTATCTATTTCCCAAGAGAGACACAGATTTAATCACATAAGGAAAGGATTGTCACTTTAATTATCAAGGGAATTAATTTTTTTAGTCTATTTTCTTCAATTTAATACAACAGTGAAATGCTAGGTTGTTGAAGCCACTCCACTTGGCGTCTTTGTTTCCTGTGGCAGTAATAATAAGCCCTTGTTACTATTCCTACTGAGCAGTTTGCAGTGAAGGGGGAATTAAAAAAAAAGAACAGAAAGATAGTATATCCCTTTGTTCAAAAAGTATTAGTAACATGATAATTTATTCTGTAAAGACAAGTATATTTATTCTGTTACTTCACTAATTAGCAGTTTTGTCTTTTTAGGAAATGTACTTCCAAAGTAAGCCCAAGATGCAAAGTATTATTCAACAGGGCGTAGGTAAGTTTTGTTTTGTTTTGTTTTGTTCAAAGATTTATTTATTTCTCTCCCCTTTTCCCCTGCCCCCCAGTTGTCTGCTCTCTGTGTACATTCACTGTATGTTCTTCTGTGACCGCTTCTATCTTTATCAGCAGCCTGGGAATCTGTGTTTCTTTTTGTTGTGTCAGCTCTCCGTGTGTGCGGCGCCATTCTTGGGCAGGCTGCACTTTCTTTCACGCTGGGCGGCTCTCCTTATGGGGCGCACTCCTTGCACATGGGGCTCCCCTACACGGGGGACACCCCTGCGTGACAGGGCACTCCTTGCGCACATCAGCTGCATACAGGTCAAGGAGGCCTGGGGTTTGAACCATGGACCTCCCATGTGGGAGGCGGACACCCTATCCATTGGGCCAGGTCTGCTTCCCGGTAAGTTGTTTTTTATTGGGCATAATATCAATTACTTCATTGACATAGAACTCTTTATTTAAGTGGTATTCCCTGAATGTGCTTCAGGAGGTCTGTGAATTCCTTTAAATTGTATGCAGAATTTTAGATCTATATGAATTTTTCTTGAGAGGGGATCTATTTATTGCTTTCATCAGATTTCAGTGGACTACTGTCCGCAGACAGGAACCACTGCTTCAACAGGTAAGTAAGTCTATTCAAGATCATTAGGATTGTTCTGCTAGTGAGGGCAGATACCCCGGATTTGAAAAATAAAATCCATTTCCAGGTTACAGCCTAATATAACACACTAACACATTAACATGTTTTCAAAATCAGAATAGTTCGCTATGTTTGTTAGTTATTTTACATGAATAAAATTGTATTTGCACTGCTTTCAGTACATGCTATAAAATTTTAGAGGTAGGAGGGAACTGGGCTGGTTTGCCTTGGAAAGGCCTTATTGCATACTTGGTAGTATTTTTACATTTTTCTTTTGTTTTTTTACTGACCTTTAATTTTTTTTTCACATGAGAAAGACTTGTCACATATACTCATAAACTTGGTTCACAGTTTATGTTCTGACTAATCTCAGTCAGGAACTGGTAAATTAATAGAGACATTGATAATATTTAATTCCCTTGTTTGGGCATCTCAGGAAATCAAAATCTTCTTGTATAAGGCTTTATTTCCATGATGGAATAAAATAAACATGAGTATAGCTTATTTCTTTGCTAAGATCATCATAATGTTTTCATGTGCTCATATCCCTGGGACTATCTGATAAATACACTGTTTGTTTGAAGACAGTCATGTTAACAGCCTACCAGTTCTTTAAATTATTAATGCATGTTAATAAGTAACATCTCAATTTTATTAATTTAATAAACATTTAGTACTTATTATGTGTCAGGAATTAGCTGCTTTAAAATTAATATAATTATAACAACCCTGACAGGTACTATTATTAGCATCTCCATTTTTCACCTGTGGAAACTAAGGAAATCCTGATGTCATCTTTTATTTGTACATATGTAACTGAGGAGGCCTCTTTATTGTCAGTCATCATTTCCTACTATTTCATAGTAATAGATAATATTTATAATATTAGTCATTTTTTCCTTTTCCTTAATTTATAATTACTACCAAGGCTCTTAAGGAGAAACTTTTTTTTACTAGTTGTGTTATTGTCTGCCAAGGTCATCAGTCCATTTCCCAGCAGTCACAGCTGAGACATACAACCAGAAGCTGTGCTTCAGCTTACATACAGTCTTTTTTTTTTTTTTAGAGATTTGTTTGTTTATTTATTTATTTCTCTCCCCTTCTCCCCCCCCACCCCGGTTGTCTGTTTTCTGTCTCCATTTGCTGCGTCTTCTTTGTCCACTTCTGTTGTTGTCAGCAGCACGGGAATCTGTGTTTCTTTTTGTTGCGTCATCTTGTTGTGTCAGCTCTCCGTGTGGGCGGCACCATTCCTGGGCAGGCTGCACTTTCTTTTGTGCTGGGCGGCTCTCCTTATGGGGCGCACTCCTTGCGCGTGGGGCTCCCCTATGCGGGGGACACCCCTGCGTGGCAGGACACTCCTTGTGCACATGAGCGCTGCACATGGGCCAGCTGCACACGGGTCAAGGAGGCCCGGGGTTTGAACTACGGACCTCCCATGTGGTAGACAGACACCCTAACCACTGGGCCAAGTCCGCCTCCCAGCACAGTGTTCTTAATAAATATTTGTTGAATGACTATCTACCACTACTACTGAGGGAAGATAACTTAGAAGTCTCAGTAGTCCTCCATCAACAAACTTACGTTCTCCTTTGGGGAGACATAAAATACACACGCAAAGCACTACAGATATAGGTACTAGATGGACCTTACTTGGAAGAGAAGGTGGGCTGTTAAAAGCTTAGGAAAGGCTTTCAGGGGGGATAGGACATAAACCAGTGCTCATTTGGTGGGATTGGCCAGTGAAGAGAAGAGAGGAGGCATCATGTGAGCATAGTCATAAGGCATGTTCGGTGAATAGGCTCATACACTGTATTTATTTTTTACTTATTTTATCGCTTTCATAGGTGACTTTCCACCATGTACTTGTACTACAAGTTTCCTTCATTATCCAAATATTTTGTTGAGTTTGAATAGTGAGTTCAGATAATAAAGGATAATTACTTTTCTGAGTCTCATGTATTTGGTTCCTGACTTTCAGAGAGCAAATACCAGTGCTTCAGCTAGTGATAGATCTATCCAAAGATTTACCCAAATATTTTTTGTTTCTGTGTTTGGATATTAAGAGTTTGGATAGTGAAGGTTTCTTGTATTTGTATTTCTCCTTATGCAAATAGTTGATTCAGATCCATTGCCCTCAGGAATATGAAAGTAGTCGAGCATTAATTTATTGTTAGTCTGTTGTCAGACCAAAAGAATTTGAAAATTGGACACTTGCTATGTGACTAGTAAATCATGTATATATGTCACATAAAAAGAATGTTGGGGAAAAATAAGCTTATTAGCAGAAAACAAGGAATACATGATTTGAGAAGCATTTGAGTATGTATGTTTTATTTTTTAATGAGCAACTTATAGAACTGTTTCCTGGTCTGAATCTATTGTAGACAGCTATGACTATCTCCAAAATGCACCTCCCGGATTTTTTCCAAGACTCGGTGTAATTGGTTTTGCTGGACTTGTTGGACTCCTTTTGGCTAGAGGTAGGTACAATTTGGTAAGCTTTTTAAATAGTCAGAATTTATTGAGGGATAATTTACATTAAATAAAATTCCCCCTTTTGAAGTATAAGGATAGATGAGTTTTAACAAATGACTATAGTCTCATAGCCACTGCCGTACTCAGAATACAGAACTGTACCACCATCCCTCAGAAATCCCCTTGTGTCTCTTTGTAGGCAGTCTCCTTGCCCCACCCCCAGCTCCTGGCAACCATTGATTTACTTCCTTTCTCTATAGTTTCACCTTTTCTAGAATGTCATAAAAATGGAATCATAAAGTATATAGTCTTTTGTGTCTGGCTTCTTTTACTCAGCATGATGTTTTACAGTTCATTCATGTTGTAGTGTGTATCATTATTTCGTTCCTTTTTATTAGCGAGCTGTGCGCCATTGTATGGATATACCACAGTTTAGTCATTCATCAGTGGTGGACGATTTGTACTGTTTACAGTTTTGGGCTGTTTTGAATAAAGCTGCTATGAATATTCACTTACAAATATTTGTGTAAACATATGTTTTCAATTCTCTTGGGCAAATGCCTAAAAATGAAATTGCTGGGTCATATGGTAAGTGACCATATTTAACTGCCAAAGTGTTTTCCAACCTGGCTGTACTGTTTTGCATTCCCACCAGCCTTGTTTAAGAGTTCCAGTTGCTCCACATCCTTGCCAATACTTGGCACTGTCAGTCTTTCTAAGTTCATCTTGTGCTTTTTATGTGCCTTTTGGCCACTTGTGTATCTCCTTATTGAAGTGTATGTTCAAATCTTTTACCCATTTTTAAATTGGGTTGTCTTTTTATTATTGAGTTGTAAGAGTTCTTTATATATTCTGGATACAAGTTTTATTAGATATGTATTTTACAAATACCTTTTTCAAAGCGTGGCTTGTCTTTCTGTTTTCTTAGTGGTGTCTTTTGAAGAACAGAAATTTTTGTTTTCTACAAAAGTTTATTCTTAAATGTACAATAGGCTCTAAGATAAAACTTCATTCTAACTATAGGTGACAAACCATGTTATAGCAGGGATTCCAGATGTTTAAACAGGAACGGAAGCAAGGATCACTGTGGCCTCAGATACACGGAGCACTTTACCTTACCTTTTCCCAGATTTCTTAATTCCACTGGTGGTCAGAGGGCCCTTCCCTGCAGCCTTTGCTTTTAGCTCCTTGAGTGTCTTCTGTTCTTTTTGTTTCTGCTTGAAAGCCTTATTGGCCCACTTCTTGGACTGCTTCAGGGGCTTCTTTTTGCCACCTTTATGGCCAAACATCAAAGAACAGAAATTTTTAATTTTGATCAAGTCCAGTTTATTGAGATTTTCTTTTGTGGTTTCTCGTTTTTTGTGTGTTCTAAGAAACCTTTGCCTAATTACAGATTACAAAGATTTTTCTCCTATGTTTGTTCTAGAAATTTTATAGTTTTAGGTTTTACATTTAGATCTCTGATTCACTTCAAGTGAATTTTTGTATATAGTGTAAAGGGTTGAGTTCATTCATTTTCTGCAATTATTGCAGCACCTTTCCTTGAGAAGGCTATCCTTTTCCCTATTGAAATACCTTGGCACATTTGTCAAAAAATCATCTGAAACATTTTATTTGATGAGTACTTCATAGTAAATTTTTTCAAAAAAGCAAAAAACCTTATTTTAGAAAACTTCAAATATACACAGAGGTACAGAGAACAGTATAATGGTATCATGTGTCCCCAACTGTAACAGTAATTTTTATTCAATCTTATTTCTTCTATATCCCCCTCACTTTCCTATTCCCCCAAACACTGAAGATTATTTTGAAGTAAATTGTTACATCATATAATTTAATCTTTTTTTTTAAAGATTTATTTTTTATTTATTCCCCCCCACCCCAGTTGTTTCCTCTCTGTGTCCACTTGTATGCTTGTCAGTGGCACTGGGAATCTGTGTCTCTTTCTGTTGCATCATCTTGCTGCGTCATCTCTCCGTGTGTGTGGCCCCACTTCTGGGCAGGCTGCACTTTTTTCGCGCTGGGCGGCTCTCCTTACAGGGCGCACTCCTTGCGCATGGGGTTCCCCTACGCGGAGGACACCCCTGCGTGGCACGGCACTCCTTGTGCGCATCAGCACTGTGCATGGGCCAGCTCATCACATGGGTCAGGAGGCCCTGGGTTTGAATGGGGGACCTCCCATGTGGTAGGCAGATGCCCTATCCATTGGGCCAAATGCACTTCCCTAATTTAATTTTGAAGTGTTTCAATATGTTATCTCTAAAAGATAAAGCTTCTTCTAAAATTTTTTTAGCATTATCACCCCCGAGTTAACAGTATTTACTAGATAGCGTTAAATATCTAAGCACCATTCAATTTTTTTTACAATTGGTTTGAGTCAATATCTATACAAAACCTACACATTTCATTTCTATGCTCCCCCAGTTTATCAGTTGAAAAAAAGATAATTTTTTCCTGTAGAGTTTTTTTGAGATTCTGAATTCCTTGATTGCATTGCCATGTTATCATTAAACATATTTCTCTGTCCTCTGTATTTTCTGTAAACTAGCAGTTAAAGCTAGAGCATTCATCTAACTCAGGTTTGGTTTTTTGACAAAAGTATTCCCCCAGTGGCATAATATACTTCCATCAGGAGGCACATAGTGTCTGGTGGTTTCTTTTTTTGTGTGCTGTTAGCAGCTACTGATGATCATTGCCTAGAGCCATTAACCAGTAAACTTTGCAAAATTGTAATATTCTCTTCTAAATTGGGCGTCCTTCCTTTATTACCTACAATACTTCCTAGAGTTCCTTGTCAACCATTTCATTTCTCTGAGTTATAGTTCTGAATTATGAGGGAGAGGCAGGTTATATCTTTCGTTCTTTCCTCTCATTTACCAGTTTTCAGATATGAGTTGGTTCCTGAATGTGGCCTTCTGAATGTGTAACTGACATGGTTGTTTCTCCGTTATATTTATTTAGATAGTGTTTGGAATTTGTGAAGATCCCCAGGCCAGTGTGGTGGAATTCTGGCTCTTGTCCCGGCGACAGGAATGTGGAATAGAGTGAGATGAGCTTCCCCTTCCCTCTCCACAGAGCATGCAGACCCAGAGAAAACTCCCAGTGCCGTGCAGACCTTCCTGTGTTGTTGAGTGTTTGTCCCCTGCACATGACTAGGGTGACCAGCCCAAGGAGGCGTGGGTACACCCACTACTGTGGGTCCTGTTCCTTTGTGTGTGTGTGTGTGTGTGTTTGTTCCCCCTCCTTTTCCTTTTCCTGGGAAGGCTCAATCATAGTAAAATAATTTGAACCCCTAACTCTTTTTCAAAAACATACACACATGCACGCACACACACTCATGGATATACTCACGCTCATATACTTGACAACAGGTCTTTTCCCATGGGTGCTGGGGTGTAGAAGGGCCTGAGGTAAACAACGTCAGAAGAGTGGAATGGCAGGCGTGTTTATGGGTGGCCAGAACAGTGAGCAGGCCCCCTCCAGTTAAATGGTCTCCTTGGCTGGCAGCAGCAGGATAGGCTGCCTCTGTGGTGGTGACTCCCAGCGAAGTGAGCGGATGATCATTCAGAGGAAGTAGGCCCAGCCAGGCTGCTCAAGGGTGGCAGGTGGTTGCTGGCAACTCTTGTTGCTTTCTGGTCGCTCTCCCCAGTACTGGCAGCCAGTAGTTCCCCTCTGGCAGTGCTGGTTGTTACAGCCCACACCACTGGCTTCTTGGGAGGTGTGGGCATGTAGGTGGGGGTGCAGCAGGTGATTGCACTTCCTTCCTGAGGTTTTGGGACTCCCCGTTCATTGTGTGAAGCAGCAGGAGGTGGTGACCCCAAGGGCTGCTGCTTATCAGTTTTCCCTAAAGGCATGAAAAGTGACCAAGTGGCAGATTTACTCTTCTTCGCCTGGTCTTTACCTGTGCTCTTAGAACTTCAGGTGTACAGGCGGGGTCCCAGGGGTGTGACAGGCTTTTCTCTTAGAGGATAGTGATATCCTTTAAATACAAGAAATAGGACAGGACAAGATATTAATCTAAATCTAGGTTGAAAACACTTGTATTTTCTCCTGAGTGTAAAACCAATGAACAGCATGTACATTATTGTAATTGTGTGTCAGTAATGTACGTTGCACTAGCCCCATACTGGTCCGATGTCAGAAGTACTGTGCCTCTCCGTGAAGTCTTATCTCTAGTGTCCAGTCTCATCTCCTATTTCATCCTTTTAACAGTTTTATCCTCATTCTCAAGGTTTCTCTAAGCTCTCCATCCTCCTGCCTATTCTGCTGATGCCCCTTTTCCCCGAAGCCTTACATCCTTTTACCCCCTGGACTGAGGTGTCAACACAACTCTTGTCTTGAGTCTTGTGTTTTTGGTGCTCTCTTGGGTTTGAGCCCCCTTCTTCTCGTTCCATGTCTTCTTCCCTTTGGTTTACTCTGCCATAGAGTTGAAGTACATGCTTAAGTAACTTTCAAAGAAGCATATATGATTTCTAAATCTGTGCGAGTCTGAAAATTATTTTCTCCCCTCATACCAAGAGATAGCTTGGTCGAGTGTAGAACTGTTTTCCTTCAAAACTTTGAGGGCCGTGTGGCTTTGAAGGCCATGTCTTCTAGCATCTGGTGTTGCAGGTGTGAGAGTTGTTACCCAGTCTGATGCTTGTTCCTTTTTAAGCGATCCATTTTTTAAAACGTTTTTTGTAATAACATATATACAACTCAGAAGTTCCCGTTTTTTACCACTTTCAAGTATACAATTGAGTATTGTTAGTTACATTCACAATATTGTGCTTCCATCACCAATAGCCATTACTCCAACTTTTTCATCACCTCAAACAGAAACTCTGCCCACATTTAGCAATAATTCTCTCCCTGCTTCCAGCCCCTGGTAACTTATAATCTACTATCTGTCTCTATGAAATTTACATCTAGGTATTCCATGTGAGTCCATACAGTATTTGTCTTTTTGTGTCTAGCTTATTTCATGCAATATGATGTCTTCAAAGTTCTATGTTCTCACATACATCAGGGTGGCATTCCTTTTCATGGCTGAATAATATTCCATTGTATGTATATACCATATTTTGTTTATCCATTCATCTGTTAAGGGACACTTGGGTTGCTTCCACCTTTTCACAATTGTGAATAATGCCACTGTGAACATTGGTTTGCAAATATCTGTTTGAGTCCCTGCTTTCAATTCATTTGGGTATATACCAAGAAGTGGTATTATCAAACTAATTTCCACAGTGCCTGCACCATTTTACAATGTCACCAGCAATGTATAAAAATTCCTGTTTTTTCCATATCCTGGCCAACACTTATTATTTTCTGTTTTGTTTTGTTAATAATTGCCATCCTAGTGGGTGTAATGTGGTATCTCATTGTGGTCTGATTTACATTTCCCCAATGACCAATGATATTGAGCATCTTTTCATGTGTTTATTAAGTGATTTGTTTTTTCCTTCTTAGAACCCTGAGGATCTTCTCTTAATTTTTAAGGTTCTAAATGTCCATGGTGCTGTGAATAAATACCCATCTTTTCATTCATTAGTTGGGCATTTTGGCTCTAAGACCATATCTTATATTTCTTTGAAAATTTGCTCCCATTCTTTTTCCTTTCTGAACTCATAATAATTAATGATGGGAGTATTTAAATTGATCCTGTGTATCTCTTGTATTTTCTTGATTATTTTATTCCTTTTGAAATTTTTTTACTTTGATCATCTCTAAGAACTCTTTCTTGTTCCTTGAATGTTCCTTTTTCATAGAATTCTTTTTCTTTTAATGTAGTAGCTTCTTTGATTTATTTGATGATACTTAATGACAGGTGTAGTTTTGCTTTTAAGTTATATTTCCTGTAGAGTCATTTTTTTCTTCTTGCTTGTCTTGCTCTCTTTTATGTTGCAGGCTTCCCTCAGATGTCTGGCAATCCTTGGCTGTCCAGTCATGTTTAGGAATAGACAAATTGAATTGCTGGTCAGAACTCTTGATGCATAGATGGCGCTTGGTGACATCCAGGCTCTACCTCAGGGTGAGCTGGATGGGAGCAGACCTTATATGGTTGTTGGTTTCTACACCCAGTGCCAGTGTGAGAAGGGCTGTATTAACACATACGAACACACACATTAGCTGTCTTGGTTCCTAGCAGAAAATCCATGGCTTTTCTGTAGAGATTACCCCCCCCACACACACACACACACACACATACACACTTTTTTTGGTCCTGGAAGTGACTGCCTGGCAAGGGGCGGTTTTGCATTGAGATGACATCGAGGAAAGAGGAGGTCAACTAGTCTATGCACCAGACTTGTGTTTGACCCCGTATGATCCCTGGGGCTGCCTAGGGCAGATCTGCACCCTCCTTGGCTGCAGCCCCTTCTCAAGACTGCATGCGTCCTCTTGTTTCCTCCCACTTTCTGTTTTCTGAAAATGGGTTAACATTTCTTAGCTGCCAGTGACCCCTCTGCATATATTCTCTTCACTGTGGGTTTATTATCTTTGTTTTATCCTTATACTGTCATTTTAATGGAGAAGGAGAGATGAGGAATGCTAACACTTAACGTTTAAACAGGAAGCCAGTTTGCTATAAAAGATCCGACATTTTGAAAACCAAAATAATGTTTCTTTTTCAAAACAATTTGTCTTCTGTTCCCCTGGAAGTCATGGTTCTCTTGAAAACATTGTGCTGAGTGAAAGAAACCAGTCACAAAGGACCACATGTTATATAACTTCATTTATGTGAAATGTCCAGAATAGGCAAGTCCATAGAGATAGAAAGTAGATGTGTGGTGGCCTAGGACTGGGGGGAGGGGGAGATTGATGGATGACAGCCTAGGAGGGTGGGGTTTCTTTCAGCAGTGATGAAAATGTTCTAAAATTGATTGTGGTGTTGTGAATATACTAATAGCCATTGAATTGTACTCTTTAAATGGGTTAATTGGATGGTGTATGAATTATATCTCAGTAAAGCTGTCAAAAAATGGTGGTTCTTTTGGGTGAGCATAATATTATTTGTCACATTCTCTGTCAGTTTAGGACCAAAGCAGTCTTTTTCAGTAGTAAATGTACCAGGTAAATTGTGATGGTAAGGATAATGATTCATTTGATGGTAAGTACGATCTTTTGTTTAACAGGTTCAAAAATAAAGAAGCTGGTGTATCCGCCTGGTTTCATGGGATTAGCTGCTTCCATCTATTATCCACAACAAGCCATCTTATTTGCACAAGTAAGTTAAACCCAGTAAGCTAGGCTGTCCCCCCTTCTTGCTTGTATACATATGGGTTTACTGCTTAATTTTATTTTATTTCTCAGTTTACAACACCAGACTAAAATTTATTTGCGCATACAGATGAACTATGACAAATTTAAATCTGTTTTTCTCTACTATGTAGTTCAGTTCTGGCCCTCCTTCCAATAAAGTTAGTATTCAGAGAATGCATGCCAATTTGAATATTAATCAAAGGACATTTAAGATACTTTTGCATATTTATCTGGAAATATAGATACTCAAATTCCAAAGCCGATAATCTGTGGGTCATTCTCAGTTTGGGCGTATCTGATCCCAACCTTCTCTGTTGGAGCACAGCCTGTGCTTCCAGCCCTACAAGCGTGCTCTCTGGTCCTGGCACTGACCTGGCATTTTTTGCTGATGACTTCAGGGCACGCAGTCCTTTCTGCTGGGAATGCCCTTCTCGGGTCTCTCAGTTGGCTGCTGCTTTCTTAGCCCTCAGGCCCCAGCTTGATGGTACCCTCGCAAGTAAGTAAAGCACAGTGGTAGGCAACATGGGTAAAGCTAGACCAACAGCTCTCAAAATGTGATCTCTGGACCCACAGCATTAGCATCCCCAGGGTACTTGTTAGAAATGCAAATCCCCCCCACCTCCATCAGACCCTCTGGGGGTGAGAGCCAGCAATCTGTGTTTTAGCAAGCCTTCTAGATGATTTTAATGCCCACAGTGTTTGGAATCCACTGATATAGACCAGTAGGTAGCTTGTGGCAGGGGGAGGGGGTGGTATCTGGTGATTAGTAGGACTTCAGGCAGAACTGGCAAGATTAAGGCAGGCTCTAGGTTTTGAGGTCCTGGGCAGCTTATGGAGACAGGGACCTAGTTGTCAGAAGTGCTATATCACATGGATACTCTGTCCTAGGAGGAGACAGTGGTGCAGTAAACAGAATTGGGCCCTGCGGGCTCTGAGCCAGACTGACCTGAGACTGATCTCCCCAAATTCCTCATAAAGATTGAGTTCGATTCCTGTGATTGTGGGTGGGAGCCCAGTGGCCCCAGCTGGGAGGAATGGATGGCTTTGGTGGCGACTGCCAATAAGATCTTGCCAGCATAGGCTTGATGTTGTTTTTCAATCCTGGAGGCGGCTGGTTCCTGTCCCTGCTAATACAGTTAAAATCATCTCAGTCTGTTATGGTTTAAACAGTTAAGGACTGGGGTGGGGAGGGTTGGCTTGGCTGCTGGTTTAGAAGCATCTGTGGCTACCCCCCACATGGGAGTCTTTTTTTTTTTTTTTTTTTTTTACCTTATATGCATCGCATATGTTGCAAAATAACATTTGTATTCACAACCAAGATAGTAGGATGTAGGTCTGAGTTGCATACTTATTTATTTTTAAAGTCAGTGGGAAGGAGTATTGCCTTTTATTGTTCACCTAGAATAAGCCAGAACAAAACAATTGGCTGTATTTTTACTAAACATAAACTATCAGTGATTGAAAGAGATCTTCTGATACTGTCGTATTATTTAGTTCCCATTTCAAGCTTCAGTTTTCTTTCTTGTGAATACTCTTGCCTTGGACAAACCACTTAATTGCTTTTGTTCTGCTTTCTTTTCAGTAGTGTCTACATAAAAGTACAGTAAGAAAACCCTTAGATTGATATAGAATGTTATTTTCCTCTCAGAAATTTAAAACACCAAGAATAGTACTACCTTCATAGTAAAATTCAAGCTGTCTACCCATGAGTGAGAATCTTATCGTATATTTTAAGAACAGTTGGAGCAACTGGAAGAATATTACTTGTAAGAAACCAGCTATTGAAAAGACCACTGGATTTATTAGCAGTGTGACAGTAGATAAGCCACTTGGCTTCTGAATGTTTCCTTATAATCTTTGTCTCATTAATTCACAGAGTTATTGTACAGAGTACAGATAATTTATGTGAAAGTGCTTTGTAAACTAAAATGCTATATATACAAATAAATTACAAAAATTAGGGAAAGAATATTAACTGCTTTCAGAAATTAGAAGTACTGTCATGTGGAAGAGCAATCAATATTCTTTGTCCTCAGTAGGACCAATGAATGCAAATTTCTAGGGGGCATTTTTTAGGAAAGCTCAATACTTAAAAAAAAAAATTCCAGTGATTAAAAGCCACCTGGCCAAAGGAAGACAAGTGCAGTTTTATACTTTTTATTTTTTATTGTGGTAACAGATATATAACATAAAATTTGACATTTAACCATTTTTAAGTATACTATTTAGTGGCATTTATTCCATTCACCAGGTAGTCCATTACCAAATGGGTACATTTTAAGATAGTATATGCTCCTTGACCTGGAAGGATTTCCTGACCCTAGGTCATACCTCTCAGGTTGTTGTAGAAAGGATTCTGGATTAGGTTACCTCCAAAATCACTATATAAACTTGGAGGCTTTATGTTTTTGGGAGGCCTAGGAAAACAGAGCATCTTTCCTAGATTTACCTCTTTTTTTATCTAAGCCCCTAAAATGAATGATTTTTAACTTAGCAAATGTGAATTGATTGGCTGTCACATGTTGGGCAGAGAACTAGATATAAAGGTGGAAGCCTTCTCTCTGTGTCTGATTTTTCAAGAATTTCCCATATCAGCAATGATCTACATTATTTTTCTTGAAATAGAACATTTAGAATATACACCTGTAATTTATAGCAAGTTTTTTTAAAAAAGATAACTTAAAACGACTAGACTATTTTTTTTCTTATTCTGTCGTTCTTACTTATCCTTTTATGTTGCCCAGTTTTAATGCCTATGTCCCAAGACTTACTGCAGTAGCTACGTGCTCAAATACAGTTCTTTTGAAAACAGGAAAAGAGAAAACAAAATTCTCTTTCTTACCATCATGCATGAACTAGCAATTGATCTTTTATATTTTGTCTCAAGATCAGTGGGGAGAAATTATATGACTGGAGTTTGCAAGGATATGTAGCCATAGAAGATTTGTGGAAGGAGAACTTTCAAAAGGTGAGAAACAGCTTTTTCATTAACTTCTTTTTGGTTTAAAAATATGGTTTCTCTAGGGTTTTGTAAAATACTCGGTAAGCCGGTTGTTTGTTTTATCTTGCTGTTTCTGTTTATTTTTAAGTATTCCTCCAGTTCATGTTTTTTGGTGACTATTTTTGGAGGAGCAGTAGAACTTCTGAGCAGTTGGTTATCATCAACAGGGCTGAATAAGTGGTGACCATAAAATGCATTCCACCACAGCCTTAGCCCATAATTTCCACTCAGTTCTATTTATTATCTGTTCAAAGTTTATATTACCTGAAAGTTTTATCAAAGCTCTATTCAAAGGGAAGATACTATGCTTCCAGGCAAAAGTCAAGTCATCAGGGTCCCTCCTCTTGCTTTTTCACTTGTCAAAACTCAGCTCTTTTCTTCAGCAGCCCCTAGCCTTGTTGGCCCTGCTAAGGGTGTGAGCTGTGACGTGTTGGGGACCAGCCACAGGCTGCCTTCTCTGTGCTGTCTGGTGGATGAGCTGCGGAGGGAGGAGGTTGTGTCACTGTAAGGCCGTGCTATCTTTCATCTCTTCTAGCAGCCACAAAGCTAATTAAATGTTGTCCACATTTGCTGAACATTCTCCCCTTCCCCTGATAAGGAAGAATGAGTACAGAACAAGGCACCATGTCTCCTCTAAGGACAGAGAGATAGAGTCAGCTAAGGAAGACTTAGGGTTCTTATACTGATAGATAACTTCTGGATTATAGGTTGAAGGAAGTTCATTTTCACTCCCAACTTATTTCAAATGAAAATACTTCAAATATATAAAAATAACTATCTCAAAATTAAAATCCAGAATTTTGAACTGAACTATAGCAGCACTGTTACAGAATAAGTTTAAAAAAAGTAAGTCATAAGCCCTCATTGTTTCTGTAAATAATCTTCCAGTGAAATCTTAAAACTGATTTTTATACACTAGTGATTTCTAAAGGAATTAGTCTCTCTTGAGCCTATTTAAACTAGCTCTTGATTAGGAAGTTCTGTATTAATATCAAGAGTCCTTTGGCAATCCCTTTTAAAGAATAAATGCTCAGATATTTTTTTTTCATTTCTCTGACATTTTCTTTGGAAGCTTTCTTTCCTGTTTAAAAAATTCCTTAACAAGCCCACAGTGAATTTTATATGGGAAAGGAAATAGCAGGTGAGGAAAACTATACACAGCTCTAGAAAGAAATGTGGAAAATGAGACTAAATCAGCCTCAACTCTGAGTTCTCATTGTGATGTGACTACAGAAAGATAGGCATCAAAGCTGGGGGGCCAGGGGTGGGGGTGCCTTTCACTTGGAAACAGTTTTCTGTAACTGCTCTGAGAATTTGGCCCAGTGCAGAAGCAATGAACTGTGTTAGGAATGCAAATTAAACAGGTTAGCATTTTGTGGTAATTTGAAAATGTTAATTATTAAAGTTACTTAAATTTATATGCAGATCTTTTGGGGGTGGCTGCTAAAGGTTTTTAATTAGCTCACAGTGGTTTGTACATCTTTGTTAGTCCTCTATGCCCTTTCCCTCTTCAGAGTCATTGAGAATTTAAAGTGCTCTTCAGTTCATTTACTCTCAAAATACACTTTTTTCTGTCAGTTTTCTTTTCTCAGTAGAAGGTAACAAAATCAATGTTGATTGACTCTTTCAACATTTAGCACAAGTTTTAAATGAAAAATAGCAGAAGGCCCTATTAATTCAAGATTAGATCTACTTAGATTTCAGGAATTACTTGATAGTGTCATGCCATTGTTTTATTGCCATCCCCTTGATGGATTTTGTGGGTTGCAGGGTTTTCTTGGTTTTGTTTTTATTTTTGTTTGTTTAATGAGATCAAGGATTCAAGCTACTCTATAATAGGAATCTTTTGGCGCCCTGGAGCTGAGTATGTCCTATTCATGGGATATCAAGTAATCCATAATCTAATAAGTGAGATGAGGAAAGCGTACATCCAAAATACAAGGCAAATTGTGGTAAATGCCATAAGAAAGGCACAGGAAAAAATGTAAGAGTTTTGGATGGAGAGCCTGTATCTTTGAAGGGAATTGGGGGGATGCCTTGTGAAAGAGATTTTTTTGCGGGGGGGGGGTACCTTGTGAAAGAGTTTTTTTTGCAGGGGGGGATGCCTTGTGAAAGAGATTTTTTTGCTTATTAGCTTATTTGGAAATTAATTTTCAAGCCAAGCTTCGATTACCTACCAGTCTTAGTTAGATACAATCTAATTCGTAATTGTTTGTACCATAATGATGTACCAGAAATAGACATGCTTTTTTGGTTATAAGTAGTCAAAGAAATTTGTGCACATTAATGTTTAAAACAGGGCCTGAAAATGTAAATGGTCTAAACGATGGTTCAATTTGCAATTGTATTATTTCCCACGAGTCTGTCTTCCTCTCAAGGTCCCTAAACAAGTCTGTGGCACTTAGCTCTTCTGCCACATCCTTTCCCCCCTTTTAGGAATTAATTCTAAATGTTTGCACTGAGTCTTCTACCAATAAAGTTTGCACAAAGTGGTCTTTCAGTTCTATTCTGTCAGCATCATTGTTCACTTGAGAAGAATTTATCTGCTTCAGCTAAAATTAACTCTGCCAGAACTGTGAAGAGAAGATGGTTGTGTACAGAAATATTGTCATCATAGGGTTGTCTAAGGTTTGTTTGGGCTTTTTCAAGAAAGTGAATATATACTATATGTATACAGTATAAAATCCAACAATTAATGCCCCTCCCCCACGTTGAAATTATCAATGCCTTCAGAATCCTCCATATGCCCCTCCAGGCACCATTTGGAATTTTTTTCCCCATACACTCTTAAAAGAAGAGTATGACCACGTATGTATATATTTTAAAACACTGTAGTCGAGCTTGCCTGTTTTTTGCTTTTATAATATAAACAGATATACAAAATACAGATATTCAGGACGTTTATGTAAATGGAGTCTTACTATATGTACTACTTTATAATTTATTTTATCTTACCATTTATATTTATGTGCTATATATGGCTGTATTTTCATTTTCACTGCCCTAGAATATTTCTTTATGGGAAAATACCCATGTTGATGGATGCTTGGTGGTTTTCAGAATATCAGTATTACAAATACAGCTGTGAACATTTTTGGACATGCCTCATGGTTTGTGAAGAGTTTCTCTAGGCCAGGATTCTTGGTTCATGAGCCTGCACGTCGTCAATTTTACTAGATGATGCCAAGTAGATGTAGTTGTTCTGATTTTTTCTCTGGTCAAAACCTGGTATTGTTAGGTTTTTCACGTTTCCTAGTCTGATGGCTTTTAAATAGGTTTTCATTGTGGGGTGTGTGTGGTTTTACTTTTTGCTTCAATTTTTATTTTGAAAAAATTTCAAACCTGTGGAACAGTTGCAGGCATAGTACAATGATATTCCAGTATACCCTTTGTCTAGATTCAGTAATCAACATTTTGCTACATTTGCTTTACTTTTCTCTTTACACATGTGTACACACAAAATGCACACTTTAAAAAAAAACTATTTGAGAGTTAGTTACAGATAATATTGAACTTTATATCCTAAGAACAAGGGCATTCCCTTATGTAGTCACAGTACCATTGTCATACTCAGGAAAGTTATTATTTCATTGATTACATAAATATTACCTAATATACATTCCATATTCAGAGTTCTCCAGTTGCCCCAATGTATTTTCCTTAAATAATTTAAAAACTTTTTTATAACTAATTGAGTTATTATAACAAAAATACCCTTAACCATAATCCAGGACAAAAAAAAAGAGAATTTTGCCAGCCACCTAGAGGTGCCTCCCTGTAGCCAGTCCCAATCACAGTCCTGTCCAGAAATAACTGTTTTCCTGACTTTTATAGTGATAACTTCCTTGTCTTTTTTTATGGCTTTATCACCCAAGTATTCCCTATCACTTTAATTTAGTCTTTCCCATTATTTTTAGCTTCACATGCCTTATTAAGTTCCCCCTTTCCCATATTAGAGAAGTTGTGGAGTTACAGAACAGTCATGTATAAAATACAGGATTCCTGTATACCACCCCACATCCAACACTTTACATTGGCCTGGGACATTTGTTACAACTGATGTTAGCGCACTTTATAATTGTCCTATTGATTAAAGTCCATGTTTTAAGTTAGGGTTCACTGTGTAGTGTAGTTCCATGGATTTTTAAAAAAAATTTTGTTGTTACCATATATACAATCTAACATTTCCCCTTTTGACCATATCCAGATATGTATTTCAGTGCTGTTACTTGTGTTGACAATGCTGTGCCATCATCACCAGTATCCATGACCAAAACATTTCTATCATTCCGAATAGGAACCCTCTTAAGTTGCTCTTATAAAGTATAGGCTCCTCTTCCTTCCTTTTTGGTTGCTTACAGTTAATCTGTTAAAGAACTTGTCACATTTGACCTATAAAGTTTCCAACTGCTTTGGGTTTTGCTGTTTGCACCTTTATGGTACAGTTTAACATGTTCCTGTGTCCTCTGTATTTCCTGTACATTGGTAGCTGGATCCAGAGGTTGCTTGATCAGACAGGCTCATGTTTGATCCCTTTGGCAAGACTAGGTTGTGGTGTATTCTTTTATCAAAAGGCACGTAAGTCTGGCTTTTGCTTCTCTCTCTTTTTTCTCCCTTAAACTCCTTATTTTGAAGTAATTTCTAACTTATAGGACAATTGCAAAAATTGTATAAAACCCATACATAGAATTCCAAACATCCCCCCACCCCAGATTCCCAGATCCACCAGTTTTAACGTTTTGCCACATTTACGGTATCATTCTGTTTGTCTGTGTATCTAACTTTCTAGCTAGCTACTTATCTGTTTTCTAAGCATTTAAGAGGATGTATACCTCATGCTTCTTGGACACATAATACTTCCATATATATCCTAAGAACCCTTTGCCCGTTTTTATTTGGATTGTTTTGTCTTTTTGTTGTTGAGTTGTAGGAGTTTTATATGTTTTGGAAATTAAACCCTTATCACATAAATGGTTTCCAAATATTTTCTCCTATTCATTCGTTTCACTTCTCTTTTTTGGCGTTAGCAGCTGTTGATTTGTTGGGGATTGCACAATGATAATATTCTACTTCTCTTGTTCCATTTTCAGTATTAGCTGGAATAATTCAATCAGGAACCACTTCCCTTATCTACTATTTAGTTACCCATTTATATTCCGTATAGGAAAGACAGATAAATGCTTGAATTTTTTTCTTTTATTTACCCAGTTTACAAAACAGTGAGTTATTCCCTTTCAATCTCAGAAGGTCACCATTTAAATATATATAATCACTGTTAATTTACAGATTTAAACATATTTGATGTGTTTCAATCCTTTGCAGTTCTTATCCTTATGAGAGTTCAAATTGTCCCATCTTTGGCTAGTAGAAGTTGGTTCTGAATACTTTTGATCTGACCTAAGTAGTCTGGTGTAGTTTCCTTGCTATCTGGCATGTCAGGATGTTCCGGAATTTCCCATTGTGGTTTAATTTATGTTTTGCTGATTACTGATGAGATTGAGCATCTTTTCATATGTTTATTGGTTTCTTCTTGAAATGCTTGGTCAGGTCTTTTGGCCATTTTATGTTTGGGTTGCTTGTCTTTCCTGCTGATTTATAAGGGTTCTTTATATTTTTTCCAGAGACTGATATTTTTGATCATGTGTTTACAGATGTCTTCTCCTAGTTTTTGGGGTTTGTCTTTTTCAGTTTTGGTGGTTTTTTTGATGATCAGAAGTTCTTAATGTAATTGAATTTATTGATCTTTTGTATAATGGTTTTTGTTCTTTGACTGTAGGAATGTAATAAAAGTGTGGAAATATTTATTGGCTGTCCATTGCTAATCCGAAACCTGTTCAGAATAGACCCAACCCAAGGACTGAGTATCAGAGATGGAGGCCCGTTGTGGGTGTTGGGCCACAGATGATTCTTGTAGAAGTTGTCTTATAATCAGCTGTACTCGGCAGTCTGCCTCAGTAAATGCCATAGTTTAGTTTTTCACTAGGTTTTAAAAAATGTTAACAAGTTACTAGCAAAGAAATGTAGAATGACTGTTAAAGGCCAACAATAACTAAAAAGAAAAATCCTAGTAATTCTTTAAAGGGCAAGAAAATTCATAAAGAAACACGAACTTGTCACCAACATGAAACTGAACAGAACTTCGGAACCTGCGTGTTGAATAGTTTTCTTCAGGCCCTTGCTGGCTCAGCAGGAAAACAAAAGGGAAGTAGCAGCCACCACCCTGAGTAAACATGCCCTGCTTTCTCTTCCTCCATTCGAAATTTCCTCCCCTCGCTAAGTACATGCAATTTTGGCCCAAAGTAAGTTATATGATTTTTAAAATGATCGTCTCTTTTTTAGAAAATGAGACTCTCGGTATCAGATGCAGCGTGGCATGGTGATTAAGAGGGTGAACTCTGGAACTGGGGCACTTGGGCCCTGTCCCAGCCCTGCCTCTTCCTAGCCTTGAAACGTTGGGAAATTACTTAGCACCTCTGGGAAATGGAGGTAGTGCTTCATGGGGCTGTTTTGAGGAACACACCAAACGAACAGACTAGCACATGATCGCCACTCACCACTGCTCATGTGACAGGGCACGTTTTACGTTCTGCCTGAGAAGATAATGTCTGCTCATGGAAAACAGGATCACAGGGTTTATATTCTTTCATCAAGAGTCCTTATACCAGGGTTTTTGTTTCCTATTGCTGCTGTGACAAATAACCACAAATTTAGTGGCCTCACACAACACAAATTTATTCTCTGAGGGTGCTATAGGTCAGAAGTCCAGTACTAAATCAAAGTGTCCTTTCTGGGGGCTCTTGTGATTGTGGGACCAAGGTTTGTTTTCTTGCTGGCTGTCAGCTGAGGGTACTTGGCCAGCTTCCTGGCTGCAGCATTCCTGGGCTCGCGGCCGGTTCCTCCATCTTCGCAGCCAGCAAGGGCGGGTTGAATCCTTTTCGTGTTCCATCTCTCTGACACCCCCCCTCCCCCTCTCAGACTTTAGGGATTCATGTGACACTCGTTTGGGCCCACCCAGATAATCCAGGATAATCTCCCTGTTTTCAGGTCAGCTGATTAGCACCCTTAATTCCATCAACTGCCTTAATTCCCCTTTACCATTTAAGGTAGGGTCATCACAGGGCCCAGGATTAGGACGTGGACATCTTTGGCGGACCATTTTTCTGCCCACCACATCCAGTGAACTGGAATTTCTCTGGGGTCTTTAACAGGTCCTGTATCCTTACCCTTTATTTCCTCGTCATGAAAGTGGAGAGGCCTGCCTTACACAAAAGCTGATGTTTATTAAGTGCTTGCTATGAACTTGGCCCTGTGTGCTAAACTCTTTGCACTATTTTCTCATTTAATTCTCACGAAGACTCTGTGAGGCAGTTCCTATTATTATCCCCATTTTACAAATGAGGAAACTGCATTTTGGAGAAATTAATTAAAAGAATTCAACTGGGTGAGGGGCTCAAGCATTTATTTCAGTGGGCTGTTATACCTCAAAAGGCTTAACTAGAAATCCACCTTCACGTGGCAATGCATACTAATTAGAAACAAAGGTATTGATTGAAAAGCTATGTTGTTTGAATTTTACTGACAGAAATTGGCATTCATGCTTGTGGCTATGGTAAGAAAAAGAAATTTAATTACCAGAACCATATAAGTATTAAAATTAGATTATAAAGAGAATGACTGAGGTATAAAATATACTAAAGAAAACCGTTCGGTCAGAAAAATGCAAAAACAGAAAATTTCTGGCTTGGGCTAAACCAGGAACTGCCTTTTGAAGTCGGAATGTTGTTTTTTTTCTGAGATCATGGCGGTCTCTGCCAAGAGAGGTCTGATTTGTTAGTAGGGTGGATGGGCTCAATATTTCTTCAGTGAGATATTTGCCTGTCATGCTTTGTTATACTATGTGCTATGTAACCAAAGAAGAACATTTTCCTAGCAACATGATTGTTTTCCTCAATCAGAAGAATGTTTTTATGTGCTCATTTTCTTAGTGGCTGAAAGATCAAAGAGCTTATGAATTTAACATTTCATAGTTTTTGAGATCGAGATGCTGGTGAGTACCGATAGTAGGATGTATATATATGTATATATAAGACTATCACTAGAAGTATCTTGCAAGCATTATATTTAGGTAGTTCAGACCTAAAATATATTTAACTCGGTAGAGAACAACATTGTTTGTATGCCACACGCAGTCCTTGGATATAGGTATCTATGTTTCCTTTATAAGCCTTTTTAAAAAATCTCTTCTTATTATTTATTTATCACACACCCAAGCCTTTTTTAATACCAGCACTCTAGTTTTGCCCCATTCCATTTGTTTATTCAACAGATATTTGAATACTTTGTGTAGGAGGCCCTCGGGACATTCTGTTCTCACAAAGCTTATAGATTAGTAAAGGATTCAAACATTAAAGAAATAATTGCACTCATAAGGAAGTGTATGAGTGCTATGAAAGTGAATCAAAGGTTCTAACCTAAATTGAAGAGCACGGTACAGGTGAAAAGCCTTGACATAGAGGATGAATAGCACTTGCCAGGCAAAAAAGAAATACTGGAATTGACCATTCTAGGTCAAGGGATACATTTTGTAAAGGTCCTGTCCCAGGAAAGACGTTGGGGCAAATTCAAGCAATAGCAAGAAGGCCTCTGGGTCTGTGGCATGGTATGGGAGCCAAAAAGTGGTTCTTGTGAAGGAGGTAAGTACATAGGCACAGAGTCCTGTAGAGCTCCATTCAAAGTGACAGGTAGACCTGGGTGTTGCATGACCCATCAAGCTATACATTTGGCCATGTTCTCCAGAATGCCATCATCTAGTGGACGTGGTATATAGACAGGGTGACCATAGAATTCATCATCCAAACTGGAACACTCTTATAAGAGTGAAAGGGGGCGCTATTAATTATGCTGTAACAATGGGTGTAAACCGGTATAGCTTGGGCAAGCCAGGATGTATGGTCATCATACTTATCATTTCGCAACCACTCCAGTAAGCCCCACAGTTGCCTAGAAACCGTGAAACCATGCTTTGAAATTACAGGGTCAGTCACATGTTCCTGCTTTCCCACTTCCCCACCCCATTCACCCATGGATAAGTCAGGGGAACCTGCACCAAGTCTCAGCCACAGATTCACAGCCCCACTGTCTGTTCAGCTGTAGCCTGCCCAGGGTTTTTTAGAATGCCATCTCGAGAGCTCAGGTCTTTGACATAAATCAGGTCTTATTAACATGTTTTCAAAATTAAAATCTTCAAAACATATAGGAAATGAAGGTTTCCCACTAGAAATTTTCCCACATCACTTCTCACGGGTGACATGACCTAATTATATGTTCCCGGATGGCAGCCAGGCAGAATGGGTGTGGTCCCATTATAACCTCTTTCAGAGTAAACATGTTTTGTGAATTGGCCCTTATGGTGGATGATGCACAGTGGAGTACCCATTCCCATAGGTGTAAGTCTTTGTACACAACTATAGTCTAAGGCTTCTCCAACAAGGGCAATGGTATGAAATATTAAATCTTCCTCATTCATGGAAATAAGAAATCTTTTCACTATTGATTTGATTTCAGCTTTTAGCTGAAAATGTTTAGTGAGGATTAACGGAGCTTTAGTTCCTTCTTACCTCTGTGCCCAAGTCACTCTACAGATGGGCCCTCAGGGAACTGTAATTCTTTCAGTTTACTGAGAAGTGGGTCACTTTGAATTACTTCTTCAATATCAATTTTGTATAATAATGATAAATATTTGTTGTCAGCTAAATGCTGAGAATGGGTGCTTTGAGAAGTTTCACCATTTCTTTTCAAATTGCATTAATACTCTTCCTTTTGTTTTACAAGCCAGGAAATGTGAAGAATTCACCTGGAAATAAGTAAGATTACTTATTGTTCTGCCCATTTTAACCAGGTAAAGAACAAGCAAACTCTATGGTTATTTTTAGCATTGTTAGGGCCAGCTTGAAATGACTTGTCTTTATGCAACTTAAGTATAGTAATTTCAACTTGTTGTGGAAACATAAAGGTCAGGAAATGAATGGTATTTTATTATTTTGCAAAGCAGTAGTTAATATGCTAGGTCTTCTGATTTTTTTTTTCAATAACAATAAATCTTTAGTCAGCAGTTATACTCCTCCCCCCTTATTTTTGTTCATTTCTCAATCTTGTGGGATTTGGGATGATGTTCACTCTAACTACTTCAGGCTGAGAAGGAATGTAAATATTGCAAGGCAGAGGAATGGCATTGTTTTGCTTAGAGTTGAAGATATTCCTTCCTTTTGGGCTGGGGCTGGTCCATGGTCATCATTTTGTTAGTTGTATAGGGCAAGCCCGAAGAACTGGCTAGTAGGAGTTGGCCGTATATCTGCTGGGTTTCAAGGCCCCACTGGCATAGGAACGATCCAAAGGCTTTAAGTCTCTGAGAAATATACTTAAGTAAATTGAAAATTATAGGTTCAAACAAAAGAAGTAGAAGAATCATGATTAGGGGATTTATACCTAAGTATAACTATGTTGGGGAAATAGCTTTTCATATATTCCCAGATAGATTCTGCTGAGGGGGTGTTGATATCATGTGGCTGGATGGCTTGCCTATGGTATCTAAACATCTCTAGGGCCCACAGGATTACCTTTTTTTTTTTATGTTCCAGGGCCAGGGATTCAATCCCGGACCTCATATGTGGGAAGCCAGTGCTCAACCACTGGGCCATATCAGCTCCCTTTTAATTTATTTTATTTTATTTTTAAAGATTTTTTTTTATTTCTCTCCCCTTCCCCCCCACCCCTCCCCCAGTTGTCTGCTTTCTATGTCCATTTGCTGTGTGTACTTCTGTGACTGCTTCTGTCCTTATCAGCGGCACCGGGAATCTGTGTTTCTTTTTGTTGCGTCATCTTGTGTCAGTTCTCCGTGTGTGCGGCACCATTCCTGGGCAGGTTGCACTTCCTTTCGCGCTGGGCGGCTCTCCTTATGGGGCACACTCCTTATGGGTGGGGCTCCCCTACAGGGGGGACACCCCTGTGTGGCATGGCACTCCTTGCACGCATCAGCACTGCCCATGGGCCAGCTCCCCACGGGTCAAGGAGGCCCGGGGTTTGAACCACGGACCTCCCATGTGGTAGGCGGACGACCTATCCATTGGGCCAAGTCTGCTTCCCAGCTCCCTTTTATTTTGAAGCACTTTTATTTACTGTGGCATTTTGTGGGGGTCTGGCTGAGACTTGCATAAGCATAAGCTCTGATATGACCTACTGACTTACTTTGAAATCTCTTTGCCATAAAAACTATTTTATTTAATATTTCCCCCTTTTGATCAAGCTCTTTCTTCGAATGCATTGCTGATTAACTCTTGGTAATCATCCTCGATGTCAGGGAGGCTCATCCCTGGGTGTCATGTCCCATGTTGAAGGGAAGGTAGTAAGTTTATTTACAGTGTTTGGCTTAGAGAGGCCACGTTTGAGGAAGAAGGTTTTCAGGAAGCAACTCTTAGGCATTAATTTTAATTAGGCTTAGTTTAATTATTACAGGAATAAGGTTCATAAGTACAATCATTAAGCTCGAGGTCTGGGCTTATTAACTTACTTTCCTTTATTCAGCAAGGCTTATATGTTTGAGAGCTTCTGGCCATCTTATTTGAGAAAATAGTAGGACTTCTCTAGGAGGGAAGTTTGATATTTTGTTAATTACTGTGTGGGCCCCTGTCTATCCAGAAAACATACCTGTGGCATCAAGGCTACATTTATAACCCATAGATGATATTTTATTCTACCTTTCATTGCTGGACTTAGGTGCCATGACTTTTGTTCCAGAGAATTACCTAGGTGTTTATTAGACAAGCTAGAACTGGACAGTTGGTATTTTCTGAATGTCTATTTCAAACAGTTGGAAAGTGCCATTATTTCTTAGGTTTATTTTTTTCAAATAACCTTATTATGGTAAACACACTTGTGTTTAATAGTTATTCAATCAACATTTGTTGATTGCATGACTGTTATAGAACCTCAAAATTATATAGAGATATTATCTTAAGTGACATAGGGAATTCATAGGTATAATTATTCCTTCTTTAAAGATTGAGTGACTGGAGGCTAGAGAAATTTAGGATGATATCAGATGAAGTCAGAAAATCACTGAGAGTTTTTTGGTCTTGTATTCATGTTACCATTTCTTTTCATTCATTTGATTAATATTACTTAGTGCCTGCTAAGTACAAAACACTAGTTATTAATATTATTTTGTATATATATTAAAATTGTAGAAATTGTCATTTCCTGGTAATTAGAAAATTATATTAAATTTGGAAACAACCTAAATATTCAACTTTAGGAAACATGGGTACAATTATTGTTAAATAATAATTTTTTAAAAACCCAAAACAGTAGTATGATACATTTGTAGAGGGGGAAAAGACCAGAAGATAAAATCAAAATCTAATGGAGTGCGCCCGTGAGGAAAGCCACCCAGCGTGAAAAGAAAGAGCAGCCTGCCCAGGAATGGCGCCACCCACACTTCCCGTGCCGCTGACGACAACAGAAGCGGACAAAGAAACAAGACGCAGCAAATAGACACCAAGAACAGACAACCAGGGGAGGGGGGGAAATTAAATAAATAAATAAATCTTTAAAAAAAAAAATCTAATGTAGCAGGCAGCGGCTGTGGCGCAATCAGATGGGCTCCCATCTGCCATATAGGAGGCCCTCAGTTCGAGTCCCGGAGCCTCCTTGTGAAGGCAGGCTTGCCCACACACTGCGGAGCGCTGCCTGGCCCGCAGGCGTGGTGGAGCACTGACTCAGCAAAGGTGATGCAATAAAAAGAAGGGAGACAAGCAAGAACACAGAAGAGCCGACAGTGAATCAACACGGAGAGCAGACAGCAAGCAAGCCGCAAGGAGGGAGGGGAAAATAAAATACAGACACAAAAGAATGTATAGCAAAATGGACACAGAGAGCAGACAGCATGCAAAAAAGTTGCAAGGGGGGGAGATAAAAATAAATAAATAAATAAGCCAACATCAGGAATAAAAAAAGTCTAATGTAGGGAGTGGATATAGCTCAAGTGGTTGAGGGCAGCTTTCCACATACAAGGTCCTGGGTTCAATCCTTGGCCCGGCACCTCAAAAAAAAATCTAATTGTATATCTTTAGGTAGTAGGATTATGAATGGCTTTTATTTTTTTTTATTTTATTTTTTAAAGATTTATTTTTCTTCCCTTCTCTCCCTCCCCGCCCCCAGCCCCCAATTGTCTGCTTTCTGTGTCCATTTGCTGCATGATCTTCTGTGTCTGCTTGTATTCTTATCAGTGGCACCCGGAATCTGTGTCTCCTTTTGTTGCTTCATCTTGCTGCGTTAGCTCTCCGTGTGTGCAGCGCCATTCCTGTGCAGGTTGCACTTTTTTCACGCTAGGTGGCTCTCCTTACGGGGTGCACACCTTTCACATGGGGCTCCCCTGTGCAGGGGACACCCCTGAGTGGCACAGCACTCCTTGTGCACGTCAGCACTGCGCGTGGGCCAGCTCATCACACGGGTCAGGAGGCCCTGGGTTTGAACCTTGGACCTCCCATGTGGTAGGCGGACGCCCTAACCACTGGGCCAAATCCACTTCTCTATGAATGGCTTTTAAGTTGTTTCTTCTTTATAAGTTTCTGTATTTTTAAGTTTTCTGTAATGAATATGAATTTTCTTTTATAATAAAAAATATTTTTAAAATTAATGTTATGTTCATTGAATCATGGCTGCTACTTAAAATTCATGAAAGCTGTGGGTTTGAGGGAGGTTTTTTCCTCAAACTATCTCCATAATTTTGGAGACCCAGAGAGTCATATAATCTTAGGATTTGAAAGAGGTCGTCTGGCCAATACCAGCCTCAGGCATAAATTCCATGTAGCCCTGTATGTTCCCATTTTTATACCTCCACTGATAGGCACCCATTTCTGGACAGTTCTGATTTTTTTAAAAGCTGTTTCTTAGGGAAATGGATGTGGCTCAACCAATTGGGCTCCCGTCTACCATGTAGGAGGTTCAGGGTTCAATGCCCAGGATCTCCTGGTGAGGGCAAGCTGGCCCACATGGAGTGCCGGCCCACGCAGGAATGGCACTCCACGCAGGAGTCCCACTCTGTGTGGGAGTGCCGGCCAATGTGGAGAGCTGGCGCAGGAAGATGACGCAACAGGAGACACAGAGGAAAGAAAATAAGACTTAGTGGAACAGGCTACATAAGAGGTGGCGCAAGAGAGTAATCACCTCTCTCCCACTCTGGAATATCCCAGGATCGGTTCCTGGAGTTGTCTAATGAGAATACAAGCAGAAACAGAAGAACACACAGTGAATGATACAGAGAGCAGACAACAGGGGGAGTGGGGGGGAGAAATAAATAAAATAAATCTTAAAAAAAAAAGCTATATCTTATACTAAGCAAAAAATGTGTCTCCATGTAACTCCTGCAGTGGTCTGGATCCTGCTTTAGGAATTAGAGAAAACACATCCAGTTCCTCTTTCACCTAATAGCCCTTCATATAGTAACTCAAAGGCAGTAGTTCTCTGCCTGGATTTAAATGCCATCTCTGTGTATGTAGCCTTATGTAAGTTATTTAACCCTTCTGACCCTTGATTTCCTGAAATGTAAAATGATTAACAGTTAATATAAGTAAAACATTTAAAATAGGAAAAACAGGGCAGTAGTTCTCAAATTTTGTTATACAAATTAATCACCTCAGGAACTTGTTAAAACACAGAGGACTAGCCCCCCAACCCCCCATCACCATGTCTACAGAGTGGGGCCAGGAGTATGTACTGTTAGAAAGGAAACTAGAGGGTAAGTGGACAGAAAGTCACACGTGTCCTCTAGAGACTTTACATTGAGTAGTTTTATTTCTCTGCATGGACAATGAGACGCAGAACAAAGTAAAACTATATAAATACCCATTTCATTTCCCAAAAATATCCTGGACCAGAGCTCAGCTTACTATATACACAACCTTCATTTCCTTCTTCATTTTAAAAAATCTTTATTGGAGATGTAGTTTCTAATTATAAAAGTGATGCATATTTGTTGTAAAAAAATTTTTAGATAAATATTTTTAAAGTCTGTCTTACCCTCCCCTCCTTTCCCAGAAGTAATTTTTCTCAATAGTTTGGTATGTCATTCCAGACTTTTTTTCTGTGCGTGTATATGTATCTGTACGTGTGTGCATCCATCCATGCTTTTTTTTTTTAACAAAGTGAAGTCTTATTCCTCATGTTGTCTTGCAAGTACAATGAAAAAACTCCAGAAGGACATATAATCACAATTTTATTATCATACCTAAGGAAATTCACACTAATTCCTTAATCTCTTCTAATATCCAGTCAGTGTTGAGATTTCTCTGATTAATAATATGTTTTCAACTGGTTTGTTTGAATCAGAATCCAAACAAGGTCTGCCTGTTGCATTTGGCTGATAGGTCTCTTATGTCTCTTTTAGACTGAAAAATTCCCTCTCCCTCATTTTTCCCTTGTCATTTATTTGTTGAAAAACATGACTTATTCTTTAGAATTTCCCATGTTCTGGATGTAACAGAGTGCGTCCATTTAGTGTCATTCATTCTGTTCTTCTTTTGGTTCCTCTCCTCTCTGCATTTCCCGTAAACTGATAGTTGGATCCGAAGGCTTAATCAGACACATGTTCAATTTTTTAAAAAAAAGAATACTTCATAGACTGGGCTCTATTTAGCTAATATACGTTGAACTAATTAATTAACTTGCTTTTTTCTTGTACTATGTTGTGTATATCTTGTCAGTAATTACAGATCTACCGCATTCCTTCTTATAGCTGCTTACTAATTTCCTAGGATGGACTACCATGATCTCCTTAATCCTTATTAATTTAAGTTCCCAGTTTTGTTTTTTTTTGTTTTGTTTCTTTTTTGTATGAGATACTGGGATCAGGGATTGAACCCTGGACCTTGTATGTGGGAAGCCGGTGCTCAACCACTGAGCCACATTGGCTCCCCTGAGTTGGCTATTTAATTTGTTTGTTGTTGTTTTTCGTTTCTAGGAGGTACTGGGAACCAAACCCGGGACCTCCAATATGGGAAGCAGGCACCCAACTACCTGAGCCACATCTGCTCCCATTTCCAGTTTTCAGTTTGTTTGGGTTTTTTTTGAGGTATCCAGGGTCAGGGATTGAACCTGGGACCTTGTATGTGGGAATCCGGCGCTCAACCACTGAGCCACATCAGCTTCCCTGAGTTGGTTTTATCATTTGTTTTGCTTGTTGTTTTGTTCTTGTTTTTTCTGGAAGCATCGGAATTGAACCTGGGACCTCCCATATAGTAGGCAGATGCTCAACTGCTTAAGCCATATCAGCTCCCCCAGTTTTGAGTTCTTAAGCAGTAAATCATTCAATTCTTAGAGCCAAGTCCAAAAGAGATTAATAAACAGAGACAAAAAAGGTAGACTAGTGGTTTACATGTTCAATTGAAGTAGTTTTGGTCTTTTATTAAAAGTGAGTAGTCACTGGCCTCTAAAATATTTATAAACCTCTAATTGCTAAGTATATTTATTACATATTAGGAAAAAAGCAATATAGAAAAGATTTGGTTTGTCTGGTATCTGTTTAGATTTATGTGTATTTCATTCCAGAAAAGAATGATGGGGGTGATGTGAGGAAAGGGATATAACAGACTGACAATGATAAAATCATACTGTCCTCCAGGGGATGGGGTAGAAATGGAATTGTTTGCTCAATGGAAGGAGAGGAAGGTGGTGTGTGCTGATCATTTAGGCATTTATTTTTCATTTATTCGTCCAGCTATATGTCTATTAGGCTCATATACACAGTTGGTTCAGACTCTGAATGTAGTATTGATGGAACAAAAACCGCTCTGATTTTTAGCTTACCTATCTGTAAAATGGGAATAATCACAGCTTTCTCTGGTTTATTATGATCCTATAGTAATGTAATGGAAATATAAGTATTTTACATGGCTTCTCTATTTAAAGAATTTTCAAAAGGCAACATTTTAGAGTTGCTTTTTTTATTTTTTGGTATAGTTCACTTATGTTTTTCTTTTTTTTTCCTTTAGTTTTAGGTAAACATGGAAACTCCATACAGTAAATCATCATATTTCTACAGAAAAAACGGCAGAGAAGTCAGTATTGAATGTAGTAAATTGGCTTTTTCTTCATGAAAAAAAAAACCTATTCTAACCCTCTCTGATATCTTGGGTGATACCATATTACAAATCAACTAATCTGGACTTTTTCCACCTAGAGATATTGTACAAGCCTTAGAACTCCTTGTTCTCATGTTGCTATTTATGTACATAATTAAAATATCAAGTAAAAGAAACCAAACTTGTCCTGCTTTCTTTTCTGCTATTATTGCCATTTTAAGCCTATCTTGTGTCCATGTATGTGGTACATGTGTGTGCGCTAAAGAAAAGAATTGATTCTTCTCAAGGCGAGTGTCAGCTGGCCAAGGAACAAGGCAGTCTGCAGAGTCCAAGCCCTGCAACACAGAGTAGAGTAGAGAAGGATGGCTGTAGAGCTGAGGAATGTTTCGATAACAAACAAAAGAAACTAAATTTTTAAGTGTTACAGTTTGCCTGAAACTGTCATCCAAAAAGAAACAGTGACAGTGACCCCTTGTTATGTGCTTTCCCCTCCTCATTTGTACAGATCTTCTAATTCTTGATGCTATGGGAGATTCAGAATGAAGTAATGTATGCCCTCTGCCAGTGGATGAATGGATTATAGTTGTGCGTATTTGTTCTCCATATGCGTGCCTTGTATTCTCCCCCTTTTTGGCCCCTGACTGCATGGCTCATTGAAATCTGCATTCCCAGTGCTGGTGGGAACAGCAGGAGCCTCTTTTGACTTGTCAGCCTGCCAGGAAGGATGGTGAGGGAACAGTATGTGAAAGAGAATTTCCAAATTGTAAGCAGACTTGGGAATTTCAAATCTTCTTTGTATTCTTACATCTTCAATTTAATTTCTAATTGTTGACCTTACAGAATTGACAACAGTTGGTAAGATAGCAATATACAAATGGAACATGGACGTGTTAATGTTAAATATGTTTAACTTAGCCAAAATGGTAGGATCATTGCTGACGTTGTTAAAGGATTAATGAGTTGAAGCAAATTTGTCCCTAGAATAATCCCCCCAGTCATCCTAATACGTTAAAAGCTGTGCCTAAATTATAATATTTCATTGTAAATATAGTATTATTATTTCAGGTTTTTTCATTTGGCCTGGCTTCCTACATCATCTTCAGAAAGTGGGCGTTCCATGAGTTTTCTCATTCTTGAGATTGCTCAATCTAGAGAAGATTAAGAAGAAATGGCCTTCACCTCAGCATGTTCTGGAACTCATTAATCAGTAGGTATTTGAGTGCCTCCTAACTGTAAGGCATCACTTCCCATTTTGAACCCTTTAGTCAATATTGAAACTTTGCTTTAAAACATCTTACCTGCGGGGGGCGGGGGGCGGATGTGGCTCAAGATGTTGAGTTCCTGCCTCCCACATGGGAGGTCCAAGGTTCGGTTCCTGGTGCCTCCTGAAAAAAACAAAAACAGCAAGCAAAACAAATGAAAAAACCAACACAGGGAAGCCTATGTGGCTTAGTGGTTGAGTGCTGGCTTTCCACATGCAAGGTCCTGGGTTCAATCTCCAGCCCGTAGTACCACAAACAAACACATCTTAACTGTTCAGTGCAAGTGGAAGGGTTAGGCATCACAGAGCCTTCCAATAGAATCTGCCCTCTACAGCAGGGAAATCACCTCCCGACTAGGATACCTCAGTTACCCTTTAAACTATTTTTGATTTGTAGATGACAGCCCAAAGATTTTTTCCTGTGTTATCTGTTTGTACCCAGTGCTATCTTCTTTTCATATTTAACACTTCTTGTTTTCCATGCACCGTTGAACTATAGGGATTGAAAATATGCATATTATATCTTTTTCTTTCTTTAGCTCCTTATACTTTTCAAAGTGCTATTTTAAATCATTTCTCTCTTGGCTTATTCCCGACCTTAGTAAGTTTGCACTGTTTTTCCTCTGTCCCATTGTAATACTCTCTACTTAAAGTTATACTTATTCCATTTCTTTTTGACCATTTCTCCTTATAATAATATGAGTTTAAATAACTTAAAGAACTTTGGAAGGTACATCATCCACCATACAGAGTGATTTAAGCTCTTCTAAAGAGAGAAACATGGTGTGTTCTGTCCTGTGATAACGTAGTAGTTGGATTCCCAAAAAAGAATGCTTTGTCAAAAATCAAGATTTAAAAGTAGTTGCTTCAGTGGAAACAAATGGTCTAGGGTTACTAAAAATGTCTTCATCAATTCATTACCTTTATCAGCCCTTGGGACAAATCTCGAGTCAGCTGAGTCCACCCAGGCAGTACAGTGGCACATTCCTGGGCCTCTGGGGCAGGAGCTTTTGTCTTCTGTGCAGTGTTGGGTCCTGGTCTAGTGGTGGCCCATATAATGCAAAGCACGTTCACTACTGGATCAATCGCATTATATCCAGGTGGCCTAAAGAAAATTCAGACTGTAGGCAAAACACCTGTGTTCAAATATACAGATAGAGGCAGACTTGGCCCAGTGGTTAGGGCGTCTGTCTACCTTATGGGAGGTCTGCAGTTCAAACCCTGGGCCTCCTACACGCGTGTGGAGCTGGCCCATGCACAGTGCTGATGTCTGCAAGGAGTGCCCTGCCACGCAGGGGTGTCCCCCGCATAGGGTAGCCCCACGTGCAAGGAGTGTGCCCCATAAGGAGAGCCGTCCAGTGCAAAATAAAGTGCAGCCTGCCCGGGAATGGCGCCGCATACACAGAGCTGACACAAGATGACGCAATGAAAAGAAACACAGATTCCCATGCTGCTGACAACAACAGAAGCGGACAAAGAAGACGCAGCAAATGGACACAGAGAAAAGACAGCCGGGGTAGGGTGGAGTGGGGTGTAAATAAAGACATAAATTTAATAAAAAAACACAGATAGAAAAATGTGACTTATTCAAGGTTATCAGAGACAGAATGAGGTCATATAATCTGAGTATCACTGATTTTTATTAGTGTAAAATGTAATCCAGACTCCTTAAATTTAGAAAGGAAAGGAATTATGTTTGCATTGTCCTGTCTTAATTAATGCTCTTTGAACTAAGCTTTTGGGAAAGGCCTCATATTTAGAGAGCAGTTTTCCAGCAATGTTCATGTTTATTGTATAAGCTGAATGGTTTTAACATGAGTGTAAAAGTTTTCACTTTTTAATTCAACATACCCAGTCTATACAAAAAACACTGTCAAGGGGACCAGAAATATATATGTATGTGTATGTATGTATATTTTTTTCAGGTACCAGCGACTGGGAATTGAACCCAGGACCTAGTATGCAGAAAGCCAGTACTCAACCACTGAGCCACATTGGCTTCCCTGAGTTGATTTTTTTCATTCGTTTTGCTTGTTGTTTTGCCTTTTGTTTTTTTTCAGAAGGCACTGGGAACCAAACCCGGGACCTCCCATGTGGGTGATGGGCACTCAACCACTTGAACCACATCCACTCCCCCAGAAATACTTGTGGAACTATCTAAACTTTCATTGAAGATTCCATTTTAATTCAAAGGCAAATATATGAAAAAATGGTTTTCTTCACCACTGGTTGGAAGAAATTTGCTGAATGTCTGGTTTTCACACTGTAAATCTCCTGTTTGATGTTTTGTTTCCCTTCCGATAGGTTAAAGTTTGAAGTTAATAATTAGCCAGCATATAGCACCAAAGGTAAAATTAGGTCAAACTCCAGACATGACTAAAGTTCAGGCTCATCTGTATTTATGAAATGATAGCCAAGGAAATTTCTGGGTGGAAAAAAAGTTTGTTTTTATAAGTAAGCATGCCAGTACTTCACATTCTGTTCATTTAGCAATGCTGAATAAGTGACTGGTATTTCACATGTAGGAACCTTTGTCTTTTTTCTTTGTTAAAGACGTTTACCATCCCATTTTCCAAGAGGTCCAAGGGTTGGTCCATGGGCTCAGTGAGTCTTCAAGGTCCAGGTTCTCTCCATCTCTTCACTTTGCTGTCCTCACCATCATGATGATGCTCCCTTATTGTTGCAAGATGGCTAGAATAGCTCCAAGGAATCACATCATCACAAAGCAGTGTTCACAGCCAGGAAGGGGGGGTTTTCTCCCTTTTGTCTTTTTTCCTAAACTTTTTATTGCAAGGTAATTTTAACCTTAATAGGACAGTTGCAAAAATAATACAAAACCCATACAGATAGGGGCTTAATGCTTAATCAATACAGAATTTCTGATTGGGGTGATGGAAAGTTTTTGGTAATAGACCATGGTGGTGGTAGCACAACATCATGAATGTAATTAACACTACTGAATTATATATATGAAAGTGGTTAAAACAAACAAGACAAAACAACAACGAACCATACAGAGAACTCCAGTATACACACTGTGATGGTTAGGCTAATGTGTCAACTCGCCAGGTAATGGTGCCCAATTGTTCAGTCAAGCAAGCACTGGGCTAATTGTAAGACAAGGACATTTCCTGGACTTTAGTCATCAGTGAGTTGATTGCATAGATGCCTGGTTACATCTACCATCAATTGAGGAAATTGCCATCAGCAGTGTGTAATGTCTCATCCAATCAGTTGAAGGCCTTAAAAGGAGAAGTGATTTCAGCATTCAGAGAGAGAATTCTCACCTCTACTTCAGATAGCCAGTGTCTGCTGGGGAATTCAAGGACCTTCATCAGGGTCCCTGGCTTACAGCCTGCCCTATGGATTTGGACTCCTGTATCCCTGTGGTCGTGTGAGAGAATTTTATGAAATCTCAAACTATTTACAGATATCTCCTGTTGGTTCTGTTTCCCTAGAGAACCCTGACTAATATACTCCTCTTCCCCCATACACACATCCACCTAAAATTAACATTTTTTGAATGTGCCTTATCATTCTGTCTATCCATCTATCAAACACATTTGAGAGTAGCTTGTATACATCATTCTCCTGGAACACACACTTCAAGTACATTCCCTGAGAACCAGGATATTCACTTATAGAACCACCTTAAGTACAGTTATCAAGTTCAAGAAATTTAACATTGATATAAAGCTTACCGTCTATATTCCAATTTTTTTCATATATCCCAAAAATGGGCTTTTTCTCCTCCATTAATCGATCCAGTCCAGGATCGTGTGTTGCATTTAGTTGTCTTTTTTAAAAACATGGAAACATACATACAACATAAACTTTCCCATTTCAACCACTCTTAAGGATACCATCTCATGGGATTAATCACATTCACAATATTGTGCTACCCTCACTACCGTCCATTACCAGCACTTTCCAGTCACCCCAGACAGAAACCCTGCACCCATTATGCATTAATTCCCCATTCTCCCTGACCCCAACCCTGGTAACCTGTTTCTACTTTCTGTCTCTATGTGTTTGTGAATTCTAGATATTTCATATAAGTGGAATTATACAACATTTGCCTTGCCCTTTTGAGTTATTTCACTCAACATGATGTTGTCAAGATTTCATCCGTGTAGTATGTTTCAGTACTTCATTTTTTTTAAGGCTGAATAATATTCCATTGTATGTATATACCACATTTTTGTTGACCCATTCATCTGCTTAGAGACATTGGGGCCTTTAGCTCTTTAACCAACTGTCGAGTTCAGTTGCTGGACTTTAGCATGGCTCTGGAAGGCAAAAGAAGTGACTCTTCTCCCTGACGCCCTCCCACCTGTCAAATAATCCTGAGATTCAATATCCATATAGTCAGTCCATAAACCCTCTCCTCTCAGGTATATTTTGTAAGACTCCCGCTTCAACGCCACCTTGTCTCTGGGACTGTAAGGATAGGGGGGAGAAAAAGTGAAAGGCAAAGATGGAGCAAAATACAAGGTTCAAACGCTTGTTCCCCACGCTCAAAAGTGAAGTCATAGTGAATCCTTCAGATGCCTAATGACACAGTACTGGGATTTTAAAATTGAGTGACCCCAAATTTGAGTATGGTAGGAGAAATGATTTTAAATGCTTTGTTCACTATCAGCTTTTAAATATCAGTCATCTAATGTATCTTCCATATCCCTTCCAAATTATGAGAAAATGGCCTCCAAGTAATGATGGTATCTAAATACACACATTACTTTCTCCTGAAACCCCAAGAAGACAAGAGGAAAGGGGTTTGTAAGATGCCATTGGCACACTAAGGGTGGGGAGACGAGACAATGGGACTCCTGCTTTTTTTCACAAAAGACTTAGCTAAACTGTTTATCTTGAAACTCTGTGCCTATATAACATTGACACAAATAAAAATAAATTTTCAAAACAAATGATAAAAGCAAGGAAGTTAATATTAAAACTCTCATATTTATTTAGTAAACTTTGGCTCCATGTGACCACTGAGGCCCTTCCTGTAATTAATGCAGTTGATGTATTTCTCTCCATTTGAAAAAGTTTTAGAAAGTTACAAGTATGTCTTTTGTGTCTATGGCAGTGTGTCACTCTTATCTCTGAGTCATTTTCAGAATCCTTCATTAGGAGCGCAACCCTCAGCCATGGCACTGCTCAAAAGGGAGGCTCGGATCGGCTTTGAGTGTGTTTTCCAGTATTGGAAGTTGCATGATTTGTGAGGAGAAGCTCATTAGCTTTGCTCTTCTTCTCCAGAACCTGGAAGGGGCAGTGGTGTTTCCAGGGCCTCTCCTGCTTGGCACATTGCACTTGCCTCCTGTGTGAGAGGAGGGAGCAGAGCTGTGCTTCTTGCTGCTGCCCCTCTCCATTATTTTCAAGCAAATCCTGGCATTGTTTTCTACTTCTCACTTTGTGTTATTGGCTCTCTGTAGTCCACTGACCTACAGATGCTTAACTTAGAACGAACACATTTCTTTGTGTGATTGCTGTTTTCCCCTTGGGACACCTGTTCTTGTTACTCATGTCTAAACAGGATGTGAGAGTCAGGGAAAACTTGTACCCTTTCAAAATTGTTTAACTTATTTGTGCTCCTTATTGAATTCACCATTGCTCTTAGCTTTCTGCAGAACTAAATTTCCAGGCATGAAAATCTTTTCTCTCTGAACTCTGAGTTCACTTTCTAGATTTCTTACAGCCCTGTGCCTATTCTACTCTTATTTCACACCCAACTCCTCTAGTAGACTATAATTTCATTGAGGCCAGGACAAGTGTCTTTTTATTCTTAATGTTCCCACAGCACTGCCCTAACTCGAGTTCTCATGCAAAGGAGTAGCTGACGATGTTGGTTGAAAACACAAACTTAATGTACCTAAGCAATGGTTTTAGAGTTTTTGTGTACACCAACACTAACTTTTTTAGGTAATGTGATGGTTGATTGCATGCATCAACTTGGCGTGGTTATGGTGTCCAGGTGTTTGATCAAGCAAGCACTGGCCTGATTGTTACTGTGAGTGTATTTCACAGATGGATTAGTATCTATAGTCAATTAATTGCATCTACAATCAACAAAGAAAATTGTCCTCAGCAGTGAGGGTAGTCTCCTTATCCAGTGGTGGAGATAGTAAAGCCAAAATTGATGATTTCCGAAGTTAGAAAAGAGAATTTCTATCTCTACTTGAGCCAGCCATCTTCTCCTAAGTAATTTAACGTCACCTTCATTGTAGTTTCCAACTTGCAGCTTCTCCTGGGGAATTTAACTTCGTCTTCATCTACAGTTCTCTTTCTCTGGAGAACTCTGGCTAATAACACCTAAGCAATGATTTTATATTTTTCATCTACACTAACTTTTTTTTAATTAATTTTTTTAATTAAAGATTTTAATTTATTTATTTCTCTCCCCTTCTACCTCCCCCAGTTGTCTGCTCTCTGTGTCCATTCGCTGTGTGTTCTCCTGTGACCGCTTCTATCCTTATCAGCAGCACTGGGAATCTGTGTCTCTCTTTGTTGTGTCATCTTGTTATGTCAGCTCTCTGTGTGTGCTGCACCATTCTTGGGCAGGCTGCACTTTTTTCGCGCTGGGTGGCTCTCCTTACGGGGCGCACTCCTTGCGCATGGGGCTCCCCTACGTGGGGGACACCCCTGCGTGGCAGGGCACTCCTTGCACGCATCAGCACTGCACATGGGCCAGTTCCACACGGGTCAAGGAGGCTCGGGGTTTGAACCGCGGACCTCCCATGTGATAGGTGGCCGCCCCATCCACTGGGCCAACTTCGCTTCCCTAACTCTTTTATGTAAGAAAGAAGAGGAAACATGCCTGGTGTAAAACAGGGGACATTGGTTTTAGGTGGGTGATTTTACTAAGTTAGGCCCTAACTCATGCTTTCTCTGCGTGATCACCATTTTTCCCTTTAAACACCGGCAAGAGTTAACCCAGGGTTGGTCTTCTGAGGCATCCATGATGTGTTACTCTAGTTAATTCATTAATGTTATTGTATATATTAATAGAAAACATTTAATGTCTTATTGCTTTCAGGTACAAACAGGAATTTGACCATCTAGCTAAAAGTCAAAGTAGGGCCAGCTGAGACCCTCAGGCCATGCTTTAATTAATAGATATGTTTTATGTCAAATTAATTTCAGCTTGCCTAGCACAGTATGCCACTGTCCTTTAAATGTTTCTTAAGTTTAAACATTCACCATACAATATTTATTATCATAATATTATACTTAAATTTTTAATTCATAAATAGAATAAACTTCAACTCACTGAAACTATTACAAATTCAGAATATTAATATACGCCAGTTTTGAGCATTTACATAAGTAAACTTCAAATTGACACTTGAGTGAGTGGCATGGCCTCTGAAGAAACAAGTTAACATAGCAGGCCTGAGACTGCAGTCTAGAAAGGCCCACTTGCAGGGTTGGCCCTGAGAAAACTCGGCTTCTAAAATGTTCCCTACGCTGACCAGACTGGGGCACCAAACTGTGTTGTATCAGATCACATAGATTGTTTGTGTAAGCAATGTGATTTATGAGGAATGCCTGCCTTCCTTATGGGAATCTGGAATTTTGCTAGTTGCTAGGCAGAGGATGCCTACGTGACCAGCCCCCAGTAAAATCCTTGGGCACTTAGTCTCTAATGGGCTTCCCTTTGCAGATGCATTGCACACATGTGGCTGCATTTTTGCTGTGATAAATCATAGCCATATTCTGAGTCCCATGAGTCCTTTTAGTGAATCATTTGTTTTACTTATGTTATGCCATCTTCCCCTCAGCTTTAGAGGGGAAAAAAAAACATAAATAATAGGACTATTATATTTACATTAACTATTTCCAGGTCACAAGACATTAAAAAAAAACAGTTTCAGTCATCTAACTCAAGCAAAGAGAAAGTAGTTTTTGAAGGCCATAGAAAACTCCAAGCTCCCTTGTTTAGACCAAATTAGTGATTGGGTTTTTTTTCTGATTCTCACAATAGCGTCTTTCTTCCTTCCCTCACGCTATGGAGGCAAGCTGTTTGGACTGGTTCATAAGTAAATAGGTCATAAGCTGCACCCCATTCAAAAGTGACGTCCTTATGAAAGCATTTATTTGTCCTACAGAGAGAGCACTGGCTCATTTCAAATATTGTTCTCGCCTAGATCAGAATGCTAAAGAGTACACATTGCACATTCTGTATTAAACACAATAGTTTGTTTGTTTTTTGATGGTACCATAAATATTTCCCTGGGAAAGCACTACCAATCAGGTAAGACTCGTAGAAGACCATGGGAATAGTAGACATAAATGTCAGAGCTACAACTTTAAAACCCTCAGAAGAAAACATAGGAGTAAATATTTGTGACCTTGAGTTAGACAATGGTTTCTTAGACTACCACAAGAACAAACAACAAATAAAAAACAGATCATTTGAACTACATCAAAATTTTGTACAACAAACAATACCGCCAAGAAAGTAAAAAGACAACTCACAGAATGGGAGTAAATATTTGCAAATCATATATTTGATAAGGGATTTGTATCTAGAATATATAAAGAACTTTTACAACTCAAGAATAAAAAGACAATCCAAATGGGCAAAAGATTTGAACAAACATATTTCCAAAGAAGATGGACCAATAAGCACATGAAAAGATGTTCAACATTGTTATTCATTATGGAAATGCAAGTGAAAACCACAACAAGATACCACTTCATACCCACTAGGATGGCTTAAATTTTAAAAGACTGACACTAACAAGTATTGACAAGGATATGGAGAAAATGGTCTGGCAGTTCCTCAAAATGTTAAACAGTTACCATAATACCCAGCAATTCCATTCCTAGGTATATGTCCAAGAGAAGTGGAAACAAATCCACACAATGACTTGTAAAAAGATATTTGTAGCATTATTCGTAATAGTCAAACAGTAGAAACAACCAAATGTCCATCAGCTGATGAAAGGATAAACAAATGTGGTACATCCACAAGTGGAATAGTATTAAACCATAAAAAGGAATTAACTTTTTTGCTACATCAATGCTACAACATCGATGACCCTTGAAAACATTTCTAAGGGAAAGAAGACAGTTTAAAAAGGCCACATATTGTTTATATGAAATTTCCAGAAGAGGCAAATCCATAGAGATGGAAGTAGAATAGTGGTTGCTCAGGACTTGGTGGATTCGGGGTGGGAAAGACAGGGAGGAAATGGGGCTATATCAAGGTGCAACTAGTGAAAGGAGGTATTGTCCTATTTAATTTCATTAACCTGTTTCTAGGAAGCTGATGCTATTTAGAGATGATGAGTTTACATGATAAAAATTTGCGGTAGAGTTGATGGGTTAATTTTTCCCAATTAACTAAGACAACTACTAAAAGCAACTAAAATCTGGTCTTGGATCACAGAAAAGCGATGCCAGAGTTCTTTTCCGGGAAGCAGTCCAGAGCCCAGAACCGTAGTACCTGCTGGACTTTGTGCCCTGATGTACTGTGAGGCTGCCTGGCCCCACTTGCAGACTGTGAGTGGAGAGAAGAGCAGTTCATCTGCTCTCCCTGGTTTACTTCTTTCCTCTCTTAGCACCAACCTCTGCTTTCTCACGGTTGACACATTCACCCCGAGGCAGGGGCAGCTGAAACTGGTGAGGCCAGGCAGGCCGGGGCCCACCTGTGGGCCTTTCCTTGCCCTTGCTGCTCCCTCTGCCGGGAATGCGCTTGCCCCCAGTGGTTCTCAGCCAGGTGGTTCTGCCCTGCAAGTGACATTTGGCAATGCCTGGAGACATTTTCGGTTGTCATGACTTTGGGCAGGATGGTGCTACTGGCATCTTGTGGGTAGAGGCCAGGGATGTTGCTAAACACCCTACTATGCACAGGACAGCTGCCCACTCTGCCCCACCACACACAACACAAAGTTATCTGACCCCAAATTTCAGCAGTGTCAAGTGTGAGAAACCCTGGTCTAAACCACCACACCATGGAGCCTAGAGTGATTACAACTGAAAATGGGAGGATTGCATCCAGCATCCAGGTGGAATCTGACCCTCCTCTTGACATAGAGGTGCAATGGACACAACCAATCCAATATCCACATAGAAGAGGTGGCATTGGATTGGGAAAAGTGGACATAATGGACAAAGGGTATGGGGAAAAGCAGGAAGAGATGAGAGGTGGAGGCGTCTTCGGGACATGGAGCTGCCCTGGATGGTGCTTCAGAGGTAATCACCGGACATTGTAAATCCTCACAGGGCCCACTTGATGGAATAGAGGAGAGTATGGGCCATGATGTGAACCAATGTATATGAGGTGCAGAGGTGCCCAAAGATGTACTTACCAAATCCAATGGATGTGTCATGATGATGGGAACGAGTGTTGTTGGGGGGGGGAGAGGGGGGGTGGGGGGTGGGGTTGAATGGGACCTCACATATATATTTTTAATGTAATATTATTACAAAGTCAATAAAAAATAAAAAAATTAAAAAAAAAAAACCCTGGTCTAGACCTTTGCAAGTCTAGCTCATTGTCTTCCAGCTCTTTTTTTTTTTTATTTAATTAATTAATTTATTTTTTTATTTATTTTATTTAATTTCCCCCCCTCCCCTGGTTGTCTGTTCTTGGTGTCTATTTGCTGCGTCTTGTTTCTTTGTCCGCTTCTGTTGTCGTCAGTGGCACGGGAAGTGTGGGCGGCGCCATTCCTGGGCAGGCTGCTCTTTCTTTTCACGCTGGGCGGCTCTCCTCACGGGCGCACTCCTTGCACGTGGGGCTCCCCCACGCGGGGGACACCCTTGCGTGGCAGGGCACTCCTTGCGCGCATCAGCGCTGCGCATGGCCAGCTCCACACGGGTCAAGGAGGCCCGGGGTTTGAACCGCGGACCTCCCATATGGTAGACGGATGCCCTAACCACTGGGCCAAAGTCCGTTTCCCTGTCTTCCAGCTCTTGACCTCAGTTGCCCTTTGGTTGGATAGCCAGCACAAGGCAATTTATTTTCCTTGTAGCACTTTCACTGTATTACAATTTATAATTTGTTTATCTGTCTATCTTTTATCTACACCATCCTCTCCTGCCATAATACACTGATGACTAACATAAATGCCATAAATCTGGAAAGATTATAGAGATCTTGTTCTTCCTCACTGCTGTATTCCCAGCTCCTCACTTAGTGCTTGGGACATAGTGAGATGCAATAAGTAATTATTTCATCAGTGAATGAGAAGGATTTAACTTGTGACAAATCAGCTTTCCTCCCTGCTCCCCAGGGCATGCCAGCTCTTCTTTTCTCAGACCTGAGGCCTCTGGTCCCTTACAACCTCCTGTAGCTCCTTCTCCTTCCCTCATTTGAAAGCAGCGAGAAAACAGTGGTGGGAAGGAGGGGAAGTAGGAGGATAAAGCTTGCCTGGGCCTCCCTGGGGGAAGCCTACCTGCAGGGGTCAGAGAAAGTCTCTGGAATTTTCCCATTGCCCAGTTTCTGCATTCACAATTGAGTTGGGGAGAGGAAGAACTCTAGTGAAATAAGCTAAATGGGGAAAGGTGGAATGGAGACCAGTCAACATTTTCAATGGGAAAGAAAGGAACTAGCACTTAATGAGCACCAACTAGGGTGCAGGGCAAAATAATTTTAATCCTCATAATAATTCTGGGATGTGGATACTAAAATCCAATGCAATTAAGTAACATATCCAAGTCCACACAACTAGAGTGTGGCAGATTTGAGATTTAAATCAAGGATTGTCCGACATCACCAGAGTCCAGGCTTTTCCCAAGGAGCCAAAGTGCCCATTTTACCATGTTCTTAAGTACTTCAGGGGGAGACTAGATATAATGGATTCTACCCTCAAAAGAGCCTCTAAACTGATGGGGGGGGGGGGTAGACAGGCACACAAATTAGCATATTAAAATTATAACTCATTTGACCTCTTTACCAGCTTGAAGGTACAAGTGAGGTCACTTGCCTTTGTGAGAAGACCAACACGTTGACAATTATACTAAATCTGCAGAGATCGCCCACAGGAAACTAGGTGTAGAGTCTGAGTGACTTTTAGGCAAAGACATGGACATATTCCAAGGCTATGAATGTTTATGATTTAAGGCTCGTTGTGTTACTGGCCCCAGAGCCATTGCTGTCCACCATGAACACTTTTGATTTCAAATTATTTAATTGCTCAAACACCCACATACCCACACTCACAGGCAGTCCAGCATTTCTCTCTTTTTAAAAATATAATTTCAAACTTCAGGATAGTTTAAAATAACAAAAATAAATCCCATACAGAGAGTTCTAAAATATCCCTACTCTCCCTCCCTGCCCCATACTCAGATCTACCAAATTTAACACCCCTTTTGCAGTATCATTCTATCCATCCATCCATCCGTTTATATTTATCATTACATTTTCTAAACATTTGAGTAGGTTGCATATATCATGTTCCTTGAACACTTAATACTGCCACATACATTTCCTAAGAACAAGGATATTCACTTATATAACCACCTTAAGTGCAGTTTTCAAGTTCAAGAAATTTAACATTGGGAAACAGACTTGGCCCAGTGGTTAGGGCGTCCGTCTACCACATGGGAGGTCCGCGGTTCAAGCCCCGGGCCTCCTTGACCCATGTGGAACTGGCCCATGTGCAGTACTGATGCGCGCAAGGAGTGCCGCGCCACGCAGGGGTGTCCCCCGCGTAGGGGAGCCCCACGCACAAGGAGTGCGCCCCGTAAGGAGAGCCGCCCAGCCAAAGAAAGAGCAGCCTGCCCAGGAATGGCGCCGCCCACACTTCCGTGCCGCTGACGACAACAGAAGCAGACAAAGAAACAAGACACAGCAAATAGACACAGAGAACAGACAACCGGGGGAGGGGGGGAATTAAATAAATAAATAAATCTTTAAAAAAAAAAGAAAGAAATTTAACATTGATATAAAGCTTATAGTTTATATTCCAATTTTTTCATATGTCCCAATGATGTCCCTTTGGGCTTTTACTACTCCCTTGTTAGATCCCATCCAGGATCAGGACCATGTATTGCATTTAATTGTCATTGTCTTTAGTTGCTCTTTTTTTCTTTTGTAATCGTGGGAATATATATGTAACATAAACTTTCCCATCTCAGCCCCTCCCAAGCATACCATTCAGTGGGATTAATCACATTCACAATATTGCAGTACCTTCACCACCTTCTATTACTAGAACTTTCTCATCTTCCAACACAGAATCCCTATACCCATCATACATTAACTCCCTATTCCCCCTACCCCACCACCCCTAGCAACTTGTATTCTAATTTCTGTCTCTATGAGCTTGCATATTCTCTGATATTTTCTTTGTAGTTGCCATGGAGTTTAAATTTTAACATCTTACATCTGTAACAACCTTGTTTGCTTTGGTACCAAATTAACTGCAATAGTATACACTAACTTCTTGTACCCCTCAGTCCTATACCTTTTTAGGTAGTTCTTGTTTAAAATGACATGTTTGTACACTATGAGTCCAAAACCACTGATTTATCATTTTATTTTATACATTTGCCTTTTAGATCCTGTCGGAAGCAAAGAGTGGAGTTACAAACTCAAAATACCAATAGTACTGGCATTTATATTTGCCCATGTCGTTACCCTCACCAGAGAGCTTCATTTCTTCATGGAGCTTTTTTTTTAAAGATTTATTTATTTATTTCTCCACCCTCCCTCCATTGTCTGCTCTCTGTGTCCATTCGCTGTGTGTTCTTCTGTGTCTCCTTGTATTCTCATTAGGCGGCTCTAGGAACCAATTCTGGGACCTTCCGGAGTGGGAGAGAGGCGATCATTCTCTTGCACCACCTCAGCTCCCTGGTCTGCTGCATCTCTTATTATTTCTCCTCTATGTCTCTTTTTGTTGTGTCATCTTGCTGCGCCAGCTCTCCACGTGGGCCAGCACTCCTGCACAGGGCAGCACTCCTGTGCGTACTCCACGCAGGCCAGCACTCCACATGAGCCAGCTCTCCACAGCTCTCCACAGCTTTCCACAGGCCAGCTTGCCTTTGCCAGGAGGCCCTGGGCATCGAACCCTGGACCTCCTATATGGTAGACGGGAGCCCAATTGGTTGAGCCACATCCGCCTCCTTCTTCTTCATGGAACTTTGATCTATTACCTAGTGTCCTTTCCTTTCAACCTTCAGAACTCTCTCTGGCATCTCCTGTAGGGCCAGTCTAGTGATGAAAAACTCCTTCAGCTTTTGTTTATCTGGGAATGTCTTAATCTCTCCCTCATTTTTGAAAGACAAGTTTACCAGATATGAAATTCTTGGTTGGCAATTTTTAAGTGACCTTTTTCTCAATTAGGCATTTGCCCTGTTATACTGCAGTCCTTTAGCTGTTTTCTGGAGCTTTGAGAATGATGTTTCTCCCAGTTCTTGATGGTTGTACACAGCTTCTATGGAGGAACAGAGCCCTGAAGCACCTCACTCCACCAGCTTGATTGGGGCCTATTTTTTTCTCTCTCAAAATCCCCCATCCCCACCCCCCACAAAATTGTATTCAAGAACCCCAGGGTTCATGAACTGAATGGATCAGTCCTAAATGAAAGACAGCCCTGTGATCACTACCACTTGGTCAGTACTGAAGTTAGGCATTGCAAGGGGTGGAGTGATGCCCCAGGGTTATCACTCTTTATATATATACGGCTGATTTATACCTGTGGACCCAGCCATTGTCCCAGAGGGAGTCCCCATGCCACAGTGGCTCCAGTTGAGACATATACCACCAAACCTATTGCTGCAGATTGTGTTTTCCAAAAATGACCACAGTGATATTCCTGGCTCCACATGTTCTCTTAGAACCCTGCCAGCCCTCCTTCCAAAAGGCAGAGTGTAAATCCTCTTCCCTTGAATATGGGCCAACTCTAGTGACTTCCTTCTGACAAATCAGATGGGGCAGAAGTGGCACTGCATGACTTCAGAGGTTGAGATACAAAAGGCGATGTAGCAGAGAGCAGATGTAGCTCAAGTGGCTGAGTGCCTGCTTCCCATGTACAAGGTCCCATGGGTAGCTTCCAGCTCTAGCTAAGGTCTCACCAGCAGCCTACATCAACTGGCAGACGTGAACAAGTAAGCCCACAGACAATTTCAGCCGCCAGCCTTTGAGTCTTCCAGCTGAGACATTGTGGAGCAGTGACAACCCGTCCTGTGCCATGATGGAATGGAGGGCTCACAGAATCTTTGAGCATAATAAATGGTTGGTTTTGCACCACCTGAGTTTTGGGATAATTTGAAGCCATAGTAACTGGAACATCCACCCTTCACCTGGGAGTGTTTCAGCCCTGCCATTGAGGTCACCAGTCCAGATGCCCCCTTCTTCATTGTTTTTAAAGGTCTAGTCAAAGGTCAATCTTTGGGAGTGGATGTGGCTCAAGCAATTGAGTGCCTGCCTCCCACATGGGAGGTCTCTCCTAAAGAAGACAAACAAACAATGAGCAACAGAAAACAAGCACAAACAATGCGCAAAAAAACCCCACAAAAACAACCAGCACACAGATGAGGGAGCCATCTCGGTGGGGTGGGGGGAGGCCAATCTTTGTGAAATCATTCTGGTAACTCCTAGGGAGAATTCATCTCTTTGTCCTCTGTTCTGACATGGTATTTGTCATTGTGTTTGCCTCCCAGCTAAGCTGTGAGCTCTCTTAGCGCACTGAACCTATATTGTAAGTTTTTAATTTTTTTGAAGGTTTACTTTATTTATCTCTCCCTCCCCTGCATTGTGTGCACTTGCTGTGTCTGCTCATCTTTGTCTTCTTTGTTTCTCTAGGAGGCACTAGGAACCAAACCCAGGACCTCTGATATGGGAGGGAAGTGCCTAATCGCTTGAGCCACCTCTGCTCCCTGCTTTGTTGTGTCTCTCCTTCGGTTTTTCCCTTGTGTCTCTTGTGTCATCTTGTTACCTCAGCTCACTGTGCCTGTGCATCGTGCCATCTCACCAGCCTGCTTGTCCTCTTTAGGAGGCGCCAGGAACCTCTGCTCCCTGCTTTGTTGTTTTTTCTCTTGTGTCTTTTGTTGCATCATCTTATGCCAGCTTGCCTCGCCTGCCCATCGTGCCAGCTCACTCTCTTCTTTAGGAAGCACTGGGAACTGAACCACAGACCTCCCATGTGGCTCAATCGCTTGAGCCACATCTGCTTCCCTATATTATAATTTATCTCTTAACAGGCACCTGCTATGTGGCAATGGCAATTGTTCTTAGGTACACACTGTAGGAACCATAGAATCAAAGTTCAAACCTCTTGCACAGTATAAGATGTTTTCAGTAGACATGGATGTGTATGTATGTATCTTTCTTTAAAACTATTCCTATGTGATCTATTATTTATGAGTTTCACCAAAAAGTTGTGGGACACATACCAGAAACTCAATACTGGAAGAAGCTTTAGAGATTATTTCTAGACAGTTTCATCTCTTCCTTGGAAGAGTGAAAGAGCCACAGGAGAGAAATCACACATGCACAGAATGTGAACGGCTTCCCTTTCCTTGCATGTGTCGATCAGAGCCTTTGAATTGAAAGTTTAGCCCATGATCTTCCTCACGTGCTCCCCCTCATGTGGCTTCTGGTTGCTTTGGCTCTGCCAACGGAGTCCAATGTGGTCGAAATTCATAAGACTCAAGTTTCACCCTCTACACGCCTTTCGTGGTAGTCCTGGACTTGGTAACACCTATTCTGGAGTGCCAAAGCTACCTGAGTACTTGGCTTGGAGAAAGAATGCTGAACCAGGAGCTAGAAGTCCTGGATTCATGTGCTTCACTGACTATGTGGCCTTGGTAAGTCATTTTACTCCCAAATTCCACTCTTACTGTCCCCCAAAGTATCTTCAGGCATTCTACCTATTACAAATACATTCAGAATTTTTATACTTACAGAATATTTGTGTTCCTCCTCTTCTCCTCAGATTAAGGCTGTCATTCATTCTCTTATTGTGAATTAGTTTAATCAGATGGCAAGAGGATGTTAGACAATTTTGCCATATGGAGAAGGCAGGCCTAGAAGAGATTAGGAATGAAGGAGGTAGGGCAAGGAGAATCTTTGGTAAGCAATGTTACACTGCATTGGCTTCTAGGAGCAAGAGAGAGGAGTGAGGAGCTGGGAGACTGCCAGACAAGTTAAACTATCTTTGCATTTGTACAGGAATATAATCATGAAAATGACCTAAACTAGGTTGCCTTTGTGAAGTAGAGGACTGGTACCCTTCCTAGACAGAGTTTAGGGCTTGACCTTGGGGCACAGGGGTTGGATCAGAGACCTCACACCTAGTTCTATATTTTCCGAGACCACAGCTATCGAAGGTAGGATTAGGCTCAGTTGATTATAATAGAGGCCCTGAAATAATGACTAAATAAAAGTTTATTACATAAAAGAATTTTATAAGTAAGCAGTCCAAGGCAGCTCCATGGTCATAGGGGACCCAGGCTCTTTGCAGCGTTCTATTCTGCCATCCCTAGGCTATGGGCCTAATCCTTATGGTCTAAAGCAGTTGCTGGAGCTCCAGTCATCACATCCTGGTTCCTAGGAACAGAATGAAAGGAAAGGAAGGCGCACATGCCACCTCCCTTCTAAGACTTCCCAGAAGTTCCACGTAAAACTTCAACTTACTCATTGGCTGTAACTTCACCTAGCTGCAGTGGAGTCTGACAAATGCAGTCTTAACTGGCAAGTAATGTGCCAAGTTAAAAAATTGGGATTCTTTTAATTTGAGAGAGAATTGGTGGGTAGGTATTCAGTATGCAGCCAGAGCCTTCACTATACCAGCCTAAAAGCTGGTGGCTGTCGTTGTCACTAGGAAATCCAGCTCATTCAACCACACACACATTCCATTAGCATTTATCAAGCAGTCACAATGCAACAACCACTTTTACTTTAAAACTTTAATTCATTTTGATGTGTTGTATATAAAGGTGATAAATTTTTTGTCCTATTCATTCAACAAACATTTATCTAATGCCAGTAAGTGGCAGGCACACTTGAGATGCAAAGATAAGACATACTTTTTTATCTTAAAAAGCTCATAGTCCACTGTTTTTTTTCTTTGTGATATGAAACATATTCCACATGCTTTGGGTGAGTTTGGCCCTACACCTCCTCCAGGCACTTGGGTGGGCACATGACCCAGGCTTGGGCTGTCAGAATCTCACTTTCCTGATAAAGGTCATTGACTTGGGCATGAGCACAGAACTCAAGCGAGCCAATGAAAACCCTCCATGGGACTTTTCTGCCGGAGTTCTCAGGAAAGAGTATTTCTACTGCCCGTGGTTACTAAGTTGAGACCCTAAAAGTATGGAACTGCTGGTGAGCACCTGCTGGAGGCAACTGGGTATACTTGAAGCCAAAACTTCAAGTCAAGCAGAGTCGATGGATGGAAAGAAGAGGGCCTGGTGATTGTTCATCCTTCAATCCAATCATGACTCAAGCCAGATCCACCTAGGACTTCCAGTTGTTTGACCAAACATTCCCTCTTTGCTTAGGCTAGTTTGGGTTGGTTTCTGTCACTTGCAACCACAGATCCTGTCTAGCATTTTTCACAAGACAGAAGTTACTGCATAGAGGAATGTAAGATGGTATCTTTGCCTTCCATTGTCATCAGTTCCCATTTTACCCCGGAAGTGGGAGACAACTGTCTAAATTATCAGATTATTTGTGCAGGAGTTTTCATCCATTTCCCAAATTTGGGTTCCCTCACTTTATTAGTGCTGCTGCTGCTACATATAAGATCCGTGCCCTTACCCTACATGTTCACATTCTTAAAATAGCTGTGATCTTCTGCAGAAGGGAAAATCTCCGTCATATCTTGTGGGGGAAGGGAGGGGATCATGACATTTTAGGCCATGCTGAGAACCTAGAAAATATGGAATACAGTGTGAATATCTATTGTTTCAAACTGAAGGGAACTGTTTCCCCTAAAGGAAAAAGTTTGATTTAGTACTAAGAATTGAGCAAGAGAAACATCTGTCCAATGCCTTCAGCTGAGAAATGAATTTCATTAGAGGAACAGTGATTGTCTATTGTTCCCATTGGTTGTTCTGGTTAGGCTGAGACCTGATTTTCACCTCGATTCTCACAGTCGGCATTATTACTTCCCTTTACGTAACTTTTGGGAAAAAATTCAATTATGAATCAGATTCTGTTTTTAGTTCCCACCAAAGAGAGGTCACCCCTCCTTTTTTTAATACAATGAGAACGGACTCAGACTTAGATCAAAATACTTAAATCACAATGGAACATCTTTTAGGCATACGGTTGAGTCCTCTGCTTTTCATTGTTTCAAATCTGAGATTTCATGACTGTTCCCTTCCTAATTTAGTAGGGAATACACCTGCTGCCTAAACCTTTTTACCTTCCTTTAGCTCAGGCTTCCTCTTTCAGTTTTAACCCGAGATATGTTCATCTTAATCTATTTGTGGATTAAGAAACATACGTCAAGAAAACACCCATTTTTTGGCAGACACTGAAGGAAAAAAGAAAAGGGCAGAGTCAAATTTATAGCAAATTGAAATTATCAAATTAAAGTTATAGCAGTCACAGCAGTGAGCCTTTCCTTCTGAGATAAGACTCTTAACAAATTTTCATTTCTTAATGAAAGAAGCTCATTATCTTCATTTCAACCTAAGATTTTCACTTCTTTATGCTGTTTTTGGCGTCTCATTTAACATCATTTTCCTTTACAAGAATGAATTCTTGGGGATAAAGAGTTCTTTATCCTCTCTCCAAGCTTTCTTTTTTTTTAAGTTTTTTTTTTTATTCCTCTCTCCTCTCCCCGCCCCGCCCTGTTATCTGCTCTCTGTGGCCATTTGCTCTGTGTTCTTCTGTGACCACTTCTATCCTTATCAGCGGCACGGGAATCTGTGTCTCTCTTTGTTGCATCATCTTGCTGTGTCAGCTCTCTGTGGGTGCAGCACCATTCCTGGGCAGGCTGCACTTTCTTTTGCGCTAGGCAGCTCTCCTTGCAGGGCACACTCCTTGCGTGTGGGGCTCCCCTACGTGGGGGACACCCCTGCGTGGCACGGCACTCCGTGCGTGCATCAGCACTGTGCTGGGCCAGCTTATCACATGGGTCAGGAGGCCCGGGGTTTGAACCTTGGACCTCCCATGTGGTAGGCAGACACTATTCGTTGAGCCAAGTCCTCTTTCCTCCAAGCTCTCTTTAATTGTTGGAAAGGTGAAATAAAACTAGATAGAAACCAAAGCCCCTATGTATGTTCATCATTACATACATTTTTTTTTAAAGATTTATTTAATTCCCCCCCCGCCCGGTTGTCGGTTCTCTGTGTCTATTTGCTGCGTCTTGTTTCTTTGTCCGCTTCTGTTGTCCTTTGTCCGCTTCTGTTGTCCTTTGTCCGCTTCTGTTGTCGTCAGTGGCACGGGAAGTGTGGGTGGCGCCATTCCTGGACAGGCTGCACTTTCTTTCCCGCTGGGCGGCTCTCCTTATGGGTGCACTCCTTGCGCGTGGGGCTCCCCTACGCGGGGGACACCCCTGCATGGCAGGGCACTCCTCGCGCGCATCAGCACTGCACATGGGCCAGCTCCACACGGGTCAAGGAGGCCCGGGGTTTGAACCGCGAACCTCCCATGTGGTAGACGGACGCCCTAACCACTGGGCCAAGTCCGTTTCCCCATACATACATATTTTTATGGCTAAAATTACATGTTTTTGTTCAACTGGTGCTATCAGTGAATTTGACATCAGACTCTGCCATGGTACAACATTATACCGAATTATTCCGATTGATTTTTAAGGGGGAAAAAAAAGGAGAGTGAGAGAAGGGAGCCTACCTCTTAAAACAGTCTACTTTTGAACATTTTCTTTGTCCAAAGTCCAAACTCTTAGCCTAACTGGTGGAGGTGAGCAAAACCTACTCACCTCTACTCACTTTCTACTTTTTTTCCCCCAAACATCTGAAATAATGGAAAGATTAAATGGTGTTATTTGGTGCGCAGATTTTTTTGGAGTGGGAAACTCTCTAAGGACATATCCTGTGGTGGAGGGTGCTAAACTAAAGACGATAGAGCTGATTCTGTGGAATCCACTGATCTCAAGAAATTGCCTCCCTTTTCCAGGCAGCTGCCTTGCTTTGTAAGAAGCCGCTAAGAGAGTGGTTCTTGCCCTTGGCCACACGTTAGAATTACCTGAGGGCGATTTAAAAAATTCTGATGCCCAGGCTGCACCTGACACCAATTACATCAGACTCTCAGGGGGACTGGAGAGGGGAGCCATCATTACTTGTGTATAGCTCCCCAAGGTGGAGAATCCTGTGCATAAGAGAAAGAGCAGATTCTATTGCTCCCCCTGCCCGCAGCATCCTAATTTTAAAATTTTAACTTTTTGTTCAAGAACAGTGCACAAACTTTCAAGGCTGAAGTACCACACAATCCACATTTAACAGTCTGATAAATAAAAGAGCAAAGGTCTTTCAAGGAGCAAATGGATAAAATATCTGTACTGCAAATCAATATGTCCCCAAGTCGAATTTCCATTAAAAATCATTTCTTCCATCTTATGAATGGTTGCCTAAATATGGCTTATGTATTATTTCTCACATTTGCATAGAACTTTACACTTCAAAGCGTGCCGGTCTGATCTCATCTGGGGTATCCACTTTGAGATTCCCACAATTTTTCTGCTAGTGGTTTGAGTATTGAATGCTTGTGACGCACTGTAATGTTTACCATTTTAATTCTTTTTAACAGTCCAGCCTCCTGGTCTCCTTCTACCTTTGATGTTAACTGGCTAACGCTGTGGTTCATTTCCTGTTGTTTGCAACTTTAGAATTAAACACAGAAATGAAGTCAAAGAAATTGAAAAACTTAGGTCATCTGTTCCTGTTGAGGTCTGCAGCTGTGGTTCTAGAAGGTCACAGTCGCCCCCCCACACACATACACACTTCCCCCCACCCCTATCCCCCACCCCCGCAAATGGAGGCCTCCCCTGCGGAGGCGGGTGTTATTAAGGCTGGCCCAAGGCTCACTCAGCAAATGTGCTGTCTGGGCAAAGGGTTAGTTTTTCCTTTGCTGAATCACATATTTTGCTGCTTGGGAAATGTATTTGACCGAACTCAAGTGGAGAATTTGTCCCAGTTGACTTAGCATGTAAGGCCCTGTCCTTGAATGTCCTTTGTCCCTGAGATACAGAAAGGGTTGAATCATAAATAACATGGTGCAAGTTTGCTTGCTGTTGGGTGGGAAGAGGCAAAGAGGAGGAGCTGTGGGCGATTTGAGTTCTTCTGCAGAATTTGGAGTCAGAGGTACTTGCTTTCATCTCAATTTATGCATACGTTCAAGAGTCCAAGGTCATAAACTTGAACACACACCTCACAAATTTGCTGTGCAGATTAAAGGAGCTACTGTGCGTTGTGTGCAGTAAACGTTGCTTCTTAAGCAGACGCAGAGTGTGATCGCTTATTAGAAAAACATTTTGGTTTTATAATTTCTGCCACAAGAAAAGAATTGAACAAGGCTTACCTGGACCCCCACTGCCTGTGCACAATGAGTGGCAGAAAAGAACCCGAACACGGCCTGCTATCAAGCCATTTAGGACTCAGCTGGGGAGAAAAGCTACACTCCTGTGACATAATAAATAATATAAGGCAGTCTGTAAGTAGGGGCTTGTAGTTCTGAGTGGGGACTCATCTCTTTGAGCTGGGGGTGGAGCTTGAACTGGGAGTTTAGGGACAGAGAACAGAGTAAGGAATTCCAGAAAGGAGAAACATCAGGAACCCTTGTGCCATCTTCTGGGTGCTTGGCTCTCATTCTCACAGGCCTTGCCTGCATTTTGCAGCAGGTGCACCCTCAAAGCAAGACAGGTGGCAGCCCCGGGCCCCAAGCTCCAGCCTCACAGCCTGTGAGTTAGAATTTAGCGGGAGCTGTAGAATCCTGGGAGCACTCTGCTTGGCTGAGAGCGGCGGCCCTGAGCCAGTTCCTGGGGGTGGGGGCCTGGCAGGAGGAAGAGGGGCAGGGCATCATGCTTGATAGCCTTCCCCGCCCCAGGACCACACAGGGTGGTAGAGGAGTCCTGCAAATGATCAAAAGCGGGGAGATGGGGGAGTGGGTGGCGCAAAGCCCAAAGTCACTACAGGCTATAATATTTGGGATTTTGTTTGCTTCCCAGAGTGCAAACTGAAAATTTGGAGTGTCCCATCCAAAACCAGCAACCAAAGCTCTGTGTGGCCCTCTGCAGTATCGACAGGATTCTGCTTTAGGGTTATTGTCATACAGGCACCTATAAAAACACTTTCAAAAACGCTCAGTATGTGGCTCATCTCTCTTCCCTACCTCTCAGCGCATTTTCTCTGTTTTTCACAACCCCATCTTTCCCCCCTGCTCTCTTCCCTCGCCCTGCCAGCAAATCATGTGGTTATATTTCGAAATGTCCCCTCTCTCGTCTCGTCTTCCTTTTCCTTTAGACTTTTTTTTACCATGTCCTGTTTTGGACTTTTTCTAAAACGAAACACTAACAATGAAAAACTTTCCTAAAAGTTGTGAGGATGTTGTGTGCAACATATCCTGGGAAAATGGGGGCTGTTACCCCTGGGGTCACCCAAGGCTTCACTCAAGAGTACAGTGGGAGCATGTAGATTGTGATGAGGATGTGATTCTGTTACGAAGAGGAGGAAGTCGGTACCTATCCAACAGCATCAGCCAGACCATCTTTAAAAAGAGATCTTCCATATTAAAAAATAAAAAGATTTTTCTCCAGTCAGAACAAATAATCCTTCTAAACTTTTAAATAATCCTTAAAACATATTTGATAAACTATTCTCAAAATATGCTTAAGTATGTTTTGTGGTCTTTTTTGTTTATTTTCAGTACTCAAATAGTAAAGCAAAAGTTTCTCTGAGTTCTGAAGATAATGTTTTCTTAACAGGAAATGAAACTGCTAGTGTTCCACAAAGCAGACAAACTACCTAATTTGATGAAGAAATCATGCTGATTCACCAGAAGAAAACTGTCTTAAGTGTAATCAACAGAACATTTGTAAGTGTTTTGAAAATCAAATTTCCTGTAAAAAAATCAAATTGCCTTATAGACAAAGTCATATAATGGTTCACAATTTAAAATCTATTTTAAGAATTTCTGACTCTCTGATTACAAAACATATGAGATAGTCCTTTAACATTTGGGGATACGGCTGTTGTAGCTAGAAGTCGAAAGAGAAGTCGCTAGAAAATTTTAAGATTAATGTCAGGGGAAACGGACTTTGGCCCAGTGGTTGGGGCGTCCGTCTACCACATGGGAGGTCCGCGGTTCAAACCCCAGGCCTCCTTGACCCGTGTGGAGCTGGCCATGCGCAGTGCTGATGCGCGCAGGGAGTGCCGTGCTACACAGGGGTGTCCCCCGCGTGGGGCAAGGAGTGCACCCATAAGGAAAGCCGCCCAGCGCTAAGGAGGGAGCAGCCTGCCGAGGAATGGCGCCACCCACACTTCCCGTGCCGCTGGCAACGACAGAAGCGGACAAAGAAACGACGCAGCAAAAAGACACAGAAAAAAAACAGACAGCCGGGGGAGGGGAGGGGAGGGGAATTAAATAAATAAAAATAAATCTTTAAAAAAAATGTAAAAGATTAATGTCAGGTCGTATATTCTGCTTTTTATTTTTTGAGAGTCTATTTTTTATTTAACCCAATTAGAAAGTTGCATAGCTTTACAGTGTCAAAGGTTTGTTTTGGTTTTTAAATATCTACTTTGTTTTACCTCTGAGTCTTCCGAATTATTTTTTAAATTATAGCTTACAATTATTGCAATATGTTTTATAACTTCCTTCTTTACACCCATGTCTTTCTCTACTATGTATGGAAATAGGAAAACAAAATACTAGAATTCCCAGGTTCCTTGCAGCTAAGGGTTGCCATGTGACACATCCTGACCAATGAACTGAAGGCAGAAGTGCTTGGAGACGGCTTTTTTTCAGAATTCAAAAAAGCAGAGGAAAAGCTGTGGTTTTTGCCCATTGCCTTCTCCCTTTCCTTATGTAGAAAAAGGAAACTTTTCTTGGAGGTACAGGAAGTGACATTGAAACACAAAGCTGAGGAGGAAGAATTAACTAGGTGATGGGGGAACAGAGATCTTCAAAGAAAGATGATGCTGTGCCAAGCAATTATATTTAATAAAGAATGATTGAAGGACTGGATATCTGATGTGTCTGTCTTTGAATCCTCAAAAGTCTGCTCGTTGGATGAGGGGGTTATTCTAGCTCCAGGGAGCAGAACTAAGGCCACAATTTGGTGAAAGGAAACAACAGAGACCTTTCAACTCCAAGCTACTTGAATTTTTTTTTTAAGGGTGGTATCAGAGATTGAACCCAGAACCTTGTACGTAGGAAGCAGGTACTGAACCACCGAGCTACATCCACTCCGCAATGAGAGTTGGGTTTTTTGTTTGTTTTCTTGTTTTTGTGAGGTACCGGGATCAACCCTGGGACTTCGTGCCTGGGAAGTAGACCCTCAACCCACTGAGTGACATCCTCTCCCCTACTTGAAATTTTTAACAAATAGAGCTTTCCAAGTATACTTTGAGCTATTATGTAGGTAGTAATTTCCCATCACTGAATGTGTTCCAGTAGATGCTGACTGATCCCCAACCAGGTACGGTAAAAAGTGGGAGTCCTCCATTAGTGCAGTGATTGCACTAGTTCAGTTTCCTTCAGACATTTTTGCTCACATGTTCCCTAAAATGATTTTGAACAACTATGCACCCCCTCACTTAAAAATTTTGTCTTTTTCCCCCATTTTTCATTTTCCCGCATATCTTCCAAGTTGACATCTAATTTCTGTAAAGTTGTAGGTTAAATAGTTGCAAAGAATGTAATTTCTGGTGTACTGTATATTATACATATGCTTTAAATAGCTCTTTATTGCTTCAAAATTTTGGCACAGCTCATTTTACTCATTCAGTTAACAGAAAGTGCCTGCCCTGTAGCCTACAGACAAAGTCAGTCCTCATTGTCAAACCAATCAGCTAAATCCAACTAACTTTTAAAGACTTGTGCAAAATGTTAGCCCTCTCTCTGCTCAGTACACTGACATGATTCTTGCCCTCATAGAGCTTGAGAGCTAATGAGGAAGATAGATCTTAATCAAAGAATTGCAAAATAAGCAGCAAATCACAACTGGGACAAGTACAGTTAAGAGGCACAGGGTATTTGTAGAATGCACAATAGGAGGAGATGGACAGTAATCAGGGAGGGCTTCCTAGGATGTGATGCTTGAGCTAAGAAATGAGGAAGGGTAGGAGTTTAATTAGGTGAAGGGGATGGAGATCTTCAAAGAAATTCTTCATTTATTTAAACTGAAAAAAATACTTAGATGAGGCAGTTTGTCTGTCACCTGGGTAAAATAAGTTGCTGTCCCCATCAATATTTTTTTTGCCATAGCTCTTCTCGTTTTAGGTCTTAAGAAAGAAAATGATCTGTTCCTAATCTGGAATAGAATTATTTTTTTTAGGAGGTACTGGGGGTTGAACCCAGGACCTCATATGTGGGAAGCAGGTACTCAACCACTGAGCTACAGCTGCTCCCCGCCCTGGAATAGAATTTTTATGTCTGATGTAATGTACACTCTCTTTTGGGAGGTAATAGGCACTCCTGATAAAGTGTTTGAGTAATCTCCTTTTGGAAGGTTATGCAATTCCCAGCTGACTGACTGCTCACACTTTTTTTCCTGTAGTTCCTTTATTGTACCCTTTATCTCTTTACCAAACCAAACCAAATAAAACAAAACAAAATCTCTTGACCAAGAGTGAAATCTTTGAATTGGCTTGCTTGGGAGCCTCTTTGTGGAATTTGAAATAAAACCTTGGCGGGTGCTCCTAAGCAATCTTAGAAGCTGCTTAATATCAGGGAAACTCTTCGCCACAGGGGTTCTTAGCTAAGGGTCCATGAGCATGAATCAAAATGCAAAAAAAAAAAAAATTCTTGAGGGGACATGTTGGTGCTGGTGTGATATTTTTATTAAATAATACACAGTATATGTGAACTTAGGAAGGGGTCCGTGGTTTTCACCTGACTGGCAAAGGGGTCCGTGGAACAAAAAAGGACACCTTAGGAGCTGAGAATTTCTGAATTATTCCTTGGTTTGGTGCTCACAGGTTTGTATACCTTGTAGTACGGCACTCTGCCAAGATTCGGGGTCGATGAGAGGTACACCTTTCTTGGGCAAGGTGGGAGAAGGGCAGTTATGAAAGGGGATATTGCAAGGGGAACCGGGTATGACCTCGGAACCTCAGGAGCATTCTTCAGCAGATCATTTCTGGCAAGAGTATAGATGGAAGTTGAGGTTTGGAAACTAGAGTCATTAAAATTCAGTCTCCTGGAAAGTTCTTATCTACCTCAAGTGGCGAACGTTTCTTAGTTTGAAGGCTCTGAACTAGATGACTCCAATAGGCTTTGGGCCACAGGTTTAGATAAATGATGGCAGAGAGTGACTTATCAGTGATCATGTCGGCCAATTAATTGTAAGGGCTCTGATTGGAGGTGTCTGGGTCAGCATCCTGCATCTTACCCTGTTTCCCCAAAGCCTACCCTTCTCCGTGGCTCCTTCGAGGTATAGAGTGATTATTGTTCAGTGGTAATTGGTTCAGGAAGATCATGAGGTACTTATTAAAAATAGTCTGTAAAAGGCAGACCTTGATAAAGTAGATTAGGAAAAAACAAACCACTCTGAATGTTGTCCCCTAGGTTTTGGAGCACATGAAACCTAAAGGGATTTGTTTTAAAAGTTAAATCTCAAATCATTATCATTTTGGACCAGAATGATTGTATAAATTTCATTAGAAGAAAGGCATATTCTTCAAAAGAATACTTTTTGTTTTGCCTTTTTATCACTTGCAAATGTAGACTTTTAACTTCTCACTTCCCTTTTTTTTGGTCCAGATCTTAAGGGGAGATCGTTCCTTCCTACAAGTCATTACCAGGAAATACCTAGGTTTGAAAACATATACTTTGCCTTTCTCCTTTGACTTGTAGTTCGAAAGAATAATAAACTTCATGAAATTCAAACCTAAGACAATATACCGGAAAAATACTAACACAATAACCTGGGTTGCAAAACGTGTTTAGCAAGTTCAGCTGGTGGCTAATTACAACCTGCTTCAAAACCTTTTAAAACACAGACTGGGATATAAACCATACTCACCACCACCTAGCTTCTTCTCCCGTCAGGAGCTTTCTCTTCACTGCTTCTCTGGATGTCAGCGGGAACGTACTTCCCAGGGTTCTGTCTGGTCAAGTCCACTGTGGTGTCAGTGTCCATGACCATGGCACGACCTTTTCCCTCCCACCCAGGGGGGGTGCAAATAGGCTAGGCCGACCCTCTGTAGCAGTTCCTGCAAACAGCGCATCTGCATGACTCCTTAAGTGTTTTAGCCCCTCTGGGAGCTGGGGTGCCATTGGGGTGGGGGGCCAGGGGGTGGTTTGATTTCCCTCAGTGTTTCACGGTTTAAGTCTGATACAGAGGAGTTAAGTAGCATTGTTCTGGACAAGACAAAAGCAGAAAGCGAGATTAAAGACAGAGCAGGAAAAGGTAGAAATACTGCCTGACATTTGACTTGCCTGTAAGAAAATATTGAGCTGGCTGAACATTCTGGAACATTAGCTGCATATTCCTTCAGAAGTTCCTCAGGGTTACCGCTATTATTTCTTTTGTCCAGGCTTGTTTAGAGTAATTGTCAGCTAGTACTCTGTTGGTGGATAACCATCTGTGAGATTTGCAGGAAACAAGGCCAGGGTATAATTATAACATAATGCTATAACAACATTGCACAAGACTGCTTTAGTACTATATGCCAGAGTACATAATGACCATCTCGCTGACAGGCATTTGGATGGTGATTAGTGTTGGATCACGTCCGGCAATCAGGCTTGAAGCCAGAGAAACTGGAAAATGATTTTTGTTTTTCAACTCCTTGGAGGCCCGTATGGAAAATTTAAGAGCGCAAATTGTTGTTTCTAGTAACAGAACTCATATATAATTCAAGGAAGAGAAAATGAAGCCAGGATGCCACTTGTCTTGCCTCGGTGGTGCCTTCAGTGGAAAAGCCGAATTTTCTTGCGGAGCTGGCTGAGAAGCGTTGAGGCAGGGAGTGTTTGGTAGGAAGCCCACACCCACTCTGGCTCCTCAACACCTAATCTTTTCTGGATTACAAAGAAACAGTCTTAGCCCCAAAACAGCACCAGTATTTACCGACTGAAGGCCACCATATATGGTTAAATGAGACAGAGGTTTGTAACTTGTGAGATGTACCTGGTGCACCACTGCCCAGTTCAAATCTCAACTCCACTGCCTTCTGGTTGTATAACATAGAATAAGTTGCATCACCCCCTAGCTTCCTCATACACAAAGGGATGGCTTTGTTTTAAGGATTAAATGACATAATCCATGAAAACACCCGGGGTATAGAAAGCACTCCATAATTATTAGCCTCCCCCAATTAAATTGTGGCTTCAAAATGGGTATCTGCTATAAGTAAAGACATTGCAGTATATATGTTACTGCAAGAAGGGAAAAAAGAAAAAAAGAATGACCTTATAGTTGATTTTCGTCTGCAGTTGCCCCCTAAAACTGGTGCTGGTTATTCAATTCACTTAACAGGTTTTATTAAGTGCCCACTGTGTGCCATGCATGGAACGAGGCCCTGAGGGTACAAAGATTATGGGGCATGGTCCTTGCTCCCAAGATGTTCACAGTCAAGGGAGGTAAACACTTTTTTTTTTTTTACGTTGTTATGCCAAAAGCATAAATAAATAAGTAAACCCGAGGTCAAATAGTTTAGATCAACCGCGTAGAGAAGTGGCAGGAGTGTGATAGAGGAAGCACACATTTGTGGTTGACAGCAAAGACCTGCTGCACCCTCTGCGGCGCATCCAAGTTGCTTGAACCTCTGTGAGCCTCCATTTCCTCTGTCGAGACTGTATTTTTAAAATCCCTTTTCCTTTTCAGGTACTCTTAGCTGATGGGTCCCTCATGCAGAAAAACAAATATAGCACTCTTCCTATGTCCCCGCACTCATCCATACTTCCTGTTTGGGGTTAGCGCTGTCATTTAGAATTTATCATCCTTTGAGAGGCTCTCTCACCTGAAACTACTGGCCACAAGAGTGTGTGAGCTTTTGTAACCAATAGACCAACTTGTCCAGTGGCATGCTGGAGTCAGCTCTTGCTGGCTCTGGAGAGCCTATTGTTAAATAAGAATTCAGGAATTTTGCAAGCCAGTGGTTAAACCATTGGCAGCCTGAAATCAGCCATGGTGGAAGTATTACGCCATGGTGGAAGTATTTACACCATGGAAATCAGCAAACACTACAAATCAAGGCTCCCCTCCCTCCCACTCCCATCCACACAGCTGGTTTACCAACACAGCACTTTAATACCTTACAGGATCATCATGGGGATTCACGAAATATCAGAATCAGTGTCTGGCACATAGATGCTCAGCATAGGGCCACTCTAAATATAGCGCATAGAATATATTAATGTATATCCGGCCTATCCAGACTCATAATCTCATTTAGTCCTCACAGCAATTGTTTGAGGTAGTTTCTTTATCCCATCCCGTAAATGAAAAAGAGCCAGAATCTGATTTTTTTTTTCCACTCCAAGTCAAGTGTTCTTTCCACCAAACCCAAAATGCCTCTGGACTGTTATCCCACCTCCCTGCAAACAAGGATCATTGTCATGATGCATCCAGCTGTTTTGAAACCACTTTTTTGTTGTTGTTGATTCATGGGATGAAAGAAAGCAATGGGTTAACTCCCTTTGCAGTGTAAGCAACTGAGGTAGAAGGAGGCAGCCCTGGCCCATCGTTGGTGCTCCAGGCCCATTTGGCAGCTCCTGGGCACCTTCCATGAGCTGAGCCATAGGCCTGAAGCCGGAGGTGAATGCCACTGTTTTCAGCCCCCACTGGAAAGGATGTCCCTGCTGTGATCATGTCATTATTAAAATAGAGAGCTGTGAAAGCCACCTGCTCCCAATAAAGGCTCCCCCTGAGAACCTCTGAAGCCCAGAATTACCCAGCCATTGACGTTGTGTCTGGGGTAGGAAATTTACAAGATGAGCCTGGGACATCTTTAAAAAAATTTTTTTTTAATTTTTGAAGAAGCTTTAGATTACATAAATGATAGATTGAAAATATAGGGGATTCTCATATACTTCACCCCCTCTCCCTCCCACACTTTTCCCCATTAACGACATCTCTCATTAATGTGGTACATTTGTTAGAATTGATGAATATTTATTGAAGTATTGCTACTGACCACAGTCAGTAGTTTACATTATAGTTTGCACTTTGTACCGCACATTTTTATAGGTTTTTGACAAAATGTATAATGGCCTGTATCCATCAATGCAATATCATTCCGAACAATTTCAATGTCCCCTAAATGCCCCATGTTACACCTATCCTTCCCTCTCCCTCCCCTCAGAAACTCTGTTGACTACTTCCTTTATATCCATGTTACAAGATCTTCCATTACCAGAATAATAATAAGTCTACTTTAGTCCATAGTTGCATTCCCCCCTTATATGTGTTCGTTCCTCAGTATTGAAGATTTTAGGATGGTGACGCCCACTCTCTCTGATTGAGTGGGGCTTATACCAAGCAAGGAAAATAACAAAGGCTTTTGGGTTTGTGTCCAAAGGACTCTGGAGCCGACTTGAAGAAGCCCTCACTGGACAAATAAGGGAAATCTGAGCTTCACTAAGAATAATAATGACAATGGGGGGAGTGGATGTGGCTCAAGATGTTGGGTGCCCACCTCCCACATGGGAGGTCCTGGGTTTGATTCCCGGGGCCTCCTAAAGAAGATGAGCAAGACAGTGAGCTGATGCGAAGGGCTGGCATGGTGAGCTGACACAATGAGATGATGCAACCAGATGTTTCAATGAGGAGACACGGCAAGCAGGGAGCAGATGTGGCTCAAGCAATTAGGTGCCTCCCTCCCACATGGGAGATCCCGGGTTCAGTTTCCCGTGTCTCCTAAAAGAAGACAAGTGGACACAGAGAGCATACAATGAACAGACACAGAGAGCAGACAGTGAGCACAAACAAGGGTGGGGGAAGGAGGAGAAAATAAATAAATTTTTAAAAAACAAATGATGGGAGGCGGACTTGACCCAGTGGTCAGGGCATCCGTCTACCACATGGGAGGTCTGCGGTTCAAACCCCGGGACTCCTTGACCCATGTGCAGCTGGCCCACGCGCAGTGCTGATGTGCGCAAGGAGTGCCCTGCCACGCAGGGGTGTCCCCTGCGTAGGGGAGCTCTATGCGCAAGGAGTGCACCGCGTAAGGAGAGCTGCCCAGTGTGAAAGAAAGTGCGGCCTGCCCAGGAATGGCGCCACACACACGGAGAGCTGACACAACAAGATGAGGCAACAAAAAGAAACACAGATTCCCGTGTCGCTGACAACAACAGAAGTGGATAAAGAAGACGTAGCAAATAGACACAAAGAACAGACAACCGGGGTGGGGAGGATGGGGAGAGAAATAAATAAATAAATCTTTAAAAAAAAAACAAAAAAACAAAAAAAACCCCAAATGATGACAATGGATTGAACCCCAGGAAATGTTAAACAAACCTAATAAGAAGATGCTAAGGAACCCAATTCATTATTTTCAAAACTAATAAATAAAAGAGAAGAATCAAGCATTCTATCTTTTCTAGATGAGCTGTACCTTAGTAACAAATACAAGATGGGGGAAAATTCTCTTTATAAAGGTATCTAGCCAATAAATGAAGAAGAGATGGTAAAATATTATCCTAATTAATGAAGGGACCTAGGTATTTATATTAACAGCTGCTAGCATTACAAAAGAGACCACCAGACATTATATGCGTATTGATGGTTAAAAAAAATCAGCTATGAAATGTCCTTGCCAAACAAATCAAACCTGAATCTGATCAAATTTGGGTCCCAATAGGTAAAGTCTTACCTCTAACACCTTGGTACTTTTTTTTTAAACAAACAGAAGCAGGCGGTGTTGCATATTAGTTATGGCAGTATTTCTCAAACTTGTGTAACACGGACCCCTTTTTTTTTTTTTTTTTTTCACCTTAAACAACAAAGTCACTTTATTGATGATTTCTCTGCATAATACAGAGATGCATGAAGCATTTTGAAGAAATGACATGACACCTGGCATTTTCCTAAAAAAAGTCCATTAAAAATGAGGTTAGATGAAAGAATATTATAAAATGAGGGATCATTTTTGAAGCTGGAAACAAGTAATGGGGTCATGGTATTTCTTTCTTTTTTTTTTTTTTTTTTTAAATTAATTTTTTTTTTATTGACTTTGTAATAATGTTACATTAAAAATATATATGTGAGGTCCCATTCATCCCCACCGCCCCCACCCCCCCTCTCCCCCCCCAACAACACTCGTTCCCATCATCATGACACATCCATTGGATTTGGTAAGTACATCTTTGGGCACCTCTGCACCTCATAGACAATGGTCCACATCATGGCCCCCACTCTCCTCCATTCCATCCAGTGGGCCCTATGAGGATTTACAATGTCCGGTGATTACCTCTGAGGCACCATCCAGGGCAGCTCCATGTCCCAAAGACGCCTCCATCTCTCATCTCCTCCTGCCCTTCCCCATACCCATCGTCCACCATGTCCACTTTTCCCAATTCCATGCCACCTCTTCAATGTGGACATTGGATTGGTTGTGTCCATTGCACCTCTATGTCAAGAGGAGGCTCAGATTCCACATGGATGCTGGATGCAGTCCTCCCATTTTCAGTTGTAATCACTCTAGGCTCCACGGTGTGGTGATTGACGGACCCCTTTTAAAGGCAAAACAATTTTCACAAATCCCCAGTGGTGATTGAAATTATTTTTATCATATTACTTATTATAAATATGCAGCTAGATGTTCTTTGGTTTCAGCACCGTATGGAGTGGGATGCCACAATTCTCCCAACATTTTTCTTGAAAAGCCCTGGAGAATGTTCTCCTTTATGCAGTGTGATGTGACTTCACTCGGTCTTTGCTTGGCAAGAGCTCGTTGTTAATGACTCGGTGTCAAGTTGAGCAGAAAACAAACCTAAATGGTTGTACTTGCAGTTGTTTTCAGGATTCACTTATAAGGTGATTGTCTAGCTCGGTGGTTCTCACCCCTGACTTCCCATTGGAATGCACGTTGAGATATAATCAAATTTAGAGGCTTTCAGGGTGGGCATTGTTATTTTTTAAAAATAAACTTGCCAGGTGATTCTACTGTGCAGCCAGTACTGAGAACCACTTAGTTAGATGATACAGAAAAGGCTTGTAATGATTTTTCTTTAGAGTATAATCCAAAAGAAATGCAAACTTAAATCACTCTTAGAGAGAATGTGAGGCTCTCTGAGAGCATGGCAGTGAACCCCCAGGGATTTGAGAATCTGTTTGAGGTTTGAGTCCCAGGCCTACTTGTGTGGCCTTGGGCAACTTAACCTCCCTGAGGTTTACTTTTTCATTATAAAAAGAAACTAATAATAGTACCTACCTCAAAGGGTGGTTGTGAGAATTAGGTGAGATAATGTATATATTAATATAAAGCACTAATCATAATGCCTGGCTCCTAGTGAATGCTTAATAAATGTTAGCTCTTATTATGAGCTATTATGTTGATAACCATTTGGAATCTATTAAAACGTTTGCTGAGCAGATGTGAACCACAAGAAAGAAAGAGGCAATGGGGAATGCGGTGCAGGGAGAACATTATGAGGAAGGGCATTTGGTGGCCTTTGATAGGTGGAGACCAGAGAGGCAATGATGATGGGGTGGGCCCATGAAGGGTGTGGGCTGGCTGGCAGGCTGAGCGGTAGGTAGGTAACAGCCGAGTGGCTTCAAGCCTGACCTGAAAGCACAAGGAAAAGGGATGAGACTGGAGCACAGAGTCACCCTGAGTTGACCACCTACAGGAAGAGATGATGAAGAAGCAAGAAAATCAAGAGGGTGCCCTTTAAGCAATCAGACACAATTCTAGGAGCAGATGTGACCACCTGCAGATTCTGAAAGGGAGGCCAAGCCTGCTACAGTTAGGGAGGAAGCTGCTTTACTGCGAGGAGGAGACCGTGGCTGGCTTCCCAGGGCACTGCTAGCTCCTTCAGTTGCTGCTGAGCAGTCACGTGCCTCAAGGAGCCGTGATAAGTACCACCTGTTCTAGCCCTGGCAGCTCAACAGTGGAAAGGAGCAGCACAGGATGAGGTAGAGTAGATTTAGGGCATTGATAAATCACTAGGTTTCTTCTGCATTTCTGTGAAAAAGACTCTCTACTTTTCTCTAGAAAGGCTGACAAGTGGAATAAGCGGTTGATGATTTGGGGCTCTGGTTTGGACCGAGACAGACCTCAGCTCTGCTTTCAGTCCTTTTAAACAGTTTTTAAATTTTTCTTTATTTTTATGTCAGGGGGAGAGTGTGAATACAACTCCCCACCAACACAAATGATGCAGTCACACGTTTCCCCCATGTGGGGAAATCATAGGGGTCAGCAGATCCCCAGTGCAGGGGCTGAGCCTCACCCTGGGAAAACCACCTTTGCGATCACTGTGTTTCCTCTGCCAGGTAAGTATTCAGCCCTTTCTTCAATCAGATCCGTAGCAGGATGCCATAAGCCTATGCATTGGCAAGCCCAGCAACTTCCTGTTTCAATGTATAACAATCTTTTAAAATTTCTTTCTTTCTTTCCCTTCCCCCTTGCCAGTTTTCTGCTCTCTGTGTCCATTCACTGTGTGTTCTCGTGTGTCCACTTGTATTCTTGTCAGTGGCACCCAGAATCTGTGTCTCTTTTCGTTGCGTCATTTTGCTCTGTCAGCTCTCCGTGTGTGCGGCGCCACTCCTGGGCAGGCTGCACTTTTTTTGCACAGGGCGGCTCTCCTTACGGGGCGCACTCCTTGAGTGTGGGGCACCCCTACGTGGGGGACAACCCTGTGTGGCACGGCACTCCTTGCGCGCATCAGCACTGTGCGTGGGCCAGCTCTACGCGGTTCAAGGAGGCCCGGGGTTTGAACCGTGGACCTCCCATGTGGTAGGCGGACGCCCTATCAATTGAGCCAAATCCGCTTCCAGTATAACAATTTTTGATTTCATAAGTTTTAGGGACATAATAAGCATTGATGTGGGCTATGGGTGGAAAGCTCTTTGTCTCTTCAGAAATAACTAAGCTGTTTGACTTGTGTCTCTTCAGAAATAACTAAGTTGTTTAACTTGTGAGTGTGAAACGGTAAGAGGCTGCAGTCCTGCTCTTAGGGACCAGCAGGCTCCAGTCCCAGGAAATGTTTAACAAAGCAAGGGCTATAAACTTTAAGTATTTAGGGGAAATGCAAAAACCAAGGCTTATCTAAAATGTCTGGAGTCCTTGCTAAAAGCTTACCTAAGATGTGGAAGAGATATATGCTAATTGAAGCCTATTGAGAACTGAAACAAAGGGACGATTTGGCCTTTCCTCTCTGTATAAAAGACGTTTGAAAATCTTGTTCCGGGCTCGGGATTCAAACAGAAAGCTCCCGAGTCCGGCCGGCCGTCAATAAACCATTTTTCCTTCTCAAAATCATTCCTGAGTCCTGGCCTCTCTATTCTCAAATAATTGAACTTCTCTTAAATTCCACAACAGTATTAGAAAAGGTAGCTTTAAAGTTAGAGAAATCTATCTCCCACCATCAGCTCACAAAGTATTGGAACTTTATAAAATGAGTCTACGAAATCAATTAGGATTAGATTACATTCTGGCTTCCCAAGGAAGTGTGTATGTACTCAGGGGGACCCAGTGCTATGTATTTGTAAATGACAGTCAAGAGGATGTTTACCAAGAGGTAGGAGCAGCAGAAGCCCAGGCTAGAGAAGCAGGCAAATCAGCTTACACACTTTCCGAAATCTGACTGATCTGAGTCTCTTTTTGGTTGGCTTCTAGGGTCGTGGGGACCTTGGTTAAGAGATGTCCTAAGAGGGGCACTTGTTATCCTCTTAATCATATTCATACAATCCCTCAGTCATTGGCATATCTCTCTACTCTTAAATGACAGTTTGCAGTCACTAACTTGACAAATGATACAACTGATGATACAAAACTAGTGGGAATAGGACAATGAAAATCTCGAACTTGAGAAAATCTATGAAATCAGTAATGGAACACAGGAGACTTTTAGTGGTGAAATACTAACAACATCTTTAGTCAAACACTCATAACTGAGAGAATGACCAGAAGAAGGGGAAGTGATAAAATTACATAGAGAAAGCCCTGGGCCTCTTCAGAGCCAAAAAACACCCAAGCCCTCTAGAGTTGCTTCTTAATCTTTTTATTTCTTTATTTTTTTTTTAAGATTTTATTTTTTTAAATTTCTCTCCCCTTCCCCACCGCCCCCCCCCCCAGTTGTCTGCTCTCTCTGTCCATTCACTGTGTGTTCTCCTGTGACCACGTCTATCCTTATCAGCGGCACCAGGAATCTGTGTTTCTTTTTGTTGTGTCATCTTGTTGTTGTGTCAGCTCTCCATGTGTGCGGTGCCATTCTTGGGCAGGCTGCCCTTTCTTTTGCGCTGGATGGCTCTCCTTACGGGGCACATTCCTTGCGTGTGTGCACCAGCTCTGGGCATGGGCCAGCTCCACACGGGTCAAGGAGGCCTAGGGTTTGAACCACGGGCCTCCCATGTGGTAGGCGGGCGCCCTATCCATTGGGCCAAGTCCGCTTCCCTTTATTTATTTTTAGAGGTACTGGGACCCGGGATTGAATCCAGGACCTCATATGTGGGAAGCCAGCACTTAACCACTCTTCTTTATCTTTTGAAATGTGAACTCCTCACCAAGGCAGCTGACCCAGATAGCCAATCAAGCCCCTGGTTCACTACCTTTGACCCAATACAAAATAAAGCCTACCTGCCTCTATAAGATTGACAAACCCTGGTCCAATCTGTAAAAGCCAAGCTAATTTCCTATGTTTATAAAAATCCTTTGCCATTCCTAGAACCCTGAAGCTACTTCCATCTGGGCTTCTTTTACTGCAGCAAAACTTGGGTGTCCCGAATAAAATGCTGTAGTCTACAAACGACTTCAATTTGTCTTTTATAGGGGGTTTTCTCTGATTTTTTTTTTGAGATTTATTTATTTCTCTCCCCTTCCTCCCCACCCCTGCCCCGGTTGTCTGTTCTCTGTGTCTCTTTGCTGCGTCGTCGTCTTTATCTGCTTCTGTTGTCAGCGGCACGGGAATCTGTGTTTATTTTTGCTGTGTCATCTTGTTGTGTCAGCTCTCCCTGTGGGCGGTGCCATTCCTGGGCAGGCTGCACTTTCTTTCGCGCTGGGCGGCTCTCCTTACGGGGCACACTCCTTGTGCGTGGGGCTCCCCTACGCGGGGGACACCCCTGCGTGGCATGGCACTCCTTGCGCTCGTCAGCACTGTGCGTGGACCAGCTCCACACGAGTCAAGGAGGCCCGGGGTTTTAACCACAGACCTCCCATGTGGCAGACGGACGCCCTAACCACTGGGCCAAGTCCGACTCCATCTCTGATTTTTAAAAAAATAGCTATGTTATTTGCTATGCTGTTGTGGAATTTAAGAGAAGTTTAATTATTTGAGTATAGAGAGGCTAGGACTCAGGAATGATTTTGAGAAGGAAAATGGTTTATTGACGGCTGGCCGGACTCGGGAGCTTTCTGTTTGAATCTTGAGCCCGGAACAAGATTTTTAAACGTCTTTTATACAGAGAGGAAAGGCTAAATGGTCCTTTTGTTTCAGTTCTCAATAGGCTTTAATTAGCATATATCTTTTTCACATCTTAGGTAAGCTTTTAGCAAGGACTCTAGACATTTTAGATAAGCCTTGGTTTTTGCATTTTTCTTAAATACTTAAAGTTTATAGCCTTTGCTTTGTTAAACATTTCTTGGGACTGGAGCCTGCTGGTCCTTAAGAGCAGGACTGCAGCCTCTTACCGTTTCACACTCACAAGTTAAACAACTTAGTTATTTCTGAAGAGACATAAGTTAAACAGCTTAGTTATTTCTGAAGAGACAAAGAGCTTTCTACCCATAGCTCACATCATTCTCTTCTTTCTGCCAAAGATTAACTTGCTAAGCTTTGGCATAATTATTGTTGGAGCTATGAGGTGGATGGCTGTTTGTTGTTTTGATTGATTATTTATCAGTCTTTAGTACAGCATCAGGACTGTTTTTAGAAGTTTAGAGCTTTTCATTCTGGACAGCAGAATCTTGGGCAGGGGCCTCTTGCAGTTATTCTGTTGCCACTGGCACTCACGTGGATTTCTAGTCAGGTTCTAGATCCATCTATTACTTTTATTTTACTCTTAAAGAGTTTACACCTTTAATTTAAAAGGGGTGCTGAAGGGAGACGATCTCTTTTCTGTAACTGCTTCTTGCTGGCCATGGGCTGTAGTCATTGCCTAATAAGGTGTAAAACTCTTAATTTATTCTAACTGGAGGAAGATGGATCTGGCATTCTGTACGAAGTTGGATGAAGTTTTCATATGGTTAATAAGATGTTCACTCTGAAAGAAACAAACTTAATTAAAAATTTGGAATACTCGTTTTTAAAAGAGGACACATTGGATTACAGAGGTAGACAAGGTTAGGTGCCTATAAAGATGGCATTCTCCAAAAGCTGGTGGGAACAGCATATACGCTCTTTTTTAAGTTATCTATCTTTAGAGAGAAATTGCAACAGACACTTAGCTTTGTCTGAAGACACATTCTAAGCTGTTTAATGATCGACACTCATTTGCTTTGTCAGATGCTCCTGGTGAACTGGCACTCTCTGGGCAACTGGCTTCACTCAGGATTAGAACACTAATTTGGAAATATTTTTAGTTTTTACCTGTGGGAGTGATCAGAACTACAGAATAAAGATTTTTACACTTTGGTTTTCATTGTACAATTTCTAGCAATTTTGACTTGTTCAATAGGTGACTCACTATCAGCAAGCAAGCTTCACTTTTGCTAACTGAGACTGGCTGAGACTGCTACCTTATTCTATAGACATGTTATTAACTGTTTAGAAAATGATTTTACCAGGAATTTAACATGCTTAATATACTTCTGCACTTGATCTAAAATAGAAAAGATAACATTACAATTATTAGGCATATATTTAGTACAGGATAAAAGTACAGCACTTAATATTAACTAATGTATTACTTAATGCATAAGGATTCAGAGTTGCTATTATTAGTTTTGAGTTTCAGGTTTGTAATACTTTACATGTTATCTCTCTATGAGAGCAGGCTATAATGTCAATTGTGCTTAAGTTTTACTTACAGTCTCCTGGTATCATGGCTCTACTTAGCATGTTTTTTAATGCAGTGAGCAAGTTGCAGCATTTTTCATCTTAGAGAGATTTTTTAGTATTTTACTAGCCCGGTGCATAGCGCTCTCTGGCACCATGGAACAGTGCCAGTCTGGAGGCGATATCTATTGTACACTTGGCTGTACCGAGTCATTATTGGCTGCAGGAGCTTGAAACTGCAATATAGTTTCTATCGACTTTAGGAGCAGAACCAGAGACTGATATAGCACATATTTTTAATTGAGGGGTCAGTGACTAGCTTAGCTAATAACTTACATGGAGAGGCCACCTGTAATGTATACAAGGCTTGGTTCGAATGCACAAGAGTTTGACAATGTTAAAGTTTATTTTTTGTTTTATATATATTTTAAACAACTTAACGCAATACATATATCAAATGACTATTTACTTACACAATTTTACTATGAAGATAACAGTAGGTATTTTACTTTAGTAATAGAGGAAAAATACTTTTCATTGTTAGAATGAAAACAGAATATTTCTAATAGAATTAAGACAACTTTTTATTATTATTTACTTAAATGTGTATTTTGCAGTGGCCTTCAGACAGGTTTATTATCATGAAGTTATTTCTGCTACTAATACTAATCTAAGTTTCTTTAGTTAACAATGACTTTTACAACTAGAATTATTTAAACATTTTCAGTTTGGAAGATGTTTTACAAACTCTTTATAATTGACTATAACTGCATTGACTAGACACTTCATGTTTAAATAAACTTACTAAATTACAATTACTAATGAAAGAAATTTACTCTCTATTTAAGAGAGCATATCTACAATCTTTTCCCTTTAGCCTAATTTCACCAATGTGAACTTACAATTTTCATTACTGTAAAGATTTTGTACATATGTTAATTTAGTTTATAAATTAACTATGGGAGATTACACTCAAGTTAAATAAAATTGAAACCATAATAGTTTATGCAAGGAATGTTCTCTTTTTCTCTTACAGGAAGCTAAAAACTTCTTTTCTTTAAGTTATCAAAATTATTAAATTAAAAGCATACTGACTACCAGGTTTTAAAACACATTACACAATTACTTAATTTTTTTAAAATCATAACCCAGGAAAGATCTCTCTATAGTTTTTATGGACTTTCCTTTACTTACTGAAATTTGTTAATAGAGCCACTAATTACCTTATTTTGTTGGAAAGAAATCTTCTGGAAGAAAATAAGGCTCACCAGATTGTGGAGAAGAAAATAATTTATTCTCAGTCTTGCAAGAAGGGGCGCAGAGCCAGATATGGCTGGTGCCCCGAACAAAGAAAAATGACACAATTTATACCCCTAAGCCTAGCATGCAAGCTCTTCCTCTGTTTTCCATAGATTGGATACTTCAGAAGTTACAGCTTATCTGAGATTTAACTTTCCCACGCAAAAGTTTGATTTAACTGCTTCCTCTATCACATTCCAACCATTTTAGTTTTTACCTGCTCCCCCCTTTTTCAAATAAGGAATAGAATTTAGTGCTGAAATGGCACCGACTTAGTTAGCTCCTTCTTGGGCATCCTTCCACTGCCCATAGGACTGGCCTAAACTGGTCTCCTCCACTGCTGTCCAACCCGGGAGTGGGAGACTGAGGCAGCAGGCCGCCGGGTTACATCAACATTTTTCTTCTGTGAAAATTAACCTAATCTTTGTTTTGTTTTTTTTTTGTTTTTTCCAATTTATGGCTGACAAAGGTTTAAACTGGGAAATTACCAGGCAAACTGATTCTTAATTCCCTAGCCTAGTAGATAGATTTAATCTGCCACACCTAGTCTTGCCTTAAAAGCTCTTGCAAAGAGGAGGCCCTTTCCCAATTGTTTCCATAATTAGATTTCTATGACTTTTTCATCCTGCTTAGTTCAATTTGGGCTTTAAGAATATTTATAAATATAACTGCATATTTAACCTCAACAATTTGAGCAAATAGGCAGACATGAATAGTTTGGCACAACAACATGACTTTAGTTACTTTAAACTTTTCAAAGACTTTTGAAACTCTTCTTAATTTGCACTATGACCATGCAGTTTACCACAAGAATTTTCTTTCTTACTTAATGGATTGTAATAACCAAAATGTTCTCAATACCTTAGCACCATTTTGTTTTAGAACTTTATATTTTACTTTGAAATTAGCAGAATTTTGGATAAGCAACAAGATTAACTTTATATATATTTACTGAGGCTATTTGAAGCCTCAGGGAGACAGACTGCTTTCTCTCATGAATTGCCACTCTTAGGAACACTGACCGTCAAGGCAGGAGACTTCTCCCCCTCCACCCCCCTTTTTGATTTTGGAGATAATAAAACTCCAGTGGCCATTTAACCTTATTCTATCAGGCAGCAATTTATTTAGTTTACACTTGAATTCATGAGAGAAAGGGTTACTAATACCAGGAGAGGAGACAGTGATGTCCCAGCTCTTCTCAATTATGAAATAACCATAGGCAAAGGCAAAGGGTGAGGTTAGGCTTGAAGTAACCATAAACAAAGGAAAGGTTAGTGTAGAATTTACACTTAAATAATAGTTTCAGGCTAAATTCACCCAGCTATAATCTCAGTTATTGTCTTTCCACTGTTTTATAATATAAATGCATTTATAAATGATTTTAACTCTTAGTTACAGTTTTTATTAATTTTTTTAAAACCTATTAATTTTATAACACCTTTAAATACCTTTCATTCAACTTATATTAAATGAACTTAACCATTACTTTAATTTTCCTTTAAAGTAAAAGAATAAATCTCTTGCAGTTAGTTTGAAATAAAAGGCTACTTTTCAGGATTTGATTTCTAGAACATAAAATGTTCTTTTAAAAGAGGTAAGACTCTTCTTCAAACATTGAGGATATGATGAGGTTAAAGCACAAGAAGCTATTGATAAAATATTTTCTTTGTATATTGATCTTACTCAATTTAATCATAAAAATTTCCCTTCCACAAACCTTCTACACTTTCAGTATTCATTCAGGTTCTGTCCCACACTCTACTCTTTCCAATAATCAATCATTTTATCTTAGGACAAAATCATCTTCTGTTGCCTTAACAATAAAAACACACTCCATATATCCCACATACTAAGTTACCAGGCAAACTTCTTGCAACATATAATTGCCATTAATACTAAACAAGTTTGTTAAAATAATGAACTTTTCTTCACTTTAAATACTTAGTAGCATGTAATACCAGAAACAGTTTTTTTGGAAGCAAGTTGGCAGGGGAGATTGGCTGCCGAATAAGTTTGTTATAAAATTGCCTTTTATTATTATTATCAATTCAGTTTTGTTAAATAATGACTTTCTGCAATTAGCCACTTAAATACCTTAAACAATGCTTTGTAAAACTTTTATAATTATTTATACCCTTAATACAAAGTTTACCTTCACAGAACACATTCTCTTACTTAAGGTTACTACAATACCTTCTAAGAACCTGAGCACAATGCAAACGTATTTTGGCTTTGACACCCTAAGGAGGGAACTTTACTGCATTTATTCTGATTCTGCTTTTCACCTCCTTCACTTCCCCCCCTTCCAGGCAGTCGGGTGCACAACAAACAGGAATGCGGCTTATGAATAGAAGGGTGGACTCACTGGAAAGGGGCAAGCCGCTCCCCCCTTTCCAGCTTTCAGCCAAAATGGGCAGACAGAACCTACTCAAATTTGGCAACTCTCCCAGGAACCCAGCCGCCCTGACTGGGACATTCCCAACAGACTTGGGTGCTTGGCTCGGACACAGATGGCCTCCAAGCCCCGGCAAAGGGCCAGACCAGAGACAAGACACCAGAACATGCACAAACATCTAGACTCCTCAGCTTTTGCCCCAGAATCATTTCACCCCCTTGCCAATGGCAAGGGAGGGCTCCAGCTCAGCTGTAATTCTACTTCATGTAAGGACACAACTCCAACACTAACATTGAGCTGACACAGACAGAAGCACAAAGGTCACTAATCTGACTCACAAGTTTATATATTTATTTTCACCACGGCTGCCCCCACAGCCATCACAAACCTCAGAACACTTAACATTTGGTATAAAGCAAATTCATTCACAAATTAGCACCATAACAAAAGATTTCAGCTAGACTTTTCCACTGTTTAAACTTTACACCCAGACCAAGCTCCACCAGAAAAGCCGATCCATTTTCCTGTAACCAAGTTTTGTTTTCCTTAATCTAGACCAATTTCCAGGATATTAGGACTCGAACCTATAAATACCCTTCCTATTAAAATCGAGACTCCACTCCTTTAGTGGATATAAGACCAGTACCAGATTCTAACATGCAGTTAGACAAACCCAAAACACCAGGGCTTTTCCCCGGTTTTCCTCCTTTTCCCAAGCCTAGAGAGAACGGCTTCCCCCCAGCCTTCTGGGGCTACTAGGGTTCTCTCGGGAGGTGATCAGCCTCCCCTTCCTAGCAATTAAAGCTAGGGCCTTCCAGACTGTGCTCACCCGGGGAGTCTTACCTTCTTCCCTGTTCGGAGCTCTTTTTCGTTCCCAGAATCTTTCTCTTCAGACCTTCCATTGCCCCTTGATTTTGTCGGGAAGATTCTGGTGGAGCCCACATCTTTTCTGGATTAAATTTAATCCAGGGGCGCCCAGATTTGGGGTTCACCCGAGTCCTCCCGGCTTCCTCGGGGATTTGGAAGGGGCAGCAAAATGCTACCATCTCTGGCCTTCATTTTTGTCCCTTCGTGGTCGCCATTAATGTTGTGGAATTTAAGAGAAGTTCAATTATTTGAGAATAGAGAGGCCAGGACTCAGGAATGATTTTGAGAAGGAAAAATGGTTTATTGACGGCCGGCCGGACTCGGGAGCTTTCTGTTTGAATCCCGAGCCCGGAACAAGATTTTCAAATGTCTTTTATACAGAGAGGAAAGGCCAAATCGTCCCTTTGTTTCAGTTCTCAATAGGCTTCAATTAGCATATATCTCTTCCACATCTTAGGTAAGCTTTTAGCAAGGACTCCAGACATTTTAGATAAGCCTTGGTTTTTGCATTTCCCCTAAATACTTAAAGTTTATAGCCCTTGCTTTGTTAAACATTTCCTGGGACTGGAGCCTGCTGGTCCCTAAGAGCAGGACTGCAGCCTCTTACCGTTTCACACCCACAAGTCAAACAACTTCGTTATCTCTGAAGAGACAAAGAGCCTTCCACCCATAGCCCACATCAATACCATCTGTAATCCTATAGGGTATCTTCCACACAGGAGGTACCTGCCCCAAATACATGAGGAACAATACCAAGAACAGAACACCCCATGTCTTTAGCCTGGGTTATGGGTTTTTCCATGGTCCATTTAAAGTTGTCTCTAGTCTGGCAATAACCTCTTCATGAGTTTTTATAATACGGAAAGAGGTCATAACAGCCTTCATGCTTCTAATTTTCCTTTTTGGAAGCTTATAAATAGCCATTTGAGGAAGAGCAGAAGCTGTATAACAGGGAGACTAATTCAATTTACAGGTAGTACTTTGTTATGTCTTGTGTCTACACATAAAATAATGCCCTTGAAGAGCTTAATAAGGGTACCTATTCAGGAAGTGAGATACTGGCATGTAGAACTAATTGGGTGTAAACTCCAAAAGGAGAATCATAACTGTCATCATCATTATTATCTGATATCTTAGTCCCATTTAACCAACAATTTCCTTTGCCTAACCCTTCAGCCCACCAGAAATTTTTGCCTTGAGTGGAATAAGTTCTCATGTTATTAAAAGTTTGGGGTGCTAGAAGGACAAAGAAATTGTGATCAAGGTCGTAAGTACATAGGGCAGAAAAAGGGTAAACAGATAAAATCACGGTGAAGGTAGCATATCATTGGGGATGGAGATTGTTAGGGGTGCACGATGACTAAGAGAACATTTAGATAGATGGTGGAAAGGAAAAGACAGAATTAGATGAGGAAATTCAGGCGTGTCTTAACCGTGTTCTTGGGCATCGTCTACTTATTCCAACATTTTGGGCAGAAGCTGTCTACATCAGTTGCCATCTGCTTCTGGAATCCTCATGTCAGTTTTAGCCGGAGATTCAAAATGAGAGTAACCTCTCGAGGACTTGGTGCATGTTTAGTTGTGACAGGTGGAACCAGGGGTCAGTTCCTTGCAGTTTTACTGCCATAGTGGTGGTCAATAAGACTTGATAAAGGCCTTTCCATCTAGGTGCTAAAGCAGTCTTTCGTTGATGTCTCTTCTAGTATATCAAGTTCTTCTGGTTGAAGATCATATAGAGTCTGCTCTAGAGAAGTCTCAGAAAACGCAGCCTAGGTCTGTAAATGGTGGAACTGGATATATGTGATTAGTTCCTTACAACTACACCGTGTTAAGGGAAGAACCCTAGGCTAAGGTCAAGAGAGAAGGAGTCAGATAATTTAGCTAATTTAAGTTTTAAGATACCATTTGTTCATTCTATCTTTCCTGTCAGTTGAGGATGACAGGATGCTTTTACTTGATGCATGAGACCTTGGGAAGTTCCTTGATTACAGTTCCACTTAATTGAAACTGTATTGCTTGAAGAATTTCCCAGATGGGGAAAACAAAGTCCAATAGTTCTTTTAGCTACTGTGAGGGCAGTAGCCTTGTGATTAGGAAAAGCCTCTATCCATCCAGAAAATAGATACACAATAACAAGGATGTATTCTTATCCTGTAGAATATGGTACTGTACAAAGTTATAAAGTTATAAATGTAGAAAAGATAGCCATATAAAGTTAATTTGAAGATGTCCAAATGGCTCTTTTGGTCAAGATATCTGACCCTGTCCCACCTTTTTCAGGGTCATGTTAATTGCAGGTAGAACATAATTTATCTACTTGCCTTGCTTCTTGTTTAAAGTACCTTTTTTTCCCCCTGAAGCTAAATCACTGATCTGTATCTGACTGCAAGCACTTTCAGAGAAACATCAGAGTAACACACTGTAACTAACAAGGAAATTTGGTTGTTTTTGTGGTATGTAGCATTTTTTTTTAAGAATAACTAAAATTATGACCAACAATACTACACTGCTGTCTAATATAATACAGATCAGTATCAGGACATAACATGAACAGAGAGAACATTATAAAATCTCTAGGAATTTTATTTAATCTCTAAATATTTATATGAATAACATTTACCCCATTTAAACTTAATCAACAGAAAGTTAGAAAATCCCTTTTAATTTGACATGTAAATCATAACATATCAAATGTCAAAAAGTTATCAGGTTTGAAAAGAAAATATTTTCAAATACTGATAAATATCAATAAGAATGTTCTGATAAGATAATCTTTGCCTTCTAGGTCAATTACTCAGATGGTTAAGAAAAACCTTTTACAAACTCTTCGTAAAAACAGAACAATAATCCAAGAAAACTCATTTTAACAGAAAGAAACCCAAGTTCTAGTTTTGCTTGAGGATACTGATAAGAAAACTCTTAAAAGTCTCAAAAGCCTATCAAATCTTAGCCAACCTGCCCATGACAAATAAAATTCCCTTTCCACAAACCTTTTACAACTTACAATATCCATTCAGGTTTTGTCCTAGACATTCCTGCTTCTCATTCTGTGACAACCAGTCATTTTACTTTAGGGCAAAACTACACTCCTTTTCCTAAACAAAGCACATCTTGCATACCTTACATACCTGCATACCTTAAGTTACCCAAAAGGCCTTTGAAAGGGTCTTCAAACATCCTACAAAGCACAATTATTCTTAAAATAGTTTGTCAAAGTAAAAACTCAATTTGGTTAAACACAAATTTACATTTTTTCATCATCTTAAAGATCTAGTAGATATAATGCTAGCTTATCTTATCAGTAAACCTGTAGAAATTTAGGGAGAATATACACAAGTAGAATAAAATTGTGCTTGTATTGTACTTAACGTTGATAACTCAGAAGGTATAGCTGTTTTTATTTAAGTAACAATATTAAACTAGTCCCATTTATAAAAGATTTATCTGAATTCTGTGAACATGAATTTTTTTAAACATGTGGTTTTAGTTCTACGGATACTCTTATTTACACTGGAAGTATTCGAAGTTAGGTTTCCTTAATTTCTGGGACTTTTGGATCAATAATTTATATATATAAGTGCTTATTTATGCTTAAGCAATTTGAATGGAGCTCTTTTAAGAATTTTTTATTAATATTTGTTAATTTGGTATTACCATCTGGAGGTAGGAAAATATACATTTAAAAAACCAGACACATATAGAGAGCCTATAGCTTCAATTAAAAAATTTTCAACCATGAGTCAGACATAAAAACACAGAAACACAGAATATAAAATTTACTCGTTTATATAAAAAGAGCTGGCTTTCCTTATATTTTTTTCAGAGTTTTTGTTCTTGGCAAATGGGACAAATTGAGCTTCTTTATTTAATATGAGGACTACAAGCTTTCTGATTGTAATTTGTGGAGGAGACTTTTAAGATTTCCTTTGCCCTGATGTGTAATCTTATATAAACTTTGCCCTATTTCTCAGGCCTATTTGACTCTTAGATTGTGGAAAGAGGTATCTTTTAAAGTCCCTTTCTGTGCCAGAACAACCAGCTTTTGCCATCCAGGATTTAGCCTCTGAGGTTTTGACCAACATGTGAGCAAAGCTGATAGAGGTCAGGCAGCCCTGATCACATGCACCCCAAAGAATTCTAAGTTCTATGAATATTTGCTGGTCTTATTTGGGGTATCTTCAATTATAGCTTTTAGTTCAAGTCCAAGGTTTAAATTAAGCTCTAGCAGGCAGCCAGGTTCCAGAGAAGGCTTAATCTTTAAAGGAGTCTGGGTTAGATCATTTTCCCTTGGGGGTCATGAGGAACCGGTAGGGCAGCTATGGGGGAAGGGCTGGGCACAGGAAAATGAGGGAGGTATAGGTTTGCTTTGGAGCCCTTTCGCCTTTGTTCTGTTTTCAGCCTTTTCTTTTCCTATGGAACTTTAAAAAAAAGAGATTTATTTTCAACTCAGTCACTTGGGTATCCCTCCAACCGTTGCAGGATCCTCTGGTGAGTGGAAGTTCCAGACAGGTGTAGGAACAATGTGTCGCATAATGTGTAGAAATAGAGGCTCATTACATAGGAGAGAACTGGCAACCCAGTCGCCATGTGACCCAGTCTGCTTACCAGGCAAGCCTCATGGATTCCAAACCCTACGTCTCAGAGAGACAGAAAATTAGAGAGCTGGAGGCAAAAATGAAATGAGAGCAAATGGAAGGTCTGATGATAGAAAGAACAGAAACCTAACACAAACCAAGGGTACCTAAACCAAAATCCCAAATAAAAGGCAATTGAACTTGATGCCAATTGCAGAGTTCAGATATAGGAAGGGGTTACCTGGGGGTCCCTGCGATGGGACAGCAGACACAAAAGGGTCTTGTTAGTGGAATGCTCTGGGCTCTGACTAGGTTCTGGATTCTAGGTTCTTGGCTAAGTCGCATAAAAGAATTTAAGGACATGCCATAGGGTAGGCAAGGGAATAAAGAGTTTATTAAGAAATGAGGGCGCGGCAGACTTGGCCTAGTGGTTAGGGCGTCCGTCTACCACATGGGAGGTCCGCAGTTCAAACCCCTGGTCTCCTTGACCCGTGTGGAGCTGGCCTATGCGCAGCGCTGATATGCGCAAGGAGTGCCCTGCCGCGCAGGGGTGTCCCTCACGTAGGGGAGCCCCATGCACAAGGAGTGCACCCATAAGGAGAGCCACCCAGCGCGAAAGAAAGTGCAGCCTGCCCAGGAATGGCGCCGCCCACACGGAGAGCTGACACAACAAGATGAGGCAACAAAAAGAAACACAGATTCCCATGCCGCTGACGACAACAGAAGTGGACAAAGAGGCAGCAAATAGACACAGAGAACAGACAACCGGGGTGGGGGGGGGAGGGGAGAGAAATAAATAAATAAATGAATCTTTAAAAAAGAAAAAAAAATGAGGAAAAGAGATAGTACATACCCAAACATGGCTGCGTACTGCAGGGTGTGACACGGGTGTGGTGCCTCGGGGTAGACCTTTTTAAAGACCTTTCCTCCTCCCCTTTCCTCAAGTCAGGGAGGGACCCTACCTATTTGCTGTCCTGATAGGTTGCCTTTCTGCCTTCACCTGTCATCTTTCAGGGAACCAATAGGGAGGCCTGTATGGTGTTATCCGGGACTTCTTTTGAGCCCAGGACTTTCAAAGCGGACCTATTGACCAGGGTCTTTGGCGGGCTTTTAGCCCTAACGGTTACAACTTTGTTCTCAAGCAGCTGCTTGCCCTTGGGGGGTTTCCAGGTGGGGTTTCATGGCTCTGTTCTGACCATCTGGGTCCCAGGTGCCATGGCTTTACTCTGACCAGCCGCCTTCCCCGTTCCCTATACTAACCTGCCTCAGGTTTTTCGTGGATGCCTTACCTGTTGGGTTGCAGGAGCCTGCAGCCCCAGATGACACCTTCTGTTTCTTGGTGGGACCTCCACACTTGTGAAAGACAGATTGGAGTTGAGTTTGCAGACTACAGCATTTTATTCAGGGCGCCAAAGTTTTACTGCCGCAAAGGAAGCCAAGTAGCTTCAAGGTTCTAGGGATGGCAACGGATTTTTATAGACATAGAAAGTTAATTAGTTTTGTCTCCTACTGATTGGACGAAGGTTTGTGCATCTCATAGAGGGAGGTTTAGGGCAGGTGGGCTTTATTTTGTATTGGTAATGAACTAGGGGCCTGATTGGCTATCTGGGTCAGCTGCTTTGGTGGGGATTTCAAATTGACAAAGATAGAGGAAACAAACAAAGAAACAAGGAAACTCCAGAGAACATGTTTTGTTTGTTTGTGTGTGTGTGTTTGGCTCTGAGGGGCCCAGGGCTTTCTCTATACCATTTTATTCCTCCATATATATTTATGTAATAATTGACAAGTTCTCAGGCCTAAAATACTAAAATACTATCCTTCCCAAATGATTATGCCAGGCATATTTTAGTAAAACAGTAATTTTAAACTTTTATGGGAATATTGCTTATTTGGACTTATCCCCCCCAGGTTTGTTTGTTTCTTGTTTCCTCTCATAAATTTCCCTGGAACATATTTACATGCTTGGTGATTTCAAGCTTTACACATCTACTTTATAGTCAAATTTTAAATGAGGGGTCTGAGTTCTGGAACATACAGTGGACTGATGCTATGGTGTTTCAGCTTCTAAATTTTAGTTTAAGGCACTTTTCTAAAGTGAATACAAAACTTCACAGAAGCCTTCATCTTGACAACACTGGGCCTTTAAGGCTAAGCTCTAAGAAAGGGTGAGAACACAAAGAGTTTTATTGTAACTTGCTTGGTTAATTGAATTTATTCATATATTTAACCAGAGTCAGCATTTCCTCTTTGAGGCCCAATTTCCAAAAAACCATTCTCAAAATGTCTTATTTCCCCACTAGGCTCTTTGTGTTTAGTTACCCTTCTATTTTTGCCAGTCTCCCCTCGTAGCTACTCGCCATCTTAGCAGGACCCTGGGTGAGGAGCGACTCTGTAAGCCTGTTTTCATAGCATGCTCTCTAAGCCACCAATATATCCCAAAGCTCTCCTGTATTAAATATACAACAGGATCACACTTTTCTATATGGCCTTCCTCTAATCTAGGAAAACTTAACAGACACTAACATAAACAAGGGGGTATACGGCAGGCTTCCCCTTTGACTGAGGAGCCCAGTTTTTATTTCCTGGAGAATGCAGGGAAACCCAGGGTATCCAACCATTTATGTCAAATAGTAATCTGGGAAATTTGTACTATGGTTCTTATCAACTACTAATTTACATAAGTATAATAAGAAAATTTACCTATGAGGAAAACTGTCTCTTTCCTCACGACTCTCCGAAGTTTCATTTTCAGCCTTTGAGAAAACATTTGCTTTCTTCCCACCTCCTGAAGTTTTGAGTGCTCCTGTTTGTCTACTTGGACCTGTGTGGTCTCGATCAAGCCTAGGATTCCTTTTTGTTGCCAAATCATTTCTGTAGAAGTGTGCCAGTTTTGCTCCTGCCTGATCCACTTTCCCTTCAAATAGTATTTTGTGTGGGGTGATATTTTCGTAGGCAAGATGTTGTTTTCCTGATTTTCAGTGTTTCTTAACCCTGCCTTTGTCAGTTTTTACTGTCCAACAATGGGTTTCTGCATTGTGAGCCTGTAAAATAGTGATGTCTTTTTCAGATTTTGGAAAAAAACCTGTCAGGTTAAGTGTTCAGTGTCACCACTGTGAAGTCCTATTTTACATGTTGTAACCTTGGAATTCAACTGGTTTCTTTCTGGACTTGATAACACTAGCACAGCCCATGGAAAGTAAACTTTGAATTGGGTCAAAAACTGTTGTTGTGCAAGGGTAAATATTGTATGATGTCACTTACATATATAGGAATAGCAAATACACAGAGACAGAAAGTAGATTTGAGGTTACCAGGGCATGTGCAGAAGGAGTGTTGGCTCTGTGGGTACAGTGTGTGTGTATAAACAGAAACTAATTTTAAAAAACCCTGTTTTTATACAATTGTAAAGTTATGCTTTTTGCCTTTTTTTTCACTCAAGAGGAAGGAAAATGTTTAAGAAATAAAGTATTAGTAAAAATGCTTATATCAAACAATTAAATCAAAGGGCAGTTTATTAAAAAAGAATCAAAACAGAAACTCTAAGTACCAGTGTGTACATTGTACACATTTAAATGACTCACAAGAATGAAGTTTTTTTTCATATATATTAAGATCACACCACCTTGTTTAATCAAAAATGTTCAAGGAAAAATATGACTCCAAACTGCATACAAAATTGCCATTTTAAACAGACTGTATTTCAAATATGCAACAACGCCACTGGTAATAAAGCTTTGGAATGGGTGCTTATTCTATTATTCCACTACAAACAGGATAGAAAGCAAGATAGGTTGAAAATTTACTCTAAGTAGAATGGAACTTGTCATTGTCTACATCAGCACTCCTCACTCCTCTGTTGCCATTTTTAGCAAGTACTCCTTATCAATTTTGAAGAGTCGCCATCCTTCCTCACTGGAGAGATCAGAAGCCCCTCTTCTTTTGTAAAAGTTGATAGATGGTTCATTCCATTCTGCCACCAAGAAGTGCATGCTGCTGCAGCGACACTTCATCGCAACCTATTATGAGAGAGAGTAACACACAAACTCAGTAGTGACATCTTACCTGCTTTCCAAGACCCAATTTAGATTCAGTCATTAAAATAAGCCAGTAACCCTTATAAATTTGAAAAACCTAGAACTAAGACATACCTGGCTTAGATTCTTCAGAATTTCCGATCCTATGCCAAAACCTAAACGGAAGAAGACAAATTTAAAGTTATTTTAAGGACCTCAAGCCCTCAATTCCCACCCCCTTCCCACTCAGAGCGGCCTTCCCCCGCCCCCCCCAAACTCAATCCTACCTCTATAATCACTCATGACAAAGAAGTCCTCAAGATATAATAGCTTGCCAATCCATGGGTCATATGTAAAATAGTACATGGCAAAACCAACAATGTTGTGTCCTGTAATTACGAGTATCACATGAGTAATGAAGGAAAAAAGTCCATAAAAGTTGTAGCTGCAAAAATCAGGAGCCTATCATAGGTTTTAAAAATATACATGCATCAATACTAAGGAGTAGCCACTGAACTGGACTGTCTTCTGACTTTTATCCTAGTGCAGTCCAGGCCACTGTTGGATGATCTCACTGTTTTCATGACATGTTATTTGTAAAAGCACACATTAGAGCTAGTTGAGGCCAGGCTAGAACTGTGGACTGGCCACTCTGCAGTCTGCTGGATCTCACTCAGGAAGTGAGAGTACTTTAATCACTTGCGAGAGCTAAACTGCTATGGTCTTAAATGAAACACACATTATTTACATCCTACTGATAAAATGGTATGTTGACTTCAAGTAAGTCAGGTTTTACACGGCAGTTCAGAATAATAAATATTTGGGGTTTAGAAACTCTGCTTCCTTAAAGGTCAGAACATCAGGCCAAAAGTGCGTTTTAATTTCCAAACTTGCCTTCCAATTCACACATTTTCAGTATGTTCTCCCCAGTTTTGAAGCCAGAAGCAGCAGCAATATCCAGAAATGACTACTATGACATCAAAATACTTCTAAAAAGCACCTCACTCCTTATGTCTTCTGCTCATTTCTTCTAGCTTGGAGAACAGACTTCGGAGAACACTTAAGAAAGCTCCCACCCCAACAACTTCCCCCTTTTAAGCTGTCTTCTGACCAGCCAACAGGGTCCAGCAACAAAACATCTGACTCCCTCTTACGGGCGTCTAAAACTCCAAAGGGAGGCAAAGATTTCAAATTAAAACTTTCTAGCCATTTTATATTCCTTTGCAAACACAGGAAGCAAGTGTAATGGAGTTTCTGATCTACCGTGTTTTAAGTGTGTGATAATAGGACCTTACCTCATTTATCATGATCATCTACTTTATTGTGTAAAGGATCTTTTAGTTACCTCCCCGCCCATCCATGTACACGGAAGGGCCATGTACATGGCGAAGCTAGAGACTGTAACCTGAAGATTGGGACAAATTAAAGAAAAAAATGTGATTTAACACAGTTACAAAAAAGGTTACGTTAGGGTCAAACAAGAACCATTTTATGAAACTGAATTACAACACACATTATACCTAACTTTTCCAGGTCTCCACAGCGCTCTGATACTTAAACAGCTCTTTCACCCGCCCTATTACTAAGTGCAGCACATCTCTTTTTTTTCCCCCTCGGTAGTTTCAACACTGGCTGGCTATTACTCCTAACCGACTTCTCAGTAACTTCGACTTGTGTAGTCAGTGGTCCTACACAGCAGACACTACACGTTTTACACAACACTCGGTCTCTGGCTTCTGCAAGGGCAGGGTGGTTACCTTCCGGAGTCCAGTACTCTTTGGGCACTTCTGCAACCAGGCAGTGGTAGAAGGGGTGCTCTCCGAAACCATCTTCTAGCAGATCTGCAAGAAGGGACAGCAGGGACAGGCGGTGTTGGCCTCTGCGAGGGTTACGGGCACCGGGCCCTCGTCTCCTCCCCTCCTCCCCACTGCCCTATTACCTTTTTCAGTTAATACTACTTGCTCTTCCATGTATTCGTATTTAGCCAGTTCCTGGGGCGGGGCAGATAGGAGGAAGGGAGAGAAGAAGAAAACAAAGTGAGGCCCCAGCCGGTTCGGGAGGGGGGACGGGGGCGTATTAAGGCGAGGGAAGGCAGACCACGGGGGAGGAAGGGAAGGGCGGGCGGAGGCAGGGGCAGCGTGGGCTCGGCACCAGCCCAAGCCCGGAGATTCGGGCCCTCCCGGAGACGGAGCCCTCGCCCCAGCGCCCACCCCCGCTACCTTGATCAGCCGCAGGATGTCACTGCAGTCGGCGGCAGTGGCAGGGCGGATAACGAATTTAGCCATTTTCGTCTTTTGCTTTTCTTTCCTTTGCGGACCAGGCCCCTGTACTTGAACAGCAGGAGGAGGTGGTTCCTCATTCGTCTCCCGGGAGCTTCCTCTTCTTAGTCAGGCTGGCACCATGACCCAGCGAACCAGTAGTAGCAACGGGAACGCTTCTGCGAAGCTGCTGCTGAACTCTCACCTACGAGCCGCAGACCAGCCCAGCTTTTAGGCACGAGGAAGCCCCGCCCCGGGCTGTGAGGCGAAGGCACCTCGTCCAATGAGGCCGCGGCTGGCCTCTCGGGCCCGCCCCCTCCCCTCACCACGGCGCACCGCTTCCTTTTCCGGGCACCGCCCTCGCATCCGGGCGACCGTGTGAACGCCTCTGGCGCAAGCGGGGGCGACCGCCGAGGGTGGGGTCTGGAGGGCGGGGTGTGTGTGCGTGTCTGTGTGTGTAGAGGCGGGGGGGGGGGGGCGGGGGGGGGGTGCTTAGCGGCGCCCTCTAGCGGCGCCAGGCGGAACCTTCCTGGAAACGCGACCTCGAACCCGCGCGCCCCGGGTCGTCTTTGCAACACGAAGAGAAGAATTCTCCCTGTCGCTGCTGACCTTCTGCTTTCTCCTTTGCCGGTTAGTGAAGCAAACCCGTGAGACCTGGCCTTGGGTGGTGGGAGAAGAATTAGAGCACGGTTCTCAAAGTGTGGGCCTGGGGCTATGGCAGAACTGTTTTCATGGTAATAGGAAGGCGTCACTTGCCTTTGCTACTCTCATTGGACTTTCCCGGATGCCACCTGATGCGTGGTAGTCATCCCCTTGATGACCGAAGGAACCGGCGCTTGTACAATCTTGTGTTTTCTGGAATTTCCCGAGGTAAGCTATTTGGATTCCTCAGTAAATACTTGCGAAATTTTTTTAGAGTTAACAAATTGTTTTCATTCTTACTCTCCCCCTCCACCTTTTTATTCATTCTTAAAAGTCTGACCTTCCCAGGGGAAACGCTTCCTTCCTCCCTGGGGTATCCACTCTCTATAATTTCTTTTAGTGAAGGTTGGGTTTTGCCAAACTTTCTCTGTTCTGTCTAAAAATGTCTTTAGTTCCTCTTCAAATTCTTGAAGGATTTTTTGATCACTGCTTATAGAATTTGAAGTTGGAAGTTATTTTTTTCCTCCAGCATGTTGGTACTATCATTTGACTCTCTGCTGGCTTCCATTGCTGTTGAAAAGTTGGTTGTCGCTCTAAAAATTAATACCTATTTTTTTTTCTCTGAATATTTTTGTTTCTTTTATTTGTGTCTGCTGTTGTTCAGTTTCTCTCTGATGGGTATTGGAGTAGATCTTTAGAAATTTTCTTTGGATTCGTTAAGTTTCTTGCATCTGCTGACTAGTGTCTTTTATTAATTTTGGACAATTCTGAGGCACAAACTCTTTCTATGTTCCCTCTACCCCGTTTCTCTCCTCTTTTTCTGTAACTGTGGTTAAATATATGTAATCCCTATTTGTTTCATCCTCTGTGCGTCATCATTTTTTTTAACTTTTTATTTCGAAATAAGTGTGCATTGACAGGATGTGTGATGTCTTCATCACTCTGGTAACTAAAGGAATGGGTGCTTGCGTATTCTTTTTGCGTTTTCTTTTTTAAAAAGTAATTATTTTTAGGAGGTACCAGGGAATGAACCCAGGATCATTCATAAATGGGAAGCAGGTGCTCAACCACTGAGCTACACCTGCTCCCCTTTTATATTTGCTAGGATTTTCTAAAGTAAGCTCTGTGGAACCTTCCTTCCTTCCTTCCCTTCCTTCCCTATTATGTTTTTTGGAGGTACCAGGGATTGAACCTGGGACCTCGTATGTACCAAGTAGGTGCTCAACTGCCAAGCTACACCTGCTCTGTCCTTAGTAATTTTTAAATGTCCCGAGACCAAAATGTTTGAGAACACTTGGATTAGCGTGTAGCTTCTCTTGGGTTGTAGTCACTGAACAAGTAAGTATTCAAACCTCTACAGAATGAATTTTTCTTTTACACGCCCACCTTCCCAGGGAGACCCTGCTGAGGGTCCTGCTCCAGCAGCTCTGCCTGGGCTCAGTGATGAGTCAAAGGATGATTTTCACAGTTGAGAAAAAGCATAAAAGGGGCCTGCAGGGTCCTCAGGCTGTAGAATGAGGGGTCAGATATCACCAAATAATCTCCCTAATATTCAAGAAATGATTCATTGCCTTGATTAGCAATGACCTGTAGGTAGAAAAGAAGGCAAAAGTAAGTTTTCTGTTCTGATCCCACCCTCCCAGGATTGCACACTTAGTGAGGCACCATGGGAATTTGTGAAATGTCTTTCTCAAAATTCTTTAAAAATAGGATTGATTCTCATCTGCCTAAACTACTGTGGGTAGTTATCTTTCCTGACACTGTGGGGTAGACCTCATGGATGACCATTCTTAGGCCCTTCCCTCCTCTGCTTTGGTCTAAAATGCCAGAGGATTTAGGAGAGCTTGTTATGCAAATTTACTGATAACGGTAAATTAGGCCTCCATGACTAAGCACTAATGACAGCCGCTTAGTCTTGGTACAAAAACAAGACCATTTCATATTTGGGTTGCTTATAAGATTTTTAGAACAGTGTTTGTCTTATTAAAATTGCATCATCATCTTTTTATTAACCCTGTTTTTCCAATATAAGTTTCAGGCTCTTATGCTTCACTTTGCCCTTATGACAGGTGGCTAAAAAAAGCCCATCATGATTGTGTTTGTGCTTGTGTAGAATCTTGGAATTCTAAGAAATTTGAATTTTCTTCATGGCAGTGAATCAATTTATGCTATTGAGATTTTAGATTAATTCCATTGTAGATAGCAGCAGCAGGGATGAACCATTACTCCTTCCTGATACTGGGATTCGTATTGAAAACTGCATAAAGAAGGGATTAACTACCAAGCATTTGGAAAACTTCTATTTGGTTAATGAGTCAACAAATCAGTAAGTATTCATTGAGCCATATCAGTTTTGTGCTAGATACTTGGGAGTTATAGAAGAATACTAAGTTTTGAAACCAGCCCTCATGGTTAGAGTTTACTTTTAGAGATGCGTGTGTAACTTACTACAACAGAATTTTATCATTGTGAGAAAAAGAATTCCCCTAACTGAGGAGGACCTAGTAGGGAGAGAGTAGGAGGATGGGAGAGCACACAGGCACTGTTAGAGGCATTTTGCATTCATTGTCTCATTGGAGCCTTACAGCTATCTTATGAAGTAGGTTACATTATCTCCATTTTTGCAGTTGGGGAAAACTGTACCTCAGAGGGGTCAAGAAATTGTCAAAGCCAGGAAGTGGTAGAGCTAGGAAAGAAGGAATTCTGTTGATTTTAGTGTCTAAGTGAAATGGTCCAACCTGCCATTACATGATTATAAAGGTGTCATTTATTTTTTCTGTTATAAAAGTAATGCATACTGGTTTTTAAAATTTGAGCAATGAAGAAATAAAAAAAGATAACAGAAATAACCCCATCAATAGTTTGATTTTCTTCCAGGCTTCCTTTCAATGTACATATACATTCAAGGCTGATATTCAGTAAGTATACATAGTATGGCAGATGTAAAATAACCACAAATTCCTCCTAACTCTTCTTATCAAGAGGTGAAGTGTATTTCCCCACTCCTTAAATCTGGTCTGGCTTTGTGACCCACTTTAACCAATAGGCTGCAGTAAAAGTGGTCTTTTACAACTTCTAAGCAACGCCTTAAGATCTTACAGCTTCTGCTCACACCTTCTTGGAACACGACTGTTGCCATATGAAGAAGTTTGAGCTTCCTTGAGGATGAAAGACCCAGTTCAGAGAGAAGTCCAGCTGAGAGCTAGCACCACAAGCCATATGTGTGAGTGAGGCCATCTTGGACCATCCAGTCCCAGCCGAGCTGCCCGGTGATTGAGTCCCCCTAGGCAAGATCAGCAGAAGACCCGTTCAGCTGATCCCAGACTGTATTATCAACCCACAGAATCATGAGCCAATAAAATCGTTATTTTAAGTCACTAAGTTTTGGGGTGGTTTGTTACATAGCAGAGGCTAACTGAAACATACATGTGTGGCTATTTTGGTTGTTTAAATCTGGCTTCCATTCTGATTGGTGTACTGTCCATTTTGATTGGTCTGTGCTTTGGTGTATCTGTTTTTAGAGTATTTTTAATATCACCCATGTGTATGGGTACACAATAACAAAAAATTTGTATCGTATCTATAATTTGTATTCCCTAGAATAGTATAGTGGCTTCTTATCCACTACAGGTTCGCAATCAGACACTCCGCATCTGTGTGATTGTGGTAAGTTACTTAAGCTTCTTGAGTCACTATTTATTCATCTGTAATGAAGAGTAAATAATAATAAAATACCTATTTCATAGTTAATTGTGAGGATTAAATGGGGTAATACATAAAAGGTGCTCAGCATGGCACCTGGCATAATTTTGAGTCTTATTACTGTTAACATTATAGTGTATTTTCCCATGTCATTAGGTGTGTATTTTGTTTATTTATTTTAAAGATTTATTTTCATTTACTTATTTCTCCCTACCTCCTCATTGTTTTGCACTTGCTGTGTCTGTTTGTCTTCCTTGTTTCTTTGGGAGACACCAGGAACCAAACCCAGGACCTCCAATGTGGGAGGGTGGTGCCTAATTGCTTGAGCCACCTCCGCTCCCTGCCTTGTTGTATCTCTCATTGTGTTTCCCTCCGTGTGTCTCTTGTTGCATCATCTTGTTGTGTCAGCTTTCTGTGCCTGCCCATTACATCAGCTCACTGTCTTGCTTGTCTTCTTTTTTTAGGAGGCACCAGGAACCTCCACTCCCAGCTTTTGTTATGTCTCTCATTATGTTTTTCTTCTTGTGTCTCTAGTTGTGTCAGCTTGTTGTGTTAGCTTGCTGTGCCTGCTCGTTGTACCAGCTCGCTGTCTTTAGGAGGCCCTGGGAACCAAACCAGGGACCTCTCATGTGGTAGGTGGGAGCTCAGTTGTTTGAGCCACATCTGCTTCCCAGGTATGTATTTTAAATTTAGGAAAAATTGAATGGCTGCTTAGAGTTCCATTATGTACAATTTATTTAACCAATCTATTGTTGAATATCAGTTTTGCCTTTTTTTGGATTTTGGCCCAGGTTTTTGATTGTTTCCTTATGTAGATTCTCAAAGTAAAATTACTGGGTCAGAGAAGATATAATATTGTTGCTCTGGAGCCAGAGAAACACCCTAAACTCAGGTCTTCACTACATGAAAGTATAGGTTTGAGATAACTCTCCAGATATGCACACTCCAGCTTAAGTGAAAAAAAATTTTTTTTCTTTATAGCATCACCCATACATTGTCTTCTACTTCTGCTTCCTTTAGTGATTCAACACACTTTTCTTTCTTTCGAAGCACCAGAGAAAATTGCTTTCTTTGTACTCTGTCCCTAAATTGTTCAAGCTATAAGCTCTGAATTATTCATTATCACAATTAATCTTTTGGAAAAGTAGCATTCTCTTTATACTCTGACCATACCTTGATAACATCTTTGCTTCATAGGTTATAATATTTGGGATGGACTATCAGTTGTATCTTTCTCAGAGGGTAGTTTTCTTTTTTTTTCCTCTATTTTTAAAAAATGTTACATTCAAAAAATATAAGAAGTCCCCATATACCCCCCACCCCCTCACCCCACTCCTCCCACATCAGCAGCCTCTTTCATCATTGTGGGACATCATTGCATTTGGTGAATACATTTTGGAGCACTGCTGCACCACACGGATAGTGATTTACATTGTAGTTTACACTCTCCCTCAGTCCACCCAGTGGGTCATGGCAGGACATACAGCATCTGTTCCTGCAGCACCACCTGTGGGAAAGGGTCAAGTTTAATTTTCACAGGGGGAAGCCGGAGCTGGCTCTGCTGTTGGAGAAGGGAGGGTAGGGGTTCCAGCGGCTTTGGCGCACTAAGAATTTGAAAAGTGGCGCTGAAATGAGGAAGGGCCAATGGTGAGTGCTGGGGGCGGGACCAGGGGTGAAAGCAGCACCAAATTTGAAAACCACGCCAGGGGTGAAAGCAGAGCTGAGTGTAGGGAGTTCAAGAGCTGGAAATCAGAGCGAGAGCTGAGTATCAGAGCTGAGTATCAGAGCGGGAACTGGGAAAGTTAGTTAGATATCTCGGATAGGCTGTAACCCCTGAAGTACCCCATCAATGGGGAACAGGGGAGGGACCCACGTGTTAGGTTTAGATTATAAATATCACTTTCTTGTCGTTTGGCGAGATGGCCATTTTGTACAGGTTGCGCACCCCCTCTTGCAAGATCATTAATAAAATTCTCCTCCACAATCAGGTGAGCTTTTGTTTTCTTACAGGTGCAGCATTCTTTCTAACACACCCAGGACAACTCCAAGTCCTGAAAATGCCCACAATCATATCTCTTCTTCCTCTCCCTACCCTCAGCACTTACTATGGCCATTTTCTCCACATCAATGCTACAATTTCATCCATTAGAGGGTAGTTTTCTTGATATGCGTAGGAGACAACCTATAAGAGTGATCAATAAAAATGAACCACCCCCATACAACTCCAAGGAAAACCAGTTTGTTTGGGGCCAGGATTTTAATTTTTTTGAGAAGTTGTTCTTTAGGACATGGAAACCTGTTCCATCTTTAGGGATGGACCTTCAAAAGTGTAAGAACTTACCTTATTACATTACTTTATGCTGCAAATAAAAGAGGGTGCAAACAAACAAACAAATAAATAAGGTATTAGCCAGGACTCTCCTGTTTGCAAGTAACGGTACTCAACTAAAACTAGCTTAGGCAAAAGAAGAATTAATTGCTCACTGCAGGAAACACAGATATTACAGCAGGGGTTCTTTTTTTTTTTTTTTTTAATTCCCCTCCCCTCCCCCGGTTGTCTGTTTTCTGTGTCTATTTGTACAGCAGGGGTTCTTAACTAGGGGTTCGCAGGTGCCCAAAGGGTCTGTGGAAAGATTTCAGGGGGTCCGTGAGCCTGAACTGAAAAAAATCAGCTTATCATCTTTATTTTCTCTGATCTGTAACTGAAATCTAGTATTCCCTTCACTTTATGAATATGTAATAAATTACAGTAGTAGTCATTTTGTATCACATTATGGTTGTTGTAGATCTCAAAAAATCGCTTATGCTCATCCATACTTCAAAATTATGGTAGTTGTTAGACCCAATGCTAGTTGAAGGTCATAAAATTATCTGCTGCTGCATTCTGAGAGGGGTCCATGGTTTTCACCTGACTGGCAAAGGGGTCCATGGAACAAAAAAGGTTTAGAACCCTGGTATTACAGGAACCAGGTCCTTATAGTAGAGTCTTTTTTTCTTATTCCCCCCCTGCCCCATTATCTGCTCTCTATGTCCATTCACTGTGTGTTCTTCTGTGTCGTATTCTCATTAGGCAGCTCAGGCAACCCATCCCGGGACCTTCTGGAGTGGGAGTGAGGTGATCATTCTCTTGTTCCACCTCAGCTCCCTAGTTTGCTGTGTCTCATATTGTCTCTTCTCTGTGTCTCTCTCTTCCCCCCTCCCCCTTGCAGCTTGCTTGCTGTCTGCTCTCTGTGTGCATTCGTTGTGTGCTCTTCTGTGTTTTTTACTTGTCTCCCTTTTTGTTGAGTCACCTTGCTGAGTCAACTCTCCTTGGTGCTTGTGGGCTGGGCAGCACTCTGCTGGGTGGCACTCTGCAGTGCTTGTGGGCCGGTGATACTCCACGGCATGTGGGTGAGCCTGACTTCACAAGGAGGCCCCGGAAAGCTAACCCAGGGCCTCCCATATGGTAGACGAGAACCCAGCTGATTGAGCCCAGCTGATTGTCCTTCTGTGTCTCTTTTTTGTTGTCATCTTGCTGCATCAGCTCTCCGTGTGGGCAGCACCACTCCTGGGTGGTCTGCACTCCTGTGCAGGGCTGCACTCCTTGCGTGGGGGCTACTCTTTGCATGGGGGGGGCACCCCTGTGCAGGGCAATGCTCCTTGTGCGCAGCAGCACTCCACATGGGAACTAAATGGTCAGAAAGTCTCCATTCCATTCATCAGAGAAAGAGGCAGGATAAGAAGCAACTTGGCCAGAGAGGAAGGTTGGGGGTGGCAGATGCTTTTGGGGAGCATGCAAAAACAGGGGTGATTATGCTTGAGTTCCCATGGGTTTGAATTGCCCAGCTCTACTCATTCCTGACCTTTGCCATAAGAAAGGCCTATAAGAAGTCAAAGAATGAAAAGCTGTACTGGTACATAGAGGCACAGACATTCTCTAATTACAAGGAGGCACTACAGGCAGCCCCTACCTATTTATGAAATGAAACCAATTTGCCAACAGCCTGAGTCTGTTCCAGGAATGTTACTACTGCATCCATGAAGCTTGTACCTAAGACCATAAAAAGTTATGGCTGAGGGAGATGGATATGTGTGTCTCACTGGTGTCTCACTGGGACCATGCCACCGGAAGTCAGTTATTTGAAAGCTAGTTGTCTTAAACCATCCCTCTTGTGCTAGATATTGGTAGCTATGTAACAAATTACTATCAGCATCTGCTTCCCACATGGGAAGTCCTGGGTTTGTTTCCTCGTGCCTCTTAAAAACAAAAACAAACAACAAGCAAACAAATGAAAAACCCAACTCAGGTGAGTTGCTATGGCTCAGTGGTTGAGCACTAGCTTACCACATATGAGGTCCTGGGTTCCATCCCCAGCCCCAGAACTTCAAAAACAGACAAACAAACATAAACCTTAGGAAATCTGAAAAGTAAAATCAACCATACTTAGACCTCCTAAAGTATTAGCTCTTTGAATCTGGGTATGGAGGTTACTCAATCAGAACATCATAGAAAATAATTGACAATTAGTACACAAAGTTTAAGACACCCCTGTTCCCTATGGCCCTGGGTACATGCAATAGATTTTAAAGTTCAGAACCCAGTTTACCAATCTTTTTACCATCCATAAACTTGAAATTAAATGTTAACAGTGTATCCAGGGAAATAGAGGATACTTCAAAGAAGGAAATGCAAAGGAGTAAACACCTAAGCATCCTTTGTTTGGCGGAGGAACAAGGGTGTTTAGCTAATCTGTTTAGCTAATCTGTTGGAGACAATAGAGACTGTTACCTAAGAACTCATTCTGGAGGTGGAGGATGTGATAGTGGATAATTCTTTTTGGAGGTAGGAAAAGGGTGCAAGAAGATCAAAAGGGATGTTGGAGACCCAGAACCATAGGGCTAAGAGAATTGGAATATGTTTTAAAGTAATCTTTAAAAAGTTACTTAAACATTTCCATTCCAGAGCTTCAGGGAAAACTGGGAATGAAATCAGCCATTTAAATAAAGCTGGTCTGGATGAATATAATCTGGAAGAATATGGAGTTGTCTTCAAAGATCTCCAATTTCTATTGTTAAGATTTATGTTATCATGGAGGCACAGAATGCTAGTTATTCTCTAGTCCAGATTCCTCCTTGAATAGGTAAGAAAATTAAAGTCTAGAGAGTATAATGTATTTGCCCAAAGTTACACAACTAGAAAGTAGCAGAGTCAGAAATACGACTGATGTCTCCTGACTCACAGTCGAGATCTTTGACTATACCACTGTGCAGTTATGGCCCTCATAGATCTGGCAAAAGTGATGATTCTGAACCTGGATGTAAAAACAGACATTATGTCAAATGCTGTCCTAAAGTTGAAGCTCAGGCAAAAAACCAAACAGGAAAAAAATACTTGATCTCCTTCTCACAAGTTAGGTTTCATGAGCACATACCTTATTTTTATTACAGGAGGGAGTACTTGCTTTTGACAGTTCCAGTCTTCTCAGCTTCTTCCTTTTCCTAAGCCTTCTCGACCTTCTACTCCCATAGCCCATCCTAGGAATAGGACTGATAAGCAGGACTCTGCAACATGCATCAGGAATGCACAAGTAAAAAATTAACTTGCTAAGAGATCCCTGCTATCCTAAGAGGCTGCTGAAAACTGCCAACATTCAGATTCTTTAACAGAAGGAGAATTCTAGAGGCCACAGGAGGAGGGGGATTCTGAACATTCAGCTGGCGAACCTGGGACACCACAATACCATCATTCTTTCTGGGATAAGAGTTATCCTAATACTTTGAAAGTGGTCCACAGCTCTTGACATACATTCTTCCCTCGTAGAGAGAATAGACTCATAATCTGACAAGGAGAGCAGGGTTTCCCATCCAAGCAAGTGACTTAGAGAATTATGACCTGTTGGCATGAGGCCAAAGGGTAGTTGACACAGTCCTTTTTGGAAGGCAGAGCTCAGTGCACTGGTATGGCAGAAAAAGAAGAGATTTTGGAGGCTAGACAGATCTAGATATAAATCCCAGAGCTGCCGATTACCAGTTGTCTGATTTTGGACGTGGTCCTTGAATCTCAGTGTGCTCAACTATAAAATGCAGTTAGGGAAGCAGCTGTGGCTCAATTGATTGGACTCCCATTTACCATATGGGAGGCCCTGGGTTTGTGTCCCAGGGCCTCCTTGTGAAGGCAAGCTGGCTGTGCCCGTGGAGAGCTGACAGCCCTTGCCCACGGAGAGCTGGTGCAGCAAGATGACACAACAAAGGGAGACACAGACACACAGGAATGTGCAGTGAATGGACACAGAGAGCAGACAGCAAGCAAGCGGCAAGGAGGCAGGGGGTTAAAAATAAATGCAGTTAATAGTTTCTCCCATACGGTTGCAAATATTAGGTGATGTTGGAAGGTCTTTTGTTTAGTGATTTGAATATAGTAGGCACCCTCTAAATGTTTGTCCCTTTCTGGCTACTTGGTAATACAAAGATTACAACTCATTTTGGACTAGGAAGAGTAATAGTGAATGGCCCAATGGGGAGAGAGAAGGATCTGTTCCTAAAACTGTGTTATTCCACCTTGACACAGGGTGTAGAGATTATTTTATGAATCCCAAAAAGAGAAATAATATGTTTGTAAACTGTTCCTCTGGGTGTGATACCCTTTGAATTTATTAAATTCAGTGAAGGGCCTCTGATTAAGTTTACTCGATAAAATCAATTTAGGGTTTCTGATTGGGCTACATCAGTAAAGCATAACTCGGGTTGAGTCCCTGCCCCCTTGGTGGGCTTATATAAATGAATACTCAGGAAGACACATGGAAGGGAAACGGATGTGGCTCAACCAATTAGGCTCCCATCTACCATATAGGAGGTCCAGGGTTCGATGCCCACGGCCTACTGGTGAGGGCAAGCTGGCTCATGGAGTGAGCTGGCCCACACAGAGTGTGGAATGTCGCCCCACGCAGGAGTGCCGCCCTGCATGAGAATGCCATTCAGTGTGGGAAAGCCGCCCCACACAGGAGTGCTGGCCCACCCGGAGAGCTGGAACAGCAAGATGATGCAGCAGGAGGCACAGAGGAGAGAAAATAAGACATAACAGAACAGGGAGTTAAGGTGGCGCAAGAGAATAGTCACCTCTCTCCCACTCCGGAAGGTTCCAGGATTGGTTTCTGAAGCCACCTAATGAGAATACAAGCAGACACAGAAGAACACACAGTGAATGGACACAGAGAACAGACAATAGGGGGAATGGGAAGGGGGGAGAAAGAAATAAAAATAAATCTTTTTTTTTAAAAAAGAAGACACGTGGGAAGTGAGAGTCAGCTCTGTCATTTTTGATCCTGGGGTCCCAGGGAGAGGTGAGCCATTCTTATAATTTGCAGCTGACGTTGGAAGAGAAGATATAGAAGATCTGGAAAGAAACAAGCCCTATGCCAGGAGAGAGAGGAAGCCCTGAGAGACAAGCCCTATCCCAGCCTACAGCTGAGAGAGACGAAGCCCAAAGGGGAAGACTGAACCTTTGCAGAGATCAGCGACCGTCTGCTTCAACACACGGCAAATGACTGGTGAGAAAGCAGCCTTGAGTTGGACTCTATAGGGCCTTATAACTGTAAGCTTTTGCCCCAAATAAATACCCTTTATACAAGCCAACAGATTTCTGGTACTTTGTATCAGCACCCCTTTAGCAGACTAATACAAAGCGTCATTCTTTTATTTGTTGACCTTTGTCCTGAAGCATTGAGCTTACTTGTGAACCATAAATATGCAATAATTCTTGTTGACATTTCCCAACTAAAGAGACCTGCTCAATGGTTGTAGAGTCAGAAATCATCACAGAGGCTGTATAATCAATATCGCAATCCCTATTACACTTGGCCAGGAATATTTTATCTGCCTGGCCAGACATCATATGAACAAGGTCCATTCCAAAACACATTACATAGGATAAATTATTTACTACTTGTCTAACTTTAGAAATGGATCTGGTCCATGACCTGATTAACATTCAACTATAAGCCACATTCAGAGATTTTTTAAAACAAGCTTTTTCTCTGCAAGCTTAGAGAAAACATGAAAGTAGGAAAAAATACTGAAAAGGCCATGATGCAGGACATATTAATTAACTATTTTCCTTCTCTCTCTCTCTTTTTTTTTTACAGATATTTTACAACTATACCAGAAAAGAGAAAATTATGCAGTGATAGTGCTTAGAATCTGGGCAGAACAGCAGGCAGAAAAATTTCCCAAATTAGTTTCTATTAGTTACTATTTCTGGTACTCTTCATTCCTTTGTGTGGATTCAAGTTTCCACATTTAGCCTAAAGAACTTGCTTTTAGCATTTCTTGTACTACAGGTCAACTAGTAAATACGTGAGTAAATATAAAAGACATTTTTCTCATTTTTTAATGTCTTTGAAAGATAATTAACTGTTTAAAGTAAAAAAATAATGTATTGTGGGATTTATAACATTTATAGCAGTAAAATGTGTGACCACAACAGCAGAATGAACTGGGCGGGGGTCGGGGGGCAGAATGGGATGGAAGTTTACTGCTATAAGGCTCTTAAATTTTATGTGAAGTGATACAACATTTAAAGGTATACTGTGATAAATTAAAGTTGCATATTGTAAAGCTTAGAGCAACCACTAAAAACAACAACAAGGAAATGTAGCTAGTAAGTCAATAGAGGAGATAAAATGTATTAATAAAAAAAATTAATCCAAGAGAAAGTTGAGGAAACAGAAGAAGAGGAAAAAAGGAAAAAAGGACAGGATGAACTATTCTGATTACCTATCAGGTAAGAAGTCACCAAGAGAAAACATAAAATATCTTGTACTTACCTCTCAAAATTAGAGTAAGATAAAGAATAAGTAAGTAAACATGATAACCAGATTCACACAAATGAAATTCTGTAGCTTTTGTTGATGATAAAATCAGCTACATTCTGATTCATTCAGGATTGAAACTAGTTGTATTTATTACTATAAAGGGGATGGTTTGGGGAATGGTATCTGCAACCTGCCTCAACTTGGAAAGATTTGTAAGAAATAACATCAAAGAGTGTTGGGAAAGGAGACATGAATTCCTCAGTGCTGTCACAATTGGGGTGTTTGCATGATTTGGATAGTAGAATTGGAAGTGAGTGAAATTAAGATGCCTTCTGCAAGTTAAACTTTAAAATCAAGATAAAATCTGTTTGATTTAAAATCAAGCAGCAATATTTAAAAGGTATCCCAAGAGTTAATATTTGACTGTAAACTGATAGAATATATTAACATTCCTAAAGAAAGGTGTAGTGAGTAAGGAACTTGATCATCGTATCAGTTAGGCATGCTTTTGATTACAACTAACAGAATACTTACAATGGCTTAAGCCAGTAAAACTTTTTCTTTTTTAAACAACATTTATTTATCTCTCCCTACCCCATCATTGTTTGCACTTGCTGTGTCTGTTCGTCTTCCTTGTTTCTTTAGGAGGCACTGGGAACTGAACCCAGGACCTCTGATGTGGGAGGGAGGCACCTAATTGCTTGAGCCTCCTTTCTTCCCTACTTTGTTGTATTTCTCATTATGTTTTTCTTTTTGTGTCTCTTTTTGTGTCATCTTGTTGTGTCCGCATGCTGCACCTGCCTGTTGCACTAGCTCACTGTCTTCTTTAGGAGGCACCAGGAACCAAACCATGGACCTCCCATGTGGTAGGTAGGAGTTCATTTGCTTGAGTCACATCCACTTCCCAACTATTTCTTTTTTACCTCAGTAAGACGCCTGGAGGTTGCCAGTTCCAGGGCTGGTTCAGCAATTAGCCATGTTATCTAGGACCAGGGCTTTTAAAACTCTTCCATTTAGTCAGTTATCCTCAACTCATCTCATGAACATAGCAGGGCTGCCAGAGCCCCAAGCATCATGTCCTCACATTAGCATCCCAAGCAGGGAGGAAAGATCAGGAACAAAAATCTCTCTCCTAATGAGGCTCTGCCTTTTTATCTGGGAATCAGAATCTTTCCCAGAATACCCCAGAGGTCTTCTCTGTATGTCTCACTGGGCAGAACTGGTTTAGGGCTACCCATCGCTGCAAGGGAAGCTGGGAAAGTGAGTATCTGGCAAAGGGGAAAAGGGCCATGTTTGGCCAGTACTATTTATGATCTTTTGAGGTTGGGCACATTATTGCCCAGAACAAAACTGGGGTTCTTTTAATAAAGAAGTGTAAGGGACTGGCTATAGGGTAGACAACTAAAGGTAGCTACTAGGGTCAGTGATGGAAGCATAGAAAAAGAATCTCAGATGCCAAAATTGGCACCGTTCAATTCAGCCCTGCATTGGAGCAAGAATACCCTGATGCAAGAACTCCATTCTATTGAGATGGGTATGTCCATATTATGGAGAAGGATACATCAGTTTCTCTTTACTATTCATTTATTTAACAGATTTTTCTTGTATTAGGTGTGTTATAGTTTTTGGAGTTATAGCAGTTGGAAAGATCAGACAAAAATCTTTGCTCTCATGGCACTTACATTTTAGTGAATGTATCTTATCTGAATGCAGCCAATTCCATACTCATCAATGAATCTAATTATACTTGGGCTTCTCATGGCCCCCAAGCAGTTCCATATATTATTATGAGTTAATAAATTGATATTCTGATTTCATCTGTCAGTCTCTTGATGTGAGTTCTAGGGACATGGAGCCATCTTTAGTGAAGTGACAAATCAAGTTTCTGGCTTGCGTAACTGAGGGCCAGTACCTGAGCCGATGTGCATTCAACAAGGCAATTCAACCCTGTGAGCCATCGTGGGAGAGAGAGACCCACACAGCTTACTCCGGTTAATAGTGCATGACAGTGCATGTGAGTCTTTTCCCTATTTGCAATGTTTACACTTATACACATGAAGGCAATACAAAAGGAAATATTAAATGATAAGCACTGGAAATCTTTCTGAGAAAGAAGTACTGACCTTGACATTCTGTGATTTGTGCAATAGGTTATGAACTAATTGGATTAAAAGTCATTCCTCAAAGAATATAAGGTCTTAAAAAATCTTCCTGTTGATGGACATTTAGATTGTTTACATTTTTTGTTATTTCAAACAATGCTGTTATGAACATTCTTGAGTATATCCTTGTGTACAGGAGCAAGAATTTATAGGCTGTTTACCTAAGACTGGAATGCTGGGTCAAAGGGTATGAATGTGTTCAACTTTATGAGGTAGTGCCAAATTACTCTTCAAAGTGAAGATTTACTTCTACTAGCAGCAAATGAGAATTCTCAGTGCTCTCTGTCCTTACTATAGTTAGTATTTTCAGACTTTTTGGCTTTTGCTTATCTGATAGGTGTGAAATGGTATCTTATTGTGGTTTAGATTTGATTATTATGCTTTTGATCTCTTCATGTGCTTACTGGTCATGCATTTTTCTTCTGTGAATAGAAAATTCATTACTTTTGCTCATTTTTGATTGGCTTGCTTGTCTATTTCATATTCATTTATAGTGGCCCTTTTCTATAATTCATGATTCTACTACTCCGTCCCCATTTTGTGTTACTTTTATTTTATTATTTTTTATTTTTTATTTTTAGGAGATAACGGATTGAACCCAGCAGGACCTTGTACATGTGAAGCAGGTGTTTAGCCACTGAGCTATACCTGCTCCACTTTTGTTACTTTTGGTTGCAGGGATTTTCTGCTAAATCTGCGGCTTAGATACTTTTCTGTGCTAACAGAATCTTTGAACATACAAAAGTTTTTCAATTTCAAGTAGTTGAATTTTCAACCCTTTTTTAACTAAGACTGTTTTTGGGTGCAAACAAGTTAAGAATTTTTATATTTTCATGGTGACTTTTTCCTTTTATCACTTTTCACCTCTTTATCCTTATATTGTTTTTTTAAAGTCCTTTTTAATGAAATGAATATAGCTAATACAACTTTATTTTTGTAAGTATTTACCTAATAGGTCTTTTTTTCCTAACTGTTACTTCCAAACTTCCAGTGTCTGTATGCCAGTATCAGGCCAAGGAAAAGGCAGTAGGAATGGTCTACTCCAATTGCAGGCAGTAGGGGGTGCTGTAGAGAATTTTAAAACAATAATAAAACTAACTAAAAGGCCATCTGTTTTTCATTATCATCATGGACTGGCAAGTCTAAACAATGTCAGTGACAAAATGTTCTTCAATTTAACAAGCATACCGAATGATGTCGAAATTCATCAATATCTTTACTCACTTTTAAAAAATACAAGAATCTTAGAAAACTTAAACTTTTGTTACAACACTATTTTTTAAAAGATTTATTTTATTTATTTCTCTCCCCTTCCTCGCTGTTGTCTGCTCTCTGTGTCCATTTGCTGTGTGTTCTTCTGTGTCTGCCTGCTTTGTCAGGCGGCACTGGGAATCTGTGTCTCTCTTTTGCATCATCTTGCTGCGTCAGCTCTCCATGTGTGTGGCACCACTCCTGGGCGGACTGTGCTTTTTTCATGCGGGGCAGCTCTCCTTGCAGGGCGCACTCCTTGCACATGGGACTCCCCTATGTGGGGACACCCCTGCATGGCCCTGGATATCGAACCCTGGACCCTTCATATGGTAGGTGGACGCTCTATCAGTTGAGCCACATCCACTTCCCCACACTACTTCTTTTCATTTTATTATTTTCCAGTAATTTAGTTCCCCTTTGTTTTAAATGCCCCAAATGACTGATTACTTTTTTTTGTTCAGTCAGTACTTGCTTAGCAACATTTTTCCTCTTTTACTTTTTGTATATCACTCTTTTCTTATGTGTTCAATTTACCTCCATCTGAATCATAACCATCAGTAGGTTTTTCATCAAGGATTTGTTGTCACAAACTCTCAGTTTTTGATTTTCTGTAAATGTCCTTATTTTATGCTCTCTCGTACAATGTTTAGCTGGGGATATAATTCTAGGTTAACAGTTGTTTTCTCTGAGAACTTTGAATTTCATTGTTTCCTGACTTCTTTTATTGGTATTGAGAGACTGTCTTTTCTCTTCTAGATGTTCTCCTTTACAGTTTCTGCTTTAGTTGTCTTGGGACACTGCTGCCTCGTGAACATGTCTGAGCTAGCTACCTTAATGATAAGAAACCATGAATTGGGAAGCGGGCTTGGCTCAATGGATAGAGCATCTGCCTACCACATGGGAGGTCCATGGTTCAAACCCAGGGCCTCCTTGACCCGTGTGGAGCTGGCCCATGCACAGTGCTGATGCAGCTACTTCCAGCAGTGATTGCTCTTAGAGATGGCTGAGACCATGAGCCTACTTTCCCCAGAGTTCCCCCAATCATCAGTTTTTCTGGGAAAACCTGGGGTGCAAGATTGTGCCCACTGCTGGAGAGGTACCCAACTTATTACTATGCTCCTGATAATAGCTATTTAGGAAATGCAGTCATTTGGGAAAAACTGAACTTGTGGTAGACTGTATTTGGATACTGTACTTCTCACCACTTTATGTATTTGTACTGATAGTCCTCAGTGGACTTGTAACCCCTGGAATCCTGTTCTTTGCCAGTTCAGTTGTGATGTCCTGCATTGTTTTAAAGGTCAGTGGGTGCCTCATTGGACTTCCCCTTTCTGGTGGGAAAGACTGGACAGTTAATTAGCAGTGACCAAGTAATTCTGTATGTAATTTAGTTAAACCAACTAAAGCTATTGTCATTGCCTTGTGTAAGGGTCACTGCATTCATGAATGCAGAGACCAACTAGTGGCATAAATGCTGTAGTTCAGAAGGAGTATGTGTAAAATATCAGGAAATTCTTGTTCCTGTTTATTCTAAAAAAGGCAAAAGGAAGTTGTAACTGGATTTTACTCTGGGACCATACTTTTTCCCTGGGGAAATTAATAAAAATGGTCAAAATATCTCCTCCTTTTTCCTGGAACGGGCGGTTTGGCTATAAGATGCAGAGTAGACCCTTTTGTTATGCATGCCAAATCACCTAGTTAGGGACCTCCGATAAAGGGTTGAAAGCAATGCAAACAATATCTGAGTATATAAAGCAAGTAGCCTTGCTTTTTACTTTTCGAGAGAGTAAGGATCATGTTAAACCCTTTGACCTTTCTCTGTCACTTGTTGCTTGAAATTTCCTTCTTTTTGTCCTCAAAATATTTAAGGTCTTGTCCAGAAAAGGGAGGCATTCCCAAGTTTAGCAGGCCCCACAAGGCTGAGAGGCTTTAAGGTGGGAGTAATAAAGCACAATTTTATCTGGGTTCATTCCTTCTCTCCACATACTCCCTGTTGTAATGTGTGCTATTTCCTCTCCTTTCTGCAGTCTCTGCTCCTCTCAACACTTGTTTTAATTTCATTTTACTCATAAGAGGATGCTTGGAGTTGAAGCTGATATTCCTGGGGATAACCCTCATCAAAGAAATTCCAAGATTTAGAATGACTGGAGACATCCTTCAGGTAGCATGGTATGGTATCAGGCTGCTGCTTTCTAATTCTGAATCCCTGAGTCTGAAGCACTTGGTAGCTATTTTCACTTTGGGGGAAGTTACCAATTTTATAGATATGAAGCTTCTTATCCGTAAAATTGGAATAAGTGGAAATAATATAGTGGTCAGGATTAAATCAAATAATTGAGCAATACGTGTTCAATACATGATGGTTATCCCTCATTTGTTCAACAGATATTTAATATATCCTTTTAATGTGCTAGGCACTGGGCTATATACTCACTACATGATAGCTATCCCTACTATTATTCAGTCTTTCCATTTTTATTAATTTCCCCAGGGAAAAAGTATGGTGCCAGAGTAAAATCCAGTTACAGCTTCCTTTTGCCTTTTTTAGAATAAACAGGAACAAGGATTTCCTTATATTTTACACATACTCCTTCTGAACTACAGCATTTATGCCACTAGTTGGTCTCTGCATTCATGAATGCAGTGACCCTTACACAAGGCAATGACAATAGCTTTAGCTGGTTTAACTAAATTACATGCAGAATTACTTGGTCAGTGCTAATTAATTGTCCAGTCTTTCCCACCAGAAAGGGGAAGTCCAATGAGGCACCCACTGACCTTTAAAACAATGCAGGACATCACAACTGAACTGGCAATATTATTAAATAAATTACAGTGCATTAGGTGCTGTTCTGGGTACAGCAGTAAAGAAGAGAATCTTCAAGACTCTGGATAAACTTTTCTGATTCTCCTCACAAGATCTCTTCTCACGAGTTCTTCAGATTTCTTCAATGAAAGAGATCACTGTCAGATGCCCTCCTACGAAGTGCTGGGTTCTGGCTGACTGGAGAATGGAAGGAGGATATCCAAATGTGAAAAGCCGAATGGGAGATAAGCTGCTTGTGATGGGGGCTTTTTTCTTTTTTCCAGAAGACCCTGGTATACCAGGGAAAAAAATTCTGCTGAAGTACTAGGGGGAGCAAGAAAAGAAGATAGACAAAAGGCAACACAAAACAAAATGTCCACTCCAGACTTCCCACCAGGGACCAGAAGATAGCTAGGGGACTTGTCTTTTCCCAGTCTGTAAGGAAAACTTGACCCTTTGGACTTCCTTCTAGCCTTGGACTTTGGCTGGGGTGTCAGCCATCCCGTGGGTTCTTTCTGGGTGAGACTGGCTAGGGGGTAGAAAAGGGGTGGGGATTTCTTGGCCTTGAATCCTGCAAGTAAGTAGAAGAGGGAAGGAAGGAAAGAGGCCCTGATGATGGTCCATCCTCAGGGGAGATAAGCTACCAAATAATCAGCCCTTTCCTACTGCCAACATTCATGTACTCTTAGCATATCTTATACATGATAATGCCACGAAGAGTTGCTGTTGCTTTCCCTACTAAATTCCCTCTTCTGTTACCCAAGCTTTAGTAGGATGTGCCAGACTCCAGAAATAGCAATGGCAGCGGGAGGGACAAAACATCCCTTTATGGCAATAAGAAAGTTTAATTTGAAAATATTTAGAAGAGTTGACAAATTAAAATAAATTAAGGATACTGTGAAGGGTAGTTTTTGAGGTTAACGTTTACCATGATTATTTTGTTTTCTCATACAATAAATGACTCTTTTTTTCACTGTGATAGGCTTCTATTGGTTTGACTGTGAATGTGACCTATAATGTGGATTCTTTTGTTTTTATGTTATGCTTTTATGGAAGGTTCTTTAACCCCAGCCAGCTTGTACTTGAAGGCTGGATTAGGACAAAACTAACCTTTGAAAGCGGGAGCATTGCTTACCATTCCTCTCTTTCTGTTACCGGCCTTCTCAGGAGCTGGTATCCATTATCCAATCAGTTGTCTTGAATAGATAACTGAGAATTAACTATTTATGCCCAGACCTGAAGTTTAAAAGATGGCCTCTGCCTTCAAGAAGTTTACAATGTCATTGGAATACCAATGTGAACACTTAAAATAATAATAGAAATAAAAGAAGGGAAAGTGTAATTAAGTGATAAATTGTCAGATACAGACAGAAAAATAGAAATTTAAAGAAAGTAAAATTTAATAGTGACTACAGGGGTCAGAAGATCCTCTTAGAAGTAAGACTTCCGTTAGGCCCTGAAAAGCTAGGATTTGATATAGGTGGCCATGAAGGGAGGAAAAGTTCTTAACAAAGGGAGTAAGTATAGCATGAACAGACCAGAGGAAGAAACCAGTAAGTTTCAAGTCTCAGTTTCCTCATCTATGAAATGAGTCAGGTAGCCAGCCGCTCTGTGGCAGGGATAGTTTTTAACCTTGTGTCTCCAGCATCTAGCCGAGTGCGTTGCACAGAGTAGGCACTCAATATGTGTGTCTTGATGTGAACAAACTTGGCTTATGGAGGAGATGGTTTGGAGACTTGTCTACCTAGAGACAATGTTCATGTTAGCAAGTAGTGAATCTCCCTCATTGAGTTGGGGCTCTGCTTAGAACCATCCTGAGAGAGATGTGTTATTTTTCCCAGGATGTGAAGCTAAGTCCTCTGGGAATGAAGCAAGACAGATCCCTTGCTTATGCAACCCACTTTGGCTGAGGACACATGGTACTAGTCTCCAGCACAAGATTCATCTGGGTTGGTAGTGATGGTGACACTGCTAGGTCATTCAGGGAACTGACCCATTGGCACAGTGGTACCTAGCCACCTTCCATGGGTGCCTGTGGGAAAATAGCTTGAGTTTGAATATGGAACACTGGCCTTGATTAGATGGAACGCTGTCTGGTCAGCACAAAAATTGTTTGCATGAGGATGCATTTGAACTTTATATGGCCTGTTCCCTAGTATTGCAGGTGGTACAGCTTTAACAACAAGCAGCCTTGAAAGTAAATATAGATAACTACTGCTTTGTAACTTCTAATAAATACGACGTGGAAACTAGGGTCAGGGCTCTCAGTTCCAGAAGCTGTGAGTCCCCTGGCCCCATCTTTATTTTCTCTCTTGTGTCTTTCTTTCTGTCCTTTTATTTCTTAAGTTCTGTGTCGCCTTCCCTTTGTGCAAACCTATTGCTGAGCTGGTCTCAGCAACTGGTGCCCGAACAGGGCCCCAAAGGGAAGAAGGATTGCTTTGAGCGAAACTAAAGTTGGTGTAATGGCCCAGAGCCTTGAGTGGTTGAGAAGGCCTTCCAAGTCCTCGGTGAGTAAGGACACTCTCGGGTAATTTTGCAGGATTACGATGGGAAACGGAGACAGTTTGCCTGTATGTCTGTCTCTTGAAGCAACTCCTCAAAGCAGAAGGAGCCAAGGCCAGTGAACCTTGTATTTTAGAAGTCTTACAGATTATTGAAAAATATTGCTCATAGTTCCCAGCAATAGGTAGTTTAGAATTAGGAGATTAGGAAAGAGTAGGAAAAAGAGTTAAAAAATCTACATGTACAAGATGTACCGCTTCCTCTTACTATTTGGCCCACTTGGACTATTATTAAATCTGTTTTGATAACTAAATCTAAAGTTGTTTTGCCTTTAGCTCCTTCATTAATTGACTTTAGAAAGTCACTTTCCCCTCCGCCAAGACCTCCTCCCCCTCCCATACCTGGAGATGCTCAGCCAGAGTTGTGAGCTTTACAACAGGGCATCTTGCAGGCTAAAACGAATGGAAATCATGTTGAGCTGCTCATGGCAATTAAAGGTTAACTCACAAATACAGTGTCCCGTACAGGCAAAAGTGAAATCATGCTTGTAAGAAAACTCTCTGTTAAAGTCTTGACTAAGATAAAGAAAATATTCTGGCAGCAACTGTGCAAACCTCCTGCTGCTTACATGATAACGTGGCTGTGGGCTAGTGGGGGTAGATAGAATGAAGCCTCTGGAAGAGGAGGAAAATATGGCAACATTGGTGTTCTGTTTTGTTTCCATGCTGATTCTGATTGGGCTTATTTGGCCAAATTAATAAAATTAGTACAAAATTTTTGTCAAGGTGTTAAAAGGAATTTTCAGTTTTGAATCAATAGCTTAATCCTGAACTTCAAGTCTTAGTGTAGTCTTAAAGAGTAGTCTTCCAAAAAATGTGTGTTAACTCTGTCTAAGCTGCTAAATAAGAGCTTAATTGCATTTAGCTGCTCAAGTTATCCTAACTGGTTGCTGATTACTAATAAAAGTGTTTCCAAGAACAACCTTGCATGTTACAGGCAACATGGATTCCAGAAAAAATCTTAAAAAGCAGTAAAATCTAAGATGTGAAATGATGGAGAGCTTAAAAACAGCTATACCAAAAAAAGTAAGAATTATGAGTCAAATTAGTAAGCTTTATGTTTCTGTTGGTGTGTTGTAACTGTTTTTGTGTTTGTTTGTTCAATGTCAGTGTATATTTTGATACCTCTGGATGGTAATATAAATGGATAAATAAAAATTTCTAAAAGAGCTCTATTCAAATGGTCAAAAATTAAATAAGCACTTATATAAATACATAATTTTAAATGTTAGTAAGATCTCTACAATGATAAAAATTGTAAGTCTTGATTAATGAAATTACTGTAAGTCTCTTCATAAAAAATAGTTCTTGCCTTAAATTGAAATGAGTAGTTTGTTTTTCTTCACAGGATAAAATGAAAGATGTAACACTTAAATGAATATTAAAGAAGGTAAAAAGTTTGTGGGCATGTTGACTGAAATTTAATAAGTTTTTTTTAAAAAAAGTATGTTTTGTCCTAAAATAAGATGGCTAGTTTTCATAAAATCAAAATGGAAAGATGCAGGACAAAACTTGAATGTATATGGCAAGTTGTAGAAGGTATGTGGTAACTTTAAGTAAGGGAATGTGTTTTGTGAAGGTGAAATTTGTCTTAATATAGTCTATATAGTTATAAATAATTATAAGTTTGTAGAAGCATTGTTTGAATTAAAGTGTTTAAATGGCTAATTCCAAGAAGTCATTATTAAATAAAACTGAGTTGATAATAATAACAAAAAGTAATTTTATAATGGGAAAACTTTTTGGCAGACAGGCTACAAAAGTCCCTGCTGCTCTATCAAATTCTTAAATGTTGTTTGGTTTGGTAAGACAAAACTATACCTCTGCTGTAATTGATAGGGTACAATGTTTTCTCATGTCAATGTCATTTGTAATATTGGAATACTAAAAATCTTTCATCCCTCACTTAGCTCAAATATTAAAACCATTGTATGTGTTAATTGGGAATGGTCTTTCATGGGAGTAGGAGGACCTCCAGCAGTCTGCTTTAAAAATTTAAAAAAAAAGGGAGGGAGAAGGTAGACATTGGCTTAGCCTGTGAATTGTATGTGGCCAGCCCCAATATTAGCTTTGGGTGGGGTTTGTGGCAAAAGCACCATTCTAAACAAGTACCCCTTGGGTTTTAATCACAATTCTGGAAAGAGGCCAAAAGTACAATATAAAAAAGCAATTGTGGGAAACCGACTTTGGCTCAGTGGTTAGGGCGTCCGTCTACCACATGGGAGGTCCGCGGTTCAAGCCCCGGGCCTCCTTGACCCGTGTGGAGCTGGCCCATGCGCAGTGCTGATGCGCGCAAGGAGTGCCGTGCTACACAGGGGTGCCCCCGCGTAGGGGAGCCCCACGCGCAAGGAGTGCACCCATAAGGAGAGCCGCCCAGCGCGAAGGAGGAATGGCGCCGCCCACACTTCCCGTGCCGCTGACGACAACAGAAGCGGACAAAGAAACAAGACGCAGCAAAAAGACACAGAAAACAGACAACTGGGGGAGGGGAGGGGAATTAAATAAATGAAAATAAATCTTAAAAAAAAAATTATATATATAAAAAAAAAAAGCAATTGTGTGCAGCATAGGAGGTCCTGCTAAAAGTGAAAGATTTAACCCAGTAGTGCCTGTTCACTCTGAAGACTGCCATCCCTATCTAGGGGTGGATTGCAAATACTAAAAACAAAACAGAAACGATGGACTATTGTGAATCACCCTCTATGGGGGAAAGATCTGTGGAAGAACATCTGGGACACCTGCCAGCAGTGACAGGTAATTGTCTGTCATGTCCCTGTCCACTCTTCTAACAATAGCTTTTTCAGGACTATTGAGGCAGATGCCTTCGGGAAGATCCAGAGCCATACCATTGAGACCTGAGAAGAAGCAGAGTGGCTTCACCAGAAAGGCGAATGTCTTGAGTACCAGAACTGTGGTGCTTAGCCCAGCAGTTCTGGCTGCCTGTTACTTGCCAACAGCTCATGGACTTCACCCGTGAGTGTCCTTCATGCTCACTCCAACGACTGTGACATTGGACCCCTCCTGCTCTTGGGAGGCATGAGGTATGCTTTCACTGCTACAGACATCAGGACTCTTATAACCAGACAGCTACTATTTTCTGACTAGAAAATGAATCCTCACAACAATGGACTAAATTTAAATTCAACACTGAGTTATGGCCCCAGATCCAATAAAGATGCTAACAGTGAGACCAACGAAGGCATTGAAATTATGAGTTAAAGTTCCAGCTGACCCACAGCCCCAAATGGGGGAGTAACAATAATTTGTTGCTGCCTATCCCTCAAACTGTACAAACTTGGGAAAATGAGGTCATTTTTGATCGGGTACTGGCCTATATAGCCTTGCTGGTTGGATATCTTAAGCCTTTGAGAAATGAAAGTCTATTCATCAAATGTATGCTAGTTGGAAGTCTTATTGTTTGTTGTTGTGTAATCTATTGCAGTTATAGAGTATGTATAAAATACAGTTTTGAACTTGGAAGAATTACAAACTGTAAATATGTGCTTACGCCTACAATGTGATTGGAATATACCTAGTTTTTGTGTGACGCCCTATGTATATAATAGCAGTGGTATTCCTTAGGAATCAGTAAAATGTCATTTGCTTGGCTATAAAAACAATTTAAGCTTAGATATTTCTCAGTTACAAGCCCAATTAACAAGCATTCAGCATGCTCATTTGCAATTGCTTTCTGCTTCACAAACTATGACAGGAATTGCGTATGGACTAAGATCCCTGAACCCTGTGATATTTATTCAGAGCTGGGGAGGGGGTCTTCTAGGAGGTATATTGATTATTTGTTCCTGTTTGTTTTGTACGTATTTAGTCCTCAGATGCATGCTACAAACCCTCTGGGGATTAATACAATAAAAAACCTTGAGCTGTATTCATTACTTTGCAAAAACAAAAAGGGGGGAATGTGGGAAAATAGCTTGAGTTTGAACGTGGGAACCTGGCTTTAAGTTGAAACATTTCCATAACACAGATAAAAAGTGTGGGCTTAGGAACACTGGCCTTGACTAGATGGAACGCTGTCTGTTCAGCACAAAAATCGTTTGCAGAAGGAGGCATTTGAACTTTGTATGGCCTGTTCCCTAGTATTGCAGGTGGTGCAGCTTTAATAACAAGCAACCTTAAAAGTAAACATAGGTAACTACTGCTTTGTAACTTCTAATAAATACGATGTGGAAACTAGGGTTGAGGCTCTCAGTTCCAGAAGCTGTGAGTCCCCTGGCCCCATCTTTATTTTCTCTCTTGTGTCTTTCTTTCTGTCCTTTTATTTTTTACGTTCTGCGTTGCCTTCCCTTCGTGCAAACTTATTGCTGAGCTAGTCTCAGCAGGTGCCTTTAATTAAAATGGCATATTTTCAATTACCAAGGTATCTAGATATTTGATAATGCAAGACAGAAGGACAAAAAATGCTCTTTAATTTTTTGGAAAGCTTTCTTAGCCTCTTTATAAGAGATTTAACTTTGAAACTGGAAAGTTCAATTTGGATATTTTAGTTCTTTTTCTCTAAGGGAAGAACTCATTCAAGGGTCACCTTCTCTCTGTGGCTTTCCACACCAGTATCCTTTCTCCTCACCAAGACTCCTCCAATACCCCATCCTGCCAGAATGAATTGTTTGCTGCTTCCTCTGAGTTCTCAAGGCATATTATTCATTGGTGCAGTTATCACAGTGCATTTGATTACATTTCTTTTTTCCTCTCTCTATAGCTGGTGAATTCTTGGAGGTCAGGAGCTCTCCCTGTTGATCTTTGTAACCTCAGCACCTAGCACAGTACCTGTCTTATAGAAGGTGCTCAATAAATGAATTAAATGCAGTTGACTTCAATTAATACATTGATTCCATTGATAATTTTTAAAGAATTTAAAATAGAATTCATCAGAAAAATTCCTCATATTTATTACCTTTACTTTCTGTAGCTTAGAATACAAGAGCCTCTTGGCCAAACAAAAGCCATCCTTGGAACTGGTTTGCAGACGGTTCTAAAGAGAGGGTGAGAGAAGAGAAATGAGGCAGGAAGCAGACTCCTTTTGGGACAGAGTCAGGATTCAAAGAAAAAGTGAAGAATAAAGACAAATTTGACTGAATTGCAGTAAATCAGACATATAATCATAAGCTTGAAGAAAATCTAGGTATATGTGACGGTTAGGCTGTTGTGTCAACTCAGCCAGGTAATTGTGTCTGGTTGTTTGGTGAAGCAAGCACTGGGCTAACTATAATACAAAGGCATTTATGGACTTTAGTCTCTACTGACTTTACTGCAGTGGTAAATCATAGATAGCTGGTTATATTACATCAGTCAGGGAGATTGCCATCAGCAATGAGTGACGCTTAACCCAATCAGTTGAATGCCTTAAAAGGGGAAGTGATTCCAGCATTGAGAGAGAATTTCCCAGCTCATCTTTGGACAACCAACATCTCCCAGAACTCATCAAGAACCTTCATTGGGCTTTCGTTGCAGCCCCTGGTTGCAGCCTGCCTGCGGAACCTGGACTTGTGCATCCCCAAGACTGCGTGAGAAACTCTTATAGAATTGCATACTATTGACAGATATCTCTTGCTGATTCTGTTTCCCTAGAGAACCCTGACTAATACAGAATTTGATACCAAGGAGTGGGGAAGTGCTTTTGCAGTTACCAAAATGCTGGAATGGTTTTATAAATGGGTAAGGGGTATTTTTTGGAGGAATTGTAAGATGCTTGGAAGAAAAGACATACAGTGCTTTGAAGAAACTGTTGATAGCAATATGGATGCTAAAGAGACTTTGTATGATGCCTTAGAAGTAAATGATGAAACTATTATTGGAAACTGGAGAAAAGGTGATCTGTGTTTTAAAGTTGCAGAGAGGGAAACGGACTTTGGCCCAGTGGTTAGGGCGTCCGTCTACCACATGGGAGGTCCGCAGTTCAAGCCCCGGTCCTCCTTGACCCGTGTGGAGCTGGCCCATGCGCAGTGCTGATGCGCGCAAGGAGTGCCCTGCTACACAGGGGTGTCCCCCGCGTAGGGGAGCCCCACGCGCAAGGAGTGCACCCATAAGGAGAGCCGCCCAGCGCGAAGGAGGGAGCAGCCTGCCGAGGAATGGCGCCGCCCACACTTCCCGTGCCGCTGACGACAACAGAAGCGGACAAAGAAACAAGACGCAGCAAAAAGACACAGAAAACAGACAACCGGGGGAGGGGAGGGGAATTAAATAAATAAAAATAATAAATCTTTTTAAAAAAATAAATAAATAAAGTTGCAGAGAACTTAGCAAGATTAACTCCTGGTGTTTTATGGAAGGCAGAATTTGAAAATGGCGAGCCTGGGCATTTAGCTGAAGAAATTTCCAAAGTAAACCTGAAGAATGTGGCTTGGCTTCTGCTTGAAGCTTATAACAAAATGCTAGATGAGAGAGATCCTGAGGACTGAACTGCCAGGCACAAAGAAAACAGAAACTAATTCTGGAAATTCCAAACCTCTGGAAATCAAGCTTCCAGATGAAAATTCCCCATTGGAGGACTTAACTAAACTTGGAACTTGTAAATCAAGATTGAAGATGCAGTTATTTTGGAAAGACTTGTGGAAAGTCTTACTGTCTGATGGCTTGGATCCCTGCTTCTTGCATGTTGAACCAACAAGGTTTTTGAGAGAACTGTATGAACAAAACCACTGTCAGCTTGGACTAAAAGGGACACGGAAAGGAAAGATTGAAGGAGAAACAGCTTTAAGAGGAAAACCATGGAAGCTAAGGTCTGGAATTAAGACATCACCTTGGGCCAAGATTGGAACCCCACCCATGTGTACAGAGAGGGTGAGTTTGCACCAGCAGTTAAAGAGGGTGGATATTCCCACCTAATGTTCTGAGAGAGTTTTGCCACCCCAGGGTACAGAGAGGGTGGAGCACATTCCTCAAGGATTAGGGCAGTTAAGGTCAGCATCCCATAGGTCTGAGAGGGGTGGACCTGTCCCCCATGGATTAGGGAAGGCCAGGTGGTCAACTCTTTGCTCTGAGTGGGTTGAGCCTGTTTGCCAAAGGTTAGGGGGAATGTTGTCTTCACATCACTGTACCGGGGGCGGGGTAAGACTCTAATCCAAAGATTGGGTAAGGTGTGGCAATCACCCCAACACTCTTGGAGGGTGAGGTCTGGAGCTTGGTTGACACCCAGATGCTTGATGAGGGTGGAACCAAGACAATGGCTGTTGGGCAAGCATGTAGAAAGGGTGGATTCCCGTAAGGCACTAAGGAGAAGAAACCATCATCTTAAGAATGACTCACAGAGTGAAATCAAATGGCGGTTGCCCTGCAGGTTTACTGAACTTTAGAGGACCTGTGACTCATGTTTCCCTCCCAATTTCTCTTTATTGTAATGAAAATGTTTATCCTTTTTCCATTTGTGTATTGTTTTGTAAGTTACAAAACATTGTTTTGTAAGTTTCAGAGGTCTATAGCAGACAGGACTTTGCCCCAAGACAAACTGCATTTCTTAAAATTGATTGTGATATGATTTAGTACTGGCATTGTTGCTGATTTAAAGTTTTTTTGAATATTGTAATGTCTTTTTGGAGTTCAGAGGGTGGAGTGTAGCAGTTTGATATGGTTAGGAATTCAAAAAATAGATGTTGGGTAGTTTGTAATCTGGTTTGTACCTGGGCATGATTAAGTTATAATTAGGGCTTTGATTGGGCCACATCATTAGGGTGTTGAGTCCCAACCCCTTGGTGGGTGGGAACTCACAGATAAAAGGCATGGCAAAGGACAGAGTTGAGGGTTTTTGATGTTGGAGTTTTGATGTTGGAGTTTGATGCTGAAGCCTTAAGCTGGAGCCCCAGGAAGTAAGCTCACAGAGGAAAGCGAAGCCAGCCAAGTGAAGAGAGGAACCCTGAACCCAGGAAGAAGCAGACCCTAGGAAGAAAGGAACCTTGAACCCAGAGAGAAGCAAGACCCTGGAAGGGAAGAACCCAGGAAGCCTGAACACTCTCAGCTGTTAGCAGCCATCTTGCTCCAATACATGAAAATAGATTTTGGTGAGGGAAGTAACTTATGCTTTATGGCCTGGTATCTGTAAGCTCCTACCCTAAATAAATACCCTTTATAAAAACCAACCAATTTCTGGTATTTTGCATCAGTATCCCTTTGGCAGACTAATACAATATACAAATCCAGGATTGCAGAGGGGTGGCACTTCAGAAGAAAAGTTCTAGGAGTCATTGGAGAGAATTACCTCATGCTGGAAAACACATTAGAAATCATCTAGTTGAATCCCCTTATTTAATAGATATATGAATTGAAGCCTAAATAAACAAATGACTCATCCAAGATTTAATATACAGTTTGCAATTATAGTGTTAAGGTGAAAATAAAAAAAACACTCCATTTCCCTTCCCTTCCCATCCAACATGGGTATCAGAACTGAATGGGACCTTTGGAGACCCATCCATTGTCATATCTTCAAGTTGTAGATGAGAAAATCACGCAACTCAAATAATTGTACATGAATGTTCCTAACAGCTTTATTCATAATTGTCAAAAGAGGAAATAAACCAAGTGTCCATCATATCTAGGACTTTAAAACTTGAAGGACGGTATGAGAAAGCAGGACTAGACTTACTTTGGGTTGTGTAGAGGACAGTTACCAAGAAGCAGATATTAACTCAGTATTAAGTGAAGCATTAATAATAGGTATGCCCCAAAAGAACTGCCCTGAAGAATGGGGAGCTTCTGGAAAGAAGGTTATAAAAGGGCATTTCTGCTGTGTCATACTGAATTTATACTTTTAAAGCCCTTGCCAATTCCAAGAGTCTATTATTTCTTTCCAGATTGGCTGCCAGGAAACATTTGACTCTTACTATATTGCCCGAAATTTCTCAGGACATTTACATAAACATTAGCAGTCATTGTTGGAGAAGAGACTAGGATGAAATCATCTGGCTCATTTTTGCCTAAATTCACAAACAAAACTTGCTTAGCTGATTAATGTAAAAAGTTTGATTCCCTTTTCTCTCTTCTTGTACTCTGTCTCTCTAAAAGATCACAACCTGATTTACCAATTAGAAAATATGTCCTGTCTCTTCATAGCATGTGTTTGACCATGTGAATTGCTGTTTTGTACACTCATAGTCCTTGAGAGAAAGCATGGGGTGCTGAAAAACGTCTTCTCTGGGTCCTAGAAGTCATAGATTATAGTTCTAGCTCTGCCACATGGCCTTAGGCAAGTCTTTTAACTTCTGTCATATTTTGTAAAAAAAAATTATGAGAAGAGGAATGGAAAAGGATAGTTTACTAGGTCCCTTCCAGCTCTGAAATATAATACTCGTATCATTGCTAAGCTGAACCAGGCAGAGCTGTTTCATGTCTTTGCCGCAATTCCTTCCCCACTCTACTCCCCAATCAGTATTTTTTTCAGACTATTTTATTTTCTTAATTATCTCTTTCTAAAGTTAATAGATCATACAAAACGTTACATTAGAAAACATAAGAGGTTCCCATATACCCCACTCCCCACCCCTACCCCCATCAATTTTTTTAATTGCATTTTTTTGAAGATACATAGATCACAAAAAATGTTACATTAAAAAAATAGGAGGTTCCCATATACCCACCACCCCTGCACACCCCACTCCTCCCACATCAACAACCTCTTTCACCACTGTGGCACATTCATTGCATTTGGTGAATACATTTTGGAGCACTGCTGCACCACATGGATAATAGTTTACGTTGTAGTTTACATTCTCCCCCATTACATTCAGTGGGTTATGGCAGGATATATAATGTCCAGCATGTGTCCCTGCAGTATCATTTAGGACAACTCCAAGTCCCGAAAATGCCCCCAAATCTCTTCTTCCCTCTCCCAACCTTCAGCAACTACTGTGGCCACTTTCTCCACATCAGTGCTACAATTTCTTCCATTGCTAGTCATAGTAGTTCCATAGTAGAATATCAGTCAGTCCACTCTAATCCATATTTTATTCCTTCAGCCTGTGGTGATGTCCACTCCACTTCTATATTGAGAGGGGGCTTAGATTCCACATGGATAATGAATGCAATTCTCCTGCTTGCAGTTGTAGGCACTTTCGATTCCCTGGTGTGGTGGTTGACCGTCTTCACCTCCCTGTTAGCTGGCCTGGGTAAGCTGACCTGAGTGTGAAGGTGTACCCACATCCTGGGGAGGCCTGATGTTCTCAGAGGGAATTGTGTCTCTCTCTCGAGAATTGGTGGTTCCCAATGGATTAGGGCAGTCTAGTATGTCAAGTCCTCAGCATTGTTGTAAGTACCTGTGAATTTGGTCCTTCAAGTAGTGAAGATTGATTGTCACTGTGGGCCCTGAGGGGAGGGGGAAAAAGGTATAGAATAGATGGAATCAGGGTAACTGGGGAACAATGGAAGTATTCCACAAGATCATTCAATGATGGATATAGGACATGTTAAATTACACTAAAAATGTATAAAAGACTATAGGCTAAAATGTAAGCCATAATGTAAAACATAAGGTAATTAAAATTTTAGAAAATTGTACAGTCTAAAATATAAACCATAATGTAAACCAAAATGAAACCATGTTTGAAAGCTATGCTTCAATATTTGTACATCAGCTGCAGCAAATACAACATGAACATGAAAAAGATCATTGCTGGGGAAGGGGAAAAAGGGTTTAATGTTGGATATATGGGAGTCCCCTATATTGTATATGTGAATTACTGTGATCTAAAACTTTTGTGAAGACAAAATTAAAAATTAGAAAAAAAAAGAAAGGATGTAAACACTGAGGAAGAAATGAAAGAAATTGCCTTGCCACTGTACATACAGGGCAACACCTATTGCAGTGATGAAAGACAAAATGTCGGGAAACGGATTTTGGCCCAGTGGTTAGGGTGTCCGTCTACCATATGGGAGGTCCACGGTTCAAGCCCCGGGCCTCCTTGACCCGTGTGGAGCTGGCCATGCACAGTGCTGATGCGCCAAGGAGTGCCTTGCCACGCAAGGGTGTCCCCCCCGCATGGGGGAGCCCCACGCGCAAGGAGTGCACCCGTGAGGAAAGCCGCCCAGTGTGAAAAGAAAGAGCAGCCTGCCCAGGAATGGCGCCGCCCACACTTCCCGTGCTGCTGACGACAACAGAAGCGGACAAAAAAACAAGACGCAGCAAATAGACACCAAGAACAGACAACCAGGGGAGGGGGGAAATTAAATAAATAAATCTTAAAAAAAAAAAAAAGACAAAATGTCAAAAACAAAGCTTTATAATATTTTTCATTTTTTAATACCCCAATTTATTTTTGCTTTATTTTAGTTTTTCTAAATTAATATATATTTCTAATCTTTAAGCCCATCACTGTGTTTCATTTTCCTATTAATTGAATTTGGCAATATATTAGGCTTCATTTTTAAAAACTTCTTGGATCACAGAGCAATTCAACTATAGCAGAGGAGGAACACTGGTGTGGGGTGTTATTGATGGGGCAGCACATGGTTGGGAAGGAGTTCTCCAGGGCATGTATATAGGGTACATAAAAATGTTTGGATTTATGTTGGGTATTTTCATAGTAGTTACAGTTACAAATGACAACTGAGGGAGTGCTGAGTTCCTACCCAGGGGAGCTCTATCACATTCCCCAATGGAACAGCAACAGTCCCCCAAGTGCAACAACAAAGACCAATGAAGAAGGTTGGTCCAATGATGAGCCCTTGACACTGATGACTATGCTTATGAGCCTGTGTGCCTGAAATTTCAACTAGGCCTAGAGCTGCAGGGTACCTAAGAGTTACCTCCTGAGAGCCTCCATGTTGCTCAAATGCGGCCACTCAGCATGTAAATGCATTACCTTCCCCCCAGTGTGGGACATGACTCCTGGGATGTGCCTCCCTGGGGCTGAGGGATTACTACCAATCACTAACTGGTGATACAACTAGAAAGAGACCTTGAATAAAAGGATCAATTCAGACCAGCAGAATATCTCAGTCTACATGTAGGATCATGTGTCAAAGACTGCTTTTTGACCTTGAATAAAAGGGGGAAGTGGCAAGGACTAATGAGTTTATATGGCTAAGAGTCTTCAAAAAACAGTCAGGAGGTCATCAGATGGGTCGCACTTACACACGCCTCAACAGGACCCCAGAGACAGCCAAAGTAGATAGAACCCCAGGTACTGGTTCTCCTGAGGGCTATGGAGACCCACAGGTTCTATGGTCATGGCAGATGGCTCTGGAGTTCAGTGCTGTTTCAGTGGGTCCTACTTTGGAATTTGTGTTCCAGAATGTGATGGAGTTGGACTCAGAAGCGAGCTTTCTACACACGCCTCTTCTGTCACTTACTGAAACTGTGGTTGGCGCTAGAGTTGGTGTATACTCAGGAGACTTGAATCTTTGGACTGTCCATGTGCCAGCTGGGCCCTGAGCCACAGCAAAGTTGCAACTTCTACCCTCTGGTTCTTTGGACTTAACCCAGTCAGTATTTAATACACAGTGTGGGTCAGATAATCAGGTAGTGCAACATGAAGCTTCAGCAAAGCACCTGTAAATGTACTTGGTGATAGTTTCCTGACTCACTGAACAAAACTGTTTCTGCAGCAATATTTATTTTAGAGTTACTTATCCAGAAGGTGTTTTAATTACTTGCTCATTTCCTGTCCTTTTTCTGAACTAGCAGTCTGCAGGTTGTGATGGAGATTGGCCTCGAAGCACAGGGCTTCAGTGTATCTGGTGGTGCAGTTACACATATATTGATTGCAATTAGACTTTAGGGACACCCATAGCTGCAGGTATTGGCAATGAATTTTGCATACTGTTGCCACATGTGTGAGAACTCTGGTTTGAATGTGGGTCAAATTTAATTGGCCACATGGTTTCTCTTTTGCCCAAGTTAGTGGGTAGGGCATTTTATGGGTAACTTGTGGCTAAACGGTTCCTCTGCCAGAGTCACATAACCTCTGCTGAAGTGGCCAGCAGGTGGGTCTGAAAGAAGGACCAGAAATAGTGAGGTGGGGACTGAAGATGGACAGGGAAAGGGGACATACTGGTGAGTGGCCTCTGTGATCCTGGAGGTGGAGCTGTGTAGTGGTCTGGGAACAGTCCATCAGAAAGGAATGAAAATATCAAATGTTCCAGAGCTGAAAAATCCTATATTGTCCATTCTAAGAAGGCTTGCTAGGTTATAAACCAGAGTGTTCAATTACTTGGAAATTCTCCCTAGCAACTGGCTTACACTAGAAAACAATGAAGAACTAGAAATCACACCCTAAAGAATTATTCAGATTTAGTTAGTCAGTAAACCCAACCACATCATGTTTCTTCTTCATCTACAGTTTAAAAAAAATCATGAATGATGATACTGAATGGAAAAAAAGAAAATCATGTTACTTTAGCTGCTTTTAATAAAATAGGAAAGGTGATAAATACATTTCAGAAGAACTTTCAGACCCACTTTCAAGATAGCTCCCTCATGTGGCTGTTGGCAGGAGGCCTGGATTCCTCATTACATGGATCTCCCCTTAAAACTGACTGAGTGTCCAAATGACATGGCAGCTGGCTTCCCCCAGAGTGACCGATCCAAGAGAAAGAACAAAGAGGAAGCTGCAATGCTTTATAGGTCCTATAGTCTTGGAAGGTACATGTTGTCACTTCCCCCTTATTCTATTCATTAGAAGGGAGTCACTAAGTCCAGCTCACACACCAAGGAGAAGGGAATTAAGCTCTGCTTCTCAAAAGGAGAAGTATCAAAGAATATGTGGACATATTTAAAAGCCATCACAATGAGGAACTGAAGGCAGTTAACGAACAACTAAAAACTACGTGTGACAGGGCCCACTTGATGGAATAGAGGAGAGTATGGGCCATGATGTGAACCAATGTATATGAGGTGCAGAGGTGCCCAAAGATGTACTTACCAAATCCAATGGATGTGTCATGATGATGGGAACGAGTGTTGTTGGGGGGGGGGAGAGGGGAGGTGGGGGGGTGGGGTTGAATGGGACCTCACATATATATTTTTAATGTAATATTATTACAAAGTCAATAAAAAATAAAAAAATTAAAAAAAAAAAAAAAAAACTACGTGTGAGAGTCAGAAGGCCTCTTTGGTGGCTTACAAAAAGGCTCTTATCTCCTGCAGTGGGAGAGCAAACTGAGCTCAGCAGCAAATACGGGATCCCTGGGGGAGGAAACTCAGGATTTGGTAGTTGGGTCATCAGGCTTCAAAGATGATTGACCACTAAGCAGAGGCAGTCTGTAATGCTAAGGTCAGGACCCTGGTTGGGAAAATCTTAAGACCCTGAAACAAGAGATGAGGACATCTGGGTGGGTGCCCCTAAAGATTTTGACTTTGAAAACCTCTGAACCCTCAAAGCCCTCAAATCCTGCAAAGATAGCCCACTCCACCTTATTAAGAGTTCCACATGGGAACTCACTGCAGAGGCCTCTTTTCTGCAAGGCAACATGTTCCCTGCCATCCTCCTTCCCCAGGAGCTGCTCCTACCTCCTCTTCTGGATGCCAGATCAACAACTAGAGTTAAATTCCAGCAAAATCTATCTGAGATTGTGCTATGCCTGATAACAGAGAAAAGAGATTTCACACAATGTAAAAATTAGGCTAGCATGTACTGGCAGAAGCCAGAAGAGTACCTGTGGGATTGGATTTTGAGGGTGCTTGGTCAAGGGGACTGCAATATAAGAATACATAAGCAAGAGTTCACTGACTTGGGGGCACTCTCTTGGGATACAGAATTCAACATACTGTTAAGGACTCCATGGGATGGGCAAACTCACTGCTAGGGTGGCTCTTAGAAGACTGAAAAAAGTGATGGCCCACCCTGAGTGAAGTAGAAATGCCTGAATTGCTGTGACCGATTGTGGAAGAAGGGATTAAAAGGCTAGGGGAAGTGAACATGCTGGAATGGATATATTTTGCGACACCAAAAGAACTACCAGAGGATTATGTTCCACAGGAAAGCCCAGAAGACACATGAAAGCCATCAGGAATGTGCTGGTGAGAGGGATATCAGCATCACTAAGAAGTTCAGCAGAGGCTTTCCTCTGCAGGCCAGGAGAATTGATCATAGAGTAGAGCCATGGGGATGATGGGGCTCCAAAGTAATAGAAGCCAGGTGATGGTGCTTAAGTGGACCAAAGTGAGCATCTATATGGATTTATGGGCAGTGGTAAATAGCCTGACCTACTAGTCAGAGGCCTGAAAGGAAAAGGACTAGAAAATCAGAGATAAGGAAGTCTGGGGTGGAAGCATATGTTTGAGCATAGGGGCATGGAGTGTGAAGATTATTGATTGGTGTCACATGTTAATTCCCACCAGAAAGTATCCACCATGGAAGAGGCATTCTACAACCAAGTAGACAAAATGATTTGGCCAGTTGATGATAGCCAGCCTTTTCCACCTCAGAATTGGCATGGAGGGGACATGATCAGTGTGGTCCCAGTGGCAGAGGTGGAGGCTATGCGTGCCAACAGCAAGGACTCCCACTTCCCAAGGCCAATCTGGCTACCGCTGCTTCTGAATGTCCAACTTGCCAGCCATGGAGACCAACACTGAGCCACGTGATAGGGCACTATTCCTCAAGGAGACCCACAAGCTATTTGTTGGAAAGTTGGTGACATTGGGCCCCTTTTCTCTTAGAAGGACCAGAGATTTGTTCTCACAGGTATAGATACTTTCTTTGGATATGACTTTGCCTTTCCTGCCTGCAGAGTCTCACTCACCACCATTTTCCAGGGGGGCTTATGGAAAGCCTGATCTGTAGGTGTGGAATTCTACACAACATAGCATCTGATCAAGGGACCCACTTCATAACGAAGGAGGTTGGGATCGGACCCTGACCAATGGGATCCACTGGTTGTATCATTAGCCACACCATCCAGAATCAGCAGTTGAATGGCCTGCTGAAGGTAGAGTTGAAGTACTAGTTCAGAGACAAGGCTTTACAAGAATGGATTCTTATCCTCCGGGACGCACTGTAAGTACTGTATTCATTTTCTATTATAGGGTAACAAATTACCACAAACTTAGCAGTTTCATGACACATTATTATCTCACAGTTTCCTTGGGTCAGGAGTTCAGGCATGGCTTAACTAGGGTCCTTAACTCAGAGTCTCCCAAGACTGTAGTCATAGTGTCGGTTGGGGTCTCATCTGAGGCTCAAGATCCTCTCCTAAGCTTAGGTGGTTGTTGGAAGAATTCATTCCTTGCATCTGTAGAACTAATGGTGGCTGGCTTCCTCAGGGCCAGCAGGAGAATCTATTTCTAGTCCCTCTTTTTTATTTTTTGTTTTTTTAAATTTCTCTCCCCTTTCCCCCACCCCCAGCTGTCTGCTCTCTGTGTTCATTCACTGTGTGTTCTTCTGTGACCACTTCTATCCTTATCAGAGGCACCGGGAATCTGTGTTTCTTTTTGTTGCATCATCTTGTGTCAGTTCTCTCTGTGTGTGGCGCCATTCCTGGGCAGGCGGCACCTTCTTTTGTGCTGGGTGGCTTTCCTTACAGGACATACTCCTTGCTCGTGGGGTATATCCCTACGCGGGGGACACCCCTGTGTGGCACGGCACTCCTTGTATGCATCAGCACTGTGCATGGGCCAGCTCCATATGGGTAAAGGAGGCCCGGGGTTTGAACTGCAGGCCTCCCATGTGGTAGGCGAACTCCCTATCTATTGGGCCAAGTCTGCTTCCCCCCCAGGTCACCTGATTAGGTCAGACCTACCAGGATAATTTTCTGAAAGTCAGACTGATTAGGGACCTTAATTACGTCTTCAAAATGCCTTCAACTTTCCCATATAATGTAACCTCATCACAGGAGTGACATCCATTATATTCATAGGTCCTACTCACATTGAAGAAGAGCAGATTATATAGGACATGGATATCAGGGGGTGTGAATTACGGGCGCCATCTTAGAATTCTCCCTACCACAAGCACTGAATCAGAGACATCTAAATGGCACTGTCTCCAATAGGAAGACTACATGAGTCAAGGAACCAAGGGGTGGAAGCAATCCTAATGACACAGTGGAGTACTTTGGGCTCTGCAGGGTTTGAGGTTCTGTTCCCTAAAGGATCACACTCTTGCCAGTGGACACAGCAAGGGTCCCATTGAACTACAAGTTGTAGTTGCTGCCAGAACTTTGGATTCCTTGTGTCCAAGGAGTCACCATCTTGGCAGGAGTAACTGAACCTCAGTCAGCAGGAGGAGGTAAGGCTGGTGTTACACAATGAGCAGAGGAATGTGTGTGGAATTCAGGTGATCTACTTGGGCACTTCTTGGTATTCCTTTACCTAATTGTGACTGTGAGTGAACAAATGCAGCAACCCCAGCCTGATATGGATATGGTTACCAGAGGAATGAGGGTTTGGGTCATACCATCAGGCAAGCCAGAGATGAGAGTTAAGGGTGAGGGGTATCCAGAATGGATAGTAGAGGAAGGAGATGATAAGTACCAAGTCTGGTCCCAAGACCAACTGCAGTGATGGGGATTGTAGTTCAAACCACCCCTTCTAAATTTCCCTTCAAGAATAGAGACCCATGGGAACCCTGGCGGTGCTGCTCTTTGAATGTTTATGGAGATATGGATCTGTGCAAGGGGTGAACTTCGGCATTTCATGGCGGTGTCCTCCCTATCTCTCTTCGGGAGAGAGCCTGATGCAAGGTGTGGAGTTAGCTCACAGCTTCAACATTGGCCTCAGCTTTTATTAATGTGTTGAGGCCATATTTCCTTGTCAGCCCCTGGCCAAAGACTGAGCAGAGCAGTGGTACCAGGGCTCATCATTTTTAGCCAGTGCAGGACTCTTCAACAGGACAATCTTTGTACTAGAGCTCCTTGTTTGACTGACCTAGACTTTCTCAGAGATGCCCTGCAGTATGAGGCTCTTCCTACCCAAACATCTTTCTCATTTCTCAGGTGTTAGACCTGCATCATGATCTGAAGAATTTTCCTGCCTATTCCTGCTCCTTCTTTCCTTTATGTTTCACAGGTGTTACCCCCAATATATCTATTGTGCTTCTCACTGTCTTCCTGGGCTAATACACCAGCCTTGAAATTCAGGAATAAGTACAGAAAATTGTGCATTGAGAAAAAGCTGGCCAGGGTCTTGGGAAATAACAGAATTCACCCCAGATAAAATACAACTAATTAGAGAGGTGCGGTCAGGATTAAGGGAACAAACAAGAGATGATAAGGTACCCAGAGACTTTAATGGCAGGAATCCATTGCCAGTCCTAAGGCTGAAGGGGCAAGAGAAAGAAATTCTGCAAGTGTTACCAGAGGCTACGGGGAGCTGGAGTCATGGAGGAGGGGTCAATCAAAAGTACCTGAGGTTGGGAAGGCTGCAGCTGTTTTAGCTTTATTTTATTCTTATATCTCTATTGATTTAATGTGGAACAGGAGAACAAAACAATTCTTTTGTCATTTCACAGAAGGGTACACAGTCCCTCATCTTATATCTTTGTTACAGAAAATTCTGCTAATAGTAGTTAATTTATTCTTAATTTTAACATTATAATTTATTTCAAATATTTTGAGAATAACTTTCTAAGCAAAATTAAAATAATCCTTTAGACTTTCCTGTCTATGTAATAATTTTTTAAAACTTTTTTATTAAAGTGTATCATTCATACATGAACACGCATAAACAGTAAGTGTATAGTAAAGATTGCGAACTTACAAAATAGACATACGTAACATCACACAGGGGTCTCATACATCACCCTTCCACCAACACTTTGCATTGTTGTGAAGCATTTGTTACAAACTATGGAAGAGCATGGTCAAAATATTTTTAGATTTATTTTTGAAATGCCAGTTGGTGTGTGTGTGTGTGTTTACATATTTATATTTATAGAATTGCATGTGGGTTTTTGTTTTAATTTTGGTGGATGTGGTATGCAGAACAATGGTCCCTCAAAGATGTCCTTGCCCTAATCCCCAGAACCTGTGAATATGTTAGGTTACATGGCAAAGGGGAATTAAAATTGCAGTTGGAGGTAAGGTTGCTAATAAGATGACCTTAAGATAGCGAGATTATACTGGATTATCTGGATGGGTCCAATGTAATCACAAGGGTCCTTGTAAGTGCAAGAGAGAGAGAGTCACAGAGTCAGGGGAAGATGTGACTATGGAAGAAAGGTACAGAGAGATGCAGCATTGCTGGCTTTGAAATTGGTGGAAGGAGAGGCTCGAGTCAAGGAATGTGGGCATCCTCTAGAAGCCGGAAAGAGCAAGGAAGTGGAGTATTCCTTAGAGCTTCCAGAAAGGAATGTAATCCTGCTGAAGCCTTGAATTTAGCCTCGTAAGACCTTTTCAGACTTCCACAGAACTCTAAGGTAATAAATTTGTGCTGTTTCAAGCCCCTAAATTCATGGCAATTTGATACAGCAGCAATAGAAAACTAATACAGTGGGTGAGAAAAAAACTTTTCAAATGACATCACCCAGGAACAGTCTACATTTATTGTATCAGAAGTACTTTGGGGAAACGGATTTGGCCCAATGGATAGGGCATCCACCTACCACATGGGAGGTCCATGGTTCAAACCCCGGGCCCCCTTGACCCATGTGGAGCTGGCCCATGCGTAGTGCTGATGCGCGCAAGGAGTGCCCTGCCACGCAGGGGTGTCCCCCACGTAGGGGAGCCCCACGCGCAAGGAGTGCACCCCGTAAGGAGAGCCACCCAGTGCGAAAGAAAGTGCAGCCTGCCCAGGAATGGCGCCACACACACGGAGAGCTGACACAGCGGGATGATGCGACCAAAGAAACACAGATTCCCGGTGCTGCTGAAAAGGGTAGAAGCGGTCACAGAAGAACACACAGTGAATGGACACAGAGAGCAGACAACTGGGAGGGGCGGGGAGTAGGGGAGAGAAATAAAAAAAATCTTTAAAAAAAAAGAAGTACTTTGCATATTCCTCTATTAGAATTAATGTCATTAAATTATATTGAGTTATCTATGTGTTCCTTCCTTCCCTCATGGTCCAGGGGTGTGCCTTATTCATCTCTCTGTATTCTTAGTTCCTCAAATGTCACTCAATCTCTCTGCGTGTCTGCGGTGGTGGTAGAGGAAGTGGGGAGGCGTGTGGGCAAGAGATGCAATGGTGTGGTGTCAGCCTTTGGGAGACAAAGGCCAAGCACTGGCGGGGACTGAACTGTGGATGCTGTTATTTCTCCTTGGCGTGGACTGGCTGGGTTCGGAAGGCAGAGAACCTGAAGGGTGGGCTGTGGAGATGGACAGGCAGCACAACAGATACCTTGGACTTGGTGGGGTTCTTGGCTCAGGAATGACCCGAGAGAATTTTGAGCCTCCTGGATGTGCCCCATCAACAATGAACCCCACTCTAACTCCCTCCCTCCTACTCCTTCGCCTGCCACCCAGGGTATTGTCAAGCCTTATAGTCCCAGCCTGGAACCTACAGACTTCAGTTAGAAATGGAGCAAATCCAACCACTAAAGTATTTAATTTGGGCTTCTGGCTAGTGACATTGTTTCTCTAGCTCCCCCAACACCAGACCTCAGTACTTTGAGGGGCCCCGAATGTGCTCTGTTATAACAAACCCAAACTCTGGCAGACATGGCCCGAGACATTTATTCCAGTACTTTAGAGCAGATTGCTCTCTCTGGAGAAGTTTTACAAGAACTGCCAGGGTCAGGGTAAGGGAGATGGAGGAGCTGAGAAATGCACAGGGAGTTGGGAACTGTGGGTAATCCTAGGAACTGGAGTTGAGACACAAATGAAGAGACTTTTCAAGAGCAAACTCCACAGATCAGGCCAAACAGAAGCCATACACGGTATCCTGTGCAATATGCTAATAAATTACCTATATATGAACAGAACAAAGCTGTCTAGGAATACCATGAATGACACACATAAGGATAAACCAAATAGAATGTCAATGTTTCAGAAGATAAAGTAAATAACCAATAGTACCACCCTGTTTTATTTAGCTCCATCTCCAAACAGCACAAAATAGAAATTCAAACCCAAAGGCATGTTATATAAATTCAAACAGCCAGAATGATTTCAGCATCTGCAAAATATACCAATCCTCACTGTAAAGTAAGTTTCAAAAGCTTGAGTGCATTCAGAAGCATGATCTTGTGCACAGAGAGTAAAGTATATTTGCATCTTTGTTCCTCTCGTGGTTATGAATCCCACACAGCTGTAATTGAAGGGTGGGCACTTGGTGTTTTCCCTTGGGCTAAGGAATGTCAGGGTTGGATTCTACACTGGCCCAGCTGCCCTGGAGGCTTTATCTCCCAGCTGTGATAGTAGCAGTTGGGACTGGCAAGAGAAAATGGAAACTGGGTGAGAGAGAATGGAGATAAATAGGATGCAGAGAAAGGAGTGAATGGGAGAGAATCTGAATTTGCTGGAAAAGGTGGATTAAATCAGAGAGAGAAGGCAGGCATGTCTCAGGTGAAGAATAACTGGGAGATGAGGCGTGGGCAGGGCAGCTACCCATTGAAGTTTTGCTGCTTAAAGCCCTATTTTATTGAAGGTGGCATCTTTCTTGAAGGGGGTACCCTGAAATTAAGATGTCCCATCTTAAAGAGGCTCTTTGATCCCATGTCACTAATAGTATTACATTTTTAAAATGTTTTGCATTTTTAAGCAAGAAGAAATTGTTTGAAGAAAAGGAGAGCATTGATAAAGACATGAATCTTTCCACATTTGGATTTGATGAGCAGTCATAAAAGTGGAGCTGAGGAAAGGTCGAAAAATACATAATCATTGCTGTTTCTATCTGATACAGGTTTAGTATCCAGTATATATAAAGAAGTCCTTCAACTTAACAGGAAAAAGATAAACAAGCCAATTAAAAATGGGCAAAAGACTTAAATAGACATCTTTCCAATGAAGATATACAAATGGCCAGAAAGCATGAAAAGATGCTCAACATCATTTGCCATCAGGGAAATGCAAATCAAAACCACAACGAGATACCATTTCACACCTATTAGAATGGCTGCTATTAAAAACAGAAAATAAGTGTTGGACAGGATGTAGAGAAATAGGAACACTCAATTACTGCTGGTGGCAATGTAAAATGGTATGACTACTATGGAAGACAGTTTGGCAGTTCCTCAGAAAGCTAACTGTAGAACTACTATATCACCCAGCAATCCCACTACAGTACTAGGTATATACCCCAAAGAACTGAAAGCAGGGACTTGAACAGATATTTGCACACTGATGTTCATAGCAGCATTTCTCATGATTGCCAAAAGATGGTAGCAACCCAAGTGTCAATTAAGCAATGAAAGGAAAAATGAAATGTGCTCTATAAATACAATGGAATATTATTCAACTGTAAAAAGGAATGAAGTCCCAATACATGCGACAACACAAATGAACTTTGAAGACATCATGCTGAGTGTAATAAGCCAGACACAAAAGGACAACTATCGTATGAGTTCGCTGATTTGAAATAATCTGAATAAGCACATTCATAGAGCCAGAATCTGGAATATAGTTTACCAGGGAGTGGGATGGGGATAAGGGATGGGGAGAAGTTAAGGCTTAAAATGTACAAGATTCCTGTTTGGGGGAAGTGGACTGGGCCCAGTGGTTAGGGCGACCGTCTACCACATGGGAGGTCTGTGGTTCAAACCCTGGGCCTCCTTGACCCATGTGCAGTTGGCCCATGTGCGGCGCTGATGCGCACAAGGAGTGCCCTGCCACGGAGGGGTGTCCCCGTGTAGGGAAGCCCCACGCGCAAGGAGTGCGCCCCGTAAGGAGAGCTGCCCAGCACGAAAGAAAGTGCAGCCTGCCCAGGAATGGCCCCGCCCACACGGAGGGCTGACACAACAAGATGATGCAACAAAAAGAAACACAGATTCCCGTGCCGCTGACAACAACAGAAGCGGACAAAGAAGAACACACAGCGAATAGACACAGAGAACAGGCAACTGGGGTGGGGCGGGGGTGGAGGGAAGGGGGAGAAATAAAGAAATAAATCTTTAAAAAAAAGATTCTTATTTGGAATGAGTGAAATGTTTTGATAATGGATGGTGATGATAGGACGACATTGAACATAATTAACAGCACTGAAATATATATCTGGATGTTATTAAAAGGGGTAATGTTAGATTGTATATATGGTAACAGAATAAAATTTTTGAAAAAATCCATGGAACTATACTACACAAACAGCGAACCCTAAGTTAAACCAAGGACTATAGTTAATAGTACAATTATAAAAACGTGCTATCATCAATTGTAACAAACGTTCCACACCAATGCAAGGTGTTAGTAATAGGGCGGTATACGGGAATCCTGTATATTATGCGTGATTGTTCTGTAAACCCACAACTTTTCTAATAAAAAAAACCACGGCTGTTCCTAAGTTGTCTAGCCTGAGTTTTACTTCATGTTGGAGCAAGTGGTCATAATACTAAGCACTTTCATGTAACACAGCTCTCTAGTTATTCCGTTTTTTTCTCTAAGATTTGGGGGGAAGCACAATTTTTGTTTTTTACCTCTTTCCCTTCCCAGTTTTATTCTAGATCTTTTTGCATAATCTCTCTAGTCCAGGAAATAAGATCATTTTAAGAAGGTGGTTTCTTTATCCTAATGAAATCATAGCATGAATCAGTTTGTTTGAAAGTTGATGACATTGTTTTCCAAGAACATTTTCTACCTAAATCAGGATATCCAAAGCATGTATGGTCCAGCAGCCCAAGGAAAGATGATTACTAGATAGTTTTCATTCAGTAATACTAGACTAACTGACAATATATTGTTAGGTTTTGTTATTTGATTTTATTTTTGTCGTTGGAAGAATGACATTGATAATCTCTTATGTATCTGTTAATGCATGATTAGGTACTTTTAATTAATTATTTATTTATTTTTAGGTACTGAGACCAGGGTTTGAACTTGGTACCTTGTATATAGGAAGCTGGTGCTCAACCACTGAGCTACACTGGTCCCCCCAAGTTGGTTTTTTCACTTGTTCGTTTTGTTTTTAAGAAGTACTGGGGGTGGCGGACTTGGCCCAGTGGTTAGGGCGTCCGTCTACCACATGGGAGGTCCGCGGTTCAAACCCCTGGCCTCCTTGACCCGTGTGGAGCTGTCCCGTGTGCAGTGCTGATGCGCGCAAGGAGTGCTGTGCCACGCAGGGGTGTCCCCCACGTAGGAGAGCCCCACGCGCAAGGAGTGCACCCCGTAAGGAGAGCCGCCCAGCGTGAAAGAAAGTGCAGCCTACCCAGGAATGGCGCCGCCCACACGGAGAAATGACACAACAAGATGATGCAGCAAAAAGAAACACAGATTCCTGTGCTGCTGATGACAACAAAAGCGGACAAAAGAAGATGTAGCAAATAGACACAGAGAACAGACAACCGGGGTGGGGTGGAAGGGGAGAGGAAAAAAAAAATACTGGGGATCAAACCCAGGACCACGTACATGGGAAGCAGACACTCGACCACTTGAGCTACACCTGCTCCCCAGGTACCTTTATTTTTAAAAATTTTGGATGAACTGTATGCTTTATTAATATATATCGATTAATTTGATTTGTTGGAAAAAAATAGTTTGCTAAACCATTGGATGAAAGTCAAATTAGTAAAAAAAGGGACAACAGATTTGGCACTGCCATAGATATTAAGTAAAAAACATTACCCACCTGTAAATCATCCAACTTCAGTGGGGTCAGAAGAAACTAAAGACTACGTGTTTTGACTGGAAATTAAAAGTCGATATAGCTTCATACCAAGTTTTCTTACCATGTCCTCAATTTAAAAATTATGTAACGCTTCATGAAATTCCATGTCATCCTTGTGCAGGGGTCACGCAAATCTTCTCTGTATCATTTCAATTTTAGTATATGGGCTGCCAAAGCGAGTACCCTTTTATTTTCTACGTTTGCTACCATCTGATATACCTTTTGATATAGTTACCATGGACTATATCACAATAGAACTAAAGGAACAGAGCAGGAAACAAGTAGGAGAATCTGTTACTTAAGGACAGTGATTCTCACCACTATACACTTGTTGCATGTCTCCTGGTCTGATTTAGTGACCACTTCATCTTCCATCCTGTTATCCAAAATCTGGTACAGCTTAATAACAGCAATAACACACACAGAATCAAGGTGACTAAACTCTTTAAGAATTTTATGCATGCCGCCAATTGTGATAACACTAGATGCTTGGGATTTTTTTGGTGGTTGGGTTTAGCAGGGGCTCCCCAAGGTTAGAGCTAAAGTAGGTGGGCTAAGTGATAGGAGTGGTTATTTTTCATCTTTATTCATTTTTTAAATATTACATTCAAAAAAATATGAGGTCCCCATATACCCTCCACTCCCCTCACCCCATTCCTTCTCCCATTGCAACATTCTCCTCCATCAGCATGAGACATTCATTGCATTTGGTGAATACATCTCTGAGCATCATTGCACCTTATGGTCAATGGTCCACATCATAGCCCACACACTCCCATGTTCCATCCAGTGGGTCATGGGAGGATATACAATGTCCGGTAATTGTCCCTGCAGCACCACCCAGAATGACTCCAAGTCCCGAAAACGCCTCCACTTCTCATCTCTTCCTCTCATTCCCCACACCCAGCAGCCACCATGGCCACTTTCTCCACACCAATGCCACATTTTCTTCGATTAATAATCACAATAATAGTACATGAATAGAATATCAGTAAGTCCACTCTAATCCATATTCTATTCCTCCATCCTGTAGACCTTGGATTGGTTGTGTCCACTCCACATCTATATCAAGAGGGGGCTTAGATTCCACATGGATGCTGGATGTAATCCTCCTGCGTTCAGTTGTAGGTACTCTTGGCTCCACGGTGTGGTGGTTGACCTTCAACTTCATGTTAGCTGAGTGGGGTAAGTCCAATAAACCAGAGTGTAGGAGCTGAAGTCTGTTGAGGCTCAGGGCCTGATTATCATATGGTCAGTCCAGAGATTCAGATCCCCTGGGTATATATTAAACCCCAGCACCAACTACAATTCTGGTAAAGTAACGGGAAAGGCTTGTGAAAAAAGATCACATCTGAGCCTAGCTCCATCACACAGAAACACAAACTCCAAAGAAGGGCCAACTGAGATGGCACTGAACTTCATCTGCCATGACCATAGAACCTGTGGGTCTCTATAGCCCTCAAAAGAACCAATACCCGGGGTTGTATCTACTTTATCTGTCTCTGGGACTCTGCTGAGGTGTGCATAAGGGCAACCCCTCTGATAACATCCTGGCTCTTTTTGGAGACTCATAGCCATATACACTCATTTGTCCTTTCCATTTCCCCCTTGATTCAGGTCAAAAAGCATTTTTAACTCCCTGTTATATGTAGAATGAGATATCCTGCTGGTCCGAGTTGACTCTTTTATTCAAGGTCATTTTCTAGTTACATCATCAGCTGGTACTTGGTAGTAATCCCTCGGCACCAGGGAGGTTTATCCCTGGGAGTCATGTCCCACACGGGGGGGAAGGCAATGCATTTACATGGTGAGTTTGGCTTCAAGACTGGCCACATTTGAGCAACACGGAGGCCCTCAGGAGGTAACTCTTAGGCACACTGCAGCTCTAGGCTTTGTTCTTATTTCAGGTGCACAGGCTCACAAGCATAGTCATCAGTATCAAGGGCTCATTGTTGGACCTTCTTTCTTTTTTGGTCTTTGCCGTTGCACTTGAGGGATTGTTGCTGTTCCTTTAGGGACTGTGATAGAGCTCCCCTGGCTTGGAACTCAGCACTCCCTCAGTTGTTGTTTTTAATTGTTTCCACTATGAAAATATCCAAACATTTTTTTTTAAGATTTATTTATTTATTTAATTTCCCCCCCTCCCCTGGTTGTCTGTTCTTGTTGTCTATTTGTTGCGTCTTGTTTCTTTGTCTGCTTCTGTTGTCGTCAGCGGCACGGGAAGTGTGCGCGGCGCCATTCCTGGGCAGGCTGCTCTTTCTTTTCACGCTGGGCGGCTTTCCTCACGGGCGCATTCCTTGCGCGTGGGGCTCCCCCACGCGGGGGACACCCTTGCGTGGCACGGCACTCCTTGCGCGCATCAGCACTGGGCATGGCCAGCTCCACACGGGTCAAGGAGGTCCGGGGTTTGAACCACGGACCTCCCATGTGGTAGACGGACGCCCTAACCACTGGGCCAAAGTCCGTTTCCCTCCAAACATTTTTATGTACCCTGGATATATGCCCTGTAGAACTCCCTGCCAACCATGTGTCCCCTGTCATTAATATCCCACACCAGTATTCCTCTGCTGCCATTGTTGAACCTCTCTGTGATCCAAAACTTCCTGAAAAGTGAAGCCCAATATATTGCCAGGTTCCCTTAATAGTAAAATGGAATATAGCGATGAGTTTAAAGGTTAGATATAGAATACATATTAATTTGGAAAAATTCTACGTCCTATATTTTTCTTTTCTTTTTTCTAATTATTAAGCTTATCTTCACAAGAGTTTTAGATCACAGTAATTCATATATACCATATACAATACTCCCACATATCTAACATAAAACCATTTCCCTTCCACAGCAATTTTTCGTCTTTAAATAACATCTGAAGTGGACATCTATGGGGTCGGTTGCTTGGTACTCCTTTCCTAAGAAGTGCTCCATATCCTCATCCATGTGGATACTTATGGATGTAGCCATTTTAGTAGATTGTGACTCCAGCATATGGCCAAGGTCTGGGTAAGGGGGTACCTAGCAAGTCACCTAGGTCAATCATATGAATCATATGATCTTACCGTGCTGCCACAGGTGACTAGTCCAGGAGTGTGTACCTGACTCCATGTAAAGTTCAGGAGCTTTTGTTGCCATGTGTAGAAAGCCATTTTACAGATAGAAAAGGAAAGCAAAGATGTGCAGTGGAGAGAAGGAATCTTGATGGTGTTGAGTCCCTAGCTCCAGCTGTTCTAGTCCAAATTGATGCTGTTAATATACTGCTGAGAATGTGTCTAGCTATATATTGGAAGTTGATGGCAGATGACTTAATTGCACAGAAATTACAAGCTGTGTCCTACCGGTTATTATACTATATATGTCACTTGAAATTTCTCTTAATTTTCCTCCCTGAGCCTCCCATTGCCTTAAGCAAACATTCAAGCAAAAACATGAACAAAATAGTATAATTCAACCTAATAATTATTGCACTGTGTGCTAGGTTTGGTAGACTGACATAGACTGACATAACTGACATAGAGCAAAACACAAGCATGAAAAGGTTCAGACAATATGGACAAAAATGAAGGAGCCATCTCTGCAGATCAAAAGGCGAATCTTCTGGATGTGAAACTGATAAAAGCAGGGAAGGTTAGGTAGAAAGGAAAAAGAAAGCCAAAGATAATGCTCCAATTGTAACTCATGAAGTGATTGTTTATTTTTTTAAAAACAGGCCTAATTCAAATCAACCAATCTTTACTAAGTATGGGGTATTCAGAAAAAACAGCATGTTTCCTGTCTCCCAGGAGTTTAGTATGTTTGGCAGCAAAGCAAGACTGCATATATTCTAGAAAGACCTCATCCTATTGCCCTATTTTATTTAGTCTTTAGACGGCTTTACCACGTTTGACATGCTATTTGCTAATTTGTGGATTTCTTTTCCTTCCCTATATAGTAAACCCGTAAAGGCATGGATTTTTGTCTGTTTTGTCACATCCCCAGTGTCTGTAACAGTGTCTGGCACACTGCAAGCAGCTCAATGAGAATTCGTGGATCGGAAATGGAGAATGAGGTCACAGGGTGAGATTTTCTCCACACTCTGGGCCCAAGATCTCCAACTGTCAAACACCAGAGGCCAGGCCGCGATGAGAAGAGGAACATGGTTTCTCCCTTTAGATCAGTGGTTCTTTTTTTTTTTTTAAAGATTTATTTATTTATTTAATCGCACACCCGCCCCGTTTTCTGTTCTTGGTGTCTATTTGCTGCGTCTTGTTTCTTTGTCTGCTTCTGTTGTCGTCAGCGGCACAGGAAGTGTGGGCGGCACCATTCCTGGGCAGGCTGCACTTTCTTTCGCGCTGGGCGGCTCTCCTTACGGGGCGCTCTCCTTGCGCGTGGGGCTCCCCTATGTGGGGGACACCCCTGTGTGGCAGGGCACTCCTCGCGCGCATCAGCACTGCGCATGGGCCAGCTCCACAGGGGTCAAGGAGGCCCGGGGTTTGAACCGGGGACCTCCCATGTGGTAGACCGACGTCCTAACCACTGAGCCAAGTCCCTTTCCCAGATCAGTGGTTCTTAATCTTTGCCCAGGCCGCACCCCAGACTAATAAACGCGAATCTTCCGAAGGTGGGGCCAAGGCACTAGTATTTTACAAAGCTGCCCAGGAGATTCCAAAGTGCGGCCAAAGGTAAGAACCACAGACTGGAAGGCGAGGTAGCGCGGCTCTAGGTCGCGCGGCCTCAAGCGAAGCCGGATAACGGAGACGCGCTGCGAAGGACCCGGCGGCGCCCCGCCTCCACGTGGGACGCTTAGTGCACTGAGTCTGGGGATAGGCGGGTCCCAGCTCGCCCCAGGCTGCAAGTTGATTGGGAAGCGGCGCAGAGGGCCTCCAGCTTCCGACCAATGAGCCGGCCAGGGCCGCCGGGCGCAGAGTGGCTCCGCCCCCGGCGGCCGCTCTGCGTGGGCGCGGCCGTGGCGAGTCGGGTCCCCCTCGCTAAGCGGTCCTGGTGGGTCACCTCAGCCACCTTCCCGCGGGCGTCGCGCGGCTCCCATTTCTCCCGCTGCGGGCACAGCGTGCGAGCGCAATGAAGCGGGCGTTGCTGCGGTGAGTACCCGGACCTGGCGGGCCGGGCTGGAGGGAGCGGGCGGGCGATGACTAACGCCGTGGGCATATGGGCGGAAAGGGCGCCGTCCGCCGCCACCCCGCCGCGGACGGGCCTTGGGTGGGGGCCGGCGGAAGGGGGAGCCCGCCCCGCACTTCAGCGTCTTCCGGCAAGGAGTTTATATGAAAAGCGGCACCTTTAAGGGAGGAGGTTGGGTGTTCCCCCGAAATTCCTTTCTCTTTGGGCTTTATGGGTGTGGTTGCACTTTGTTTTGGGGTAGCCACTTATCAGAAAGCTAGTATTTGGAGCTCTGCTTTACCCCTCCAGCCCTTTGCCTTCCTTCAGAAAACACCGTTAAGATAAGTGCTTGGCCCCCTTGGGCCCTTCGGTGTGTCGTAACGTGGGCAGAGATGGCCAGGTAGCTTTTGGGCTCCGAGACCTCAGAACCGTGTGACTAGGGCCCCTGGTGCTGATTTGAATTTTACCGTTAAGGCTCAGCAGGGTCCCAGTATGGGCGGGGGAGAGGGGTTGCTTGGGCCCCCTGGACCAGGAGGCTGCCTTTCTGTAGACACGAGCCTCCCAATTCCCTCACCCTGGCTTCACCAGAGCGCTCCAGCTCGGCCCGGCAGGGCCCGCACCTGCTCTGGCTTCTGACGTCATCCCGCTCCAGGTGTACCTGCCTCCCTGGTGTGGTCTAGGGTACTTCTGGCCGATCGCAGTTCTTTTGGGGTTTTCTCACAATCCCTGTGGATTTTGCTGCTCTTTGCTATTCGCTCTTAACCGGCTGTAAAGGGTCCTCGCACTCTCTTGTTCAGAGCACTTAAAAAAGCTTCATGACACTAAGACGAGTTGAAAGTCCTTAAAAGAAGGGCCGCAGTGGGCCTTAACTTGCATTGGACAGGATGTGAAGGGTCTTTTACAAGCATCAAGGTCTTGTCCATATGCTTTCCCCTCTGAAACCTTTATCGGTTCTCCCTGACCCAGTTTGGAAGTCCTCTTTGCACTGAACTTTCCTAACCCTGTGCTTTCTTATGATTCCTATTGAACCTTAAGTGGGTATTCAGTCAGTGTCTAGTAAGAGAAAGAGTACATAAATGAATACAGACCATTCTGAGATGATTATTGTTTGTCTCGTGGGCAGTCTTTATAGCTTTTGTTCTTAAGTCTCACAAAAGAGCTGCCTGACTGTTTCGTATCTGAATTGCGGCATTTCCACAGAGTGGAGGACATATGAGTGGCATTGCCTATTATTGCACTGGGAACTCTTGCCATCCATCATGGGACCCAGAATGGAGCCTGGACGTCCATGGTCACCTCTGGATGACTTCTGTACCCCCCTAGGCAAGCCATGGAAGAAGTTGGGCTCCTTGGTCTCCTTTCACTGAAAAAGTTCAATCATGGGGACCTAGGGCCTGAGTGTCCCAAAGGCTTCTTGACAGTTTCTTCTAAAGGCCTAATAAGAGTTTTACTGTAAGACAGACTCCTGAGGGCTGCCCTGATAAGCCAAAAACGCTGAGGTGTGGTAATAGTGATTAAAACATTCTCCCATCCCCTCTACCGCAGGGCTACCCATATAAAGGGAAGCAGCCTGAGATTGTGGAAAGAGCAGCTAGCCTCTGTGTGTGTGTGTGTGTGTGTGTTGGGGGGCAGTGGTCAGAAGAACTGGGCTCTATCTGGACTTTGCCAGTGTGCCAGTTGACTGGCTCTGGGAAAAGTTATCTAGTTTCTGTGGACTTCAGTTTCTTCAGGAGTTTGGTTTGAATAAAAGTTTTTTTAAATAGGGGACCATTGGGGTGTCAAAAGGGGATACTCTCTGAACCATCTGAAATAGTACCATTTCGTGTGTCAGTAGATATGTTTCCCCTCACCACCAGCACGATAGTCCACAGTTTTCATCAGATTATCAGGAGTGAAATTTTACCATTTGTAGTAAAAATTTTCTATGCTCTGTAGAGATTTATTATACCCAGTATATGATTGGTATAATCAGCTTTTTAAAAGTGTTCAAATTATCCCTTTGTTGTACCACATGGATATACTTTCAGATTTCTTAAGACAGCTTGAAAGAACAGGACTGTAGGACAATTTCCCAATAAAGTGGCCCAGTTGTTTCTCTGTACTCATCAATGTCTTTACCATCTCCATCAGATTCTATATTCAGGATGGTCCATCATAGTGCCTGCTTATGCTTTCGAAATTTCAGGTTCTTTTTGACCTATAGAGGAGATTTGGGAGAAGCATGACTTTCTTGCATAATAATAGCTATTGTTTTTTGAGGACTTGTCGATGTACTAGGCATTTTTCCTAAGGGTTTGATATGTGTTAAGTTCTTTATCCTTATGACAATCTTATGGGATAAGTAATATTATTCCCATTTTACAGATGAGGACACTGAAGCTCAGGGAGGTTAGGTAACATCCTGAGGTCACTCAGTTAACTAGCAGTGGAAATGGGCTCTTGACTTAAAAAAAATTATTGAAGTATATCACTCATACATAAACAATAAGTGTATAGTAATAGTTGTGAACTTACAAAACAAACATATATAACATCATACAAGACTCTCATACCTCACCCTACCACCAATACCTTGCATTGTTGTTAAACATTTTTAACTAATGATTGAAGAGCTTTGTCAAAATATTACTACTGACCAAAGTATTTTTCCCCCAACCCACCCTACTATTATTATCTTTATATCATTTATATATGAACATACATAAACAATAAGTGTATAGTAAAAGTTGTTAACTTACAAAGCAAACATGCATAACATCATACAGGGGTCCCATACATCAACCCTCCACCAACACCTTGCATTGTCGTGAGACGTTTGTTACAAATTATGAAAGAATATTGTCAAAATGTTACTACTAATTATTGTCCTTATATTTGATGTATTTCCCCCAACTCACCCTATTATTATTTTTTAAATATACTTTTTTTATTACAGAAGTTGTAGACTTTTATAAAACAATCATGTACATATGCAGAATTCCCAAACCACACTGCTCTATCAACACACCACACTGTGGTGGAACATTTGTTACAGATAACATAATCTCATCTGATTGTTACTGTGTCCATTGTGTACATTTGGAACACGTTTTCCATACTGCCCTATTAATAACAGTACATCTTTGGCATAGATGCAAGAATATTATGTTATTACTGGTAACCACAGTCCATAGGTCACTCCAGTTGTATTTTTCCCATACTTCTCCACATTCCTACCACCCTGCAATAGTAATGTACATTTGCTCTAGCTAACAAAGGACACTCTTGCATCTGTACCATCAACCACAATTCTCATCTTGGTTTACTGTGCTATTCAGTTCCTAGATTATTCTCTAACATCCTGTCAATTGGCATTTACATCCCTAGACTACCATTTTCAGCCACATCCCCATTTATAAACTACCTGTTACTATGTGTTACCATCCACTCTCTATATTTCCACACTTTTACAGTAAAGCTAATTAAAACTTCTACATACATTAAACATCAGTAGTCCATCTCAGTCCTCTTCTTATCTCCTTTAAGAACCTACCACCTACCACTAGGTCTTGAAGGTATTTTACTACAATTTCTTCTAGGAGCTTTATGGTTCTTGCTTTTATTTTTAGGTTTTTTGATCCATTTTGATTTAATTTTTGGATAAGGTGTGATATAGGTGTGAAAAAGATTCCTTCTTTTATCCAGTTCTTTCAGTACCATTTATTGAGTGGACTGTTCTGCCCAAGCTGTGTGAGTTTAACAGGCTAGTCAAAAATCACTTGACCATATATGTGAGGCTCTGTTTCTGAACCATCAGTTTAGTTCCATTGGTCTATGTGTCTGTCTTTATGCCAGTACCATGCTTATTTTTACCACTATAGCTAGGTGATATTATTTAAAGTCTGGAGATGAGAGTCTGTGTTTTCTTTTTAAGATGTTTCTGGCTGTTCAGGACCCCTTACCTTTGCAAATAAATTTGATAATTGTGATTTCAATTAAAAAAATGCTGGTGGACTTTTTTTATTGGGATTGCATTGAATATATCAGTTTGAGAGGAATTGATATCTTAATGATATTTAGTCTTCCAATCTGTGAGCATGGAATGTTCTTCCAGTTATTTAGGCATTTATTTATTCATTTCTTTCCCCTCCCTCCATTGTCTACTCTCTCTGTCCATTTGCTGTATGTTGTTCTGTATCTGCTTGTATTCTCATTAGGTGGCTCCAGGAATCAATCCTGGGACCTTCCAGAGTGGGAGAGAGGCGATCATTCTCTTGTGCCACCTCAGCTCCCTGGTTTTTGTTAAGTCTCTAATTGTCTCTCCTCTTTGTCTCTTTTTGTTGCATCATCTTGCTCTGTCAGCTTGCCATGTGGTCCAGCTCGCTGAGTGTGCCAGCTTGCCTTCACCAGGAGGCCCTGGGTATCGAACCCTAGACCTCTTATATGGTAGATGGGAGCCCACTTGCTTGAGTCACATCCACATCCCTATGTAGGCCTTTTTTGATTTCTTTTAACATTGAATTGCAGTTTTCTGAATACAAGTGCTTTATATTGTTAGTTAAGTTTATTCTTGACTATTTGAGTTTTATCTGTCATATTTTATTTTCACTACTCTTTTGACACTCTTAGTTACTTTTATTGATATAGTCTTCATTTCTAGATTCTCTTCCAGGCCTCTTTCTCCTATCTTTTCAGGCTCTAGGACATCCGTTAGTATTTCCTGAAAACCTTGTCTCTCGGGTAGAAATTCTCTCAGTTTCGGTTTATCTGTGAATATTCTAAACTCATGCTTATTTTCGAAAGACAATCTTGCTGGATATAAGATTCTTGGCTGGAAGTTTTTCTTTTTTTTTTTTTAAGATTTATTTTATTCCCCCCCCCACCCCATTCCCCCCATTGTCTGCTCTCTGTGTCCATTTGCTGTGTGTTCTTTTTTGTCTGCTTATATTCTCATTAGCTGGCTCAGGGAACAGATCCTAGGACCGTCCAGAGTAGGAGAGAGGTGATTACTCTCTTGTGCTATCTCAACTCCCTGTTCTGCTACATCTTCTTATTTTCTGTCCTCTGTGTCTCTTGTTGCGTCATCTTGCTGTGCCAGGTCTCCATGTTGGCCGGCACTCCTGCGTGGGGTGGCTTTCCTGCACTGGGTGGCATTCCCATGCAGGGCGGCACTCCTGTATGGGGTGGCATTCCCACATGGGCTCGCATGCCATGTGGGCCAGCTGGCTGTGTGGGCCAGGTTGCCCTCACCACAGGCCCTGGGCATCGAACCCTGGACCCCCTTTATGCTAGACAGGAGCCCAATTGCTTGAGTCTCATCCATTTCCCTGGAAGTTCTTCTCTTGTAGTATCTTAAATATATCATACCACTGTCTTCTTTCCTCCATGGCTTTTGGTGAGAAATCAGCATTTAATCTTATTGGATATGCCTTATATTTTATGCATTGCTTTTCTCTTGCGGCTCTTAGAAGTTTCTCTTTGTCTTTGGCATTTGACATTCTGATGAGTATGTGTCTCAGGTGGTCTATTTGGATTTTTTTTGGTGGAGTACGTTGTGCTTCTTGAACATGGATATCTATGTCCTTCAAAATGGCTGGGAAATTTTCTACCATTATTTCTTCAAATATTCCTTGTGCCCCTTTTCCCTTCTCTTCTCCTTCTGGGACACCCATGACACATATATTTGCATGTCTTTTGCTGTCATTTAGTTCCCTGAGACCTTGTTCAATTTTTTCCATTCTTTTTTTCATATCTTCTTTTGTATGTTCACTTTCAGAGGCCATTTCAAGCTCACCAATCCTTTCTTCTGCCTCCTCAAATCTGCTTTACATGATTCCAATATTTTTTTAAAATTTCATTTATTGCACTTTTCATTCCTATAAAATCTGCTATTTTTCTGTGTATGCTTTCAAATTCTTATTTGTGCTCATCCAGTGTCTTCTTAATACCCTTTATCTCTGTAGCCATCTCATTGAATTTATTAAGAAGATTTGTTTGAACATCTGTGATTAGTTGTCTCAACCCCTTTATGTCATCTGGAGGCTTATCTTGTTCCCTTAACTGGGCCATAGCTTCCTGTTTCTTGGTGTGCCTGTGTCTTGGCATCTGGCTTACTAGAGTATTTATTCTGGGTGCAATTTTTTCTTTAGTTTAGGGCTTTCTGCCCTTTCTCCCTCACTGGTTGTGCAGTAGGATCCAAGGAGGTAGTTGGTACTGTAACCTGTGGAGGCTGAAGCTGCCCTCATTGCCCCAGGGACCAATGAAGCTTCTCCCAACTTTCTCCTTTGCCAGGGGTAGGGACAGAGTTATACCTGTGTGAAAAATCCAGGTTGTGCATGCCTAGACTATTTGCCCAGAGAGACTGATGAAGGTTCATGCCCCTTTCTCCCCTGCGTGGGGTAGGGGCGGAGCTGCAGGTGTGTGCAGCAGTCTATGCAGTGCTAGTCCAAGATGAGTGCAGCAATCTCTGCAGTGTGGGTCCAAGATGACTACAGTTGCCCTGGTAGACTTCTGATTATTCAGTCTGTGCCAGCCAGAGGTACCTGCAGTTACCTGGATAGGCTGGTGCAGGGCCTGCCAGCCTCCTCCCTGCCAGAGGTGGGGGTGAAGCCTAGGCTAGGGCTGCAGGCCAATCTGGGTGAAAGAAACTGGCGCCTACTGTCACTGTGATTTTCGGTCAGCCCAGCTTCCCCTCATGCTGGGGGCGGAGTCAAAACGGTGACCACTGGACCTTCTCCCACCTGGACAGGTTCATACTTTAGCTGTTCCCAAGGCTATAGTCCATCAAGTAGAATTCATGAATCAGTAGCTGAATTGGTGGCCAACCATCTCCTCCTCCCCTGTTTTTTGGGAAATGAAACTTCCAATTCCAGCCACAGAACAGTTCTTGGGGTGGCTTGGGCTGCCAAAGTAGGATGATCACCATCCTCCGTGGCTTGGCCTTAATTTCCTGGAGAGGCTGGTGCAGGTCCCCTCAGTTTCCTTCCTCCTGGAGGTGGCACTGGGGCCTAGGCTAGAGCTGCAATCTGATCTGGATGGGAAAAAGCTGGTCCCCACCAGCACTGTGATTTTCAGTCTGCCCCGCTTCCCCTCATGCCAGGCTTGGAGTCAAGATGGCGGCTACTGGCCTCTTTCTGACTTGGGCAGGCTCCAAGTTAAGCTGTTCTCAGGATTATACTTTAGCCTACCGAATTTACTCATCAGTAGCCAGAGTTGGTGCCCAACTGTCTGTCTCTCTTTTTTTTTTTAGCATTTATTTATTTTTTATGGTATTATTTAAAGATACATAGATCACAAAAAATGTTACATTAGAAAATATAAAAAGTTTCCACATACCCTCTCTCCCATATCAACAACCTCTTTTATTATTGTGGCACATTCATTGCATTTGGTGAATACATTTTGGAGCACTGTTGCACCACATGGATAATGGTTTACATTGTAGTTTACCCTCTCCCCCAGTGCATTCAGTAGGTTATGGCAGGATATATAATGTCCAGCATGTGTCCCTGCAGCACCACCCAGGACAACTCCAAGTCCCGAAAATGCCCCCACATCACATCTCTTCTTCCCTCTCCCTGCCCTCAGCAACTACCATGGCCACTTTCTCTAGATCAATGCTATAGTTTCTTCCATTACTAGTCACAATATTTGTATAGTAGAATAAAAGTAAGTCCACTCTAATCCATATTTTATTCTTCCATCCTGTCTCTTCCTCCCCGGGTTTTGGGAAGTGGAGCTTTCAATTCCAGCTGTGAAACAGCTCCGGAGGTGGTTTGTGCCTCCCGTGGAGGATGGACACCACCCTCCTGGGTGTGGAGTGCTCTGCTTATGAGTCTTCTCTGCAGATGGGCAGTCTCTTCCTTCCACTCCTTCAAGGATGTGGCAGGATGCTCTTCTGGCCTCCTGGAGCCCCCAAACAGATGCTTCAGCTAGCTCCAGAGAACACTGGATGTTTGCTAACTGCTCTGTAGCAGGAGCTGACTCTAGGAACTCCTTTCTCTGGTGCCATCTTGCCGGTTGTCCTGGGCTCTTAACTTTTATTCTACACTGCTTCACACATGGCAGGATGGGATGGTTTTCATCCTTCTTCAGAAAATTCTGCTTCTTAGGTTAACAAAACAAAAATGCCTGTATATATGTATATTTACCCAGATATATGAGATCAGTTATATAGCTCCTGTTAGTTTGTGATGAATATTATAAAATTTTCAGGCATTCATAGTCAGATCCCATTTATTCCATAGGGTACATCTACTGCATCTATTATAATTGTTAGTGTATTGAGGGCATGGTTTTAAAAAAATATTTTGCTAATGGTAGCAATGGAAAATATTAACTTTTTAAAAAATTGTTTTCACTAACATTTTATTCATTAGATGATTTAGTCCAAGTCACAGAATTTAGCATCTCTAGTTACATGTACGTTATTTAGAAAGTGAGTGAATAGCATGTCTAAAATTTAGAGTATTGAAATATTTGTATAAAAAATCAAATGCTGTTATATTATGCTCTCTATTACATTTCCTATTAAAAGTTTTATTTATTAAAAAAGCCTCAAAAAAGTACCAGATATAAAGCAAGATGTGTTTGCAATCAATCATTTTTAACTTCTTTACAGTTTAAAAACCAAGTCAAAATGGCCTTTATTTTCCCAATAGTATAAAGGCAATATATTAGATATGCTACCTTATGCTACTACCTCTGAAAAAGTAATCTTGAACAAGTCTTGAGTGTCAGATTTTTAAGAGCTCTACCTTTCTGATTGACTTTTTTTTTTTAAAGAACAGTACCTTATTTCATTCTTAAGTAGCCACAAGTATTTATTAATGAGATATATGTACCTGGTGGGCACTGTACATCTTAAACCTTGGAATCAAATTGGATATTACTACCCCATTTCTATTCCTCAGTATGATTTTTAAATCCAGATATATTCAGTTATAGAATATTTTCTGAGATGGTAGAATGAAGGAATACGTACCCTGTTTGCTCCCAAAAGCGATGCGAACCTACAGAAAATACATACAATGAAATAGTGAAAAATAAATAGAAAATTCAAATAAGTTCTGAGAAAATGTAAATTAGAAGGACAAGAACAAGAAAACTGTATTACTAACCTGTATACAGAAGTACAGAAAGGGAAAATTTATTGTGGGGAAAAAAGCCAAAATATATAAGATAGCCTGTGTTAGCTATGTGAGAAGAATAAGCACAAAATCAAAACCCAAAACACTCCAGCAAGCATTTTGGTCTTAGTGGACCGTCAATGATTGTATCACAGCCACTGAGTGACTGGATGGATAAGGAATTCAATTAGCCAAGGAGCATGTGCTCATATTTATGTGTTCTTCGCAGTTAATTAGTTGACTGGGACAAGGATTGTTCTAGCAGTACAAGTGTTAAAACCAAAACTATATGTAGATTTTACAAAATATTTTCTACTGATAGACAATCCCTGAATGCTATAATCTAGAAAAGGAATCTGTAATAACTTGAGCTCCAAAGAAAATTTAAAAATATATTTTATCTTTTTTGTTGTTGTTGATCATCACTTGTCCAGGCATTGGGTAGCGAGAAGTTACTAGTAACTTGAGCTAGAATAAGGATCTGGAGTTCTTGACCTCTTCAATGCCTTGTCTTCTCCGTCTGTGTTAACCCTTAAAATAGTGTGTGGCCAGTATATATTATTGAGTATAATATTAATGAGGTGAAGCACTTGCACTCTCTCATGGACCTGTTTGCTTCCCTTGTTTCCAGTCCAAACCCCTGATAGTGCTGAACTAGCAGCCTTTGGTCACTAGGATAAGCTGCTTTTATTCGGTCAGATAGCTACCGGTGCTGGAAATAAAGCTGTTTGTAGATTGCATCTTTGTATATTAAATTTGTAAAGTGAAGTTCAATATATTTTATGTTGCTATGGTTAGGAGCCAACACTTAAGCAACAGTGAGTCAAAATCAACTTAAATGGGGAGCAGATGTGGCTCAAGCATTGAGAGTCTGTTTCCTACATGGGAGGTCCTGGGTTGGGTCTTTGGTGCCTCCTAAAAACAAGTAAACAAAGGGAAAAAACCCATGTGGCTCAGTGCTTGAGTGCTGGCTTCCTGCATATCTGGGTTCAGTCCCCAGCCCCGGTACCTAAAATAAAACAAAATAAAAAACAAAACAAAAAAACACACTTATTTTGGTAGGATGGATTTGGTTTTATTTGATTTTGCTGGGGATTTAGGAATTTCTGCGTAAGTCCAGTGATTACTCTCTTAGAGCAGAAAGGGTTAATGCAGTTTTTAAAAGTTGATTACCTTTTTAAAAAAATATTTCTACCCATCCCCTCGTTGTTTGCTTTTGCTGTGTCTGTTTGTTGTGTGCTGGTCTTCTGTTACTAGAGGCACCGGGAACCGAACCCAAGGATCTCCCATGTGAGAGGGAGGTGCTAATCGCCTGAGCCACCTCAGTTCCCTGCTTAGTTGCATCTCCCATTGTATTTCATCACTGTCTCTTGGTTGTGTCATCTCACCGCGTCATCTTGTTGCATCAGCTACAGTGTGTCAGCTCACTGCCTTGTGTGTCTACTCCAGGAGGCACCGGGAACCGAACCCAGATCTCCTATGTGGCAGGCAGGAACTCAGTCATCTGAGCCACATCCGCTTCCCATTGATTAGCTTTTAATTGCACTTAGCTTATTTATTGAGGAACTGTAATGTGATAATAAAGAGTAAAATAAATGTTTATAACTAATTTGCTCAGCTGTTTATTAAGTTGAATCTGGACTTCTGAAGCTACTAAAACAGAGAACGAATAAATCCATTAAACCAGGTCAGTACTTTTTATTTGTTTTGTAGATAATTACCTTATTGGGCTCTGCTCTTAAGAAATGTTTACTCTAGTTGGAGAGATGATTTGTTGAGTAACCTCATATGCAAACATACGTATATTTGTGAAACCGGTGCAGACCCCTACAAGACGGTATATTATACTAAGGGTATGGCATGGCCCAGTGCTCTGGCAAGAGGCACAGGTCTTTGGGTTGTCGGGGAAGAACCCATGGAACCTACTCTAAGTGTGTTTTTTCTTGTTTTATAGACTTTGTACCTTGAGCAAGGGCCTGCTTGTTCCTGCCAGAGGACTGGCTCAAGGATCCCAGAATTCCAAGATTCACATTAATGAAGGTAAGGATGAGTGTTTAACTTTAATGCTAATGTGGCAAAAACCCCTCATGTACTTTTGTTTGGGAGGTTTATAGAACAATAGTTGAGGGTATATGAGGCATATTAAGGTAGATCTGGTGTAAACTTTTCTCTTATAAAATGACTAGGATAGCTGCATAATATCTTTGGATAGAAATCACATTCAGAATTTGAGCTGTCTCTGGAATCCTTGGGGACCAAGCTCTTTTAGTTAAATGATTTCTATTTCCTGTGCATAGGTACTGAATGGGGGAAGGCATGGGAAAAAGAGACCTAATGTATAAGTAAGAGGTGGGCCCTTCAGTTGTACCAACTAAATGCTCCTAGTCCATAGTTTTGTTAGAGGTACCTTGTTAATCCCATGCTTAATTAAAGTTAATTTCAATTACTAATCTTATATGCAAGCTATGGATTGTCCTTATCAATTTAGGATTATTTATTATAATTCAAATAGTGGTTTTTTTAAAGGGTTCCGATAAATATATGTATGTGTATACATATACTTTAAAATTCTACTTTCCTTCTTGACCCTTGGTACCTGCCTTTTTCTTTACACTGACTAAACTGGTAATAATCATTTTTATGCCAGTGAGCATCAGTAGTCTGAATACTGTTTGTGGTACTTTCTGACCATTTTTTTATTAGAGGAACTCAGGAATTAAAAATCAGAAGTAAACTGATTTACTAGCGGTTATTTTTTGCAGTTCTTTATGATTTAATTGTAATCAGAGTTTGCACCAAATTTATGGTATAGATACAATTGTTTGATAGAAAAATTAGCTAATTTTTCATGAAATTTGAAGTACAAGTTAATCTAACCATATTTGGCTTTGGTCAGTTAAAAGCTACTGAAGGAACAAGGATTGCTATAGTTAATTTCCTATTATTGGAATAGATACTTTGAAATGCTAGAAAAAAACACTATGTTATTTGAAATATTTTAGATTAAATTTTTTTTGTTTTGAATTAATACTGGTTTTCTCATTTGTTTTTCCCTTCATCCATATAGCATGTTTACCTATTCATGTGAATAATGGTGTGTGGTAATTAGTAACAACTTTTTTTTAAGTGCTCTTTTTTTAAAGCACTAATTCATTCTTGCACTTTTGGGCAATGTACATTAACTAAAATGAAGTTCCTTTCTTTGCCTTACCTTAATTTAATTATTTGTTTCATTTTTCTGGGGTAATCTTTTCTAACGATTAGTACAGCATGAACATAGGAGAAATCAATTATAATGAGAGTCAGGTTTGGATATTTTCATGTCCAAGTATCAGTCTCTGCACTAAGTAATATGTATTGTCTATGAGAAGCTAGGTGTGGCTGCTGTTCATACATCTCCATCATGAAGGGACTAATCTGCTGACACTGCTGCAGTCCCACTGGATGAATCATTGGAGTTCTGCTCTTTTCATTTGTTTATATGAATCACAGTGATTGGCAAAACGGTATTCTTTTTTGCACTAAAGGGATAGTAGTAGTTTTAAGTTTTCAGGGAGCAGAGACCTGCTCCCTTCCCTGAGCTATTTGTTGTGTCATTAAATGGAAATCCATGGATCTTTAAAGCTTCTGAATGCATGAATTGTTTTTCATAGTTCTTGAGCTCATTGCCATATTCCAGTTCTCATTTTCCTTTGTTTCATGGAGTGACCTCTTTATTTTGGTTTCAGTTCGAGATAAGTTGCGGGAGATAGTAGGAGCATCAACAAACTGGAGGTACGTACTCTTGGGTGCATTCATCCTTTCATCCCCGAAGTGTTGTGCTAAGCTTTATTTACGCCCTTGTGGCCCTGAACTCAGAGATGGATTGAGTTTTTTGGCTTGAGGAGATCAATCTTTCTTTTTTTTTTTCAGATAAAATATTATAGGTTTATTTAAAACTTAATTCTCACCTTGAGTATGCAAAATACAAACTCCACAAAATGTTCATTTTTTTTACTTTGTAGTTTACAAATTTACAAAATACATGTATGCTTAAATTTAGATTACATATTTATTAAGGCAAGGAACTATATAGAAAAAAAAATTTGTTCTGCTCGGGATACTCGGGAATAAACCATTGTACAAATTATTGCACATCTGAAACCAGTGCTTAAACAGACTGTCTGCATAACAAATGTTAAAGTAAATCAGGTGTATTTACCTGACTTAGGTCATAAATGTAGATGGGAAGATAAAAATAGATTTTCCTTGTCAAAGTATGCAGCAGTTTGAGAGCTTCCTCATTTGGTACCTTTAGAACCAAGATTCACTAAGCACCATCATTTAGGCTATTAAAACGCATTTTCTGTACCTGAATTTCTTTCTCTTCTAATATCGTAATAATGGCTTTTCTAAGGCAAAGAGAATAAAGATCAACTTTCTAACATACTCATTAGTCGATGCATCATTGCCTTAAAATTATGTGATTTACATTGTACTTTGTTTTTCAAAGGGAATTCAGGTCACCTCACTGATTCTTAGAAGGAAAACGTGTGAAGTGCTTATGGCATATATTCTTTTCTTTTACATACGCTCAACCTGCAACTCAGATTCCATGACTAATCTTTATAAAAAAAGACCTAATATTTAATTTTGATCTCTTTGTATGAAAAATCTCAAGTATACTGAAAAGTCGAAAGAATGAACATCTATGTACCTACCACCTGGATTTGATAATGAACACTTTTCCATATTTGCATCTCTTTCTCTCTCTAGGCTGAACCATTTCTAAGTAAATTATAGACATCATGACACTTGAACATGCATCTCCAGTGAATAAAGATATTCTCCTACATAATAAAATCAATGGTTGTGCATATCTAACAAATAAGATACTATTTTCATAAAAAATTGACAGTAGTTCCTTAATAGTATATTACCCAGTCCATATTCAGATTTCAGCTGTTCCCAAAGTGTCTTTTACAGCTTTTTAAAAATTTAAATCAAGATTCACTGAAGGATTGTGTGCTGCATTTGTTGGCTATGACTCTTTAATGTTCCGTAATCTAGAATAGTTGATAGTTGTTCGCCCCCATTTTTGTCCATGAGCTTGACTTTAAAGAGGTCAGGTCATTTGTCTTGTAGAATGTTCCACATTCTGGATTTATATGATGACATTTAAATTCTTGTTCTATGCCCTGTATTTTTTAAAATTTTTATTCTTTTAAAGATCCTTAGATTACATAAATGTTACATAAAAAATATAGGGGATTCCCATATGCTCTGCTCCCTACCCTTCCCACATTTTTCTATATTAACAACATTCTTCATTAGTGTGGTACATTTGTTACAGTTAATGGACATGTATTGGAGCATTGCCACTAAGGGTGGATTATAGTTTACATTGTAGTTTACACTACAGTTGAGTCCAGCTCTGTCACACTGGGGAACATATGCTTTGTATTTTTTGTAGGCTGTAAATTAAAGGTAAAGACTTAATTAAATTCATGCTAAATTTTTCTAGCAATAATAATCAGTGAAGCTTAGGAAGATATAATAATATTGTCAACATTTTAGTTCCCTATCCCTTGTCTCTTTTTTTTCCTCTTCCATCTTAATTTTCTTTTTCTTTCCTTTCTGTATCCTTTTTATTTTCCCATCCTTTTTACATTTTGATTTGCCTTCTACACTTCTTTTGGGTGTACTTCATTTTTCCTCCTCTTTCTCTCCTGAAATTGAAGGTGGTGGGGATGGGGGAGGGGGTGGGGGTGCAGAGAGGGAGACTGAGAGGAAAGAGGGAGCTGGGACACAGACAATACAAGAATTGTTGAGGTGAGAGATGGGAATATGGCATTCAGTAGCCATGTCATTCTTTAGCCCATATATCTACATATTGTGTACATGTCTGTGTATTTGTAATTTGATTTCAAATATTTTATTCTTTGAATAAACTTTTTGCTGAGGGTAAATATATGGCCCATTTGGGTTTATATCACTTTTAAGTATATTTTTCCTTATCTGCAAGCCTAAGAAATTTTACCAGAAATTTTCAGTTTCACCAAGTGGCAGGAGGGATGGGAGGGAAGGAAGTGATGATGTTGGTCCAGACCTTCTTTTTCCTCTTTTGATGGCCTGTATGTCACTGGAATTGTGTGAATGCACTGTTATTTTATGAAGCTTGCATCCTTTCTTCTCAGAGACCATGTGAAAGCAATGGAGGAACGAAAACTACTTCACAGTTTTTTGGCTAATTCACAGAAAGAACTGCCACCGAGGAGAATGAAGGACAGTTATATCGAAGTTCTCTTGCCTTTGGGCAGTCAGCCTGAATTACGAGAGAAATATTTGACTGTTCAAAACACTGTAAGGTAACAGCATTTTTTGTTATGTTTTTAGTATATTCACAGGGTTGTGCAGCCATCACCACAATTAATTTTGGAACATTTTCACCATGCTAAAAAGTGTGTTGTGTATTTTTAATCATCATGATTTTCATTTAATTCACACTCTGCTTTATTTCGCAGATTTGGCAGGCTTCTTGAGGATCTTGACAGCTTAGGAGGTACTGGTATTATTTTAGTATTTCTCATACTTAGGTTATACCTTGAATCCTATGGCTTTTATTCTTTAGCCTGCATGGATAAGAATCTCTCATGTTCTAAAAGAGCAGAAAAAGGAGATCATCTTACCGCTGAATTGTCATTTTTTCCCCACAAACCTAGATTCCTATTTAATGGCATTACACATCTAATTAATCCTCCTTTCTAACAACTTTTTAAAAAAGATTTATTTATTTTATTTTATTTTATTCCCCCCCCCCATTGTCTGTTCTCTGTGTCTATTTGCTGCATGTTCTTCTTTGTCCGCTGCTGTTGTTGTCAGCAGCACTAGGAATCTGTGTTTCTTTTTTTTTTTGTTGCGTCATCTTGTTGTGTCAGCTCTCTGTGTGTGTGGCGCCATTCCTGGGCAGGCTGCACTTTCTTTCGCGCTGGGCGGCTCTCCTTATGGGGCGCACTCCCTGCACGTGGGTCTTCCCGATGCCGGGGACACCCCTGCGTGGCACAGCACTCCTTGCGCGCATCAGCACTGCGCATGGGCCAGCTCCACATGGGTCAAGGAGGCCCGGGGTTTGAACTGTGGACCTCCCATGTGGTAGACGGACACCCTAACCACTGGGCCAAGTCCGCTTCCCTCTAACAACTTTTTACAATCAATCTCAAACTTATGGAAAAGTAGCAAATAGAGTAGAAAGGATTCCCCCTACCCCCCGGAATCATGTGGGAGTAAGTTGCTAGCATGATGCCATGTCACCCCGAAGTATTCTTTTTGGTGACGCATATGGGGAATGAACCCACAAATATTTTAATGTGTATTTCCTACAAACAAGGACATTCCCTTGTATAACTGTAATATAGCCATCAAAATCAGGAAATTAACATTGGAACCTTAACATTGTCTAATCCTCAGATTGCATTAAACTTTTGCCATTGGTTCCAATAATGCCTTTTATTATAGCAGAAGGATACAGTTCTGAATCACATACTGCATTTAGTTGTCATGTCAGGAATGGTTCCTCAATCTTTCTTTGACTTTCATGACCTTGACACTTTTGAAGATTAGGCAAGTTCTTTTGTAGAATGTCCCTCGATTTGGGTTTTTCTGATATTTCCTCACGATTAGATTTAGGTTATGCATCTTTGGCAAGAAATTTTACAGATGCTGTTTTCTTATTGCATCCTGACAGGTGGTGCGTGATTTCAATTTGTCCGTTACTGGTGATGTTAACTTTGATTACTTGATTAGGGTGATACCTGCCAGGTTTCTTCACTGTAATTTTTCTCTTTTCCTCTTTGTAATAAGTATCTTATGGGGAGGTACTTTGAAACCATGTGAATATCCCAATACTCACCAAACTTTCAATTTATTATTTTAAAAATTAGTATGGACTCAGATTCCTATTTTATTGATTGGTTTGATTGCTTTATTGATTTGGTTATCTATATTGATGTTTAATTAGTCCCAGGACTGTCCCAGTCTCTTGAAGGTGGCTTCTGTGGTTTTTTTTTTTTTTTTTTTTTTTTAGGTATCCCCATTATTCTTTGAGTACTTCCTTATTCCTGGCACAACAGGCTGTTCTGGCCTTATCTTTTACTCTCTCTGCCCCAGTCCTGGAGTCAATCAAATTTCTGAGAACCCCTGGTTCTTTTAAATGGGGAATGGTATTTAGAAACCAAGATCTGGGTGCTAGGAGTAGTCATTGCTACTTGGATGTCACTGTTCCCATGCCCTCTCAAGTGAACAGACGTGGAGAATATATGTATATAAAAATACTTGTACATCTATGTTTATTTCTAAATCTATGTGTAAAATATGAAAACTGATACCTATTCACACTTGTATTTGCAATTCCAGTTCAACTATAGGCTTCATTCTCATTTCTCCCCTTTCCATATTTGTAATTCCCTTGTCCAACTAGCTCTGTTACCCTTGATATATTTACTTATTTGACCAGTTCCCCTGTGTGTAACTGGTTTGCTGCCACCCATAATCCCTCTTGGATGCTCCCCTTACCTCACTTGGGCTCTAACATGCTACACCAAGTACCCCACTGCAGGGTCACTCTCTTGAGCTAAGGCTGTGACATGTTGGGTCACTGCTCTTGTTGCCCCTCTGCATGGGCATCTGCCTCATCTTTCTCAGACTCTGACACCCTGTGCCTGGCTACTCTCCCATGCAGACACCTTCTTCACTCCTCTTGGGTTCCAATACCCTGCTCGAGGCTACCTTGCTTGCTTAAGAGTTTGATGAAAATCTCTAATAGCTTTCTTTTTACATTAGAGAAGTTGTGGGTTTACAGAAAAATCATGCAGAAAATAGAGTTCCCATATTACCCCCCATACACAGTTTTCCCTCTTATGAACAGTTTATGTTAGTGTTGTTCTTCTGTTACATCTAGTACTTTTTAAATGTAGACAAAAGTCCATTGTTAGGCTCATGTTTATCTACTTTTTTCCCCTCCGGATTGAGAGAACCTAGTTAAAAATTCTTATTAACATTTTAAAAATTATATATACAGTGACTTTGGTTTCTTTTGGTGTTCTGTATTCACAAATGCCCCTGCCACTAGTCCTGCTTTTTTCCTCATTAGCTCCTACTGATGGCCCATCTTTTTCACCCGCTCACTCAATTATAGTTCATTTGTTTAAGGAACTTGCCTTATTACTTTTTCCTCAGCTCGTGAACATATGCAAGTCTCTTCTGTCTTGAAATGAAAACTAGATAAAACCTCCTCCCTTATAACATTCCCAAAGTATCTTTCTCTCTCCTTTCATAGCTAACTTTTTGGAAAGAATTGGAAAAATTATTTGCTCTCAATGCCTCTACTTCCTGACTGCCTGCTATTTCTTTTCTTTTTTTTTAAGATTTATTTATTTATTTATTTATCTCCCCTTCCCCCCACCCCCACCCCGGTTGTCTGTTCTCTGTGTCTATCTGCTGTGTCTTCTTTGTCCACTTCTGTTGTCAGCGGCATGGGAATCTGTGTTTTCTTTTTGCTGCGTCATCTTGTTGTGTCAGCTCTCCGTGTGTGCAGCACCATTCCTGGGCAGGCTGTACTTTCTTTCGTGCTGGGCGACTTTCCTTACGGGGCGCACTCCTTGGGCATGGGGCTCCCCTACGCGGGGGACACCCGTGCGTGGCAGGGCACTCCTTGCGAGCATCAGCACTGCGCATGGGCCAGCTCCACACGGGTCAAGGAGGCCCGGGGTTTGAACCGCGGACCTCCCATGTGGTAGGCGGACGCCCTAACCACTGAGCCAAGTCCGCCACCCTATTTCTTGATCTACTGTGATCTGATTGTTGCCTCTCCATGCCACTGAAACTCTTACCAAGCTCACTGTTGACCCTCTTATTGCAACCTAATGGATGCTTTTCAAGGCTTTCCTGTCCCCTTTGCAGCTTTTGATATTATTCAATGTATCCTTCGACTTTGGCAACATTTCCTCTTGCCTCTCTGGCTGGTTGCTCCTTCCTTCCTAGTGTCCATTGTAGATTCCTCTTTCTCTAGTGATCCTTTAAATGTTGGTTGTCCCAAGGGTTTTGTTTTCTCTCTCTCTCTCTTTTTTTTTTTAAGGAGGTACCGGGGATTGAATCCAGGACCTCATATATGGGAAGAAGGTGCTTAACTGCTGAGCTACATCTCCCCAGTGAGAGTTGTTTTTTTGTGTGTGTTTGTTTTTAGGAGGTACCAAGGATCGACACTGGGATCTCGTATATAGGAAGCAGAAACTCAACCACTTGAGCTACATCTGCTCCCTATTTTTTAAAAATAAAATTTAAGCATATCATTCATACATGAACATACATAAAGAATAAGCATATAGTAAAATTTTTAAATTTACAAAACATGCATGCATATCCTCATACAAGTCTCCCCTACATCTCCCTATCATCAGCACCCTGCGTTGTTGTGAAGCATTTGTTACAAACTATGAAAGAGCATCATCAAAATATGACTATGGATGCTGGACCTTTATATATCCTGCTTAACCTACTAAATGCACTGGGGGAGAGTGTGAACTACAGGGTAACCTATTATCTATGTGGTGCAGCAGTGCTCCAAAATGTGTTCACCGAGTGCGATGAGTGTGCCACAATGATAAAAGAGGTTGTTAGTTTGGGAGGAGTGGGGTGGGGTGGTGGGGGTATATGGGAACCTCTTATATTTTTTAATGTAACATTTTTTTTGTGATGTATGTATCTTCAAAAATATATAATTTACAAAAATAATGGGGCGGGGTGTGGGGAGTGGGGTATATCGGAACTACTTATGTTTTTTATGGTTTTTAATGTAACATTCTTTGTGATCAAGAAACTTTAATTTAAAAAATGTAAAAAAAACCCCACATTGGCTGACAAAAAAACAAACAAAAAAAATATGACTACTGAGGGAAGTAAATGTGGCTCAAGTGATTGAGCTCCCGCCTACCACACGGGAGGTCCCAGATTCAGTTCCCAGTGCCTCCTGGAGAAGATGTGCAAGACAGCAAGTGGGCGTGGTGGGCTGATGCAACAGATGACACAACAAGCGATACAAAGAGAAAACACGGGAGAGACAAGAAAGCAGGGAGCTGAGGTGGCTGAAGTAATTCAGTGCCTCTCTCCCATATGGGAGGTCCAGGTTTGGTTCCGGAGCCTCCTAAAGAGAAGATGAGCAAACACAGAAGAACACACAGGGAATGGACACAGAGAGCAGACAAGTGCAAACAACGAGGAGGGGGGGAACAAATAAATAAATCTTTAAAAAAAATATGACTACTATCTATAGCCCCTATAGTTACACCTATTTGGTGCATTTTCTCCCAACCCACCTGATTATTAACATACTGTGTTAGTATTACATATTTGTTATATAGTTCCTTAGAGATGTTCTCATATTCTGTTAACCACAATCTATCTTCCACCACTGGATTCCCTGTGTTATACAGTCCCATGCTTTGTACAAGCCATTCAAAGTGTACACTCAATAGCTCTCATTTTTATCACGCTGTCACACTGTCATCGCCTCAGTCAATTTTAGAACATTTTCGTTACTCCAAAAGGAAAAATCCCATACTCCATTATACCTGCCTATTCTTGTCCTTTAGAATTGATATAATACCTTCTTTGCCATTGCTGCAAAAATATTACACTATTACTGCTAATTATCGTTTCTAAGTTTCATCAGTTGTAATTTTCCCCTATTTTTAACACTTTGTAAAAGAACATTCTTACATTTATACTGTTACCCACAATCTTCATCCACCACCAAAATCAATATGTTATACATTCCCTAGATTATTTGACAGCTTCCTTTTAATTGATACTTATGTCCACAGACTACCCCTTTCAGCCACAATCATATTTATAAATCAGCAGTGTTAGTTCTACTCACTATAATGTGTTACCATGAACTGTATTCATTTCCACACTTTTACAATAAACCTTATTAGAAGTTCTGTACACGGGAACGAGTGTAGCTCAGTGGTTGAACGCCAGCTTCGCATGTACGAGGTCCTGGGTTCAATCTCCGGTACCTTCTAAAAAAAATTCTACGTACATTAAGCATCCTTCTGTTCTTTTTTCACTCTGTATATTTTCTGTAAACTCACCTACTCCCAGTGCTTCAGTCGTGATCAGTATGCTACACACTTGTGAAGCTATATTTCCTGCCCTGCTCTTCTGAGTTCTACACCTCTTTGTTCCCTTGCTTACTGGACATCTTCGTTTGGATGTGTCATGGGCTTCTTGTATATAATATGTTGAAAACTGCCCATTCTTCTCTTCCTGTATTCTCTTTTTTCAGTGAATGGTACCATTATTCTCATTCATCCATGCTAGAAACCTGGGTTTATTCAAGTTTTGTCAATTCTACCTCCTCCTCATATTTTGAATACTTTCTCTTCATTTCTGTTACTATTGCCATAAATCAGACCCACATGATTTCTGGGTACCACAAAGGCTTTTAAACTGAACTTATTGTGTTTAGCCTCATTTTCCTCACTGTATCCTCTAGCAGATGCATGGACAGAAGGATTTATTGTCACTTAACAAATATATATTAAGCACAGACCTTGCCCTGAGGGTTGTTTATACACATTTGAATGAATTATGGGGGAAGCAAGGAGACAGCTAAACATATAATTATAACACAGCTTTAAATATGTTGATATTTGTAAGGTGAATAGAACTTGCTTGGCACATATAAATGCTTGTTAAAATATGGAAAGTATACAGATAACCACAGGGTAGTGTAGGAGCTGAGGCTGTTACAGGCAAGGAGGAATAACTGAGCAAAATATCTGCTTCATGATTAGGAAAGAATAGGAAAATAGCTGAATTGTTGATTTGTTTCTCATTTCTGAACCTGTATGGCTGACAAATATCAGGCTTGTGCTGAGTTTTTACTCTGATTTAGACACTGTGTCTCTGGAGTGGTGACAAGCTACTTGATGGTCCTAGGGTTTGACTTAGGTTTCCTCACATCTAAAATTAAGGGGGCGGGGGAGAAAAAAAGGGAGTGTCTGTAGTTCAGTGGTTGAGTGCCTGCTTCCCATGTATGAGGTCCTGGGTTCAATCATTGGTACTTCCTAAAAAAAAAAAAAAATTAAGGGAGCAGTGAGATTAGAGGATCTCTATATCTATTTAATTTATAAAAGTCTTTGGTCCAAGGATAAGATCACTGGTAGAATGTAGGGAGTTGGGTCTTCAAAACAATCTGAGAATTTTTATGGATTTCAAGGAGTAAGTTGTAAATGTCGAGAAATAATTTTGCTTTCCCTCTATTTGGTACTTGTCCTGTTTTCCTACAGTTCTTATTTGCTACACACACACCAAAATTCCATCATCTAAGATGTCTCCTTTATCAATAGTTACAGCCCTGGTGGACAAGATTGGTAAGCAATATCATTTCCTGTGTCTATAGAATTCTTAGTAATTAGAAGGTGTTACTGAAATTAGAAGAAATATTCTTCCTTTGTGGGGGATTTATATATATATGTATATGAAAATGCATGGAATGCTATATACCACAATCTTTATTATAATTATCTTTGGGTGGAAGGGTTTTGTATGATTCCAATTTTATAGCTTACATATTTTTTGGATTGCATTGTTTACCTTTTTTATAAAAGAGTATTTCCTTTGTATGTTAAAAAGGTATTTTTATTTTGAAGACAAGAAAAAAATGTGGTGAATTTGCCAAAGTTTCAGTAGAAACTATCAATTATCAGTATAGAAAATTTTTGGTATGGATTGGACACAGAATGATTTTCTGTTTTTTAGATATGTGTAAGAAGAACATAAGTCCAGAACAGGACATTAAGCTTAGTGGCCATGTTAGCTGGGTTGGGAAGACATCCATGGAAGTGAAGATGCAAATATTCCAGGTCTGTATGCCCCTGAGGATTGCCCACTTGTTCCAATACAACCAGTTTGCCTCAGTGAAGGAGAAGCTTATTTCCTTATCTCTGCTTAGGCAGGTATATAGCTCATTACTTCTAGAAAAATAGTTGAAGTTCATGTCCTATAGATGGTGGGTTATTAATATTACTCCCCTGCATAAAGACCAACAGATTGCTTGATTGGTGTTTGTTAGTTTCAAATCATATATAGCCCCAAATTTAAGATGCTTGTTTCTGATTTTGCCCAAGAAAATTTCACAAAAGTTAGAGTTACGTTAGGCATGATTGGGAATGGACTATTACAGCTGTTAGCAACAGCCCCTTGAATGAGCAAGACTCAGAATAGCTATTATAAAGAAATGAAGATATTTGTCAGGAAAAAGGATTCCAAAGATGATAATAGGACAGAAATCAAATTCATTGTGGGTACGTCCAAGATTTCATTGTGAAAAACTTATTTAAGAATACCTTACTCCTTTATGCCAGGTTATTCAGTAGGCCTGTTATTCAGATATTTTTTTTTTCTGTAATGGAATTGTGAGTCATTTCACCTTTTGGAAAAAGTCTGAAGTTTACTCTGTAATAATTAAAATTATTTGTTAAAATGGTTAAATAGTTTTTTATTCAGTACTATATAAAAGCAGTTGAATTGTCAATTCCTGTCTTTATAACTGATAGTAATACTGTTTTTAAAACAAAAAAATAATAAAGTTGCTGGAATGCTGCTTTGATTTATCCACATTATTTTTTGTCCTCATTTAAGTATATTTTAATAAATTTTTTTCATGCTTACATTAAAAAAAAGTTTTATTGAGATAAACTCACATACCATACAGCCCATCCAAATTGTACAATCATTGGCTTTTAGTATAATCAGAGTTGTGCATTCATCACCACAATCCATTTTAGAACATTTTCATTACTTCAAAAAGAAAAACTCCATACCCCTTAGCACTCACTTATCAATCACTCTATCCTTCCCCAGCCCTATATAATGCTAATCTATTTCTGTCTCTATAGATTTATTTATATTTACATTTTATATAAATGGAATCATACAACTTTGTGTTTGTTTTCTTTCACTTAACCTAATGTTTTTTTAAAAAAGTTGTTATTTTAATTAGAGAAGTTGTAGGTTTACAGAAACGTCATGTAAAAACCACAACATTCCCATATACCCCCTTTTATAGACACTTTGTTTTAGTGTGATACTTTTGTTGTAATTGATAAAAGAATATTAAAATGACTGCATTATTTTTTAATCTTTATGGCTGATTCCTAGCCTCTGCTGAGTGCCATGCATGGCAGTTTCCTGGCATAGGACCTGCTTTTTAGGGAATTTTGATAATTTGGATCTTGGACAAATAGGTTAAAATAGAGATGCAGAAATTATTGGGAGTAGAGAGCTGATGCAAATCCATGTCAGATAGACAAGTTGAAAGATTTGTTTTAAATTTGCTTTTGACCTTTGCTGTTGCAGAGAGGCAGCTTGGAGATAAGCACTCTGCCATTCATCTCAGGTAGACCAGGTTTGAGTGCCAGCTCTGCTGCGTATTAGCCACATGACTGTGGGTAAATTGCTCACCTTCTTTGAACCTCTATTTTCTCAAGTCTGACATGACACTAGTAGTAGTAGTACCACACTATATGGTTGTGGTAAGGGTGAAATGAAAAAGGAAAAGAAGCACTTGGTACAATGCCTGACATACAGTAACCACTAATCAAATGTTGGCAGTAATGTTAACTTGTTAGCACTACTATTGACGTGGCCCCAAATTTCGTTTGCTTGACCATTAGACCTACCTTCCTGAGTGCCTGTCATAGTTCTCTACCTACATGTGCAATAGCTGCCTCAAATTCAGTGTCATCAGACTGAATGTGTTAGTTTCCTTTCCAATCCTGATCCTCCTCTAGTTTCCCCTTTGCCATCCTCCTATTCCTCTTAGCCCCAAACCTTTGTGATAGCTTTAATTTTTCCCTTTCCTGTGTAGCCTTTTGCCAGGTCTTACAAATTCATCACCCACAGCAACTCACTAGAATCTTTTCTTTCCCACACCCTTGGCCTCTGTGTTTTCTGTCTGCCGTTGGCTCTAGTGTGAGGGACTTTTAACTACCTTTTAATTAGTTGGCCTCCCTCTAGTCTATTCTCTGTCTGTTAGTTTTACACATTTTTACCATATAAATCTTCCAGAGCCAATCTTGAGTGTTGTTACCCCCTTCTCAAAAACCTTCAGTGATCATTATCTGTGAATTAAAATCTAAACTCCTTTGACTAGTTGGGATCCAAGGTTCTCCATGACCTAGCTCCAATTATATTCCTTCCATCTTGCCAACTTACCATCATATAACTTTTTTTTTAGGAGGTACTGGAGATTGAACCCAGGACCTTGTACACGAGAAGCAGGTGCTCAACCACTGAGCTACATCCACTTCCCAATGAGAGTTGTTTTTCACATTTGTTTGTTTTTAGGAGGTACCAGAGATCAAACCTGGGACTTCATACATGGGAAGCAGGCGCCCAACCACTTGAGCTACAACTGCTACCCATCATCATATACCTTCTTATTGCTCACTGCAGGACACTTTGAGCATCCTTTTTATTGCTCTGTGTGGGACTCTTTGAGGATCCTAAGAGTAGGGAGTTATTCATTTTGCATTCCCAAAGCATGGCACTTAGTAAGTGTTCACTGTAATAAAACTATAAACAGTAAGTGAAGGAATGCGTATCATTGTTTATGCCTTTTCCTTTCCCTGAAATTCCTTGTGCTCTGTCTCTGTATCCACGGTCCACCTGTGCTTCAGGGCCACGATATGCTGGAAGTCTTCTCTGCTCCTCCCAGCTCGTAGTACTGTTCCTTCCTCAGGACTCCTAGAGTACCCTTTCTCTGACCCTCTCTCCTGGCACCTGCTACTCTGCCCTGCGGAACTGCTAGTAAACAGGTCTTTCCCCATTACTAGACAGTGTGCCTCTCACCAGCTGGATTTGGGTTTGGGTCACCTAGTCCACTTTCAGGCATCCATTCATTTAATATTCATTTAGTAATTATTTATTGAGTGCCTAATTTGTGTTAGGCATACAACAGTGAATAAAACAGACAAACTCCATTCTCTTGGAGTTTGCATTCTAGCAGTGCTTAATAATTACCTATTGCCTCATTCATTCATCAGCAAACATCTGACTAGGTATCTGTTCTCTGCCAGTCTTTATGCTAAGTGCAAGGGATACAATGTGAACAAAAATGGTTTCTGTCAAGGAGCTCATGGTACAGTAGGGAAATAGCCACATAAATGAAAAGTTACAGCATATTAAATAGTATGCAGTATTTCCAAACAGGGATACTGTTGGCATTTTATGTGGGAAATTCTTTGTTTTGCAGGACTGCCCCCTGCATTGTAAGGTGTTTAGCTCCCAGATACCACCCCTTGCCAATTGTGCCCCCCAAGAGATGTGACAGTCAGAACCATCTTAACACATTTCCAGAGCTCTGGAGGCATCTACCTCCCTTACATGAGAATGCTGTCAAGAGAGGACCTTGTCTCCCAGAACAAAGGCGGGAATGGTTAACTTGGCCTAGGGAATAGGGATGGAAGGAATTTAAAGTCAAAGGCATGGAGGGGAGGTGTTCAACAGCATGAGGAGGTCTGGGACCTCTAAGTTATTGGCTGTGACTAGCACAAAAGATGGAAGTATGAGAGGAGTGTTTGATGAACGAATGGAGAGGAATCCTGGGCTCTATTGTGGAGAGCTTTATATATAGTGCTAAGAGGATTAGACCAAATGCTAGAAGAAAGGAGGAGCTGCTCTGTTCTGAGCAGAGTAGAGGCATGATAAGATTTGTCAGACCTTGGTGGATTATTGGAGGCTGAGATTGTCCCCATAGTTGAGGGGAAAGATAAGGTGATAAGGGCCTAAACAAACGATGAGGATGGGTTTGTATCATCTGTTGATGAGGGAACCGAATATATCCTTAGTTTGTAAATAGTTTATAATAGTTTCTTTTACTGCGTTTTGATATGACTCCTGGAAGTAGAGACTTCTAGGGTGTAAAGAAACACCTTCAAACCTCAAAGGCTTGTGCATTATAAATATTTAGTTTAATCTGTAGGATTATCACCAGTTTTATCCCTTCTTAGAAGCCCCTGTGCTCAGCTGAGGAAGCGTAAACATATTCTGGGAGTCAGCCCACTGGAAAGTTCCCTAAAAATATCAATGAATCTGAGCCTCCTCTTGACATAAAGGTGCAATGGACACAACCAATCCAGTGTCCACATAGAAGAGGTGGCATTGGATTGGGAAAAGTGGACATAATGGACAAAGGGTATGGGGAAAGGCAGGAAGAGATGAGAGGTGGAGGCGTCTTCGGGACATGGAGCTGCCCTGGATGGTGCTTCAGAGGTAATCACCGGACATTGTAAATCCTCACAGGGCCTACATGATGGAATAGAGGAGAGTATGGGCCATGATGTGAACCAATGTATATGAGGTGCAGAGGTGCCCAAAGATGTACTTACCAAATCCAATGGATGTGTCATGATGATGGGAACGAGTGTTGTTGGGGGGGGGGAGAGGGGGGGTGGGGGGGTTGAATGGGACCTCACATATATATTTTTAATGTAATATTATTACAAAGTCAATAAAAAATTAAAAAATTAAAAAAAAAAAAAAAACACAAAGCAAAAAGAAAAAAAAAAAATATCAATGTTTGTGAAAAAAGCAATAGGAGGTTCACCTGGATATGTGTGCTAGTGTGAGGACAAGTATGCTTGAAGAAAGCCAGAATTCTGTGTAATGTAGGGAAGCTAAATGCTTATGATGCAGAAGCACCCAGCAGGGTGCTATGTTTGGGCTTTTAGGTCTCTTCTCTGCTAGCCCACAAGTTCCTTGGTCATCCTGCCATTCTCAGAGTCTAGTGCTATGCCTGGCTTAGGGTAGGCAACTCAGCAGATGGTGGTTAATGCATGCACTTCTGTCTCTTCTAATTTCAGACTCTTTTGACGCATGCATATGTTAGAGTTGTAGGTCTTTCCAGTAAATGCATTTCTTACGTCTGCATTTTCTTTGCTTTATCTTTAGTTACAGGGAGATGACTATCATCCTGTTTTGGACGCAACGTTTGTAATGGTGGCTCGTGATTCTGAAAATAAAGGGTAATTGCTTTTTCCTGCCTAATTGTTTATTTTTAAAAATTTCAAAGATACATGGAACTGGAGAGCAGTATTTTATTTTCTTTATAAATCGTAAATAAAATCCTAGACATTATGACAGTTCACCTCTAAAAACTTTAGTATAGGCATCTATTAAGAGCCAAGGACATTTTCCTAAATAACTACATTAGCATTATTACCCCTAATGAAAACATGAGTAAGTTCTTAATATATTCTAATAGTCAGTTTATATTCAGGTTTCTTCAAATATCTTTTTATTTGAGTTTTTATTGTCAGCATTTTTATTTCCAGAAGATTGACTTGATAATTTTCAATTCCTTGCTGTCACTATTTATGTATTTATTTATTTGAAGAAGTTGTAGTTTTACAGAAAAATCATGCACAAAATACAGAGTTCCCATATACTACCTTATTATTAACACTCTGTGTTAGTTTGGTAAATTGTTACAATTCATAGAAGAACATTTTTGTAATTGTACTACTCACTGTATTCCATCATTTACATTAGGGTTCACTGTGTTGTACAGTCCTATAATTTTTCCCCCCAGCTGTCTTTTTAATGATTTGTTCAAAGCAAATTTCAAACAGGGTATGCATACTGCATTTTATTATGATTAATTATTTTTATTTTTATTTTTTAATATTTATTTTTTATTTTAAATTAAGCTTTAGATTACATACATGTTACATCACAAATATAGGAGATTCCCATATGCCCTACCCTTCCCCCTCCCCCACTTTCCCACATTAACATCTTTCATTAGTGTGGTACATTTTTAAATTGATGAATACATGTTGAAGCATTGCTACTAACCATGAAGTATAGTTTACATTATAGTTTACACTCTGCCCTGCAAGATTTTATAGGTTTTGACGAAATGTATAATGGCCTGTATCTGTCATTGCAGTGTCTTGCAGGACAATTCCAACGTCCCAAAAATGCACCCATGTTACACCTGTTCTTCCCTTTCCCTCCCTTCAGAACCTCTGGTGGCCACTGCCTTTATATCAATGTTACAAGTTCTTCCATTGCTAGAATAATAATAAGTCTTTAAGAGAATAATAATGTCTACGTTAGTCCATTGTTCATTCCCCAATCTTGAGGATTTTGGAATGGTGATGCCCACTCTGCTTTTAATTGAGAGGGGCCTTAGATCCCATGGGGCAGATGGATGAAACTGTCTTGCTTGCAGTTGTAGACACTCTCTGTTCCTTGGGATGGGCATTGGCCATCATCATCTCCTTGTTAGTTGTCCTGGGTGAGTCCAGTGAATTGGAGAGTAGATGTTGCAATTCTGCTATGTCGAGGCTCAACCAGCATGTGCACAGACCAAAGATTTAAGTCTCTGGGACATATATTTAACAATTTTAAAAAGTATTGTGCTAATTATCGGTTAAATAAAAGGGGGCAGAAGAGCTGTGTGTAGGGATACTATAAATGAGTCTAACTTTGTTACTGGGGAGCATAAATTTCAGAGTAAGGCCAGCTGACAAGGTGTCAAATTGCTGAGCCTCTCTGCCCTGCTTAGTGTCTAGACATCTTTAGAGCCCTCAGAAGCCCCACTGTTTGAGGCACTGTTTACTGTGACAGTCAATGAGATCCTGCTAAGACATGCATAAGAATAACCTCTGGAATGACCTCCTCACTCACTTTGAAATCTCTTGTCCATAAAAGCTCATTTGTATTTAATATTTCCCCCTTTTGGCCGAAGTCTTTTTCTAAGTGTGTTACTAATTGGTGCTTGGTAATAATCTCTCAGTGCCAGGGAGGCCTATCCCTGGGAGCCATGTCCCATGTTGGGGGGAAGGTAGTGCATTTATATGCTGAGTTTGGCTTAGAGAGAGGCCGCATTTGAGCAACAAAGAGGAGATAACTCTTAGGCAATATATAATACTACGCTAAGTTTCAATTTCACAAGAAAAGATTCATAAGTATAGTTATCAGTATCAAGGGCCTGGTGTAAAGGTCTGTTTTCTTTTGCTAGGCACTGCCCATGTATTTGGGGGATTCTTGCTGTTCTATTACAGAATATAGCAGTACTGCCCAGGATAGGAATTCAATATTCTTTCGGTTATTATGTGGGTCTTCACCCATAAACACATATTCATATATATGCCTTAGAGGCATGCCCCAGGTCCACCCCTACCCACAAGTCCCTCCATCACTGACACCCCGCACCAGTGATCTTTCCTCGCCACAGTTGTGACCCTTCTGTAATACAAAACCTCTCCAAAAACAAAGCCAAAAAAAAAATAAAATTAATGAGAAAATAATATCAACTTTTTGACTTGTTTCTTTTTTTGGTAACAGCTTTATTGAGCTATAATTCATAAAGCATACAATCCACCCATTTAAAGTGTAATATTCAATGGCCTTTAGTATATTAACAGAGTTGTATAACTTCTCAAGTTTGTTTTAATCTAAAATTATTGTGTGTCTCCCGGTCCCCTTTATTGTTTCATGGCATTAATTCATTGAAAGGTTTTATTGATTGTCTTATACAGTGCCCCACTTTCTGGATTTGTCTCATTGCTTCCTTGTGGTGTTTTTTGATTTTTTTCTCTATTCCTAGGATTTTCTGTAAACTAAAGTTAAATCTAAAGCCTTGATGTGATTCAGGTTCAACATACTTGACTAAAGTACTTTGTAGTGATGCTATGTATTTCATGTTGTATCTCATAAGGCATCATATCAGGAGGCACAGGTTGTCCCATTTATAGTGATGCTAAGATTGATCTATGGGCTCAAGTGGCGACAGCCTGATCTTTCCATTGTGAATTTGTTTTTCCTCTTACCATCAGTGATAACTGAAAGGGTATGCTTTGTCATCCTGCAAATAGCTAGTTCTTCATCAGTATTTCTCCAATGCTTTTAACATCCATTGCTGACCATTGCTTTAATTATTTTTATTAGTGGGTATAAAATGATTTTCAAATTCTGTCATTCCTTCTACATTTATTAGCTGGAGCCTGTGAAGATCTTTCCCTGATGAACTAGGGCAATTTTGTTTGTAAAGGAAGGTCAGGATCATCGCTTCATTCTTGCCCTTTATTTATACATTTTCAGAAGAAGGGGCTGGTGTAACTAGTTAGTAATAATGTGGTTTTTCCACTCTTGTTTTTGGCTTTTTAAGCAAGCCAAAAAAAGCATCATTCTGAATTCATGGATTTTTATATGTTAAATGTACATCAATAAATTGTAGTCATCGTCCTTTTTACTTTATTTTATTTATTTCTACCCCCCTTCCATTGTCTGCTTTCTGTATTCATTCACTGTGTGTTCTTCTGTGTCTGCTTATATTCTCATTAGGCGGCTCCAGGAACCAATCCTGGGGCCTTCCAGAATGGGGGAGAGGCGATCATTCTCTTGCACCACCTCAGCTCCCTGATCTGCTGAGTCTCTTATTGTCTCTCCTCTGTGTCTCTTTTTGTTGCATCATCTTGCTATGCCAGCTCTCCACGTGGGCAGCACTCCTGGGTGGGTCAGCATTCCTGCACAGGGCAGCACTCTGCACAGGGCAGCACTCTGCACAGGCCAGCACTCTGCATAGGCCAACTTGCCTTCACCAGGAGGCCCTGGATATTGAACCCTGGACCTCCTATATGGTAGATGGAGCCCAACTCCTTGAGCCACATCCACTTCCCTCATTGTCCTTCTTAATGTTCAGAGTGTACCATCTTTGGGCAGTGAGAGTGCCTTTGCTCCTGTGTCCTTTTAACACCTCCACAGACTTTGGTAGCTTCCTTGCTCTCTAAAAAGTATCTCAGGCTCATCTTACACATTTCCTGCCCTAGACCTAGAACCTGCCATTTTTCAAGGATTCCTGATTCCTTTCAGTGGGAACTGGTATTTAGAGACCAAAATATGGGCACTATGACTTTACATTGGCTTGTCATTGTTTCTAGGCTTTTTCAGTGAGGAGAGCTAGGATGTATGCTAAAAAGCAAACACAAACGTTATGAGCTTCTGCTGTCATTGCTAAGTTGAATTTACCATGCAGACCAGCTTATTTGACTTTATATTTTCTCTTACTTTGAATTCTTGCTTCCTAATGACATAATTGCTTTTTGCTTTATCTTGCAATATGCATAAAATAGTTTCACAATAATAATAAATTACCAGTATTACTATTAACAATAAATCTACTGAATGAAGTTTAAGATTTCTATTCAGTTATCTTTGTCCTTAGAATGTATCACACTGAAGATGTACAGTCAAAATAATATTCCAAAGACATTTTCAGTATTTCTCTGCTTGGTTATGTTACTGACTTTATGTATGGTTCTGAATTTTTTCTGTTTTCAGTTTTTAGAGATTTTTTTTCTTTTTAAGTTTAAATCTCTCTTTTTAAAATGTAAAACATTTACATTATTCAAAAGTCAAAACTCTATAACAGAGGGGAGCAGATGTAGCTCAAGTGGTTGAGCACCTGCTTCCCATGTATAAGGTCCTGGGTTCAATTTCTGGTATCTCCTAAAAACAAAAACAAACAAACAAAAACCAACTCGCATTGGGGAGCGGATGTAGCTCAGTGATGGAGCACCTACTTCCCATGTGTGAGGTCCTGGGTTCAATCACTAATACCTCAATAAAAACCCACAAAAACAGTATAACAGAATATTTAGGGAAGCCTTGCTTCCATTTGTTTCTCCTCTACCCCATTCCTTATGTCCACTGATAGGTAACACTTTTCATTTTTGGTTTACACTTCCAGTGTTTCCGTAGGCAAATTCAAGCAAATATGAGTGCTTATTTGTATCAAACCACCATTCTACTCAAAAGGTAGCGTGTCATATACATTGTTCTCTACTTTGCTGCCTTTAAAATTTTTTTTATCGGTATACCCAGAATCATTCCATATCCATACCTACATGGGGGGTCTTTTTCTTTAAGGCTGCATAGTACTGTCTTGTAGGAATATACCATAGTTTATTCAACCAGTCTCCTGTTGATGAACTTCTGGATTATTTCCAATTATTTGCTAATCCAAATAATGGTCCAATGAGTAATGTGACAGTATTTAATTTTTTGGGTAAAGCTCTAGAATTAGGATTGCCTTCACCAATTTGGCAAGTGTTGAGGTTGCATATTGTTCTGCATCTTTTGTTGTCTTAGATCATCTGTTAACTCATTTTAAAGCTTAAGGGATTTTTTCACAAATCATTGAAAATGTTATTTTTTAATAGGAATGTTCCTTAAATAAAAATATTTGTCTCTATCACATCCTTATAAATCTTGCCATTTTCCCATTGATTTACCTACTTCTTTCAGAGGGGCTTTAGCGTTCTTTTTGATTGGTATGTCTTTGACCTGCTCCCTTACCACCCTTTCTTCCCTCTCCTCTTCTCTTGCCAACACATTAATGCCCTTAAGACTTTAAAAGGTAGTGAGACACTCAAACTGAGAAAGCCCACGTAGTTCTGTGTGGGATGGAGTGGTGGGGGGAGCGTTACAGGATTGCTATTTGTACAGGACAGAATCTAGAGGCCTTTGGTAAGTCTTAATTTGTACCACAAACTTGATTTAGGAGTCTGCAATGGGAAATCTTTTCTGCTTCATGGAAAGCTGACGTGGGAGACCAAGTTAAGAATGACAAATACCTTGGCGAATCTGTGATCTGACTGAAGAACAATACCTGTCCACTGCTCCTCCCACTAACCCTACCTGAACTGCTGCTCCTGGTGGCTGGCCTGGGTTCCTTGTCCAGCACTGGGGGACATTATGTAAAGTTTATGGATTTTCCAGTCTGTCATTTCAGTTCTTTTGTTTTCATTGTTGTTTCTATCAAACCTCTTTTAAGGGTGGTAGTTGCTTTCCTTGAAACCACTTTTCTTTTAATACTTTTAATTCTTATTGACAGTAAAGATTGCCTCTTTATATCTAGTAAACTTTCTTCCACCCAGTTTTTTATTTTGTAAAATTTGATGCTTACAGAAAAATAGAAAGAATAATACAATAAATATCCATATACCTTCCACCTAAATTCACCAATTAATGTTGTACCACATTTGCATTTTTTCTCTTGCTCTCTCTATAAATACATGCATATACATGCTTTTTTTCCTGAATCATTTGTTGAGTTTCAGATCCTTCACCTGTAAATAGTACAGCATGTATCTCCTACAATTAAGGTAATTCTCCTACACCTTACTGCCTTTATTATATCCAAGGAGCTGAACAGTGATAAATATAATCTAATATATAATCCATATTCATATTTTTGCAGTTGGCCTTAAAATATCCATTATAGCTTTTTTCCCCCTGATTCAGGATCCAGTTAAGAATCAAGTATTGCCTTTGATAATTACATTCTTTTTAGTTTTTAATCTAAAATAGTCCCTCTTCATTTTCTGTCTTTCAAGACATTGACATTTTCAAAGAGTCCAGACCAGTTGTCTTGTAGATTATCCCATAATCTTTATTTGATTGTTCCTCATAATTAGGTTAAACATTTTGACAAGAAGTGGTATCCTTTTTACTATGTGAACTTTCTGGTGTACAGATAAGCCCATAGCCAGGAGGATCCCCTTATTGTTCCAGTGTTCATGTATGGAGCAGTCAGTAACCTTTACCCAAAACAAATAGCAGAAGACTTTAAATCTAGTGGATAATTTTTGATCTTCAATTTTTGTTAAATAATTTTAAGTAATAATAGCACATTTTAAACTGATCTTTTCTTCTCTTTAGGCCGGCATTTATAAATCCACTCATCCTTGAAAGCCTAGAGGAAGAAGAACTCTTTTCACAAGGAGAATGTATGTTAATTTGCTTATAATGAAATACACTTAAAAAGCACATTAATAGTACTGCGAAGGAGATGATTTATGAACTCCCCATACCAGTCAGATGTCTTATTCATGCTAAGAATTTACTGAAATGAAAAACATCTTATTTTTTTGCTCTATAGCGTATGTATTTGAGCAATTTTATTGCTCAAGCAGTATAATAATTTTTAATGAAATGGGAAATCTTTAATGAAATAACTGCCAGTCAGGGCTCTAGATCAGGGTGATAACAAATAGTCCCACACTGAGTTGCTATAGTTTCTTCCTTTTTTTTTTTTAAGATTTATTTATTTTATTTATTTATCCCTCCCCCCCCCATTGTTTGCAGTCGCTGTCCTCTGTGTCCATTTTGCTGCTTGCTCTCTCTGTCTGCTCGTCTTCTCTTTAGGAGGCATGGGGAGCCAAACCTGGGACCTTGCATGTGAAAGAGAGGCGCTCAATCACCTGAGCCACCCCAGCTCCCTGGTTTGTTGTGTCTCATTGTCTTTCCTCTTTGTGTCTCTTGTTGTGTCAGCTCTCTGTGTCTGCCTGCCATACCAGCTCACCTTCTCCAGGAGGCACTGGGAACCCAACCCGGGACCTCCCATGTGGTAGGTGGAAGCCCATTCGCTTGAGCCACATTTGCTTCCCTATAGTTTCCGTTTAAAAGCAAAGAATAACTGGAAATTTTATGTAACCTCTGTAGCCTTCTCTTGGATATATGCACAGTTTCCAGTGGACTTTTTGAAATCCCGAAGGACTGCCTTTGTAGGGTCCAAGGGGCCCTAGGTCAGGAACTCATTTATTAATACTACAGTGTGACCCTCTTGACCACAGCTGCTTCTTCTCCTCCCATGTTCCAGTGAACAAGGGGAGAAGGATTGCTTTCAGCTCCACATCATTACTGAAAACGGCTCCCAGTGCCAATGAGAGGACTACCATCCATGAGATGTTTCTTAGCACACTGGATCCAAAGTAAGTTAGGATAGTCATATTCCAAATTGGGAAAGCAGTTAAACATTGGCCTTCTCCAGAGCCATGTTTGCTTGAATGTATCAAAAGTTGTGTTCAAATGTTTAACTTTTAACTGGCAAAACCACGGTATTAACAGGGTTTAATAAATCTCCATTTGTGCAGGACTATAAGTTTTCGAAGTCGAGTTTTGCCCCCTAATGCTGTGTGGATGGAGAATTCAAAACTAAAGAGCTTGGAAATTTGCCATCCTGAGGTATTGTAATTTAGTGAGAAATCTGAGTAGGATAGCTTACATTTGTGATACTCATCTGAGATTTGATGCACCTTTAAACTGACTTCCATTCTGTGGCATTGTTAATTCTTTTGTTCTGTATATGCAATTGGCCGTGAGTTTGTATTTATTAATATTTATTTTACATCCCATAGAAGCGGAACATTTTCAATCGGATTTTTGGTGGTTTCCTTATGAGGAAAGCATATGAACTTGGATGGGCTACTGCTTGTTGCTTTGGGTGAGTTATATTTGAGGCACTCTTAACTTCTGGGAAGCAGTTTATACCAATCCATTGAAATGAAACATTTTGGACCAGTCTGAAAGTGTGAGATATGTTGTGTTTTTAAAGAATAAATGCCACACCCATGCCAGCTGGGTTTGATCTTCATTTTAATTTTTTTCTTTCCCCTCCCCCCACCCTGCTGTTTTTGCTGTCTGTGTCCACTTGCTGTGTGATCTTCTATGTCTGTTTCTCTTTTTTTGTCTTCTCTTCTTGTCTTTCTCCTCCAGGATTTCCTGGGATTCGATCCTGGGGACTTCTGATGTGGAGAGAGGTTCCCTGTCAGTTGCGCCATCTCTGTTCCTGGTCTCTGCTGCATTTCACCTTGACTACTCTCCCCTTCATCTCTCTTTTTGTTGTGTTGTCATCTTGCTGTGTGACTCACTTGCATGGGCACGCTTTTCTTCTTTTTCACCAGGAGGCCCCAGGGATCAAACCCAGGTCCTCCCATATGTAGGCAGAGGCCTTATCACTTGAGCCATATACACTTCCCTGTTCATTGTTATTTTATACCAGCTGTTAGGGGAAAAAGAGAAATTGTCTGAATTTTGCAATTTACCCCACATTTCTGCCTTTCCCCATAGTGGTTCCCGACCATTTGTGGTAGCAGTGGATGATATCATGTTTCAGAAACCAGTTGCAGTTGGATCATTACTGTTTCTTTCTTCACAGGTAGGTATGTGATGACAGATGAAATACAATTTTCTGTCATTTGGGTCTAGAAGGGAAGTTTCTGTATTCTAAAACTATTATTTCTTATGACTGCCTTTTTTTCCCTTCCTAAAGTGATGACTGACTATAGTGTCCATAATCTTAGGTTTGCTTTACTCAGGAAAATTACATTCAAGTCAGAGTACACAGTGAAGTGGCCTCTCTTCAGAGTAAAGAACATATGACCACCAATGTTTTTCATTTCACATTTATGTCAGAAAAAGAAGTGCCATTGGTTTTTCCTAGAACATATGGAGGTAAGCAGAAATTATTCTTGTCCCTAGTGAAGGGGAGAACATTCTAAGAATTTTTTCTCCTTTAAAATTGTTGTAGAAAGTATGTCAGTGCTTGACAGCATGAAAGTATATTTTCAGATTTTGCTTTTGAGGTTCCACAGCTCTGAAGGCCAAAGATGCCTCATGGCCCACAGGTGGCTGTGCTGCTCTGCCTATCTGGCTGTTGTCTGAAGGGCTGGTGCAATTGTGAGCAGCCATTGGTAGTCAGAGACTGGTCCAGCCAAAGGAAAGGGGCGAGAATCATGGTCTGCTCCTTTTGAGATGCTGCACATGCCTTGGCTGCACAGTGCTTCCCTGTCACCAGTTTTACATTCTCATTGCTATCCCAGTGTTCCTAAGTAGTCTGTGTTTGCATGAGGGTTTTCTAGGGTACTGCAAAATTTTCCAGGGTTATCTTTCTTGTGTTTCAGAGTCCATGTTGTATTTAGATGGACAGCGACATTTCAACTCCATGAGTGCACCGGTGAACTTGGTGAGAAAGGACTACCTTGTGGAACCCTAGGAAAACCTCCCTTGGAAGCATTCTGCAGTGATCTAGTACTCACTGAAGGCCTGGTCAAGTGTATCAGTTTTAGTGTTATTCTCATCCTTCATAGAGAAGAAGAATGTATTCCACTTTAGAATAAGAAAAGCAGGACAAGGGAGTGGCTGGGTGGGGCAGAGGGGAGAAAGAGTTGTTAAACAATAAATACTTTCAAAACAGTTTTCATTGTGAACCCACCATGTTGCCTCCCATCTGCTAAGGAAGATAGGGAAGAATGTCTTTTTATACAATTGGAAACTTTTCTTCTTTTACACCTATGCTGCAACTATCAATATACCAGTATTCTTTAAACCTTTTGTTGCAATCCCCTGCACTGTTTAAAATCCCACCAACCCTACTTGATACCTTTTTGTTTTGCCTCTCTCTATTTCCTAGCTTTTGTTATTAGCAGAGGGTAAATGAAAAATCAGGGTGAAGGGATTCAACAAAAGGTAGGCATTTGTAAAGATCTGTGAGAAGCTTTAGATGTACTGTACCACTAGGAGGTGTTTTAGGAATGCTCTTGGTGAGGAAACAAAGGACCCTTTGTTCATTCTTTCATTCACCAGACACCTGTTGAGCACACTCTGTTAGGGGCTGCGTAGTATATATCTGAGTAAAACCCCAAAACAGTAACAATAATAATAGTGATTTATGCTTACAGAGTACATATTGAAGACTTTTATTTATTTATTTATTTTTTGAAGACTTTTAATATGTATTTCAAATAACCCTCCAGAACAGTGGTACGCATTCACTTATCGGCAATCTTCCTGAAATTTGCCAAATTTTATCCTTTTCTGCATAAAACATTTTTACCATTTTGATAGGCAAAAAGTGACATGTTTGTCAATTGCCTTTTTTTTGAATTCTAGATAGATTGAAGTTTGAAAATAATGCTTATTAAGTTTTTTAAGTTTATTCAAATAATTTTGGATATCAGAATGTTAATCTAAAATCTGCTACCATCTACCAATACAGGTATTTATTTTATAAGAACTAGAGTTTAAAATTTTTAATACAGTACTGTAAGAGGACATGCAGCAAACTGTGGAAGATATATAGTAGGGTTCTGGATTTTTAGTGTTCTCTTTCTTTTCCTAAACCAGAACCAGTACTGCCAAGAAAAAGGTATCAGGAGCTAGCATGGTTCCTCAGTTGGACATTGCTTTATATTGACTAGTCCATGCTGAGAGATTCCAATTTTACTTCAGGAATTTATTGCCAAGTTCTTACTTTTTTGCTTAGGTATTCTTCAGCATTAAGTCTTAGGATGGTGTCTTTATCAATTGGCTTCTTTAGAGGAGTGAGCTTCACTCCAGGATGCTTTGCATTGTGTTGGTTGTGCCAGTGGGATGCTGTGGATCTCCGTTTCGTGCAATAACCCAGATACTCTGTCTCCACGTTCCCTTTGGCACCTGCATTCTCTCTGGTATGATCTGCTTTCTCTCACCTCTTTGAATAGAGCCAGTAGCTCAATTCCTGAAGAACTGAAGTTCTTCTCTGCCCCTGCCCTCCTGCCCCAGGGATTTCAACATTTTACTTTTCTTTTTGGTGAGTATATTAGTCAGCCAAAGGGCTGCTGATGCAAAATACCAGAAATTGGTTGGTTTTTATTTTTACTTTATTTTTTTAGGGTTTATTTTATTTATTTCTCTCTCCTTCCCCCTCCCCCTGCCCCGTTGTCTGTGCTCTTGTGTCCATTCACCGTGTGTTCTTCTGTGTTTGCTTGCATTCTCGGTGGCTCCAGGAATCTGTGTCTCTTTTTTTTGTTGGGTCATCTTGCTGTGTCAGCTCTCTGTGTGTGCGGTGCCACTCCTGAGTGGGCTGCGCTTTTTGCGTGGGGCGGCTCTCCTTGCAGGGCGCACTCCTTACACGTGGGAATCCCCTACGCGGAGAACACCCCTGCCTGGCATGACCCTCCTTGCATGCGGCAGCACTGCATGTGGGTCAGCTCACCACACGGGGCAGGAGGCCCTGGGTTTGAACTCCTGTATGGTAGGTGGATGCTCTATCAGTTGAGCCACATCCGCTTCCCTGGTTGGTTTTTATAAAGGATATTTGGGGTAGGAGGTTACAGATACCAGGCCATAAGCATAAGTTACTTCCCTCATCAAAGTCTATTTTCATGTGTTGGAGCAAGATGGCTGCCAATGTCTGTGAGGGTTCAGGCTTCTCCTCTCTTCCTGGGGCTCCAGCTTAAGGCTTCAGCATCAAACTCCAACTTCAAAACTCCAGCACCAAAAAAACCCATAAGTCTGTCCTTTGCCATGCCTTTTATCTGTAAGTCCCTATCCACCAAAGGGTGACTCAAGGCCCTACTGGCACAAGAGGTTTAGTTAATTAAGTAAACCTGTGAATCGAATACAATCTAATATTCCCAGAGGAAAAGATCAATTTATAAACATAATTCAGTATTTCTTTTTTGGAATTCTTCAATAATATCAAACTGCTGCAGTGAGTTTGTGCAGAGTTGACTTTTTTTTTTTTTAAATCTTTTTGAGACCATATTTGACATTTTAGAGATGACTGACTTTTCTACCTTTTAAGGGTTGGCAGTCTTGCTTTTAACAGCAGTATAATTGCTTGCTGTCACTGCCAATATTTTATAAAATGTTAACTTGTAAAAATCTTTTTAATTTTACAACAAATTCTGAATAATCTTTTAACACTATGACCCTCTGCAGATGAGATGAGGGAGGTGAAAGGAACTATATCAAGACAATGGTAAAAGTTAGTTTATAAAATATTTGTCTCCATTTTGGTACAGATAATACAAGTTTGTTACTTATTTCTGTTTCTGGACAAGAGTCTCAAGTTAAAATTCAATAATGCTTTATGCTTTAACATGAAAACTTTTGGGAGCAATTAGGGATTCTTTATTTGGTTATATAACCTCATGGCAACTTGTATGTTAGTGAAGTATGGCACAAACTTGGCAAGAAGTCAGTTTTAAGATATAATCATCATAAAATAAGAATTTTTATATATAGCTAAAACATATTGGAGTCTTACTATGGTCAGGCACTGTGCTAATGACTTTTCAAATGTTTTTTCTTAATCCTTATAATAACCCTTTGGGGTCAATACTATTATTACCCATATCTTGCAGATGAGGAAACTGAGGCTCAGAAAGGTAAAAGCAACTTCTTTCTAATTATATAAAGGTGTGGGATGGGCCAAGACTAGGTCTAGAATCTTGGTCTTTTGCCATGATTAATATATATTTTTTCAGTTATTATGATAAGGGGGTTACTAATTCTATATACATATCAGAATACAGTCAGATTTCAATTAACATTAAGAGAAGGATGGCCGAAATATTTTTTGGCATTTGTTTTTAATATCCCCTTAGAATAAAACTTTTGCTATGGTTGTGAATGACTCTCCAAATTAACTTGTGAATGATTTTCTTTCCCCATCTTTCGCAATAAATACTGAATTTATTTTAAAAGAGGTAACAGGAAAGAGGAATTAAAAATAGGGATTTGGCAAGTACAAAAATGGGCATAAGGGTTGTAGACTAATCATGTTGCTACTAGGTGAAACTGTTGTATCATGAGATTATTTTGGTCTAAGGGAATGGATCTGAGGTGAGTTTGGGAGTCCTTTGGGCCAGTATGGGTTTCTAGGCAGGCAGTGTGATGTGGTAGAAGCAGTGCTGGCCTGTGAGGTCTAGCCTGAGCTATGCAACCAGCTAGTTCTGGGAATTGGATTGAGGGGTGAGAGAATTCATCTCTCCAGGTTTTACTTCCTTTTTTTTTTTCTGGGAATTGGATTGAGGGGTGGGAGAATTCATCTCTCCAGGTTTTACTTCCTTTTTTTTTTTTAAAGATTTATTTATTTCTGTCCCCGCCCCCACCCTGGTTGTCTGTTCTCTGTGTCTATTTGCTGCATCTTCTTTGTCCGCTTCTGTTGTTGTCAGCCGCACGGGAATCTGTGTTTCTTTTTGTTGTGTCATCTTGCTGTGTCAGCTCTCCGTGTGTGCAGCACCATTCCTGGGCAGGCTGCACTTTCTTTAGCGCTGGATGGCTCTCCTTACGGGGCGCACTCCTTGCACGTGGGGCTCCCCTACGCGGAGGACACCCCTGCGTTGCAGGGCACTCCTTGCGTGCATCAGCACTGCGCATGGGCCAGCTCCACACGGGTCAAGGAGGCCCGGGGTTTGAACCGTGGACCTCCCATGTGGTAGACAGATGCCCTATCCACTGGGCCAAGTCTGCCGCCCTCTACTTCCTTTTTAAGAGGAGGGGCACCTTTCTGGTTCCAGACTCCTTTAATAAGGCATATATTCTTTCTTCACCTGATTCAGCTGTTGGTTAGTGCAATAATATTATGAGTATATTGCATATTATATGCATATCATATTAAAAATCAAGTCCTTCTTAAGACGCCTATGCTAAAAAACAATGGAGCCTTAGACTAAAACAAGGCCCTTCTGAAAACCTGTCGGCCAAGAGGTATGGAGAAATTAATAACCTAGAGAAGGGATTATAGTGACCACAGACAGGGTAAAGATACTTTGGGTTTTGTCAGAAACTGCACTTTTAATAGAGGGGGCAGTATGACTAAAACCATAATGGAAGTAAGTTGAAAATCACAAGTTACAAGGTATTGCTATGTCAGGCATTTATTATATCCTGTGTGTGTGTATCAAACTATGGGTCATAACTCATTCATCACTCATTAGCGGGTCATGAAATTTAATGGACTATGACCAACATTTTAAAAAAGGAAATAATCGGAATTCATCACATCATGCACAGTAATAAGTATTGTGTGAAACTTGTTATGTATGTTATATATATATACACACACGCACATGTGCACTAGCTCATGATGTAAAATGCACTTCTCTCTTGGTTGTGTTAAAAAAAAAGTTTGATTTTCCATCTTGGATGGAAGGAACGCACACGATACAAATTAAAATGCCCATGTGGGTTGTACTTAGTTTTGTGGGTTTTCTTTCCCCCTTAGGTATCAGGGCTGGGGATTGAACCTAGGACTTCCTGTGTGGGAAGCCGGTGCTCAACCACTGAGCCACATTGGCTCCTCTGAATTGTTTTTTTGTTTTTTTCGGAGGCATCAGGACCAAACCCTCAACCTTTTGTGTGGGAAGTGGGTGCTCAACTGCTTGAGCCACATTACCTCCCCTATGTAGTTATTTATTGTTCTGATTTTTAAACAGGTTCAGGTTTTTTCCAGTGTTTTTTCTAAATTGGAAAAAAAAATCCATCTGAGAGGAACTTCTTTTAGACTGAAGGAGGCCTCAGTACTACAGTAAGTCTATTTAAACAGACTGCCAAGTGCCAGGCGCCATCTCGTGGACTTTGGGTTATAGTCCGGTGCATGTACTTGAATAGTGAGAAAACTTCCAAGTCCTGTTTCTGATGACCTGACTGAACTCTACGAATGGCCAGAGTTTAAAGTTAATGAAATCAAGGCTGCAGATTAAATTCTTAACTTCCATCTAACCTCGGCCACACACTGGACCCAAATCTTAGCTAGTCAGTGCTGAAATATAATTATGCAGTAGATTTTAGTGTGAGGAAAACTTGTCATCAGTGTTTAATTTCTTGCAGTTGGTCACAAGTAATTGCCTTTTTATGTAAGGCAGTATACTCTCAGGTGATATGGTCTTCAGTGGAGAAGTCATGCTGATTTCATTTATAAGACCATAGGCAGAAGCGACTGTGCCATAGAGCTTTTCATCCCCATCACCCAGCAAAGTACCTTGCACCTGTGTGGGTAATAAATATTTTCTTATGAACAAATGCATGATTAAGGAAAATGTACTGGTGAGTTTGGGTGTCTTGTCTTTTGAATCTGTTAATTTAAAAAATTGACGTTTAAGCATCAGGAAGGTGGATCTTTTTACATATTTTTAGCATTTTATGTAAGTGTACAAAATTATTATGCCAAAATTTTGTTTAGTTAGTAAAGGCATTGGTCAAAGTTGCGTTGCAATCTAAAATACATAGTATTTTGTATTTCCATGGCATAGTTCTATACTACATTGTCAGAAAGTTCTTGAATAATGAATTAATGATGCACCAATGATATCAGATGGGAGGGATTAGGGTACAAAAATGTCATTAAATAATAAAATAGTGGTTAATGGGTTTGAAAACAAAACATACAACCTAGAAGTCTACTGACAGATGGAAAGCTTAGGATGTAGGGTTAGATGCGACCAGGGACAGTGATGATGGGGCTTAGGGGAGGGTGGAGGGAATGATCACTTTGTGTGAGATTCTGGGAACTAAGAAATCCCTGAAGGAGCATTCAGCCATAATCACCAGAAAGCTCAGAACACTGGCAAGCCTTAACTGAGAAATAGTCAACATAAGGGCAGAAATTTGAGGGAGAGCAGGGAATTATAGTTGTCATTTATTACTGCATTGAAAAGACATTGTCTAGTGTTTCATGGAAACTTCAGGTCACCTCTTGACCTCTTATTTTATTTTATTTTATTTTATTTTATTTTTTAATTAATTTTTTTTATTGACTTTGTAATAATGTTACATTAAAAATATATATGTGAGGTCCCATTCATCCCCACCCCCCCCCACCCCCCCCTCTCCCCCCCCAACAACACTCGTTTCCATCATCATGACACATCCATTGGATTTGGTAAGTACATCTTTGAGCACCTCTGCACCTCATAGTCAATGGTCCACATCATGGCCCATACTCTCCTCCATTCCATCCAGTGGGCCCTGTGAGGATTTACAATGTCCGGTGATTACCTCTGAGGCACCATCCAGGGCAGCTCCATGTCCCAAAGACGCCTCCATCTCTCATCTCCTCCTGCCCTTCCCCATACCCATCGTCAACCATGTCCACTTTTCCCAATTCCATGCCACCTCTTCTATGTGGACATTGGATTGGTTGTGTCCATTGCACCTCTATGTCAAGAGGAGGCTCAGATTCCACATGGATGCTGGATGCAGTCCTCCCATTTTCAGTTGTAATCACTCTAGGCTCCACGGTGTGGTGATTGTCCTTCTTCAACTCCATCTTAGCTGAGTGTGGTAAGTCCAATAAATCAGATTGTAGGTGCTGGAGTCTGTTGAGGCTCAGGACCTGGCTATCACATTGTCGGTCCAGAGATTCAAATCCCCTAAATATATCTTAAACCCCAACGTTAACTGCACCTCCGGCACATTAGCATGAAAGACTAATGAAGGGAGATCCCATCTGAGTCCAGATTCATCACACATACACACCATTTCCAAAGAGGGGCCATCTGCCCTGATAGTTAACCCCATCGGCCATGACCATAACTCTCATGGGTCTCTTTAGCCTTCAAAGGAACTATTATCTGGGGGTTGTATCTGCTTTATCTGTCTCTCTGACTCTGCTCAGTTGTGCATGAGGGCAATCCTTCTGCCAGCCTCCAGACTCTTTTTTAGAAACTCGTAGCCATATAAACTCATTTCTCCTTTCCATTTCCCCCTTACTTTAGGTCAAACAGCATTTTAAAGTCATGGTATTTTATGTAGACATGGATATTCTGCTGATCCGCATTGAACCTTCCGTATAAGGTCCTTTTCCAGTTGCATTATCAGTTGGTATTTGATAGTGGTCCCTCGTTGCCAGGGAGGCTCATCCCCGGGTGTCATGTCCCACGCTGGAGGGAAGGCATTGCATTTACATGCTGAGTTTGGCTTCGAGACTGGCCACATTTGAGTAACATGAAGGCTGACAGGAGGAAATTCCCTGGCACAATGTTGCTCTAGGTCTTGTTCTTATTTTAGGTTTATCAGCTCACAAGCATAGTCATTAGCATCAGGGGCTCATCGTTGAACCCTCACTCCCTCCCGGTCCCCGCCGCTGTACCTGGGAGACTGTCGCTGCTCCCCTAGGGACCACGACAGAGCACCACTGGCCAGGAACCCAGTACCCCCCCTGCTGTGGTTTCCAATTGTTGCCACCATGAGTATATCCAATCATTACCATGCACCCTGGACATATGTTCTGTATAGCTCCCTGTCAGCCATATATCACCTGTCATTGGTATCCCATACCAGTATTCCTCCTTTGCCATTGTTGAAACACTCTGTGATCCAGAACTCCCCGAAATTTGAGGCCCAATATAATGTCATTTGACCTCTTATTTTAGATAAGCTACTGTCATGGCATGTCTCTGTCCTGCTGCACAGGCAGATATTAAACCATACTGGTTGCCTGCTTCCTTAATCTGTGGGAAGCTATTTCTAGAGCAGCATTTCTCAGCCTTGACACTGTTGGCATTTTGAGTCAGCTAATTCTTTGTTGTGGGGACTGTCCTGTGCGTTGTGTTTGCAGCATCCCTGACATCTAACCCCTAGATGCTAGTAGCACTCCCACAGTTGTGACAACCAAAAGATGTCTCCAGGTATCGCCATGTCCCCTAGGGGCCAAAACCGTCCCTGGTTGAATATCACTGCTCTAGGTGGGATAGCTGCATCCAGTTCAGGCCTGGGGCCCATCCTCTCCAGTAGGGCATGGGACTAGCCTCTCTGAACACGCTCTAGTCTTCTGTTAATGGCTGAGAGAAAATTTTTAGGATATCATTTTGGACCTACAGACTCCCAGAAGTCAGCTGTTTGAAGGGATAATTTGTAAAAGGCACTGAGAAGGGGTACATTTAATGTTATTTTATTCATAGGCTATTTGTCACCCTGTATGAGCAGTGAGCCTGGGTGTATTTTCACTTATTTGTACATACCCAGAAATTACTACACTATCAGCACCTGCTTCAGTAATCAACTGCTAAACTCCTTGAGGCAGAAATCTGTCATGTGGTCACTGATGTGTGCCAAGTGTTTAGCATAGGTAATCAGTAGTTACTGAATGAAATAGTAATGGCTGGCTTTTCCCAAAATGGTTCTAAAAATAGTTGTCCTTGTGACCATACCTAAATGGACAAGTAGGCCTAGAAAAGCTCCAGAGAATAGAAACTTAAGCAGATAGAGGATTGTTCCATGAGTAAAACAGAACTTTTTGTGGCTTTTTGGGAGTGTGGAGAGGATTATCATGGAAAAGAGAATGAGATGAATTCTTCTGGCTATCAGGTCCCTTTAACTATGTGGCACTTTACTTACAATGAAGCAGCTACCTCTTGGAGTGGCAAATGGGGTGAACCAGCAGCACTGGAGTTTTATATATGGTAATTTGTTAAAAGTGTACTATGTATGTATAGTTAGGGATTCAACTTTTATTGACTAAATCTAACATGTTACATATAAATTTGGTACAAGTTGAAAATGAATACAGAGAAAATGGGGGGCCAAAAGGGTTTATTTAGAGAGGTTTGCTATGAGGGATCCACTATTCCTGTAAGTTCTCATGCAAGGCGACTGCTCATTACCTGTTTTTTACTGCTTCCCTTAAAAAGTAGAGGTGAGCCACAATGGAGTGTCAAGAGTCCAGAAACTAGAATTAAGTCTGTCTGGGTTCAAATTCTGGTTCTGCCTTTTACTAGCTAGCTATGTAACTTTGGATAAGTAATTTATCTGTGGTTTAGTTTCCTCATCTGTAAAGAACTCGGAGTTGCTCTGAGTTAAAATAATTAAAATAATTCACCTAACCTGCTTAATAATGCCTGACATATACATGTTTTCCATAAATGTTAGTTGTTATAACTGGTTTAATTCAATCTGACATTTCTTACTAGCAGTGTCTAAAATTTGAACACTATCTTTGGACCATGACATGGACTTTTTATTTTTAAAGACGCTTTAGATGACAAAAATGTTACATAAAAAATAGAAGGGATTCCCATATGGCCCACTTCCTACCCCGCCCCCTGCCCGCACTTTCCCACATTAACATTCTTCGTTAGTGTGGTACATTTGTTACAGTTGATGAACCCATATTGAAGCACTGCTACTAACCATGGACTAGTTTACATTATAGTTTACTCTTTCCCATGCAATTTTTAAAGTTATGACAAAATATACAATGGCCTGTATCCATCACTGCAATGTCATGTAGGACAAATCCAGTGTCCTCAGAATGCCCCCATATTACACCTATTCTTCCCTCTCCCATCCCTCAATCTCTGGTGGCCACTGCCTTTATATCAATGATACCAAGTTCTTCCATTGCTAGAATAATTAAGTCTATAGTAGAACAATAGTAAGTCTACTTTAGTCCATTGTTCATTCCCCAGTCTTAGGGATGGTGATGCCTACTCTGCTTCCTTTTTTTTTTTGCCTTTATTTATTTATTTATTTTTTATTGACTTTGTAATAATATTACATTAAAAATATATATGTGAGGTCCCATTCAACCCCACCCCCCCACCCCCCCTCTCCCCCCCCCCACCCCCCCTCTCCCCCCCCAACAACACTCGTTCCCATCATCATGACACATCCATTGGATTTGGTAAGTACATTTTTGGGCACCTCTGCACCTCATAGACAATGGTCCACATCATGGCCCATACTCTCCTCCATTCCATCCAGTGGGCCCTGTGAGGATCCACGATGTCCGGTGATCACCCCCGAGGCGCCATCCAGGGCAGCTCCACGTCCCAAATACGCCCCCACCTCTCATCTCTTCCTGCCCTTCCCCATACCCATCGTCCACCATGTCCACTTTTCCCAATCCAATGCCACCTCTTCTATGTGGACATTGGATTGGTTGTGTCCATTGCACCTCTATGTCAAGAGGAGGCTCAGATTCCACATGGATGCTGGCTGCCATCCTCCCATTTCCAGTTGTAATCACTCTAGGCTCCATGGTGTGGTGATTGTCCTTCTTCAACTCCATCTTAGCTGAGTGTGGTAAGTCCAATAAATCAGATTGTAGGTGCTGGAGTCTGTTGAGGCTCAGGACCTGGCTATCACATTATCAGTCCAGAGATTCAAATCCCCTAACTATATCTTAAACCCCAACGTTAACTGCACCTCCAGCAGATTAGTATGAAAGTCTTATGAAGGGAGATCCCATCTGAGTCCAGATTCATCACACATAAACACCATTTCCAGAGAGGGGCCATCTGCCCTGGTAGTAAACCCCATCGGCCATGACCATAACTCTCATGGGTCTCTTTAGCCTTCATAGGAACCAATATCTGGGGGTTGTATCTGCTTTATCTGTCTCTCTGACTCTGCTCAGTTGTGCATGAATTGGGAGGGAGCTTAGATCCCATGGGGCAGATCGAACTGTCATGCTTGGAGTTGCAGACACTCTGTTCCTTGAGATGGGTGTTGTCCATCATCTCCTTGTTAGTTGTCCTGGGCGAGTCCAATGAACTGGAGAGTAGGTGTTGCAACTCTGCTGAGATTCAGGGCTCACTTGGCACATGGATGGACCAAAGATTTAAGTCTCTGGGACATATATTTTTCAAGTATAGTGTTAATTATAGGTTCAAATAAAAGGGGCAGAAGAGCCATGTATAGAGAACCTGTAAATGAGTCTGTTACACTGGAGAGCATAAATTCCAAAGTAATGCCCACTGACAGGGTGCCAAATTGCCGAGCTGTCTGCCCTGCTTATAGTTTCTGGATGTCTCTACAGCCATCAGGAGCCCCACTATTTGAGGCACTGTTATTGTGGCAGTCAGTGAGATCCTGCTGAGATGTGCATAAACGCAATCTCTGGAATGACCTCCCCACTCACTTTGAAATCTTTTTTTATTTTAATTTTATTTTTTTTAATTGATTTTGTAAAAATATTACATTAAAAAAATATGAGGTCCCATTCAACCATACCACCCCCACTCCACCACTCCCCCCCCCAGCAACCCTCACTCCCATCATCATGACACATCCATTGCACCTGGTAAGTACACCTCTGGGAATCTCTGCACCCCATGGTCAATGGTCCACATCATGGCCCATACTCAAAAACTGACTTCTATTTACCATTTCCCCCTTTTGGTTAAGGTCTTTTTCCAGATGCACTGCTAGTTGGTTCTTGGTAATAATCCTTCAGTGCCAGGAGGCTCATCCCTGGAAGCATGACATGGATTTCTGTATTCTCTAAGAAACCACTACTGCAACACAATGTGGTAATAAAACACTGAACTTTATTGTTGACAGCTTTCAAGCATCATAACCTGAGGGAAGTATTTTTCAATTTAGTTTGTCAAAATACTTCAGTTTTCCAGCTGGATCTGGTATTATCTGTAAAAAAAACATTTTTAAATTTAAAGTACATCATTAGTAGTCTTACATTAGTTGGCTAGATCATAACTAAAGATGATTGTGTGCCAGATATTTAGGAAAAACTGAGTCTGTCCTACCTATTAACTTCAGATATCCCCAAAGGCAAATTTATTATTTGTTAGTAAATTAACATCTGTACTCAAGCACCCCAAATTTTACTTACAGCTCTTCTCTTGGCCACCAGGCTTTCATGGCATCTTCAGGTTTGATCTAATTAAATCAAACACATCGAGAGAGCATGGCTACAGATGTTAATGTGTTTTTAAAAGAATTTATTGACTAAATGGTGGTATACCATACTGGGAAAGGGGATCAATGGGTTCACTAAGCATTTATCAAATGGTTTTGGAGGTTCAGAATGCAGCCTTGTAATGTGAAGTTGCAAAGTAAAACAAACCTCAAATACAACATCAAGTATTGTTAAATAACTATTTACTGAATGAAGTAATACTCTAAATAAAAGTGCCTATTCCAAGAGCATCACAGAAACTTTCTAGATTTTTTAACTTCAAATATAATTTGATCTCTCATTAACTATGTTACTTACTACTTAACATTTTAAAAAAACTATTGCATAATTGGCTTATAATAGTTCTTATATGCATTTTCTTCAGAATTTTTCTTCAGCATAAAATAAATTTTACCTGATTTTTCAGTATCACTTCAAGGAGTATCCTGCCTTTGCCAGTTTATAATCTCATTAAATTCACATTCAATTCACAAGTACTTACTGAATAACTACTAAGTGCCAACAGGGCCCTGAGCAGCAGGGGGATACAAGAATAGCTACCCAAGTTCCTGCCTTTGAGGCTTTTATAAGCACGTAGGGAAGATGTACATGTACACAACTGTTTTTGATACAGTGCACAATGCAATCATGTTCTAATATGGGTTGTATGACTTGATGGAAGCTGAGATGGTGAAAAAGGCAAGGCTTTAGAGGACAGGAGGCATTTAAGTTGGTCTTGAAAGAAGAATAGAATTTAGAGAAGAAGACAGGCTTTCTAGGCTGTAGAAATACCTGAGCAAAGGCACGAAAGTGTGAAAAAGCAGGGCTTATTTTAGAGAATAATGAATCGTGATTTGGTGGAAGCATAGCATGCATGCATGCATGAGTGCAGGAATCATAGGGGAGATGAGGCTGGGAGAGGCTGGTGGACACAAGGAATGGGAAGGCCAACCAGGAGGGCTAGGCAACATCCAGGAGAGAAATGAGGGAGATGGAGATGAAAAAATTCATCTATCTAAAAGGAAAGGCCACCATAAAGCCTTTTTTGATTCTACATTCCCATTTCCACCTATTTTCTTAATTTTCTTCTCCCCTTCATGGCTACATTTCTTGAACTAGTTGTACATACTTTGTCTCATTTTCCTCACCCTGCCTCCACCCCAAATTGGCTTTTGCCCTCACTATTCTCTGGACACTAAGTTCAATATGGTCACCAATGAACTCCATGTCACTGAATCAGTTCTCATTGTTCTCAAACTCTCCATACCACATGACACTCTTCCTATTCCCATCCCTGTATTTCTGCTACACTGGCCCCTTTCTGTTCTTTGAACATGCCTAAGTTCATTCCTGCCTCAGGACCTCTGTCCTTGCTGTTCTTTCTGTACTGCTCTTTGCAGGACTGGCTCCATCTCTTCACTCAGGTTTCAGTTCAAATATCATCTTAGAAGGCTTTCCTGACTACTTTATTCCCACCCCGGGCACTGCACTATTCCATCAGTTCCCACCAACCTGTTTATATTTTATTGTTTCTTAAGGAGGTACTGGGGATTGAACCTGGGACCTTGTACATGTGAAGCAGGGGATCAATCACTGAGCTCCACCTGCTCCACCCAACCTGTTTTTAAAAACAATTACCACAACCAAAAATTAGAATGAGAATGTAACTGAGGGCAGGGACCTCGGCTGTGCTGGTCACTAATAAATACTATCTGGCTATAGTAATATTGTGAATAGTTGCCATACAGCAGGTGCTCAGTAAGTGTTGAAAAAAAATGACCATAGTATGTGACAACACGTGCATTGTTTTGGCAAGGGGAATCCATGGTTTTAATGTTTCTCAAAGGGGTTTATGGGCCTCCAAAAGTTAATCAAGTGAATAGCCAGCAGATTTTCTGAAATGTAAAATACTCATCCTATAATAATACCTTTCACAGTTAATCTGTACTTCTTGGGAGCTTTTGCTGACCTCTCAGGGTGTGGCTATTTAATTAGCACATGCTTTTGATTGATAATGTTGTGATTAATCAGTAACAGTTGGTTTTGCTACAGCTCCTGGGGGAAGTACCCACTAACTCAAATCCCTACCCAAAATGCTTTTTAAGACTTCTCAGGTGATGCTAGCATCTTCTGATTTATACTTCTATCTGTAAGCCTCACAATTAGTAAATGTAAATCAACCAAATGACTAATTTATAACTTATGGTATCTAGTGTTCAAAGTACCTTTCAAATCCCCTTTGAGGTTTATCAGATCTATGTATAGATGTTTGTATTACAATACTTTGACCCTCAGAGGCAAAGCTGCTTTGCAAACTCACCAGAAATTGGTTCGAAATCAGTGAAGTGTTACTTTACCTAACCCAAAATCAGAGTAAATTTCAACCTCTTTTTGTCTATGGCATGATTCTTTTGTTGACATACTAAAAAATAAGGAGGGAAAGTCTTACAATTCTATATTTTTTTGTTAAGATACTGATTTCTTCCTCCAGTACTCTAGTATTTGTCAATTCCCTCATTACAGTTGGTGTAAAACTCTTGATTTTTAGAAGATAAACAGTATTTAAAAAAAGGTTCATAGTGAATTTTCAAATTGGCCAGAGACTATTTCAGGCATTATCTACAAATTATACAACCTCCTTAAATGAAAGAATGTACCTGTTTCAATATTTACTTCCTTCAAAGGAGATACATGACAAGGAGAGAATCATTTGCTTCAGTGTTAATTAAGCCAGATTTTCTCAAAAGTTTTTCACCACACAAAGAAAGGTTTTGCTTGTGACTTTTTTTGCCTATTCTATAGGAAGGGATTCCACATATGACTTCTAAGACCTCAGAATTTATTCAACCAAGTTTCCATGGTTCCCTTAATTATTTTAAAAAATGATACACTTCTCTGGATACTTGGCTTTAAAATTCACAGCATTTAGCCCCATTATTCTGCTTTTCACAGTTTTAGCTACTCTCCCTACAGTCTACAGTCCAAAGTATGCCTGTACTCTACAATTTCTGCCTACTGATATTTACTTAATTTACAAAATCAAGATAGTGTTATTGTAAGATCATTCTAAGGCTGGCTGGCTTTTTTTTGGCTTCAGCCATCCCGTTAATGGAAAAAAAAAATCAATTCAACTTACTGTTTCACTACCAGGTTTCCAACCAGCAGGGCAAACTGAAAGGAACAAAAATGGGCAAAAGACAACTTAACAAAGTTTTCTTTAGCAACTCAATGTTTCTTTTCCCAAATAAAACCGACAGTAGAGCCAATATATATTAATAAGACCATTTTCAGGCCACTGAGCACTTGAGTTCTACTAGCCTGCCTGCTCACAGCAAGGAATTTTAGTCATGGAGCTAGTCAGCAGGCAACTAATCTATTTTCATTTTGTCAATACTGTTTAATTACATGTACAATATAAGAAACCAAACTGAATGGTTCCTCTAATGAAGTTGGAAAGTTTTGGAATCCAGTGAACTGAAAGTCCTGGAAGTGGCAAATTTCTCTGAATTTATATAAACTTCCAGTAAGCCTGCTTGCCATGTATCCTGCAGTATTTTGTACTGACGTCATAGTTTGCTGTTTGTCAAAAGAGACTTTATAAAGTTATTCGGAAAGCAGGATTTACCCTTTATTTAGAATGCACCCTGTCTCAGGTCCTGGGTTACACTTTTAAAAGGAATATTTGACATGTTATATTTTAGCAAAATCTGACTTTTCCCATTTAGCTTCTACTAAAACTCAGAGTAAAAGGAGGAACCAGTGATACTGAGTAACTTTGAGGATTACATTATTAAAAACTAAATCAAATAATGTCAACATGCAACTAAAACCTATATTACTAAATATTGCCAGATCAGCACATTTTAAATTTACAGAAACATAATTTGAAAATTGAAACAGAAGCTTTTCTCTTTGAGCTTAACCAAAGGACTATACAAGTAATGAATCCTTTGCATATTATTCAGTAAGCAGACTATATTAGTGATATTTTGTGTAAAATAACTTTAAATACTTTGATCTGTTAAAAAAAACATGCTAACAGTTTGAAAACAATCATAATCAGAGGACTCTGGAACCATCCAGATTATTTTCAGGATAAGAAACCAAAATTATTATGCTGCCATTTCTCAAACTGAGAAATCAAAAGGCTATCTATGATGGTTAGAAAGGGTACCTTCTCCATGTTTGTCAGTATACTGGAATGCCTGAACCAAACGTAGTGTCTCATCCACCGATCTACCCACAGGGAGGTCATTCAAAGTAATCTGTCTTAGGATTCCTTTGTCATCAATAATGAAGAGACCCCTGGAAGACACAAGAATGGTAGAGTTAAGACCATCTCTTCTAGTTAATACAAATATTATTTAATGTGAATCCCTGTACCATGCTATACACAACCGACACACTACTTACCTACTCTATTGGTACACACCCACACACCCACCCACCCCTACACCTCTCCCTTCTGTATATATACGGATTTCAACCCAATATTTACTTTGGGTTAGAAAAATCTCAGGTACTGAGGCTAACTGCCTATGTATGAGTAGTATAAAGAACTAAATATACCTTTAATAGAAATACATAAAGATCAATATCTTGCTTTATAATCACATTAAACATTACTAAAATTTTCCTGCTTATGCTGCAATAAATTTTTTGAATGAGCAACTCAATTCTGAACTAACTAGGGCCCATTCTCTTTGGACCAGGTCAACTTGGCCAAACTCGTGCAAAACTGTTAATACTATACAATGGGTGTTCTTTCATGTAGCTATTTTAGAGTGGAAAACTGTTGTCAATACTGGTCAAGCCCATTCGGAGGTAAATGAGCCTCATCTCAAATTTTAAGCTTGCCATATAACACACAATACCTACACATACCACACACTAAACAAATCTACCTTTTTCCTTTGACAAGAAATCCTTGACTTCTGTTTTCTGCTCTGATTTCGCAAACAGCTTCTTTGGTAGACTTGAAAGTAAGACATTTGCCATACTTGGTGTAATATGTATAAAATGTTTAAGGTGACAACTATTTTTGAAAATTATCTGGTGGAGAATTTTATGACTATTATGGAAAATTAAAGTATTTGAGGGCATTGTTTTCTTCATCTTCTCAATACTCACATAATATTTTAATTCTAAGCGCTATTAATGTATAACAGCACAAAAAATAAGAGGTTCATCCTTTCCCCCTTTTAAAAGCTGTTTATTAACTATCTACTGATTGCCAGAACCCATATTAGGAATTTCTCTTTTTACAATGTCATTACATAATAACCTTATGAGGTAGCAATATCTCCATTCTGAAGATGAGAAAACATGCTCAAAGAGAAGGTGCTCAGGGTCACATAGCCAGCTGATATTGTTATCAGTATTTAAACACCTGTCTGGCTATTCTGGAGCTATTCTGTATTGCTTAGAATTTTTTTTTCATTAATTGCTCTTTAGCTAAGTGAGTTGAAACCCACAGCCTTATTATATTTGATTATAAAAATATATTTGACCTAAAAATACGTTCAGGGACTGAAAGCTGGAAAATCTATTTTGATTACTGGGAAAAAAAGTTTAAAATACCTATGAGCTGGTAGTCCATACCAGTCAAGGAAACCATCGGTCCAAGCAAAGAACCTCAAATACTACTGTCATTAGATTTTTGTCAAAATAAATCAGAAGGAAAACCTGGTTTATGGCAAAATATGTAAAATTGGCAACCACAGTATGGTCAAGTTACTACCTCCTAAGAACTCTGTTCTCTCCCCAATGCCTACCAAAATGACAAAAGAAATAAAATAAGTAAAAAGACAACAAAAGAAGTTGTAATAGTGGATTAAATATGTCAACAATTTTTCTTTATGATAAAAAACAAGGAAGAATAGTAACAGATTTAACAGAGAAGGAAATCAAAACCTCCATGCCTTTAGAAGAGGATATCAAAGGGAAGCAAGACAGTTCTTTCAAAGACCCTCCCTCCACTGGTTATAGCCAGGTAGCTCCTCTATTCATGCAGAACAGAGGTTTTTCCTCCAAAGAAACTGAACTCAGCTGAGAGGCTATAGACTGGGGACACCAGGTACAGTGAAGGGCAAGTGTAAAGTGCTGCACTAAAATGCGGGGCATTCAGTATAAGTATGTATACTGACTGGTGAGCCCTTTAGTGCCCTATTCTTGTTCCATCTTAGACTGCTTCTAGCATGGTATAGACCCCAGGCAGGAGACCTAGAGAAAGCTGAATGGCCCCTGGAAAAAGTCTGACAGACAGTGATAACTTGGGTCTTTCCTATAAAAAAATTCCAAATTGTCACCAATCTCCTTTTAGTGAAAGCCATCAGCTGATAGATCTTTCCATCAGCATCTCGGTACCTCACTTTTAAATATGAATAGAGGGCTAAGGTACTTGAGGAAAGCCTCCAATGTAAGACTGAGTTCCCAAAAGTCCACCTACCCACAAGAGAACTTAAGCTCTAGGGATTTTTGCATGTTTTGTTCACTGTTCTATCCCTAGGATCAAGAACAGTGTCTGGCACACATTAGGCACAAAATAAATATTTGTTGAACTGGGAACCTCTGGGGGAACTAAAAATTCAGGAAGTAGTAGAAAGCTTTTCCTAAAAAGTGTATAATTAACACCCTCAGAAAAGTCCTATTTATCATGATAATGTCAAAGATGGATAAACCCAGAAAAAGTGAAGATAATATTTAGATATTTGGAGATAAATAATGAAAGAAGTACCTAGAAAGTTGAAAGTAGCTTCCACTAAGAAGCAGTGCTGGAGGTAGGGAGAGGCCTGTTGCTCAAGACAACTTGACTTTTAAAAATTATGTGCATATATTACTTAACTAATACATGGCACAATATGAACCTTGAAAACATTATGCTAAGTGAAAGAGGCAAGTCACAAAAGATCACATATTGTGGGATTCCATTTATATGAAATGTCAGGAGTAGGCAAATCTACAGACAGAAAGTAGAGTGGGTTTTTTGGAGTGATGAAAATATTCTAAAATTGACTATTTTAAGTGGGTGAATTATATCTAAAGCTGTTATAAAAATACAGGATAATAAAATACCAACACTTTTACATAAAACATTAAAGAAAGAAACCATTGCCACTGTAAAAGCACAGCTCAACAAATATAATATTTCCTTAATTTTTATCACTCCAAAGACACAGTTTTGCTAAATATATGGTACTTGCATTCAGAAAAAACATTACTGGAGTCAGTTTGGAAGAGGAAAAAGAAATGCATGAAGAATTGGGGGACCTGAGTTCAAGTCTAAATTGCCACTAACTATTTATGTACCGGCTAAGTTCATAGACCTCTATGAACCTGTTTCTTTTATCTATAAAATGACAAGATTGGTCAAAGATGTCTAATCTTCCAGCTCTAAAAGTTTATGACACTAACATAGTTTAAGTAGCATACTCAACAATTATTTTAAAGAGTATCTACATTTTTGCCAATACAGCAAAATATTTCCTGGTCAAACCTTGTATCTTCTAACTCATAAATAACATTCATTTCAAGGAGGATCAAACATATACTTGAATTTATCATAATGTAAAACCACTGAAAGATACCTAAGAGTGTGGCCTGAGTCCTCCAGATATACGCCATAGTCCTTTGAAATCTGATGGGTCAAATCTGAAAGAAGTGGAATCTTTATTGGTCCAAGTCCTCCTTGTTTTCGAGGGGTATTAATCCTGTAACAAACAGAACATAAACCTCTCAGAGCTAAGTAAATGACATGTCATATCAAAATAGTACTCTCTCTGCATATGTATGTGCACACACATGAACACACATACTTTCTCTTATAAAAACAGGCTAAGAGATATTCTATTTTCTTGTCTTTTTCCCCACTTAACAATATGTTGATATTCTTTAAACACTAAATATAGATCTATATGGCAGGCATTTTTAATATAAAGCAATACCATATTTAATCTTTATTAACAGACATTTAGACATTATAATCTCATCTTTGCACACTTGTATTATTATTTCCTAGAAGTGGAACTAATAGATTTAAGTATATGCACTGTCATAAGCATCACCTTAGAACTGTTATCACAAGAGAGCCTTGAGAGAGAGGCACAATACAACTGGATGACATTTAAATATTTTGAAAGTCAAAGAAATGCAAAGTCTACTTGAAGCAGTGAAGGAAACTAGTTATAATCTCATATTCATCAGTTTTCATATTTAATGATGCTGTGACTTGAAACCAGGGGATGCCCCAACGCGAAGGCACTGACAGCAGCTAGAAAACAGTGAAAATCTGCTCCAGATGTCTACAGGTCCAGTTTTAACATCCAAATAGAAATCTCTGGTTCATATGAAGCTTATCCATCTGAGAAGGTATCCCCAAAATTCCTTGGGAAAGCAACCCCAAATTATTTGGGATGACAACTTTTTCCTTAGTAGATATGTTTTAACCCTAGGAAGATTTAGAATTACTATAATTCTAAAGAAATCAATTAAACCCATAGTTTCAATATTTTTATATTAAGAGATAATCAACCCATATTTGTACATTATTTTCAATGTTTATGAGAATTTGGAACATTAGAATACAGATCCATTTTGTGATTCCAACTTAAAATATGTAATTTGAAATTTTATTAAGTTTATATAAATAGTAAAGAATTTTAAAGGAGTTTAAGACACAATATTTATTAGATTTGTAAGATATACAAGGACTTGGGAGGTTTGTCTAAGAACTGAAATAAAAAGGAAATCATATATTTAATATATAACAGCACTTTAAAATACTTAAGGGAGTTGGTTACTTAAGATAGAATGCATGTAATTAAATTGTAGTTTTCCAACCAATTAAAATTTTGCTAGATATATATAGGAATTTTAAGTGGAGAAAAACTTATGTTTTGAATTTGTAACTTTGATGAATTGAATATTAAGTTTTAAAACCAAAATATTTCTGAGTGATCTTTATTAAGCATGAAAGTCTTTGTGGACCCATTAAAAACTCACATCAACATGTGCATTTCTAAATTGGAACATGTTGCATAACTGCTCTACAGAAATGCTGAACCAAAGGTGTTATGTGAGAATGCCATTTCTTTATGACTTTGTCAACACAGGATGGATTTTTTCCACCTTTTAAACCTTGGCCATTCAGACAGGGAAAAAATAGCATCTCTTGTCATTTTAATTTGCAATTCTCTGAAACTAAGCAGAATATCCTTTCATATTTAATGAATTAAAAAAATTTTCAAAATTACAGCTTCTTGAAAAGTAATTATAAAAACTATTTTTAGTATGGCTTACCATACTAGATAACTGTGTAACAGAGAATAGTACACTTTAATAAACATTTTTCCTCCAGATTAAGGTTACCCAATTTATTGTAATAAAGTAATCATTACACAATTCAGTCCTTTTTGCTATGGAAATCACATTTGTTGCATTTAACTCCTCCCCCCAACTTTGAAATGTCCTATAAAATCCTTAAACATTTTTTACTATAACTTCATTGCACTAGTAGCTCACTGTATTACTCTCAGATAAATCTTTCTGAATTGTCTGGTAAATAACTATTCCTATCATGTTAAGAGTTATCTGCCCTTGATTTAAGAGTAAATGCATTCTTTTTATATACAAAATAAGTATAAGATACTGACCAGGCCAAATGGGTAAACTGTGAATCAATAGAACATGCTACCACTTCAGTATTTATAGATCTGAATTCTTCAATTCTATCACCGAAAGCGATAATTTCAGTTGGACACACAAATGTGCTGAAATTTAAAAATAAATTAATTCATTATTCTCAAAATAGGCATAGATCTTAAGTTTCAAATGAGTTTTTTTTACAAACACCTTTAGTATATAGAAATGCACATTAAGAACAATTTCATATATAAACCTTCTCAAGATGGAGTAGTCTAAAAGACTCATATGATCAAATAACATTTCATTAAAAAACATGTAACTTTTGTGATCCATGTATCTTAAAAAATACAATAAAAATGCTCAAAAAATCTATTATAGAGTTCTTATATTTCAATAACTTTCTAACTTAATGGATCAGTGGTCACCAATGTTCCCTTCTTCCTTCTGCTGGCAGCCCCACCCCACCATTTTATTAGCTTTTATTTAATAATACTTTTTATTTATATAGTGCTTTACAGCTTTCAAAGGCCCTACACAAATTTTATATAATTCACTATTTTTTTTGAGATGAGGAAATACAGAAATGCAGAAATGCTTTCCAATTCCTGTCCTCCACCCCTTCTTGATAAGGTCCTTTCCACTTTGTTTCCCAGTCCTATAGCAGCCAAGGATTTTATACCTTACTACCCTCATGGTGTCAGAAGGGCATGTTTAAAAGAATATTACCTAGGGCAGTATTATTCATACCATGGTAGGGACTCAAACTAATTTAGTGAGTTACAACCAGCATTTTAAAAAAGTGAAATAGAAAATATGAGAATACAACACACATAGTAAGAGTAGGTTATGAAACATACATATGTTTATATACAAGTGTGAGTGTATGTGTGTGTGTGTATTCAGGAATGATATTCAAAATATTTAACAATCTTATCTCAAAGTTGGTTTTATTATGGAGGTTTCTGAAAGGGGCCAGGTGGGAGGGGTAATTTAGGGAAGGTGTTGGGAGAGTAGCTATTTACTACCTAGTTTGGAAGTTTTCCAATATTTTAACAATGAGCAGGGCTGTACTGGCAGATTGAATGTTAGCCTGTATATATATGTGTGTGTACTGGGTGGCAATGAAAAATGTATTTCCTATTGAGGTGGTCAAAACTTTGAAAAACACAGACTAAGGGGACAAGATCCTACCAGAGCCTAATACAGGCTCTTCAAATGTTTCAGTTGTTCAAGTGAAGCACTGCCACGTACAAGCAGACAATTCTTATCTTTGACTATGTCCCTAGAAACCTGGGTTGTAATATGTATTTTAAATACTTGCCAAAGGGTGGGAATGGGCAGTTCCTGCCAGCCTTCCTATTATCCCAAGAAATTCTACCTAGAGACATGTTTGCCCAACTTCTTAGTGAAGACAGAAAAAAAGTACTAGCAGAAAACTGAAGGATTATGTTGCCTTTGAATAAATTCCTCATCTCAGCTTGCCTCTTTAAGAACAAAGAGCCAAATAAAACTATTTCAATTTGTTGTTCTTGAATAATAACTGATGACTGAGGTTTTACTAGGTGTTATTTACATGTGTTACTTACAAATCAAGAGGGTAGAAGAAAAAAACTAGGTATTTTCCACGATAATCAGTTAACTTGAGTTCCTTAAATTCTCCATTTATCACAGCTGTTCCTTCCCAATAGGGTGCTGGCTTGGAAACTAAGAAAGAAAAAGATTATATCATCTTTTATAAGACTGAGAAAGTAGGATGGCAGGACATCTTTATTTCGGAAATCACTAAAAGTCAGGGCTTTTTAATCTTTGGCAGTTGGTGAAACCTTATGGAACCTTTCTCAAAGTAATGTTATTGAATGCATAAAATAAAATACATAGAATTACAAAGAAAACCAATTACACTGGAATAAAATTATCAAAATATTTTTAAAAATTGGTGATTTAGTAATATATGTGCTCTTCTAACACTTTAAAACTTCAAGATGCACCAGTGATCTAATAACTAACACAATGATGAGTATAAACAATGTTGTAGAATACCTGCAGCAACCATGTGTCATGAAAATATCTGTGGTGACAAGACCCCCAAGCAAGTGCAACTAATGCTAGTGTGGTATCTTGCTGATGTTCATAATGGAGGGAAATTTGACTTCTTTTCTGACCATTCTCACAGACCTCCTACATCCCATCTCTGCACTAAACCCTATTGGATACTTCACTATAGCCCTAAGTCATCAACTTACTACACTTCAAATCATTAGACTTTCCTTTCTCTAATTGCAGTCTTCCAGATGTACTAATAAGTTAAATGTCTATCCAGCATCTCACACAATGAGCTGTTGCAGACTAGGCTACATTCATTACATTACAAGGAGTGGAAAATTTGCAAATACATCAAGTAGAAATAATCACAGGATTATTTTATTAGAAGGCTTTGAAAGAGATGACTCCCTTGAGCAGGTTTCAAGTGACCTGATGGAAATTTAACAGTTTGTGCTACTCTCTTAGAAGGGTGGGCTGTAATTCTACACATTTGGAGAATAACGTACCTTGATGCTCTGTTAGCACATTCAGATAGCGCTTAACTTTTGTAGGTATTAGATATACTGAAGTCAACATTTGCTTCCAAATTTGACTAAGGTTTCTAGAAAGTAAGGCTTATATATATTTTTTACAATAACCAGCATTTTTAGTCATTGAGTAAACAGAGACAAACTGATGAATTTCTCTGTGAAGTTAATGTATAATATGTGATGACTTATTTTGAGCCAGCAGGCTACCCCATATAAATAATCGTGATCTAATTAGGTAAAGACCAGAAGGGAGAATAAGACAAGAGAAGGGTACTGAACTATATATGCTTTATCTACATTACTTAAAATGCTACTCATTAAGTGTGAGGTTATGATTATAACAATCTATTACAATGACACTCTTTAATGATTACTGCATACTGGGAAAACCAAATCTGAAAAATAAATTTTGTTCTGCAAATTTTGTTTTTGGAATTGCAGTGTTTGTTCAAGGAAAAAACTGTTATCCATTTATAGAGCAAAAAGAATGCTGTTAATTTGCTAAGAGCTATAAATAGAATTGCCACAGCAACCCATTGCATCGATTAAAAAAAACAAGCCAAAATTGTCCAGAGTATACATCATATAATTAATATAAAAGGGGAAGCTGACTTGGCCCAGTGGTTAGAGCATCTGTCTACCACATGGGGGGTCTGCGGTTCAAACCCCAGGCCTCCTTGACCCGTGTGCAGCTGGCCCATGCACAGTGCTGATGCGCGCAAGGAGTGCGCAAGGAGTGCCCTGCCATGCAGGGGTGTCCCCGCATAGGGGAGCCCCACGAGCAAGGAGTGCGCCCCGTAAGGAGAGCCGCCCAGCGCGAAAGAAAGTGCAGCCTGCCCAGGAATGGTGCCGCACACACAGAGAGCTGACACAACAAGATGACGCAACAAAAAGAAACACAGATTCCCGTGCTGCTGACAAACAGAAGTGGACAAAGAACATGCAGCGAATAGACACAGAGAACAGACAACCGGGACGGGGTGCGGGGGTGGAGGCGGCAAGGGGAGAGAAATAAATAAATAAATAAATCTTTCAAAAAAATTATATAAAAGTTCTGGTAAATGCAGAGAGGTGTAAAGAAGAATTTTTTTTCTTAAACGAGGTACTGGGGATTGAATCCAGGACCTTGTACATGGGGAGCAGGTGCTCAACCGATGAACTACATCTCCCAAAAGAGAGTTTGGTCTTTTCATTTGTTTGTTTTTAGCAGGTACTTGGGATCCAACCCGGGATGACCTCATACATGGGAGGCAGCTACATCCACTTTCCTCTTGTTAACATTTTGATGTCTTTTCTTCCAGTATTTTTAAACATAAATTTGGATGATGTTGTACCCTCTCTTCTTAAAGCAAACTGTGAGCAGTTATTCATGTTACTAAGAATTATTTGAAAATATGACCTTAATGGCTCCATATTTCACTTTATGAGTTAAAAAGTTCTTGTATCTTTAATTCTAGATAATCCTACATGTGACACAGAAATATAGCTAATATCTAAAATTTGAAGAGATTTGCTGGTAAAAGGAAATCTTTTATTAGTACTACTGTTGCATCCATGAGCAATCTTGGAGTAGATTTATTTCATATGAGAAATGTGTGTAACATATTTGACATATATAACTGGCTGACATATTCCAAAATATCTTCCCAGGCAAGTAAAACCAAGGATCTTGGAAATACTATAATCTTAAAACTTCAGGATAACTTACTAAAAAACTAAAATCCAAAAGTGGTTAACTTTCAGTAGGAAAGACATACAAACGTTTAAGGAGGCAAAACAGTTTTTCTCACTCCCATCCCATCCTAAGTCACAATAACATCCAGTTTAACACTCGGGATTCATATTTGTGAAGCATTACTTTTTTTCACTGAATACTGGCACGGAACATGCTGTAACCGAACAACAAAAGTGGACTACACACTTCAGAATGTCAAATGAACCGGAGGAAAAAAGCAGGTTACTCAAAAGCGAACAAGATCCCTATCGTCCCTTGCCACTGCTTATTGGCTAATCTGAACAGCCAGATGCAGCAGGCCACAACTTTCTCAGTATCTACTTAGTCTGACGTGTCCTTTCCTGCAAGTGGCCACTGGCTGTGTACACTGGACAGAAATGCAAATAGTCAAAAGCCAAATTGGCAGGACACAAATATGCCACGAGGTTTATCATCAACCCAAATGTATTATTTCAAACCTCTTCTCTTCCCGTTTCCTTTCCATCAGCCTCCAAAGTACATCCTGTAACAGGTTCTTCATTTCTGAGAAACAGAATACTCATGAACTATACAGGTCTTGAAGGTAACTTTAAGTAGTGTTCCTTATAAGATGTTAAAAAATGAGAACTGGAACGTTTGTCCTCCAGAGCATTTTGTTTAGCCACTTTTCCATTTAATCAAACTTTCTGTGAGTCATTATTCAACTTATCAGTGCCTTCCTCCCTGAACTGGGGAAGATGAAATCCAAAAGACAAACCTCGAATAGTACTTGAAAACTGATGGGATGTGCGGCAGGCACTTGCGAGGTTTGAGGAAGTGTATCAATTTGCACAACATCCTCCATCCTGTAAGCCCGGGACTAAAATCACCGTCTCTCTCTCATCTGTGGCTTTTGGGGTAACCACTACCTCTTCCAAAATCTGATCAGCGCAAAATATCTACTGGAACCCCCCCCCCACCTCCACCACTATTCCCCGGCCTCCCAGGAGACAACCAGGCTAGTCCAGGCCTGGTTGCAGTCCAGGGGTTGCGGCCCAAACCCAGACCAGTCAATGCAACCAGGGTACGCGTGTCTCCCGGCTCTCCGCCCCCCCAACCTTGGCAGAGCACCACCTACTCTTGGCTTTGCTGAGGTGGAGGGAGTGGTCGGCGACTGATACCCGGGACGCCTCCCCTGGGTAAACGTGTCCGCCCGCGTAGAAGTGGCACTCGTCTTCGCGGGTCCGGGGCCTTTCCTCTGCATCAAAGCCCTGCAGAGCCCCGGCCCGCAGGAGGAAGAGCAGCAGCGGTAGGAGCAGCCTTCGGCTTCGACCCCGGGCGGGGGTCATCGCGGTGAGCAGCAGCTCAGCCGCCTCCATGACCGCGAGCGCGGACGCACGTCCCCTGGCGCGAGCGCAACTTCTCCCGCCGCTAGGCAGCAACCACCGCGCGCACGAAGCCCGCGCGCGATGTGGGGTGCGGCCTCGCGAGACTTGCTCCGCCCTCTCCTTCCCGCCCTACACAGTGAGCGCCGGCCCCGCCCCGAGTTTGCGTTTGCGCCTGCGCCCTGGGAGGGACCTGGGCTGTCAAGCGTCGCCCAGCTCCGCGAAGGCTGGCTCGTGGCGGCGCTCCCCGGCTGCGTCCCGCCTCCAGCCGCCCTCAGCGCTGTTTAGACTCTGCTGTCCTTCCTGGCCCATCTTGCCCACAAAGCCTCACAACCATATCCCCTCCACAAAGCTGAAACTGCTTGTCCTGCCCATGAACAGTTTGCATTTAAACTTTCAACACTTCTTTTTTCCTCATAGTGATCTGTGTGAAGAGTGCCATGACACCCCCCTTTAGCTGCATCCTTTTTAGATCCTGGGAAAACTAGGAGAAGCGGTATCTCGAGAATAATTTTCTCCTAGCAGGCAAGGAACAAGGGGGCAAGTAGACAGTTTGGCCCTACTACTTTCTGCTTCCTGGTCCCTGCCTCATGTGGGCAAAGGATGCGTTTGGTAGGAGTAGGGTCTCCTTTATACCCTCAACTATCCCCATTCCCTGCGACCCTCCCCTCCCCCCGCCGCCACGTGGCACTGGCCCCACGGCACCGGCCCCGCCTCCTGGCACGCTGCCTGGTTTGCGCCTGCGCAGTAGGGTGGGCCCAGGCTGCTAAGGCGTGGTCCCTCTGACTAGATAAAGGCCACCTTGTGGTGTCACCTGACTGTCCTTCTCAGCTCAGGCCTCCAGGCCCATCTCCTCCACAAAGCATCGCCTGTGAGTGGCCCCCGCAGTCGCCCGTGAATGGCCTCTTATCCACAGCACTGTTTTTAGATCCTGTTCCTCCTTCTAGGCCCATCTTCTCCATAAAGCCTCGGGACTGGCCTCCCGCCGTCGCCCGTCATTTGGTCTCTCATTCTCGCCCTTTCCCGTCCACAGCTCTGTTTTAGACCCTCTGGTCCTTCTGGGCTCATCTCCTAGACAAAACCTCACCACCACACACCATCCCTTCCTAAAACTGGAACTAATAGTTCTGCTCCTGCCCAGCTTGCATTTTATACCTCTAACAGACATTTCTTCATTTTTCCTTGGAGTGAGCAGTGTAAAGAGTGCCATGGCTCCCCCGTCCCCCCCCCCCCCTTAATTGCAGCCCTTTTAGAGCCTGGGAAAACTGGGCAAATGTCCAACGTGGAAAACCCTATCTGAGACTATTTATTTTCTTCCAGCAGGCAAGGAACTATGGGATAAACAGGCAGTTTGATAACTTAAGCCTGTTTCAAAGGGGTGTGTGTGTGTATTTAAATCAAGATTCGAGAAGTTCCCAGAAAATCCTTACTCCCTGCAAGTGTTCCATTCTCTGACAATTACCACATCAACTACCCACTTGCTAGGATGCGAGGGGAAGACTTGGGGGAAGAGACAACACACACCAGCAAGACAGGAGCCACCAGCCACCCTTATGCCCCCTAGGGTCCCTTCTCACTTCCCACGGGCTCTTCTCATCTTTGTGAATCCCACAGAAGCCATCCTAGCAGTTTGTCTTTCCTCCATTAGACTGTCAGCTCCTTGGGCACCGAAATTGATGCCTAATTCGTCTTTGTTTCCCAAGGCTCCTGGCACATGGCAAACATTTGACATTGTTAGTGCTTGCTTTTGTAAATACTATCTAACTATTTCAAACAGCGTATCTCAGCTTCAAGTTGCTTTCACGTAGTGTATTCACACTCCTTATGAAAATCGTGCCCTTTTCAAACTCATTCCTGACCATTATATGTCCTACTTTCTGCTTCCTGGCCCCTGCCTCAAGTGAGTAAAGATGAAAAAGGTGAAGCTGTGCCCACAGTGGGAGAACATGTCCTTACCCATAACATTGTCTGGGACCTCTTCAGTTTCCGGGGGCTCAAAGACAGGAGGCCTCTGACGTGGAACTTCTCGCTCCCATTCTTCTCCTTCCCTAGCTTCCTGTTCCACAAGAAGAGGAAGTGGGGCCCGGGGGGCCCGGAGCTGGGTCCCAGGAGTTCGGTTCAGACCTTTGCCCCGCAGTCGGTTTCGGTGATCCATGTTGACTGTTGAACAAGCAGCCACAAGTCTCTCTGAATTCTAGGCCCCACGCTGAGCCTGTAAGTTTGAGAACTGGGAGAGGAGCTTGGACAGAGTGTTATTTTCCAATACCTCTTTGATCTGGGATGGGCCGAGGTCCCCTGTCTGCAGCAGGGACTACCCCCCAAGTGGACCTCGCTGGAGAGAGTGACTAGGTCACCAGTTTCTAGTCACATCCTGTGCCTCCCTCAGTCCCACTGGAACCCCCTGACAACTAACATTCTGAGTGGCAGTTGCTCTCAATCCTTCCATCCAATGATAATTCCTGACTACCTGCCCCCTTCAGGCAAGCCATTGTGCTGTCACAATTGGAACCACAGGGAAGCTTGAGGCCAGCGCCCTGCCTCAAGTGCTTACCATTCAACTGGAGGCAGCTGCTCATATTAATAATAATAAAGCATAAGGCACAAAGGGGCAGTTCTGAATCCAGGAACACCGGAAACACCTGGGGAGCTTAAAAAAAACATTAAAGTGATTGGACCACAGTCCCTGAGATTATTTTTTAACAGGTCTTTGGGGGGCACAAGTGTTTTTGGTTTCACAAATGTACATCTGGCTGAGAACTACACTGATGGAGATTAAGAGCACACATGGTGGAGTCAGCTCTTTTTAAGTTCACATCTGACCTCTAGCACCTTGTAGACTTGGGAAATTTATTTAACCTCTCTGAGCCTTAGTTTATTCATCTATAGATGGGAGGCAATAATACCTCCACCATGTTGTAAAGCTGAAATGATATAAATGTAAAACTTTGAATGTGGGCTAGACTTAGGGACTCAGTTGTGAAGAATATGGTGGAAGTAATGCTTTGTGACTTCTGAGGCTAGGTCATAAAAAGGTTAGCTTCGGGGAGCCGGTGTAGCTCAGTGGTTGAGTGCCGGCTTCCCATGTATGAGGTCCTGGTACCTCCAAAAATGAAAAAGGGTATCTTTTATCTGTCTCATACTTGGATTACTCATTCTGGGGGCTTTTATTTTTCAAAATTTTTATTGAGATAAAAATCACAAAGCATATAATTTACCATTTTCAGGGATATAGTTCAGTGGTTGTTGGTATATTCACAATGTTGTACAACCATCAACACTATGTAATTGCAGAACATTGTCATCCCCTCAAAGGAAATCCCATGCCTGTTAGCAGTCATTCCCAATTCCCCCCTACCCACATTTCCTGACAACCACTAATCTCTGTTTTCTCTCTATAGATTGCCTATTCTGGACATTTCATGTAAATGGAATCTTACAATATGTGGCTTTTTACGTTTGGCTTATTTTACTCAGCATAATGTTTCAAGGTTCACTCACATAGCATGTATCAGTATATCATTCCTTTTTATGACTGAATAATATTCCATTACCTATCCCATTGTATGGATATGTCACATTTGTTTACCCATTCATCAGTTGATGAACTTTTGGGTTGCTTATACTTTTAAGTTATTGTAGATACTGATGCTATGAACATTCGTGTACTGTACAAATTTTTGAGTGAATATATGTTTTCATTTCTGTTTGATCTTTACTTATGAATGGAATTGCTGGGTCATATGGTAATTCTAGATTTAACTTTTTGAATAACTGCCAAACTTGTCTACTGTGTCTGTACCATTTTCCATTCACACCAGCAATGTATGAGAATGCCACTTTATATCCTTGTCAGTACTTGTCACTGTCTATTTTTCTTATTATAGCTATTCTGGTTGGTGTGAAGTGGTATCTCATTGTGGTTTGGTTTGTATTTCCCTAACAACTAATGAAATTGAGCATTTTTTCATGTGCTTTTTTGGCCATTTATATCTTATCTTTGGAGATATGTCTCTTCAAATCCTTTGCCTATTTTATGATTGGGTTGTTTGTCATTTTATTGTTGAGTTGTACAAGTTCTTTATATATTCTGAATATTAAACCCTTATCAGATATATGATTTGCCACTATTTTCTCTCATTTGTAGGTTGTCTTTTCAACCTAATTTACTCCTGAGGCTGCCTTCTTATTGTCCCTTCTGTTAGGGACTGCTCTGCCCCAACTTCTTAACTTCACTTGTATGAGACAGACATTAGTCCCTGTGTCCCTCATCCTCCAGAGGACATATGTCACTCTTTCTGAAGCTTTTTGTCATTTGCTCAAGGCAAGAGGAAGCCATATTTGTCCCTTCCTCATTCTAGGAGGTCATCCAACAAGTTGTGAAGACACTCCAGCAGCTTATGGAGGCTCATGTGAGGAGAAGCCAAGGTCTCCCTTGAATTACCAGTACCCGCTTTCCACCCTTATGAGTGTACAATCTTGGAAGCAGATCTTCCAGCTCCAGGCAATGCAGGTGACTGAAGCCCTGGCTGCCGTGTTGACTGCAGCTTCATGAGATACGTGAGCAGAACCAGCCAGCTTAGCCATTCCCGAATTCCTGACCACAGGAACTGTGAGTTTACTCATTGCTTATTATTATTATTTTAAGCTAAAAATAAAATTTGAAGCCTTAGTACAATTCCAGGTACAAAATATTGTAGCTCTTCGTATTTGTATTGGCTAATGTCATATTCATTTTAAAATGTAGGTGTTGAAAAGAGGGAAAGTAAGCTAAGAGGTCAGTGAATATTAATCAAGCAGACAATCATGAATGGGTGTCCTTAGAGACCTGTGCACTAGACCATTTGAATGTTGAAAGTAGCACCTAGACCAATATGGACATTTCATGTTTCATCATCTGTACATGCAATTAGTGTTTGGTAGGGGGAAAAGATGGGAAAAGGATAGATGTCAGACCTGATTTTCACTTTGATTCACTTTTGGAATGAGCAAGAGAGCACACCCTTGAGTGAAGCATCTCTCTAGCATTCCTTACAAGACACGTGCATGTTCTTTTTGTGTGTGTGTTTGTCAAAATACACCTAACATAAAATTGACCATTTTAACCATTTTAAAGTGTACAATTCAGTGGCGTTTAGTGCATTCACAATGTTGTGCAACTATCCCCTCTATCTAGTTTCAAACATTTTCATCATTGCAAAAGGAAAGCCAGTACCCACTAAGCAGTGGCTTCTGTCTGCACACCCCCAGTCCCTGGCAACCACTAATCTGCTTTCTGTCTCTTTGGATTTGCCTATTCTGGATGTTTCATATAAATCGAGTCATATCATATGTGGCTTTTTGTGTCTGGCTTCTTTCACTTAGGATAATGTTTTCAAGGTTCATCTATATTTGTAGCATGTATGAATATTCGATTCCTTCTTATGACTGAGTAATATTCGGTTGTTTGGATGTATGGCATCTTGTTTATCCATTCTTGAGTTGATAGATATTTGGGTTATTTCTACATTTTGGCTACTCTTAATAATGCTGCTCTGAACATTTGTATACAAGGTTTTGCTTGAACACTTGCTTTTAGTTCTTTTTGGGTACATACTTAGGAGTGGAATTGCTCATTATACGGTAATTCTATGTTTACCTTTTTGAGGAATTGTTAAACGTTTCCACAATGGCTGCCCCATTTTACATTTCTACCAGTTAGTATGAGAGTTCCAATTATTCAACATCATTGCCAACCCTTGTTATTATTATTATTTTTATTGCAGTTGTCCTAGTGGCTATGAAATGGTATCTCGTGGTTTTATTTTTATTTCCCTAATGACTAATGCAGTTGAGATTTTAATGTACTTTTTGACCATTTATATGTCTTTGGAGAAATATGTATGCAAGTTCTTTGCTATTTATGTTTTTTGACTGAGGTGAAATTCACAAAAAACTTAACCATTTAAAAATTTTATTATGGTAATACATATACAGCCTAAAATTAGCCATTTTAGCCATATTTAAGTGCGTAATCCAATAGATTTAATTATATTAACCATGTTGTGCTACCATCACTACCATCCATTATCAAAACTTTTCATCATTCAGAACTGAAAGTCTGTACCCATTAAGCAATAACTCACAATTTCTCCCTTTTCCCTACCCCGGCAAATTCTAATCTACTTCCTGTCTCTATGCATTTGCTTATATTAGATATTTCACATAAGTGGAATCATAGCATATTTGGCCTTTTGTGTCTGGCTTATTTCACTCAGCATAATGTTTTCAAGGTTTATCTGTGTAGTAACATGTGCCATAACTTCATTCCTTTTTATGGCTGAATAATATTCATATATATATATATATATATATATCCACATTTTGTTTATTCATTATTCTATTGATGGACACTTAGGGTACTTCCAACTTTTGGCAGCTGTGAACAATACTGCTGTGAACATTGATGTTTTTGAGATCTAGTAGCTTTCTTTTGGAGTTTTTGGGATTTTCTATATATAGGTTTATGTCATCTGGAGTAGAGATCATTTTACTTATTCCTTCCCAATTTGGATGCCTTTTATTTCTTTTTCTTTCCTAATTGTTCTGGCTAGAACTTCCAGTACAATGTTGAAAAGCAGTGGTAAAAGTGGGCACCCTTGTCTTGTTCCTGATGTTGGGGGGAAAGCTTTCAGTCTTTTGAGTATAATGTTGGCTGTGTGTCTTTCATAAATGCTCTTTTTTCATGTTAAGGAAATTTTACATGATCTTATATTACTGTTATGTTTGTGTTTTTTCTTCATTATAAATTTTAAGCTTCTTCTTATTAATACCTAAGTAATCTATATATTTATATCTCCTAATGGGTATGGTACAGTGTTCTTAGTTCTCAATATTTTTGGTTGAATGAATAATTACTGTGAACACATAAATCTGTAAAATAATAACCTTTCAGAAATTATATAAACTACATGAATAGTTACTAGTCAGCAGAATATTTTGTTTTAAGAGAACTTGGATTACTTAAATATTAAAATATTTTATTTAAAGAGACCTCAAATCCATATATGCCTAAAGCATTAACTCACTAAATATATCTTAACATTATATAACCTATTATCTTTCTAAATGTGGATGATATTGTGAGGACTTTTCAAAAGAGTTGAAATTGCACAGGCCTAATGTTCTAGTTGTGTATTAGTTAGGATACAGGCTAAGCTGTTAAAAACACTCTGGCATAAATAAGAGATGCTAATTTCTCTGTAATGCAAATTCTGAGTGGGAACTTCAGGACTGGTTGTTGGCCTCCACAATGTTGGGGACCTTGGCTCCTGCTCTGCCATCTTAGACAGTTGCCTTCATTCGCACAATCAGAGATTTCTCACCACGATATCTAGCCCCTAGGAGGAGGGACCTGGGGAAGGGGTGCACTGTAAGGGATGCTAAGGTCTGTAGTATTTGTGGAGGCGGGGAGGTGTTTGCCATTTGCTCAGGTAAAACTTCCAACTCTGTGAGAAAAGGGAAATATGAAGGTTGATTTATAACTAGACTACTCTCCCACAGGTAGCTTTACTGTTCATCATATAGAGGCTTAATATTCTAATCAAATTTGGAGTGAATTAGAGTAGAGAATATTGGAGCTTGTACCCTGTCCATTAACTCAGGAGACACAAGTGTGAGGGATCATCATATTGAAGTAATGGCTCTCGTGTGGTTCCTTTTATTTTTTTCTGTTGTTATCTACTAATAATTTTAAATATCCAAGTTGTTTTTATGGCTATGTAAACTCTAAGCTAGTTGGGGATATTACTAGTTCAGTTCAAAGCTATTTGGAGGCTGTGTCCATTGCAGAGTGTCAAAGGGGATAGTGCTCTTGTCAAGAGAGTATTCCCTGGTTATGGAGGACCCAAGAGGAGATTTTGTAGTATTGGAATGTAAAATATCTCTGAAAATGTTCCTGTCTGGGGGTCTATAGTGTCAGTCTTTGCCTTACTCCTTTGATGTGGTGGATGCCACATACTGTTCTGCAGCCAGACCTAAAGGGGTCATATGACTGGGAAGATACTCTGGCACCAGTGTTGAGAAATAAAAAACATACCTTGCAGAAAAAATATCTAACAGGCCACTCCTGCCCCTGCCTCTGTAAATCAGCCTGTGGGAACATGGCCTTGCGGGAGAATATCAAACGAACGACTGCTGCCCCCCACTTTTGTAATCTAACAAACCACTCCTGCCCCTGCTTCTGTAAATCAGCCCACAAAAGCATGACCTTGCACCTGCCTTCTGCTTCTGTAACCCTGCTTACAAGTAATTTCACCTAGCAACGTGTTAGCCAATAAGCGAAAGTTGTGCTGATCCCACATAAAATCCTATATAAACCTATGAAAACTGAAAAATGGGGCTCAGAATATGGAGATTGACTTCCTCTCGGCCCGCACATAATGAATCTGTTCCTCTGCCTCTCTGAGTGCCGTTTGGGTTTCTCTGCCATTCAGAACTCCTGGCTTTGCTACAACATTTGGTTCTCTGACCAGGAAACACAAACGAGCAGGCCCTTTGAGCCTCCGGTTTGTGATCTGTGGGTGCGGCTGGCAGAGATCTCCACATGAATGAGACGGTGCCACCCATCCCCTGGATGGGGCTTCCTTTGGGGGAAGTATCCCTGTGGGCTGCATCCTCCGCCCTGACCTGACTCAGTGGAGAGGTGGATTGAACAACATCAGAAGACACCAGAAAGGTAAGACCCCTGGGTTCTGAGTCCCAGTCAGGCCCATCTCTGGATGGAAGGGGAGACTGATCACCTCCCAGAATCTCAAGATTCGAGACCCCGCATAGAGTAGTCTCTTGGGTGGCACTGTGTAACCTCTGAATGATTGAGTGAATGAGTGGGGACTGCAGAGGCTTGCCTCTGCTGATCCAGTCTGTGGCTCCACAGCCTGTGCTACAGAGTCCTAGTGGGCCCCAACCTGCACTCCATGGCTACATCATAGGGCATAATGGCTAATCCGAACTCTATAAGGACGTCTTAGCTAAGACAAACCTAAGTTCTCACGAGAGACGCGGACAGGCGGGCATCTGAGTAGCCTTGTGAGAGGCTCCCCTCCTTTGTTTGTCCTGCAACACCGGTTCTGGGATGGGATGATCACAATCCAAATTCACAGTCTTAAATTGTATGTTAAAAAACTTCAAGAAAGGCTTTTCCGGGGATTATGGTGTCTGTATGTCCCCCAGAACTCTCTGGACTCTGTGCAAATTGGAGTGGCCTAAGTTTGGTGTTAACTAGCTCTCAGAGGGAACCCTAGATGTAACTAAGGTTCATGCAGTTTGACAGGTAGTCACTGGGACCCCTGGCCACCCTGATCAGTTTCCCTACATCAATTCCTAGTTAGAAATTGCCCAAATCCTGCCCCCTTAGGTTCGATTCTGTGCTGGAAGAAAGGGTCAGAGTAGGGTCCTAGTAACTCAAATGGCCAGACCTCAAAAATCTATTATTCTAAAAAATCTCTAGAAGAAGACCCACTATCCCCACCATATATTCCAGCCATTGCAGAACATCTCCCTGCTCTGGAGCCTCCGCAAGCAGATCTCTCAGAGACTCCTCTACCTTCAGTCTCCCTGGGCCCGTCAGCCCCCACCGAGGGGGATCCTGAAACCCTTTGGCAAAAAAAAGAGACTTCTGTCAGCACAGCCTGTGCTTCAGATACCCCTCCGTAAAACACAGGGTCTAGCCCAGATCAGTGCAGGCGGAACAGCCCAACCCGGGAGGCCAATCCTGTTTTAGCAGCTTTTCACAACTACAGATCTCTTAAACTGAAAGCACCACACTCCTTCATATTCAGAAAAGCCTCAGGTTCTTATCGACCTCATGGAGTCCATTTTCCAAACCCACCGCCCTACTTGGCATGATTGCTGCCTACTCCTCCTAACCCTATTCAATACGAAGGAGAGATGCCGGATCCTCACAAAAGCCAGAAAGTAGGCGCAAGAACAGGCCCCTGCAGGTGTCTTAAAGTCAGAAAAATGGGCTGCGAGAGGTGGCACTGGAAGCTCAACTGGCTTAGGACTTGAACGCAGATCAGGGATGGGCTGCCCTTCAGTGGTATTGAAAAGCCCTCCTCAGGGGGGTACAGGAAGGAGCAAGGCAGTCCACAAACATGTCTAAAACGGCCTCTGTCACTCAAAAACCTGAAAAACCTCTGGGAAATTTTATGAGTGACTCTGCAAAGCCTTCAAATTTATACCCCCTTCAACCCAGAAGTCTCGGAAAGCTAGAGAATAGTCAATGCAGCTTTTGTTGCCCAGGAGGTGCTGGACATCAGATGGAAACTTCAGAAGCTAAACAGGTTCACAGAGGTAAATATCTCCCAGCTCCTCAAAGTTGCAAACAAAGTATTTGTCAATCGGGACAAAACTGCTGAGAGGGAAGCAAAAAAAGCGAATAAAACAGCAGGTCTCCCTGTTAGCAGCAGCCTTAAAAAATCCAGACCAAACCAATAGAGGAAAGCCACCCCAAAAAGGGAGAAATACTTTACCCTGAAATACTCCCCTGCTGCTGGTAAAAAGCCTAACAGGACCCCTGGTTCCTAACCCATACATCTTTTTTTTTTTATAATTGCTTTTTTAAAAAATAATTCTTTTTATTTATTTATTTATTTTATTTCTCTCCCCTTCCCCCCCCCGCCCCAGTTGTCTGTTCTCTGTATCTGTCTGCTGTGTGTTCTTTGTTTGCTTCTCTTGTTGTCAGCGGCATGGGAATCTGTGTCTCTTTTGTTGCGTCATCTTGTTGTGTCAGCTCTCCATGTGTGCGGCACCATTCCTGGGCAGGCTGTACTTTCTTTCATGCTGGGCGGCTCTCCTTACGGGGTGCACTCCTTGTGCGTGGGGCTCCCCTACACGGGGGGCACCCCTGCATGTCAGGGCACTCCTTGTGCGCATCAGCACTGCGCATGGGCCAGCTGCACACGGGTCAAGGAGGCCCGGGGTTTGAACCGTGGACCTCCCATGTGGTAGGCGGATGCCCTAAACCACTGGGCCAAGTCCGCTTCCCTAAACCATACATCTTAATGGGGCAGTTACTGCCTAGGGCTGCCTGGTTTACATGTTTGGATTTAAAGGATGCTTTTTTCTGCCTGTGGGTAAGTAACTCACCAGAGCTAGTCCTTATTTGCTTTTGAATGGGAGAATCCCAGGACTCAACAAAAGACTCAATATGGACTCGACTCCTGCAGGGCTTCAAAAACTACCTCACCCTTTTCAGAAAGCCCTGGCAGCAGATCTGGCTTCCTACCCACTGAAAAACTTAAATTGTACTCTCCTTCAGTATGTAGATAACCTCTTGCTGGCTAGCAAAACAGAAAAAGTGTATGCCAGCTGCCCCAACCTCCAGGACAAGCCACTTCTTTGCCCAGATCAAACTCTGTTCACAAACGGCAGCAGTTTTATAAAAAATGGAGATAGGCTTGCTGAATATGCAGTCACCATGGCTAAATAAGTAGTGGAAACAACTCCCCTACCTAATGGGTGGTCTGTACAACAAGCAAAACTCTGGGCACTAATTCAAGCCCTACAACTGGCTGCTGGGCAAACGGTAAACATTTACACTGACTTTAAGTATGCATTTGCTACTGTATATATCCATGGGGCAATTTATAAAGAGAAGAGGCTACTAACTGCAGGGGGAAAAGAAATAAAAAATAAAGAGAAAATTCTTCAACTACTGGAGGTAGTCTGGAAGCCAAGCAGGGTCACTGTCATATATAGTTGGGGACATCAGAAGAAAACAGATGCAGTTACTAAAAAATACACTAGCTGATAAAACAGCTCAACAGGCAGCCAAAAAGCCCTCAAACTGCAGGCCCCGCTGCTGGCACCTTACCTGTCCCTTTTAGGGTAACACATTAAAAAAACAACAACTAAACTATACCTGGGAGAAACAGGAGTGGTCAAAAAGAGAAAAATGGCACCAGACCCCAGAGGGAAACTGGCTACTCCTGGATAGCGGAGTCTTCATCCCAAAGGGGGCCATTTATACCCTTGTTCAAGGTCAACCGCCACACTAGGGAGCCAAGAGTGCCTACAACTGAAAGCAGGAGAATTGTATCTAGTATCCATGTGGAATCTAAGCCCCCTCTTGATATAGATGTGGAGTGGACACAACCATTCCAAGGTCCACAGGATGGAGGAATAGAGTATGGATTAGAGTGGACTTACTGATATTCTATTCATGAACTATTGTGATTAGTAATCGAAGAAAATGTGGCATTGGTGTGGAGAAAGTGGCCATGGTGGCTGCTAGGGGTAGGGAGTGGGAGGAAGAGATGAGAAGTGGAGGCGTTTTCGGGACTTGGAGTCATTCTGGGTGGTGCTGCAGGGACAATTACCGGACATTGTATGTCCTCCCATGGCCCACTGGGTGGACTGTGGGAGAGTGTGGGCAATGATGTGGACCATTGACCATGAGGTGCAGCGATGCTCAGAGATGTATTCACCAAGTGCAATGAATGTCTCATGGTGATGGAGGAGGTTGTTGTTATGGTGGGAGGAGTGGAGTGAGGGGGGTGGAGGGTATATGGGGACTTCATATTTTTTGAATGTAACATTAAAAAAATAAAGACAAAAAAGTAAATAAAAGGAAAAACAAAAAACAAAAAACAATACCACCAGCTCACCCACTTGGAAAGAAACTGCTTTGAAAGCCCTGCTCAGGAAATAGTACTACATTGCCCAGATGGCCTCGCTCTGCACCACTGTTAACAGCCGATACCAGACCTGTGCTAAAAACAACCCCGGCCAGCATTCAACACACAGGAACTGCCCCTTTTAAAAGCTTAACAATGGACTTTACAAAGATAAAACCAAGTCAAGGGTATTGGTACTTATTAGTAATAATGTGCACCTTCTTGGGCTGGGTCAAGGCCTTTCCCACCCGCACTGAAAAAGGCAAGAAAAGTAGCTAAAGCTTTGCTCTGAAAAATAGTTTCCCGGCATGGGATACCCTTATCCATAGGCAGCAACAGTGGCCTGGCTTTTGTAGCAGCCATTGTGCAAGAGCTAGCAAAAATGTTAGAAATGAAGTGGAAGCTCTACACAGCATATAAGCTCCAGAGCTCAGGGAAAGTCAAATGCATAAATCAAACCCTCAAAACCACCCTAGCCAAGTTCCATAAAAACAACAACAACAGCAAAAAACAACTGGCCTCAGGTGTGAGTTCTGCTCCCATTAGTCCTCAGATGCACCCCTGGACCCTCAAGCTATTCACCTTTTGAAATTCTGTTTAAATAACCACCCCCAGTTATTCAAACCTTCAAGAAAAATCTCAGGCTCTTAAGAAAAGCTGGCCAGGATTCTACCCTCCAGCAGTTAAAAAAAAAACCTAGCCCAAATACATGAAAGTGTCCTGTCTCAGGATCCCATCCCATTAAGCCACCCAGTATACCCACACTTGCCTGGAGACCTAGTTTGGGTAAAAGACTGAAAAAGAGCCCCTCCAGCCCACCTGGACGGGCCCACATACTGTTATTCTTATAACCCCCGCTGCTCTCAAAGTTTCAGCTATAGCCCCTTGGATTCATCATACCAGCATTAAAAAAGGCACACTCCAATGAAAAACAAAATGACTGTACAACTCACCCTGTACCTGACTGTCCCTTGAAAATCCGAATTACCTGGAGTCACTGAGAATCACCATCACCTGGCTAGATAAACTGTTCCCTGTGATTCCTGCTCCTCTTCAAACTGCTCAGCTTACTGTTTGGGACTGGACTAACAACTACAGCTCCCAGAAACTGGAATGTAGTTAAAAAGATACTAATCTTAATAACGTACTTGTGTTTTGTAAAATGCTTTACTACCTTAAGTTGTTTTTCCACTCAGCTTGAGTAACGCCCTATAAAAATTAAAAGCACATTAAAGGGGGGAATTGTTGAGAAATAAAAAGCATAACCTTGCAGAAAAAATATCTCATGAGCCACTCCTCCCCTGCTTCTGTGAATCAGCCCATGAGAACATGGCCTTGCAGGAGACTCAAACAAATGACTCCTGCCCCCTGCTTCTGTAATCTAACAAACCACTCCTGCCCCCACTTCTGTAAATCAGCCCACAAAAGCATGACCTTGCACCTGCCTTCCGCTTCTGTAACCCCACTTGCAAAATTTTGCCCAGCAATGCATTAGCCAATGAGCAAAAGTCATGCCGATCCCACATAAAATCCTATGTAAACCTATGGAAACTGAAAAACGGGGCTCAGAATTTGGAGAGGGACTCTCCTCTAGGACCATGCATAATAAATCTGTTCCTCCACCTCTCCAAGTGCCGTTTGGGTTTCTCTGCCATTCAGAACTCCTGGCTTTGCTGCAACACCAGAAATACTACTAAATGGTCAGTCACAATAAATGCACTCCCCCACCCCCACTAGGAAGTTCTCCTACTAGAATGTATGGTCCCTGATGGCAGAAACCTTATCTGAGAAAGCCCTCAGGCAGAAAATCGTATGTGCTTTAGATACTATCTACACCTGTATGACTGTGAGTTGAAGCATAAGAAGGAACATGGACAAAAACTCTGAAATAGCTGTCATTTAACCAAACAACACAATCAGTGCTGTGGAACAAAGTGTTTGCTTCACTTTTTAAAAAAAAATTAAGTTGTGAGTTTACAGAACAATTACACATAACATACAGGATTCCCATATACCACCCCACAACCAACACCTTGCATTTTTGTGGAACATTTGTTACAGATGATAAAAGAACATCCAAATATTACTAATAATTATATTCTATAGCTTACATGAGATGTATTTTCCCCATAAACCACCCAATTATTAACACAATTTATTAGTACTGTGCATTTGCTATAATTCACATAAAAATGTTCTCATATTTGTACTGTTAACCATAATTCATCATACACCTACAGTGTTCACTGTGTTATACAGTCCCATGCCTTGTACAGTCAGTCCATCCAATGTGTACACTCAGTGGCTCTCTCCGTTTCATCACAGAGTTGTGCTGTCATCACCTCAGTCAATTTTAGAATGTTTTCATTACTCCATAAAGAAAATCCCCTTACCCCTTTACATCCCCCCTATTATTGAGCTGTAGCATTGATATAGTATCTTCATTGCCATTGAGGCAAAACTATTATATTACTGTTAACTATAGTCCCTAAGTTATAATAGTTGTATTTTTCCCATGTATCGCCATATTCTTAACACCATGTAATGGCGGCATACATTTGTTCTAGTTCATAGAAGAACATTCTTGTATTTGTTCTATTATCCTCAAACCTCATCAACCACTGAGCTCACTGTCATACAATCCTAAAATTATCCTATAGCTTTCTTTCTATTGACATCTATGTCCCTAGACTTCCCTAATCAGCCACATTCACATTTTTAAAATCAGTAGTGTTAGTTATACTCACTATGTGTTATCATCAACTCTTATTTCCAAACATTTACAATCATAAAAATTCCACATACATTAAGTATAAGCTCCCCCTTTTCAACCCTCATTCTATCCTCTAGTGACCTATACTCAATAGATTTTGCCTCAGTGAGTTTACTCATTGTATTTAATTCATATTAGTGAGAAAATACAGTAACCATAGGGCACATTGTAATTTGGCATCTCAGTTCTCATGTTCCACCAGGTCTCCTTTGCCATATTCAAAGAATGTGATTAATATAACCAGACATATTGGACATGCTCTACATGACATAAGACACACTAGAGGAAAAGTCTGACAATAGAATAGCATGTATGTAGAATAGAAAATAAGCTTAGGAAATGAGGATACAATGCCGATTTGCATGAGAACCAAACCTTGTGAAAATAAGTTTAGGTGGAGTATGACCTATGGTCCTTCCTTCTGATCAGTTTATTGTTGACCATCAAAATGGTTTTTACCTTATTTTATTTATTTATTTATTTTTGAGGACTCTCACTTCCTGACTATTTTTTTCTTAGCAAAATTTTTTTATTGTCTTTTTTTAAAAGATACATAAATCACACAAAATGTTACATAAAAAAATATAAGTGCAGTGATGTGTCTTTAGAAGCCTTTTTCTTCCTTTATCTTTCTTGCTCCTTACACTTGATCCTTGAGAACATGTTAAGAATTTTGGATGAAATATCAAGAATGTTTACTTTTACAACCACAAATTCATATAACCAAGAAGAAATGAGATGAAAGTAATGAAGTAGTAGTATGACTATGTTAAAGTGAAAATGTTTCTGTGGAAAGTTTAGTAGTTCCACTAGATGGTAGCAGTTACTTTGGTGGAATAACCCTGAGGCATATGCTTTTCACAGTTTCCCAGAGTTTCTGCAGTAGGATTATGATCTAGTAATTCATCTTGATATCCCAAAGGGGTAGTGAGTTTAATAATTTCCCCACTTCCCCACTCACCTCCCAGTGTTCTCTGGGATCACCTCTGTTTGCTTTGTTTACTGCTGTGACTCTAGGGTCCTTTATGGGCTCAGGCACATAGTAAGTGCTGAATAAATGTTTGTTGAATGGATGAATGGATGGGTGAATGGATATAATAGAGCCCTTTGTAGAAGGAGCTACTTCCACTATCCCACTCTCATTGTGAGAAGCTACTGGAGCAGATGGCAAGGCCTTTGCTTCTCTTCACCTGCCTGATAAAGGCCGTGAGGTAGCTATCTGGCCCATATGATTTATTCATTCAGGCATTCACTCAATGACTGTTTAATGAAAACTGGCTATGTCCCAGATACTCTCTACTTCAGTCAATGTCAGTCAGGTCACCTCCTGCCAAGGTCAGTTTGCTGCTTTTACCTTTTACATATTTCAGTTGTTTGGGAGTTAAATTTGGCTGCCCTGGCCTCACAATCAGCAGTGTCCTAAAGTAGTCGGGGTTAGAAGTAGAAGAGTCTCAGTCATGGCTTCAGCCAGTTTCTTAGTGATACCATCTTTGTATGGCATCTTACCAGGCAATCCTCAGGGCAGACTGAATTAGAGCATGGGTTTGAGGAAGTGTTTGTCAATTGCTTGACCCACTTTAGTTGGAAATATACCTAAAAGAATTTGTTTAGTGCAAGTGAGGGGATTATGATGCCACTTTTACTTAATTAAAAAAATCTTTTTTATTGTGCTAACATATATATAACACAAAATTTGCCATTTTAACCATTTTTAAATGTACAGTTCAGTGGCATTAATTGTATTTATGGTGTCATGCTACTGTCACCAATATCTTTTAACCAAACTTCTTCATCACCCCAAACAGAAAGTACCCATTAAGGAGTAACTCCCAATTTCCCTACTTCTGCCCCGGGTAAACTCTAGTCTACTTTTTGTCTCTAAAAATTTGCTTAAACTAGATATTTCATGTAAGTGGAATCATAGCATATTTGACCCTTTGTGTCTGACTTATTTCACTCAGCATAATGTTTTCAGGGTTTATCCATGTAGTAGCATTTGTCTGAACTTCATTCTTTTTTTATGGTTGAATAATACTCCATTATATGGATATACCACATTTTGTTTATCCATTCACCTGTCAATGGGCATTTAGCTTGCTTCCACCTGTTGGCTATTAATATTAGGAATAATGCTGCTGTGAACACTGATGTAGAGTTTCTGTTTGTGTCCCTGATTTTAGTTCTTTTGGATATATAGGAGTGGAACAGCCAGGTCATGTGGTAATTCTATGTTTAACTTTTTGAAGAACCACCAAACTCTTTTCCACAATGGTGGCCCAATTTTACCTTCCCATTAACAATATACGAGGGTTTCTCTTTCTCTGCACCCTTGTCAACACTTGTTATTTTCCTTTTTTTTTTTTTAATAGCCATCCTAGTGAGTGTAAGGTGGTATCTCACTGTGGTTTTTTTTTTATTTATTTTTTTAAATTTATTTCTCTCCCCTTCCCCCCCGCCCAGTTGTCTGTTCTCTGTGTCCATTTGCTGTGTGTTCTTCTGTGACTGCTTCCATCCTTATCAGTGGCACCGGGAATCTGTGTTTCTTTTTGTTGCGTCATCTTGCTGTGTCAGCTCTCTGTGTGTGCGGCGCCATTCTTGGGCAGGCTGCACTTTCTTTCATGCTGGGCAGCTCTCCTTATGGGGTGCACTCCTTGTGCGTGGGGCTTCCCTACGCAGAGGACACCCCTGCATGAGCATCAGCACTGTGCATGGGCCAGTTCCACACAGGTCATGGAGGCCCGGGGTTTGAACCATGGACCTCCCATGTGGTAGGCAGACGCCCTATCCATTGGGCCAAGTCCGCTTCCCTCATTGTGGTTTTGATTTGCATTTCCGTACTGGCTAATGATATCAAACATCTTTTCATGTACTTTTTGGCCATTTATATATCTTCTTTGGAGAAAAATGCCTATTCAAGTCCTTTGCCCTTTTTTAATTGGTTTGTCTTTTTGTTGAGGTATAGGAGTATTTTATACATTCTGTATATTAAACCCTTATACAATACATAATTTCCAAATATTTTATCCTATTTTGTAGATTGTCTTTTCACTTACTTGATAATGTTCTTTGATGCCAAAAGTTTCAAATATTGGTGAAATCCAATTTATCTACTTTTTTCTTTTGTTGCCTATGCTTTCGGTCCATACCTAAGAATCCATCACCTAATACAAGGTCCTAAGATTATGCCTTATGTTCTCTTGTAATAGTTTTATAGTTTCAAGTTTTATATTTAGGTCATTGACCCACTTTTAAGTTAATTTTTGTATAATGGTATGAGGTTGGGTCCACTTTAATTCTTTGCATGTGAGATGTCCAGTTTTCCCAGCATCTTTGCTGAAGTGACTGTTCTTTCCCCATTGACAGGACTTGGCACCTTTGTCAAAAATCAGTTGACCAGGGAAGCTGCTGTGGCTCAATCAGTTGGGCTCCTGTCTACCATATGGGAGAACCTGAGTTTGTGTCCCAGGGCCTCCTTGTGAAGGCAGGCTCGCCCGTACACTGTGGAGAGCCACCGGCCCGCAAGCACTGTGGAGGGCCACCTAGCCTGCAAGCACCACAGAGCCGACTCAGCAAGGTGATGTAGCAAAAAGGGAGACAAGTAAAAACATAGAAGAGCTTGCAGCAAATGGACACAGAGAGCAAAAACACCAAGTAAGCCACAAGGGGTGGGGAATAAATAAAAAAATAAAATAAATATAGAAACACAGAAGAACACACAGTGAATGGACACAGAGAGCAGACAGCAAGCAAGCTTAAAGGGGAGGGGGGGAATAAAAAAACAGTCAGTTGACCATAGATGTGTGAGTTTATTTCTGAACTCTCAATTAGATTAATTTGGTCTTTTTAAAAAAGATTTATTTATTTATTTATTTATTTATTTCTCTCCCCTTCTCCCCCCACCCCAGTTGTCTCTTCTCTGTATCTATTTGCTGCATGTTCTTTGATCCTGTCATCTGTGAATAGAGATAGTTTTACCTACTCCCTTCCAATTCGGATGCCGTTTATTTCTTTTTCTTGCCTAATTGCTCTTGCTAGAATTTTCCAGTACAATTTAGTATAGCAGTGGTGAAAGCAGACATCCTTATCTTGTTCCTTATCTTTGGGGGAAAGCTTTCAGTCTTTCACCATTGAGTGTGCTGTTAGCGGTGGGTTTTTCATATATACCCTTTATCATATTTAGGAAGTTCTTTTCTATTTCCAATTCTCTGAGTGTTTTTATCAAGAAAGGATGCTGGATTTTGTTAAATACCTTTTTTTGTCAATTGAAGCCATCATGTGGTATCTTTTCCTATATTCTAGTACGGTAGTGTATTACATTGCTTGATTTTCTTTTGTTGAATCATCCTTGCATTCATGAGACAAATCCCACTTTGTCAAGTAGTATTTTGTTGAGGATTTTTGCATCTATTTTCATAAGGGATATTGGTCTGTAATTTTCTTTTCCTGTGATATATTTTTATGTAGCTTGGGTATTAGGGTAATACAGGCCTCATAGAATGAGTTTGGAGGTGTTCCCTTCTCTTCAATTTTTTTGGAAGTGTTTGCAAAGGATTGGTGTTAATTCTTCTTTGAATGTTAGGTAAAATTCACCACTGGAATATTCTTTGTTGGTACACTTTTGATTGCTGGTTCAATCTTTACTCGTTATTGTGAGATTTTCTATTTCTTCTTGAGTCACTTTGGTTAATTTGTGTGTTTCTAAGAATTTGTCCATTTCATCTAGGTTATCTAATTTGTTGACATACAGTTGTTCATAGTATTCTCCTATAACTCTTTTTATTTCTGTAGAGTCAGCAGTAATGCTCCCCTTTAATTTCTGATTTTAGTTATCTGTGGCTTCCCTCTTTATTTCTGTCAATGTAGCTAAAGTTTTGTCAATTTTATTGATCTCTTCAAAGAACTAATTTTTGGTTTAGTTGATTCTATCTGTTGTTTTTCTATTGTCTTTAATTTATCTCTGCTTTAATCATTATTTATTTCCTCCTGTGTACTTAGGGTTTATTTTTCTCTCCTTTTTCTAGTTCCTTCTGGTGTGAGGTTAGGTTACTGATTTGAGAGCTTTCTTCTTTTTTAATGAAGGTGCTTATACCTAGAAATATCCCTCTGAGCACTGCCTTTGTTGCATTCTATAAGTTTTGTTATCTTGTGTTTTAGTTTTCATTTGTCTGTAATAAGTTTCTGATTTCTCTTGTGATTTCTTCTTTGACCCATTGGTTGTTCAAGAGTTTGTAAATTTTCTGCTTCTCTCTGTTATTGATTTATAGCTTCATTTCATTGTGGTCAGAGAAGATGCTTTTGTATTTTTAAATGTATTGAGATTTCTTTTGTGACCTAACATATGGTCTTTTCTGGAACATGATTCGTATGTACTACATAAGATTTTGTATTTTGTTATTGTTGGTTAGAATGTTCTATGTATGCCTGTTAGATCTAGTTGGTTTATAGTATTATTCAAGTGCTCTATTTCCTTATTGATTTTCTCTCTGGGTGTTCTATCTATTATTGGAAGAGGTATATTGTTGTCTTCTACTCTTAATGGGGAGCCTTCTAATTCTCCCTTAAAATCTGTCAATATTTGCTTCATATATTTTTGAGCTCTGTTGGTTAGGTGCACATATGTCTGTAATCATTTTATCTTCTTGGTGAATTGATCCTTTTTATCAATAAAAGGTTCCCTTCTTTGTCCCTCATAACAAGTTGTGACTTAAAGTCTATTTTGTCTGACATTAGTATATCCACCCCTGTTCTTTTTTGATTAGTTTTCATGGAATTTTTTTTAGGGTAGGCAAAGGAGTGAAGAGTTTATTAAGAAACAAGAAAATGAGAAAAGTACACAGTCCAAGGCATGGGCCGCAGGTGTGCTGCAGAATGAGATGTGCATGTGGGGCCCCAGTTTAGACCTTTTTCAAGTCTTTCCTCCCAACATTATGTAGGGGGAGGGTTCCCAGCTGTTTGCTGTTGTGATTGGTTGCCCTACTGGTCAGTTCTCAGGGGACCAATGGTGAGGCTTTTTGAGGGTATCCAGGGCTTTCCCGTGACCCCAAATGGGGTTATTCTCATGGCCAGGATCTTGTATGATCCCTCAGGAGGTTTCCAGGCAGGGTCTCATTGCTGTGTGGTCTGTCGACCATGTCTACCAGGCCTCAGCTGTGACCCAGGTCTTCCCTTTCCTTATACAAACCTGTCTTAACAAGCCCCTCAGAGAGTTTACACCATTATTTTTAAAGGGGCACTGAAGGGTGATGGTCATTCTTCTGTAGCTACTTCCTGCTGGTTAGGGGAAGTAGGCTCTGCCTGACAAGGTGTAAAAGCCTCTGGTTATTCTATTGCAGTTGAGGGAAGACAGGTCTGGCACCGTGGTTGAAACTGAATGAAATCACCACATAACTAATAAGGCATTGATTCTGTAAGAAATAAACTTAATTAGAATTTTGAAGATACATGATCCTATTAAAAGGATATGATGGTGGCAAGGAGGCCCAAAAAGAGGGCCAGCCATGACTTACTGGACCATGAGAGTGAGAGAGGCCAGATGCCTTCAGAGGCTACATCTTCCCAAAGTTGATGGGAAACAGCATTTTTCCTAGAGTTTTTTTATGTTGTTGGTTACCTCTAGGGGGAGGTTGTGGTAGACCTGTTGGGTTTGGTATAAACTGCCAACCCCAGTTCCCATAGCATGCCTAGGACAGCTCGGAGAGGCACTGCCCTAGACATAAACTCACTAAGACAGTGTAAGCAACAACAAGACAAGCATATGCAAGCAAAATAAAGATAGTACTTAAGAGAGCCATTCCTTTATCTTATAGGCACATTCATTAACTAAGGAAATGAATTAGATTTATCAGGACTTTTAACATTTTCAATATCCCTTGACATATGATCTAGAATAGAAAAGATTTCATCATAATCATCAGGCACATGGGTACAGTACTTAATACTAATCAATGCACAAAATCATGTTTGAACTGCAGTTAAGAGATCTAAACTACAGGTTTGCAATACCATACGTACTATCTCTCCAGGGGAGCAGGCCATAATGCCAATAGTTTAAGTTCTACTCATATTACTCTGGTAATTATTGCAAGACTGTTGATCCTAGAGAGAGACTATAAAGGTAAGGCTCCAGTGTTTCACTGGTCTGGCGCATAGTGCCCTTTGGCATTATGATACAGAGCTAGTCTGGAGGCAATATCCATTGTACAGCTGGCCATATTGGGCCCATGCTGACTGCTGCAGGAGTCTGAAACTGCAGCATATTCTCCATTCACTTCAGGAGCATGTTCAGAAACATAGTATAGATACTTTTATTGTTTTAGGGTTTAGTGACCAACCTAGCCAATAACTCAAATGGAAAGGCACCATGCAGTATACTGAAGGCTTGGTTTGAATGTACAAGAGAGTTTGACTGTACTGAAGTCTATCTATTTTTATTTTTATATACTTTCTAAACACTTCCAATGCAGTTTATAACATATCAAATGAACTTAACTATTTCAGTACTTTGCTTTTTACGTCTACACTTTTACCATGATGTTAATTAACAGGTATTTTACTTTAGCAGTACAAGAAAAACTACTTACTCCATTATTTTATGAAAATTGAAGATTCCCTGTAGAATCAAGGTTATCTTTCCTTACCACCACTTTAATATGCAGATTAAGGTGGCCTCTGACAGGTTTCCCTGCTATGAAGTTACTTTTTGTTACTAATACCAATTTAGGTTTTTATTTAATAATGGCTTCCTGGAATTAGCCATTTAAATACTTCAGTTTAGAAGATGCTTTTACAAACTCCTTATAATTAACTACAACCACATAGGTATCAATTTTTTTTTTATTGTGGGCCTTCCTACTGTTTCTAAGTTGCCTTTTTTTTGTTTCAGCATTTGCTTTGTTGCTATATACCTTTGCTTATTTTCCAGCCTTGTGAGTGAGTTGGTTCTGCCAGTATCTGCTTGGTTTCAAGTTTCTCTGGATGGACAGAATTTTGGAACTTCTGTCTTTACCATTTTACTGCTATCTGCATAGTTTTAACTAGCATAATTTTCTGTAAGATTATATTAAAGAAAATGTCTATAACTATGGAGTCCACTTAAAGCCAAGAGAGCAGTTTTGTGATTGTGAGAGTACATTTTATTTTATTGCATTGCTAAGTGATATATTTTAGTAATGTAGGCCACAGCCTTCCTAATCAATTTCATGGCTGTCTGCAGTGATTTGAAGAAGGCTTAAAGACTGAAGTGCACTAGTTTGTATGTAAGTACTTAAGTTACCTCTTTGTCCTTTATAGAGAAATGTTTTTGGATTTTATTGAAAAAGTCTAACGAAATGCTTTAGTACTTGTCTAAATTGTGGTTTAGAGGGTTTCATTCAGGTGGTATTAGCTGTGGCCTGTGGCATTACAAGTCTACCTCACTGCAGCTGTTTCTTTACTCATAATAGTTCTGCAGAGGTTCTTTAGGGAATGACTTAACTTTCCATGCATGATAGGAAATCTGTCACTCAAATGATGTAAGGGAGGGAATGATGGTGAAATGTGTTATTTTATGATTGATACTGCGCAGAGCAGGGCCATAATGAAGATGAGACTTAAAGAGGCAGTACTATCCTTCTAAACCCTTGCTAAGTTTCAGTTTTCTGGGGGCTCATAGATTTGTGTGTGTGCTGAGTACAAAGAGGTTTTGGAGTTAATAAAATGTGTGAGTACAGATGTGAATACTTCTCATCCATGATTGCCTGTGACAGGAGGAGTGGCCTAGTGCTTGTGAACCATGATCGTATCAACCTTGTTAGATAGCACAGTGGTAGTATGACCAAATAATGAGTTTGGGTGGGGGATAGACAGTTGTGAGTTAGAGCGTTGCTTGTTTTCCCACTGTTAACTTTGTGGAAGAGTAAATTCCTTCAAGTGGAGTGATAGGAATTTGTTGAATTGATAGTTTACAAGTAGATAGACCATTGATGGATACCCTTTTACTATGTCTATGCTTTTAGATCTGTGCTGTCCAGTACAGTAGATGCAAGCCCCATGTGGCTATTGAGCCCTTGAATGTGTCTGGTGGGAATTGAGATGTACTAGAAGCAGGGCCAGGACCAGTATGAGATGAATGAGGCACCTGGGGCAGTAAATTTAAGAAGGCACTCACTCTTAAATGTGTGCAAAGGCTAACCTGCACTTTCACAACTCTTGAGAGTGAGTTTGGGAGCTGAGAGAGGAAGCCTGGACTGAGCATTATTTCCTGACACCTCTTTGCTCTGGGGTGGGCTGAGGTACCCAGTTGGCAGCAGGGATTGCCCTCCAGGAGGGCCCCAGTGAACCTCCTGGTCAGTTGGGAGAGTGCACCTTGGCCATCTTCCAGACACATTCTACATTTCCCTCAGTCCCATAAGAACCCCATGGCAAATGTCACTCTGGGTGGCAGTTGCTCTAAATCCTTCCACTTACTGATGGTTCCTAAATGCCTTCAAGCAAGGCATTGTGCTGTCACAGTGACAAAGTACAACAAAGCTTGAGATGGGGATCCTGCCCTCCAGGCACTTACCGTGCAGTTGAGTCAGCTGCCCATAATGACAATACAAAATCATAATGCACAGAGGGGCCGTTCTTAATCTGGGGTGCAGCTCAGAAACAATTAAAGAGATACAAAAACATTACAGTGCTTGAACTACAGCCCCAGAGGTGATGATTTAACAGTTCCTTCAGGGGGTGGGGGAGCAGGTATCTCTGACTTTACAAATGTGTATATCTGGTTAAGAATCACCACTGATGGAGTTAAAAGCAAAGGTTGTAGAGTCAGTCATTTCTAGGTTGGAATCTGAGCTCTGCCACTGATTGGCCTTGTGGCCTTGGGAAATTTGCATAAATTCTCTGAGCCTCAGTTTCCTTTTCTACAGATGGGAGACAATAGTAACTTCCCCATGCTGTGAAACTGAAATGATATGGTAAATGTAACGCCTTACCTTCGATGTGAGTTAAACCTAGGGACTCACTTCTATTGAATATATGTGGTGGAAGTAATATTTTGTGCTTTCTGAAGCTAGGTTGCAAGAAGGATAACTTCTCTCTGTCTCTCAGTTGGATTACTCATTCTGGGAGAAGTCATCTACCAAGTCAGGAACACTCCAGTAACCTATAGAGAAGCCTGTGTGAGAAGAAACTGAGGCTTCCCGGTACTTACCTGGATCCTCTTTTTTTTTTTAAGGATTTATTTTTTATTAATTTCTCTCCCATTCCCCCCCTCCCCCATTGTCTGCTCTGTGTCCGTTTGCTGTGTACTTCTGTGTCTGCTTGTATTCTTGTCAGTGGCATTGGGAATCTGTGTCTCTTTTGTTGCATCATCTTGTTGTATCAGCTCTACGTGTGTGCGATGCCACTCCTGGGCAGGCTGCACTTTTCTTGCGTGGGGCAGCTCTCCTTACAGGGTGCACTCCTTGCACCCCTATGCAGGGGACACCCCGCGTGTCATGACACTCCTTGTGTGCATCATCATTGTGTGTGGGCCAGCTCGCCACACAGGTCAGGAGGTCCGGGGTTTAAACCCTGGACTTCCCTTGTGGTAGGTGGATGCTCTATCAGTTGAGCCAAATCTGCTTTCCTCCTGGATCCTCTTAATAGCCTGTTGAGTGCACCATCTTGAAAAGGGATCTTCCAGCTCCAGTCTGTGCAGATAATGGCAGCCTTGGCTGACACACTGACTGCAACTTCATGAGACACCATGAACAAAACCAGCCAGCTGAGCCGTTCTCAAATTCCTGACCACAGAAACTGTGAGTTTGTTAAGTGTCCATTATTGTTTTATATTGTAGCATTTTTATTAAGATATAATTCATATACTTAAACTCACCACTTGAAAGTAGTTTTTTAGAATACTCACAAAGTTGTGCAGCCACTACCACTATCTCATTTCAGAACCTGATACACTATAAGGATAACCTATACCTATTAGCTGTCAGTTTCAATCCTACCTATTGGCAACTAGTAATCTACTTTCTGTCTCAATGGATTTTCCTGTTATGGACATTTCCTATAAGTGGAATCATACAGTATGTAGTCAGTGTTGTGTTCTGCTGAACCAGCTGCAGGATTCACCCCAAAGGACGAAATAGGGGAAGACCCACCTCGGACTGCCCTAAACTGTCCTACAACAGAGCTGGTTGCAATTCCAAAGAACGGGGCGCCAAAATACCAGTCCAAAAGCTTTATTAGTGGAACTTAGTTAAAGAGAGCAATGGACAGTGAGATGGCAAAACCTTCACCTGTATGTCTGCATCTATGGTAACTGTCCATAGATTATATATGGTTGAGAGACAAAGTGGCTGAGTGCCAGGGGCTTGTGTGCAAGTATTGGGAAAACATTTTGGTATGTGCTTTTTATTTCAAAAGAAGATGTGCTCAGGGTGGGCTGCCTGAGCTCAACAAATTCTAGCAGCCAAAGCTTGGCATGCTTCCAGGGCATTACAGTAAAGGATGGCTGAGGATCAGGAGAGCCCAGGTGAGGTCAATCCTTGGACAGGTAGGAGATACTATGTATATGTCACACAATCCAATCTTCTTACTGGCCCTTACAATCTCACATACCCTCTCTTTTGCAAGAGTCCCTGGGCCATGGGTGGGGTGGGGTATAGCTTGTAAAATTTTTTTTCCTGTTTTTAAGGAGAATTGGATATAGAACCTGCACCAACAGTATATACAAGTGCATCAAATAAGTACACTTGCCACAATACCTGGAAGGCTCATCAACAGTGTTTCTACGAGCTACCACACTCTGCAAACCTAGCCGCCGTTTTTTTTTTTTTTTTGGATGATTTTCTATTTTATTTTGTTTTTAAACCATATGATCACAGTCCCCAGACAATATTAAACAGTGTCAGTTTAATACATAATATATATATTTTAAACAAATAAATTTTATTGATACATATTAATAGGGTGTACAGTTTATCCAAAGTGTACAATCAACGGTATTTGATATAATCACATAGATGTGCATTCATCACTTCAATCATTATTAAATCATTTTCATTATTTCAATAATTATAATAAAAAAAAAACAGACAAGAAAATTCCTCACTTCTCATTCTCTCTGTTTCCCCTGCTGTACATTGTTGCTATTTCTGGCTATTCTTGCACAGTTATTTGTTTGTTTATTAAGCAGTTTTATTGAGATATATTCATATACCATATGATCTACCCAAAGTGTCTAATCAGTGGCTTTTAGTATTATCACAATGTTGTACATTCATCATCTCAAAAATTTTAAAACCATTTCATTATTCCAGAAAGAAAGACTCCACGCCCCTTCCTCAACCCTACATAACTACTAATCTAATTTCATCTTATAAATTGATTTATATTTACATTTTATATAAATGGAATCATACAATATGTAGTACTCTGTGCCCCATCTTCTTCACTTAGTATGATTTTTTTTTTGTCTGATATTAACATTTCCTAGCCTTCTTTTGAGACCACTGTGAGTCAGCACTCGTTTGATTTGCAATTGTTTTTGCAAGTAAGCTAAGGACTTATTTACTTTGGTTTCTTTATCTGGAATGTAGACACATCACTCATTTTTTAATAAGGTACATGTTTCCCTTTGTGCTGCAGTGAGAATAGCCAGGGCCATGTAGTTTTGTAGCACCACTTTGTGTATGGCTGCAGTTTCTTGATTTATGCAGAAGGATTGTGTTTAGTATCATTGAGGGCTGTGTGGTTACAAACTTTTGAAAGGTTTCTATCTTGAACATGATATCTGTATTACCTCCTTAGGGATCAAAAGCAGAGATTATTTAATCCCACCAAGAGAATATGTACTTGCTCCACGTTCCTCTTCAAATAGGTTCATTTAAGGGCATTGGGATTGTGCCTGATATCCTAGAGTCCCCCGAGGATTTTGTGATTGTGCATGTCTGCTCTGTGGTGGATCCAGGCTAAAAACGAATTTTCAATGGTGCTTCAAGCATTAGCATAAGCAATTAGCCACAAAAAACAGCATAAACTAGCAGCAAAAAGATAGGAACTTGTTAGGAGCACAGATTGGGCTATCTCACTCTTCTGTTAATGTGATACTAGTGTTGGTTTCTCCTTTGGCAGTGATATTTGCTGTAGCAGTGACTTGCCCTGGCTGACTGTACCATACCTTTCGTCTTACCACAGGAGGGGCAGCCATCTCTATATTAATAGTGTTAACAGTCATACAGATCCAGCTCACTGTTACCACAGCTGTGCCTTTTGGGATTGGATGCTCATCTGCGTATTGCCACATATCTCTCTGGACCATCTCCCAGGAATGTTGGGGTTAGCTCTAGGGTGCCAGGAACCTCCTGCCTTATTAGCAAGAGAATCCTGATCCATCTCTTGCTGTCCACCCCAGACTCCAAGGTATTATTTGGTTACTAGGGATGATAGAGAGTAGAGTTCATATGGTTATCTCATCTCAGGTGGCATTTAGCTCGGGGCTCCAGGCCTCCTCTGTCTGTTTCCATACTTGCATGGCTTGTGCAGGGGCTGCTGCAGCAAGGATCCTATCAAAGGCTGGCTTACCTCCCTTGGTGGGCATTGCATTAAGGTTTCTGAGGGCCTCTAGCAGGACTACTGCTTATCCTTTTAGAGATGTTCATTCATTGAGGAGTTTGATATGTACCTGTTGTAGGCTGTTTTTCCTTTCTATTAGGCCAGCCCCTTGAGCATTATAAGACAAATGAAACTGCCATGTTATCCCCTCCTTGTGTACCCAATTTTGTATTAGGGTGCCAGTGAAGTGGGTTCCTTAGTCACTAGAAATGGTAACTAGATATGCCACACATTGTAGACATTGTGGTCTTTGATAGTGGATGTTGGTTGGCATGTTTACCAAGGGAATTGCTTGCATGAGACCACTAACTGTCTACACAGGTAAGTGCATAGCAATACCCTTGGTACCTCGGAGGAGGCCCTATGAAATCAACCTGCCAGATGTCTAAAGCTTTAGTTCCTTTTGTTATATGGCCAGATGCTCTGGGCAGAGATTTGAGTCACACTTGGTTACAAGTAAGGCAGTCTGGGGAGACTCTTTCAATGTCTTCTCTGGAGATAGGCAAACCAACCATTTGTGCTAGCCTCCAGGTTCTGTGAATACCAATGTGTCCCCTTTCCAGTATATCCAGTGAACTATGTCTGTCTTGTTAATCATTTCCACCGCTTGGGTCTTTGCTAAGATATCTGCTTCTCTCTTTTCCAGGAGGGAGGTCAGCTGATCGGCAGCCACATGGAAGACCATAACATCTGCCCCTGGGTATTGTAGGCAGTCCCAGATACCTTGCCATAGTTCAGTCCTCCACAAGGGATGCCTGTTTGTAAGCAATTTATTGGCTTCCCATTAGGCTGCCATATTGACAATTATGTTATAATTGCCCATGAATCAGTGCAAATAGTGACTGGGTGTAGCTCATTCATAAGAAGCAACCAGATAATTCGTGCTTAGCCCATTGACTACTGTGTCCCAGTCCCTTTTCTACCCACAGGGTGTCTGTTTACCATTGTATGGCCACTGCTGTCCAAGGCAGGGGTTGGCCTGAGTGGGAGCCGTTCATATACCAAACATTCTGTGAGGGTGTCCCTTCTTTTTCCCTTATACATTGGGGCTTTTCTCGGGGCAACTCTGGGGCCTCTTCTGGTCCCATGGTATATGTTAAGGGCCCCAGAAGGATTTATAACTCCAATAAGATGGGACTAGATTTTAAGTGTCCCCTCTGCTGTAGATATGTGTACCATCACATTTCTTTTGTAAATGGAGAAGTTGCTTCTAGGCTACTGCAGAAACAGGCCTCTCCAAAAGCCCCTTTACCCATCCCTTAATGAGACATGCAGTTTTTATTTCCACTGCAGTATCCTGTTTGTAGTAAGCTTGGTATACAACCAGAAATTTCTTTTCTAGGATGGTATAACATTGCTCAGCTCCTTTGAAGAACTGAGACCAAAACCTTATGGGTATCCTTGTCTTTTCATCCCTTTCCCATAGGTCCCATTCCATTTTGTCCTCTGTGACAGAAGTGTCTAGCTCAAATGGTTACTCTGGACTCATGCGTTGCAGGGCCTGTGCTTGGGCTACTAAAATTTTCCTTTGGCAGTGGCCTCCTGTTCCTTGTGCCACCAGTCACATACTGCTCCCTTTTTCATTAGCCTATATAGGGGTCACAGGTATTGTGCCAAATGTGGAATGGAGAGAGGGTGGTACGGTTTAAGAAAGTTGGATGAGCACCCCAAAGTTCTAGAAAACTACAAGATGCCCCAAAGTTTCAGAAAACAATAAGTTGCAAAATCTTGACACTGGAAAGGGTAAAGGGAACCCCAGGAACTGGATGAAATCCAAGGACTGTGTAACTTGATTCACCCATTTTAATATAGAGATGAGGAACCTGAGCCTAGGAAAGGACACTGAGCAAGGAAGTGACAGAGCCTGACTTTTAGTTTAGGTCTTCTGTGTCCAGATCCTTCAGTGCTCCCTGAAGTGTACGCTCTGAGTGGTTCACCCTCTTCAGATTGGGCGTGGGTTAGATTTTCACATTTCTTTTGTAAATGGAGAAATTGATGAAAGTTGGGAGGAGTCTTGGTTGAGGCACAGGGTCATTACAGATAGTTAGACGTATTGTAGGAAAGCATACATAGGGAAGATAACTAGGGAAATGAATTTCATTAGGGTCCTCAGTGCCCAGGTTCCCCTAGCAAAGTATCCATGTAAGATTGTAGTTCTGAACCAAGTTGGAGAGCCATTTCATTCTTAATAGATATCACTTGGCAGAATGAGTAACCCAGGAAAGGTGGGAAATGCAAAGAAAAAGGAGAATCTTAGAGAAAGGAGTTTAAAGACAGCACAGGAGAGAATACTGGTGAAATCTGGGGGGAAGCCAGTAATCCTCATCCGATCCTTCTCTGCCTTGTCAGGGTGTATTCAGAACCCCCACATATATGACTGCTATCAACTCTCTCTGGCTTCATAGCCCCGCCCCCTTTTTGTTCTTTAGGGTCATCTCCAGAGGGAATTTCGTCCCTGCTTTTCAAGCAGAGGCTTTTTGACTAGTGTTTTTTCCTCAGGGAGGCTCTTTTTTTCCCATGTTTTTGAGGGCTAAGCAAAAAGAGACAAGAACCACAGAATTGTTGCTAACTGAAAAATTACCATGTGTAATAACCTCCTGCCTTGGGCTATCAAATAGTTCTGCTGTTCTTATTATGACTGCCCTCTTGTCTTTCCTCCCTTCTTCTCCTCCCCACTTGACCTCCTGTTCTTCTCTACTCTACACACAGGGTCCCAAGGCAGAGGGGATTGTGGGAGAAGAGCACATCCTTGCATGGCTAGCAAAGTTGTAATGTAGCTTTGGGGCTCTGTATTATGGAGAGAATCCTGAGCTTTCACTTTCACGGAGGCATTTCACTTAGCTTCATGAACCTTAGACTGCAGGCCCATGCCCATTCCAGTGCCTTTTTTTCTAAACAATACTAGTGCCAGCCTTGGCTTCTAGGTGTTTTTGTGATCCATCCCTCTTTTGGGGCTGTTCTGCCCCTCCTGGTCCCACTCCTGCAGTTTTGCTTCTAAGACAATCTCAGTACACTCCCTATTGCAGAGTTCTCTTGTTGACCAAGGAATGCACAAACCTCTCTTTTGCATGTGATGATGGGAGTGCAGTTCACTCTCAAGACTGCCTCTCAATTACCCTCTGGCTAGAGCAGCACCAGCTCAAGCTGCTGCTGCTTCTTTTTAAAAATTATAGTTATATATATGTATAACAAAAATTTTGCCTCTTAAACAACATTTAGCTCCAGCTTCTTGACTTTAATTGCATATGAAGACACTAGTCCCTATGTCCCAGAAACACAAGGGGACGTGAGTCAAGCTTTCTGAAGCTGTTTGTCATTTGCTTGAGGCAAGGGGGAAGTACTCTTTGTTCAGCCCTATGAGGGTAGAGACAATGCCTATCACACTCCTTTTTCAGAGTCCATAGATAGATCTTGGGAAAGAATCTTCTGCAAATGGAGGCTGTGAATTCACTCCTAGCCAGTCCCCTTTGTACCTTCTGGCAGGCCGCCTCCAGCCCCAGCTTCTCTCTCTGTGAGAATCAGATACTGGTTCCTGTGTCCCTCTAAGTACAGGGGAATGTAGTCAAGCTTTCTGAGTCTGTTGCACCTTGGTCCACCAACCCAACCCTCATTCCCTAATCCATTACGGGTCTCCCATCATGGAAGTTTGAGGACCACAGAGAAACATGTGGTGGATGATGGATGGCTTCAGCTTCCTTCCAGAATGGGGTGGTGTCATGACTTTCGGGTGTCCCAGGGGGAGGAACTCCCTGGTGGTATCCATGTGTAGGATAACAGCTCTGCCCCGGGGACCTTGAATGTGTGCATATAGACCACACAGGCAAAGACTCGACCCACAGCTCTTCTGAGTCTTGGCAGAAAGTCTTGTGATCTTCAGAGTGCAAGAACATGGGAGGCATGTGAGGATTTGCTCTGAGTCCATCTTCTCCTCTACTCCTTATCTCCTTTGGAATAGTTTCTCATTCCCTCCAGGGTCTTGTTTGATATTGGGGTTTTCTCTCCCTTCTCCCCACTCCAGTATAGAGCTGCAGATTAGAAAACTGAGCTGTAGGCTAGATACTCAGATCACCCCACCCCCAGATACCCAGATCTACCAATTTTAACATTTTGCTGTATTTGTCATTTATTTGCCCTTCCCTCCATCCCCCTCCCCTCCCCTTCTTGATTTGTCAGACAAGGATCATGGGGAGCCTGTACCTTTGGCATATTATTTCTTTGCTGTGTTGTGTAGGTACTACAGTGTATACATATAAAAATGACTTTTTGCATCTTTATTGGAAGAAGAATTTAGGCTTTATACTTGGCCTTGTCTTGTCTTTGGGCATGAGCATCACAAATTTGGCACCCAACATGGCACCAACATGCAATGCCTTTTTCTTAGACAACCACAGGTTATTAGAAGAAAGACTACCTATGGTCTGTTAGCACTGCCTTCATCTATGTGGTGGGAAAGGGGGGATGAGTAAGGGTCTCCCACTGGTTGACCTGTTTGTGGAATCAAGTTAGGTATAAGATACATTCTCTGGGATACGATAGCATAGAGGTAGGATTGAAATCACCTGTCTGACTTGACGCTGTTGTTAAAACAACCTGTCTGTTAAAAGTGCATTTTTTGAGGCTGAGGGAAAGACTGAAAGTATGTGCAAACCTGTGCTTTTGGCAGCCAGTTTCTCTCCCTCTTATCCCCTTCCCCTTGCCCTTGTTTCAGGAGCCTCTAGTGAGAATAGATGGTCTCCTGGAAGCTGGCGTTATAGTGTCTATTGAATTTTTTTTCTTTTTTCTTCTTCTCTCTTTATTTTAAAAAAATGTTACATTAAAAAATATAAGAGGTCCCCATATACACCCCACCCCCCTCATCCCACTCCTCCCACATCAACAACCTCTTTCATCATCATGGGACATTCATTGCATTTGGTGAATACATTTTGGAGCACTGCTGCACCACATGGATAATGGTTTACATTGTAGTCTACACTCTCCCCCAGTCCGCCCAGTGGGCCATGGCAGGACATACAATCTCCAGCATCTGTCCCTGCAGTACCACCCAGGACAATTCCAAGTCCTGAAAATGCCCCCACATCATATCTCTTCTTCCTTCTCCCTTCCTTCAGCAGCTACTGTGGCCATTTTCTCCACATCAGTGCTGCAATTTCTTCCATTACTAATCACAATAGTTCCATAGTAGAATATCAGTAAGTCCACTCTAATCCATACTCTATTCCTCCAACCTGTGGACCCTGGGATGTGATGTCCACTCCACCTCTATATCGAGAGGGGGCTTAGATTCCACATGGATGATGGATGCAGTTCTCCTGCTTGCAGTTGTAGGCACTCTTGGCTCCCTGGTGTGGTGGTTGACCTTCCTCACCTCCATGTTAGCTGGCTGGGGTAAGTCCAATAATCCAGAGGGTAGGAGTTGCAAGTGTGCTGAGGCTCAGGGCCTAGCTGTCACATGGAAAGTCCAGAGATTCAGGTCTCCTGAGTATACACCAACTGCAGTGCCAACCACAGTTCCAGTAAAAGTGATAGAAGAGGACTCAGAAAGGTCACATCTGAGTCAAACACCAAAGTAGGGCCAACTGACATGGCACTGAACTCCAGAGCCATCTGCCATGACCATAGAACCTGTGGGTCTCTGTAGCCCTCAGGAGAACCAGTACCTGGGGTTGTATCTACCTTGGCTGTCTCTGGGACTTGGCTGAGGCATGCATAAGCGTGACCTCTCTGATGACCTCCCAACTCTTTTTTGGAGAGTCAGGCTTTTTAACACCCCTCTCCTGGAGGCTGATAAGATCCAAAACTCCTTTTGTGAAAATATAGGCCAGATCCCTTAGGCTGACTAGCCAGTTATGGATGGGATCCTGGTGCTAAGCTGACACTGCTGCAGAAATGTTGGAGTCAGATGGCCAAGTCATTCATGTCCGTCGTCCTTCAGACCCTTGCTGAGTTGCATGTTGTTACAGGTAGACTTAAAGTGGGTGAGAACCTCAGATATCTAAGAAAATCATTGTGTTGTTGCCCATTCTTCTGTGTCATTGAGAAATTTAATGTTTCACTTCTACTAGTGGTCAAGACTACAGATATAATATTCCATGCTGATCAAGGGCTGTCAGTTACACAGAGATATACTAAGTTTGATACTATATCAAGCAGAAAAGAAGAGCTAGTAAAGATAGTTTTGGGCAAACCCAGTGAGGCTACAAGAGGCTTGACTCCTCAGCTGGCATACAGCAGAGCCCTGCCAGTTGTGCTGAATGGGAAGGAGTAGAAAACCCTTGGTTACATAATGACAGACCTTACATTCCAAGTCAGTGTGACCTTGACCATTTTGAGATGAAAAGGGCCAAGGAAGCCTAGACCACCTTGTCATGTCTGTGCTATTTGTACTGATATTGACATAATTTCTTCAACACGATCTTTCTATCTAGACATGACTTTTCTCAAGGACACATAGGTCTAGGGTAGAATCGAGTGCCTCCCTTCTTTATAAGTACTGGTAACTTTACGAACTGATGCAAGTGTGTTGGGATCTTGAAGGCATTAAAGTTTGCGAAACATTTTAAGCCCCTTTGGACTCTGGCGGCACAAGTCATTGTGGTGCCTGTAATCCCATATGGGTTAAAAATTTACTTTGAGTGGATTTTGAAATAACTCTCAGAATAGACATGAACCTGATGTGATTTATAGGTGGTTCATTTTGGCCCAATGTCATACAAGATATGTGTATTAGTCAGCCAAAGGGATGCTCTTGCAAAATACCAGAAATTGGTTGGTTTTTATGATGGGTATTTATTTTGGGTAGGAGCTTACAGATACCAGGCCATAAAGCATAAATCATGCCCAGGTGCAGATCAGATTACAAGCATAATCCAGTATTTCTTTTTAGAATTCATCAATTATATCAAACTGCTACAGTGGCTTCTTTCTTTTTACCTCCCTCCCTCCCTCCCACCCTCCCTCCTTTCTTTCCTCTCTCTCTTTCTCTCTCTCTCTCTCTCTCTTTCTCTATTTCTTTTCATTCTCAGAACACTTGAGTTTAGGCAGTATACAGCATGATCCGCAAACACGCATCAGTGCCACGTACGTTTCCTAAGAAAAAGGACATCCACTTATGCAAACACCTTAAGTGCAGTTATCAAGTTCAAGAAATTTCAGCTTTTTAGGGTTTTGATCCTGGCACTTGCCTGACTCCATCAGTTGGTCCACCCCATTCCCAAGACTATTGCTGGCTATTTAGTGGGTGCTGGACTGGATCAAGACAGTAACAAAGCAAAAGCAGAGTTTGTTATGTTCTGACATCCATTCATGGGGTATGTCAGAAATGATAACCCCATCAAAGTGGAGTTACCCATCAAGCGTTGATGTTTAGGTGGAATTTGTGTGTACAGAGAAGATGTGAACCAGGTATTACTTGTGTCTCAGAGCCACAGGAAAAATGTCCAGTGACTCTTGAGTTGTGTCTTTCCTACACACAGGGACATTGCTAGCACCTTGGTCTTCTTGGTGACTTCACTATACCCAGGTTCCTAAGGATGCCTAGATCTGGTCCAGGGTTGCATCAACTAAGTTAAAGACAGATAGGTTGTAATAGGTTATGGAAGCCATGTATCCCCAATGAAAAGTGTTTTCTTCTGTTCGTGGAAAAGCATACTCTGATCCAAGTGTGAAGTTACGGGATGTGGTGTTTATTCTGGGAAACACCCCCTAAAATGTACCTTGTTACATTTTGACTTACGTACTGGCAGTTGCCCATAAACCTGTAAAGTGGACAAATAGATAATGAAGTCTCCATTCCCATGGAGACAGAAAAGAAATTACTGGCAGAGTGCACAAACCAGTAGTTGCCCATGGATAGGGACATTTGGAGAATGAAAATCAATGGAATCAACAAGCTGACCAGACCTGTCCTGTGCAAGTAAGGCACATGGCCACCTGAACAGGCAGTCACATAGGACCTGGTCATCTATCTATGATTCAGGACCTGGCCTCCAAACAAGACCTAGTGCTTCTAGCACATGAAGCCAAGGAGACCTGGAAAATGTGTCCAGAGTGCTAGCTGCACAGTTAAGTAGAAAAGGGGCCTCTGAACCCATAACCAGAAGTACCATACCTCGAGCCTTACCCTCCTGTCAAGAGCACAGCTGGGCATGGACTTCAGTTGATCTCTTTTCAGAGCATGATACTGCCAAGTGCATCTGTATAGCAGATGGGGGACATAATATGCAAGGACTCTTAGTTGGACTGTGTTTTATATGCAAATTCATTGACCACATCTGTCATGCAATAGTGTCACCTTTGTACTAAATATACATAGCAGTGGGCAGCTGTATGGGATATTTGGTAAACCATTTGTGCCCTGTACCATCCCCAGGCTTTAGGTGCAATGAAAGAAGGCTCAGTTCATTAAGGAAGAGACTGAAAAAGATAAGCAGACAATCAATGCTCAGATCCCAATGGAACATACCCTTAAGAAAGTCAGTGTGGGATCTTAATGTGGCATTTCCACAGCAGGAAACTCCCATTTATATAAAATGTTTACTTATGAGGTTGAGGAGAAACTTAGAAGAATCAGACTCAGGCTGGTGAAGAAAATGCCTACCACATTGATAACTCTTCCAGGTATTCTTTCTTCCTTTTTCAAACTTAACTTTTCATATCCTTGAAATGGGCAATGGGCTAATACTAACAGAACTAGTTTGCTCACTATTTGTTTTTTGGCATATTACAGAACCTCATTTTAGATTATGGGGTTCTTGGCATTTATTGCTTTGTCTTTGCAGCCTCTGCCAAAACTTGTTCTTGTGGGAGGGGATGTGTTTTCCACATCCTGTTCTAGGCAGGTTTTCAGGAATTGTCTGACCCACAGCACCTTCTCTCACTACACCCTTTATTGTAGGCACTGCGGGTGCATTTCCTCATCTACTTTATATATATCAAATATTCCCTTTGGTCCTAGAATACAGCCCTGATGGTCCCATCAAGTGGTAGTGCCTTTGTACTGCTATAGCCTCTGAGTTAAACTCAGAGAGAAGATTTTTCTGCCTAGAAGGATGTGGGGGTGGCACTTCTATTGGGTGTGAAACCTCCTTGTCCTCTTATTTAAGACAACAGGTTTTGGAGTCAGGAGCTGTAAGTTTCAATCTCAGCTCTGCCGCTTATTGGCCCTTGTGGCCTTGGAGAGGGATTTAATATCTCTGGGCCTCAGTTTCTTCACATTTAATGCATATGTTTTAAGACCCGTCATGCTCTCAGAATGGTCGGGTCAGACTGAGTCCCAGCTTCTTTTGACATAAGGTAAGAATGAGGTAGTGGATTCATTGGAATTCTTTTTATTTTCCATATATTTACTTCTTATTGAATTTGTTAATGTTCAGAGTTCCTGTATTGCCAAAACCATGCCCGAGAATTCAAAGAAATAAATGGTACAATGGATAGCCTTTTCTACCCATCATACAGTATATTAAAATGTTATTCATGTGCGTTTTGATAATTTCACAGTCTTTTTTAAAAAAAGATTTTATTTCTTTCTGCCCCCCACCCCGCTGTTGTCCCTGTTGTCTGCTCTCTGTATCCATTGGCTGTGTGTTCTTCTGTGTCTGCTTGTATTCTCGTTAGACAGCTTCAGGAACCAATCCTGGGACTTTCCAGAGTGGGAGAGAGGCAATTACTCTCTTGTGCCACCTCAGCTCCCTTTTCTGCTTTGTCGTCTGGTTTTCTCTCCTCTGTGTCTCTAGTTGTGTCATCTTGCTGCAATAGCTCTCAGCGTTGGCTGGCACTTCACGTGGGCCAGCTTGCTGTGTGGGCCAGCTTGCCTTCACCAGGTGGCTTTGGGCATTGAACCCTGGACCTCTTATATGGTAGATGGGAGCCCAATTGGTTGAACCACATCCGTTTCCCAATTTCACAATCTTTTAAAAAGTTGTAACAAGAGTTGGAATTTAATATCTGCTGCAGGTTTTTCAGATTTCTAGTATAGTATGCCATAAAATACCATTCTCACATATTCATCTAAGTTCATTCCTCAAAAACATAACACCCAACAAGATTTTGCTGGAAAAGATGCATACTTTTCAGGAAAAATATGTGTCTCAGTGTCCATGAGATTATTTGTTAACGTTTTTGGTTCCCAAATGAAGTCTCAGTTTTACCAAAAATCCCTTGTGAATGATTAAAAAATCATTTGACCTTTCCTTGGCTCAGCTACTTGCCCATCCTTCCTGGGCCTCATATAGTGTGAATATTATTGCCTAGAAGTGACTGGCAGGTCCTGTCAGGAGAGACTGTAACCATCCTAAAAGTCCAGTTCCTGCCCTGACACTTTCATCAAGACCGAACTCCCCTACAGGAAAATGCTTCCACATCAGGATAGTTTTACTCACCCATTTACTTCACTCTTACCAATAGGAAGTCTGCAACTCCTGCATTTGGCAAAGGAACTTATAGAGAAACCCAAACTCTACATCCAGTGATCACATTTCACTTTTAAATATTTCTGTTGAACCAAAGAGACAAAATTAGGAAATTACCAGAATATCTCATTATATGGAAAGAAACTTTTTAGTAATTCTGGGTAGCTTCGTCAAGTCCCTTTGAAGGACTATGACTAGATAGTTTAAATTGTAATTATTAAAAATACAAGGGAAGTGGCTCTGGCTCAATCGATTGGGCTCCCGTCTATCATACGGGAGGCCCTTGGTTTGTGTCCCAGGGCCTCCTGGGACAGGCGAGCTGATGGCCCGTGCCAGGTGGCGAACTGGTGTAGCAAGATGACACAGCAAAGGGAGACAAGCAGACACAGAAGAATATGCAATGGACACAGAGAGCAGACAGCAAATAAGTTGCAAAGGATGGGGGTAAATAAATAAATAATAAATAAAATCTTAAAAAAAAAAACAATAACCCAAGTGCTATATCACCTGTGTAGCACACACCAAAAGGTTGATAATAGAGCTAGCTGGGACAATCACTACAGCTATAGAACACTCAATACCTTTAGAATATGGGCACAAGTATGGAATTCATACTGGAATTCTTGTCAAAGATCACACAAGATCCATGAAACTTAAAAAGGGTTTTAGGCAAGGTTCTGCTCATGCTGCTTTGAATTTATAAGGACATGTCAATGGATCCTTTAGCCTGAGCAGAAACCTGCTACTATTTCCACTGCCATTTACTGTACAATTTAGACCTGATTAGAGACTTTTGCAGCACCTGAAGTAGAGCTCCCTGGCAACCACTGTCCTTTATACCTAAGACAATTTGGTTCTACTCTAGTGGTTGGCAAATCCATAAGACATTTGACAGTACTAATGTATATTTTAAGTTACTAAACCAAGCAATATGCTCTGTTAAGGAACTAATTATAAGTCAAAGCAAAAAAGAACTTATTGTGGGACATTGAAAAAACACTAGTCAAATTAAAAATTACTAAAAGTAATAGGATTATTCCCTTCCCTACCTCTTTTCTCCCACTTGGTATACCCAAGCTTGGTTTAATTTAATTTGTGGTTGCCTTAGAATACAGCTGAAGGCTTAAATTAGAAATCACAGCCCTACACAGATAACCTGAACACACTAGTTCTTTTTTTTTTTTTTTAAAGATTTATTTATTTATTTATTTAATTCCCCCCCTCCCTCGGTTGTCTGTTCTCTGTGTGTATTTGCTGTGTCTTGTTTCTTTGTCCGCTTCTGTTATCGTCAGTGGCACGGGAACTGTGGGTGGCACCATTCCTGGGCAGGCTGCACTTTCTTTTGTGCTGGGCAGGCACTCCTTGTGCGCATCAGCACTGCACGTGGGCCAGCTCCACATGGGTCAGGGAGGCCCGGGGTTTGAACCACGGACCTCCCATGTGGTAGACGGACGCCCTAACCACTGGGCCAAGTCCGCTTCCCCACACTAGTTCTTTAGAAACTAGCTAAAACTAGTGTTCTGTAAGGGTGGGGCTCAGGACAAGTTAATTAAAGTCACTTAAATCTTCATCTTTTACAGCAGATTAGAACCTAGATGGCTGACTTTCTGCAGGATTTCTGATAGAAATGCAGTAGAGCTGGTTTCAAGTTTCATATGGACACTTAGTAGCAATAACCTTCTTATCCGGAGGATGTGATCCACATGAAGTCCACAACGAGTACAGCAAATCTGAAGTAGTCAACACTTACGAAGATGTACTACTTCTGGCTTTCTATATGCTTGGCAGTGGACTGCAGGGATGGGACTGTGTATTGCTGTATATTTCTGATGGTCCTTGTGGTGGTTTCCTTGAGGTTAACCTCACCCCAGGAGGCCTATATACATTGTTAGTCATCGTGGGTCTTGGGGTTTCTGTAACAATTACTGGAGCAGGAGGTGCTTGTACCAGAGCTGTTTTATTCCAGTGACCTGAAGATTTTTCTACACCACCACCACCATCTCCACCTTCTTCCCAGTTATCAGCTTCCTTTTCACTCTTTTGCAGTCTGAACTTGGAGGCTGCTGTAATCAGCCTCTTTTGGCTCAGGTCCTGCCATTGCCCACCTGGCCCCCACACTTGTCTGGCGTGGGTCTCTACTGCTCCCACCAGCACCGCCTGCTGAGCCAGTGGTGCTGGCTACTTGGCTGTACCTCTCCTTCTTCTGATCCCTCTTAGCAATTAAGTTGTCCAGCCTCCACTCCTGCATCTTGGCTATGGTCATGGTCTCTTTGGCTCGGATGAGTGGGATCAGCAGTGGGCATGGCCTGCGGGGCTCCAAGCTGGGGTTGCTCAAGCTGGAGGCCAGCTCAGCGCTCAGGTTCCCCAGGCACAGCATGCCTCAGCACTGTGGGGTCGCCCAGGTGTGTGTGGGCTGGGAGGCCCACCCCTTCCCCATGTCCTGGTGGGCAGTGGTTCAATCTGCCCCTGGGCTCCCACGCTGCTGCTACTGCTGCCACTGCCCTAGCTGGCCTTAGCTGCTGCTACTTGCAGGACTGTGTGGTGCAGGGTCCCTCTGGTTCAATAGCTAGAGGGGAAAAGGAACGCTGGAAAAGGAGCCTGAGTCTCCTGCGAGAGTTTCATTAGGGTTCTTTGTGCCCAGCTACCCCTAGAAAGTCTTGTAGAATTGGGGTCCCCACCAGAACCAGCAAACCTCTGCATTCTTGCTAGCTATCACACTGCATAATGAGTGAGAATATGAGAAAAGGGGGGAAAATCAAAGAAAAGGAGAGGGAAAAGTGATGGGACAGGCAGAATACTAGGTATTCTTGTGGGGAAATGTGTGGGGGAAGCCAGTATCCATTCATCCCATGCTTCTCTGTGTATTCAGGGTGCATACAGATCCCTTACATATGTTAGCACTTTCACATTTCTCTGGGTCCTTAGCCTCCTTGTTGTCTTGGAGATAATTTTAATACTGGATCATTTCCAGTGTTGAACTTTCCCCACTCTTGAAGCAGCGGTCTTTGGCCTAGTGGGTTTTCTCAGTGAGCCTCTTTCTTTCATATTTTCAAGGCCAAGTAAAAAATTACAAGAAATTTAGGTTTTTTTTAAATTTTATAACACTTTATTTTTTTTTTTCCAGTGCAGTCCTCACCTTTTCCTTCTTCTTTTTTTTTTTTTTGTGAATAACAGTATTTATTTATTTATTTTTATTGACTTTGTAATAATATTACATTAAAAATATATATGTGAGGTCCCATTCAACCCCACCCCCCCACCCCCCCTCTCCCCCCCCAACAACACTCGTTCCCATCATCATGACACATCCATTGGATTTGGTAAGTACATCTTTGGGCACCTCTGCACCTCATAGACAATGGTTCACATCATGGCCCATACTCTCCTCTATTCCATCCAGTGGGCCCTGTGAGGATCCACGATGTCCGGTGATCACCCCCGAGGCGCCATCCAGGGCAGCTCCACGTCCCAAATACGCCCCCACCTCTCATCTCTTCCTGCCCTTCCCCATACCCATCGTCCACCATGTCCACTTTTCCCAATCCAATGCCACCTCTTCTATGTGGACATTGGATTGGTTGTGTCCATTGCACCTCTATGTCAAGAGGAGGCTCAGATTCCACATGGATGCTGGCTGCCATCCTCCAGAAATTTAGGTTTGTGCCTAGTTGAGAAGTCACCGTCTATCATAATCTTCTGCCAAAGTCTATCAAATAGTTTAGAGCAGAATGTGCTTCTGCACTATGTCTGCTGTCCAGTTCCTTAGGAGCACATAATGGCAGGAACTTGTTCCTTGTATCTCAATTGTGTTATTGCTGAACTTGCTTGACAGGGCAGAGAAAGTAACTCTTACTCCGCTTAAGTATTTAAATGGGCCTGAAGTTCTTTTCTTCTCTTGTGTGGGAGGATATCTCAGGATGTCCTGTAGATATCTGGTTACTCTTAAATAACCAAACATTCAGTGGTCACTTACAAGTAGTTACAGTTGCTGACTAGTATAATAATTAAAGCCCCAATCTCCTGAACATTGATAAATTATTGCCTATTTGTAGCTAGTACCTGCTTAAGGTTGTAATCCCGCAAGTAATATGTGTTTGTCTGTGGGGTGGCCACATTCAACCTCTTTCTGCCTCTCTTCACTCCATCTACTTTGCATTTGACTACCTGGTCCTTCTCATCCTTATAGATAGGGACCCTGGAGAGAGGGGATTGAGGAGATGTGCACATCCTGGCTTGGATAGCGAAGTTGTATTGTGGCTTTTGGGTCTGTGGTATGGAGGAAATCCTGAGTTGTTGCTCTCATAGGGGCATTTACACATTCCTTCACGGATCTCAGACTGCAGAACCTCCCCACATGCAGTACTTTTCTCTGTTCAGCCACTAGAATCCTCCTCAGCCCCTGGCTCTTTTGTGATCCACCCCTCTGTTGGTCTCTCTCTGTCACTCAGGGCTCTTCCCTTGGGTGCTTTCAATTGAACACGGTTTCAGGCTCCTCATTATCACAGGGGTCACTTGTGTGCCTCAGAAAACACAGACCTCTCTTCTGCATATGGTAGGAGAGCAGCCTTTCTTTTACCTTCTGGCAGGGACAGATCTAGTGTCAAGTTACTGACTTTCTACCGGTGCAGATCAGACACTAGTCTCTGTGTTTCACAGATCTTCTGGACATAAGTAATGCCTTTTGAAGCTTTTTGCCTTTTGCTGAAGCAAGGGAGAAGTTATGTTTCTCCTTCCCTCAAGAACCTTGAAAAAAAATGCCCGTCACATCTCTTTCTGAGTCCACATGGCCACCTTGGGAACACAGGCATTTCTTCAGCAAAAGTGCGCTTTGTTCCCAAGCCAACTGTTTCAGGGGCAACTCCACCTTCTATTTCTGTGTAAGTTTGACACTCTTCCCTGTGTCCTTTTATCTCTATGGGACACGAGTCAATCTTTCTCTGACAAAACTCTTTCATGGGAGGACTTGGTGCTTTCCACATCCTGTGCAAGGCAGGGTTTCAGGGATGTGTCTGACCCACAGCAACCTTCTCCCTCTACACCTTTCATTGTTGGCACTATGGGTGTATTTCCTTATCTATATTACATACATCAAACGTTTCCCTTACTCCTGGACCACAGGCCTGATGGTCCCATCATGTGGTATTGCCCGTTTACTGCTGTGGCCTCAGAGTTACCCATAGAGGGGAGGTTTACCTTTGCAGATGGACATGGGGGTGGCACCTCCATTAGATGTGAAACCTCCTTTTAATTGTGGTAGGTTAGTTTAGGGGAAGCCAGTAGCCCTTTATCCTACCCTTCTCTGAGTTCTTAGGTTATAGATGTGTACTCACATATGTGACTGCTGTTAGCTCAATTTAGGCTTAAAGCCTCCAGGTTTTTACCAGAGAAAATTTTTATATTGGAGTATCTCCAGTGCAAACATCCTCTAACTTTTAACCGTGGGTATTTTACTTAGTCACTATTTTCTGGGAGTCAATTTTGTTTTTTTAAAGGTCCCTTTAAATCTTGGTATTTTTTCACTGTTGATTACTTTGTAACTTCAGGTGCTACTCAATCCAGGCTGACCAGTGTGGATAGCACCTTTATGGTGGTGAGCACTGGTTCCCCATATTTGTATTCCTTATGCTCGTTGGATCATGCCTTATTGTGACTCAGGGTGCCCTGGGGTGTGCACCATGCTGGTTAGTGTGAGCCCAGTTATGTTGGTGTTGCATTGAGTGTGCATCTGGCATCCTGGTTTCCTTGTTCACTGCTGTAGCTCCAGCATGGATGTGGGGGAGTGGTGGAACAGATGGGGAGGGTGGCATCCAGAGCCTCAGCTTCTTTTGAAAGATTGATTCCATGAGATGTTTATCCCACTGCAGCTGGATGTTGGTAAGGTCACAATGCCTTTTTGGAAAGAGGTAAGATCTTGCATGAGCATGTGGAAACGTATACCATTAAGATTTTCCATGCCTAGCTACCTGTAGGAATGTCTCCTCATAGGATTGGGTCCTGACCTCTATAGTTTTTATAAATATCACTTGGCATAGTGAATGAGAACAGGGGAGACTTGGGGAAACTGGAGAAAGGGAAAAGGGGGCATGAGGGCGAAAATGGAAGAGAGTTGTGAGAAATCCAAGAAGACATGGAGTGTAATGTGGGGGGAATCAGTATCCCATCCTTCCCTGCCTAATCAGGGTGCTTGCAGAACTGCTTACATAAGTGACTACCTTAAGCTCTCTGGGTTTGTAGCCACTTCTTTGTTGGGCTCCCTGTGTCCCTCCAGGCTTTCCTCTTGAGTGCTTTCACTTGAATACAATCTCAGGCCCCTCACCATAGCATGGTCCACTTGTCCACCTCAGAAAACATAGACATTTCTTGTGCATGCAGTGAAAGTGCTCTTCACTCCCAAGCCAGCCTCTTGTTTACATTCTGAATGGGACAGATCCAGCTTCAAGTTTTGACTTTAACTCACTGAGTCAGAAACTTGTCTCTGTGTTAAGCAAACTCCAGCAGATGTAAGTCAAGACTTCTGAAGCTGTTTGTCATTTGCTTAAGGCAAGAAGGCAGTAATCTTTGTCTCTCCCTCATGAGGATGAAAAATGCCCACCACATCTCTTTCTGGGTCTACATGTCTGCCCTAGAGACCACAGATGTTCCTTCTGCAGGAGGTAGAAGGGCAGTTCAGTCCCAAACCTGTTCCCTTTTGTATATTCTGGCAGGGAGAGCTCCAGGTTCTCTTTTTTTGAGAGTTCAACACTAGTCCCTGTGCCTCTCTACTCCAGGGCCTATGAGTCAAACTTTCAATATTTGCTGTGATTCCATCAGCCATCCCATCTCTCATCCCTTAATTCTTCATGAATACACATATGAGGACCATGAGGAAACCTGCAGTGGGTGAGGGATGTCACCAGCTCTCTCTCAGAATGGGGTGATCTCATGAATTATGGATATCCCAGGAGTGAAATCCATCGTTTATATCTGTGTGTAGAGTACTTTCTGGGCCCTGGTGCCCTTGTGACTTTGCACGTATCCATATAGGCCATGCAGTAAATGCTTGAACCACAGCTCCTCTGAGTCTTGTGATCCTCCAGAAACTGGAGAGAATGGGAGTCATGTAAGGAATTGCTCCTAGGCTATCTCCCACTTGTCTCCTTAATTCCCTTGAAAGGCTGTCATGAGGCAATTTCTCATCCATTGTGGGTCTGCAGAGATGTGGGGATTTCTGCAATGCTCATCTCACCGGTAAAGCTGCAGAATAGGAAACCCCTTAGCTGTAATTTAGAATTATTTCTTTCACAAAGGGCTGTCCTACAACTTGTGCTTAGGTCATTCAGTCCCTTGTTTTTCTGCATTGTCCTTATTGGTTTGTGGGGCATGGTCATATGAGCTGGAGACTTTGGCTCATTCTGTTTTTGCTCTCTTTTAAGTATTACAGTATCTAAAGGTAAAAGTGGCTTTTTGTTTCCTACCTAGAAAAATAAGTTGGATCTTGTCCTTAGATATGACTTGTATTTTTTGTTGTTTTTAAAAATTTTATTATTTTTAATTGTATTTTTTGAAGAGACATAGATCACAATGTTACATTAAAAAATATAAGAGGTTCCCATATACCCCACACCCCACCCCACCCCAATCCTCCCACATCAACAACCTCTTTCATCATTGTGGCACATTCATTGCATTTGGTGAATACGTTTTGGAGCACTGCTGCACCGCATGGATAATAGTTTATATTGTAGTTTACACTCTCCCCCAGTGCATTCAGTGGGTTGTGGTAGGATATATAATGTCCAGCATGTGTCCCTGCAATATCGTTTAGGACAACTCCAAGTCCCAAAAATGCCCCCACATCACATCTCTTCTTCCCTCTCCCTGCCCTCAGCAACTACTGTGGCCACTTTCTCCACATAAGTGCTACAATTTCTTCTGTTACTAGTCACAATAGTTCTATAGTAGAAAATCAGTAAGTCTGCTCTAATCCATACTCTATTCCTCCATCCTGTGGACCCTGGGATGGTGATGTCCACTCCACCTCTATATCGAGAGGGGGATTAGATCCCATATCGTTGATGGATGTGATCCTCCTGCTTGCAGTTGTAGGCACTCTTGGTTCCCTGGTATGGTAGTTGACCATCTTCACCTCCCTGTTAGCTGACCTGGGTAAGTCCAACGAACTGGAGAGTAAGAGTTTCAACTCTGCTGAGGCTCAGGGCCCATCTGTCACATGTCCAGTCCAGAGATTAAGTCTTTTGAGTATACACCAACTCCAGCACCAACCACAGGTTCAGTAAAAGTAACAGAAGAGGCATGTATAGAAAGGTCACATCTGAGTCCAACTCCATCACACTCAGGAGCACAAATTCCAAAGTAGGGTCCACTGACAAGGCACTGAACTCCAGAGCCATCTGCCATGACCGTAGAACCTGTGTGTCTTCATAGCCCTCAGGAGCACCAGTTCCTGGGGTTGTATCTACTTTGGCTGTCTCTAGGATCCTGCTGAGATGTATGTAAGCACGACCCCTCTGATGACCTCCTGCCTCTTTTGTGAAGACTCTTAGCCATATAAACTCATTTGTCTTTACCATTTCCCCCTTTTATTCAAGGTTTTTTTTTTCCTAGAAGCATCACCAGTGAGTGATTGGTTGACTTGTATTTTTATGCTACCTTGATAAATATGGCTTCCAGTGTCAGGAGGGTAAAGTTATGATGCCCTTTTATTAGGTTGCCATGTAGTTCAAGATAGTGGCTGAAAAAGAGTCTTTAAAATCTGGTAACACATTTTCTCTCCTAAGAGGTAAACAGCGCAGTGGTATCTTCCCACAAGTGGGGTTTCAGGTGAGGAGGGATATGACACCTGGTATCCACTATCACATGTGATCCCACGAGACTTCACTGCCCACCAGCAAGGGACACTTAAAATCCCAAAGAAAAATCAGGGTGTATTTGCTAATCACAATAAGTGAAATACTGAAAGTGGGTTCACAACACTGAAGTCCATCAAAAAACAATTGCTGGCTTTCCCAAAGTAAAAAATTCTGTTTTCTTTTTTTCAGACACTTTCAAACTCCTAAAACTGCTGAAAAGGCTGGCTTGTTTGTATGTGTGTGTGAATGTGTGGTAATAGAGGCAACACTACACAGGATTTTGCTGCTCCACCCCCACACACTAACCCTGCTTTTTCAGATGGAGTCTATAGGTTTTTGTTTTTAAGATTTATTTATTTATTTATTTCTCTCCTCTCCACCCCCACCCCGGTTGTCTGTTCTGTGTCTATTTGCTGCGTCTTCTTTGTCCGCTTCTGTTGTTTTCAGCAGCATGGGAATCTGTGTTTCTTTTTGTTGCCTTATCTTGTTGTGTCAGCTCTCCATGTGGGCTGTGCCATTCTTAGGCAGGCTACACTTTCTTTGGCACTGGGCGGCTCTCCTTACGGGGCGCACTCCTTGCGCATGGGGCTCCCCTATGCGGGGGACACCCCTGCGTGGCAGGGCACTCCTTGTGTGCATCAGCACTGCGAATGGGCCAGCACCACACGGGTCAAGGAGGCCCGGGGTTTGAACTGCAGATCTCCCATGTAGTAGACGGACGCCCTAACCACTGGGCCAAGTCTGCCGCCCTCAAAAGGTTTTTATCTCATCCAACTGGAGGAAAATAAGGTCCAAAGGCCATTTTTGAAAATTATAGGGAAGCGGATTTGGCCCAATGGATAGGGCGTCCGCCTACCACATGGGAGGTCCATGGCTCAAACCCTGGGCCTCCTCGACCCATATGGAGCTGGCCCATGTGCAGTGCTGATGCGTGCAAGGAGTGCCCTGCCACACAGGGGTGTCCCCCGTGTAGGGGAGCCCCACGTGCAAACAGTGCGCCCTGTAAGGAGAGCTGCCCAGTGCCAAAGAAAGTGCAGCCTGCCCAAGAATGGTGCCGCACACACGGAGAGCTGACACAGCAAAATGACGCAACAAAAAGAGACACAGATTCCCGGTGCCACTGATAAGGTTAGAAGCGGTCACAGAAGAACACACAGTGAATGGACACAGAGAGCAGACAACTGGGGGGTGGGGGTGGAGGGGAGAGAAATAAATAAAAAATAAATCTTTTTGAAAAAAAAAAGAAAATTATAGGCCAGATCCCAAAGGCTGACTAGCTATGTGTGGAGAGAACTCTGCTGGGCAATTCCAGACTTCTTTTGAAAGTATTTATTGGTAAAGGACCATGTGATCCTTGACTTTCGTCCCTGAGACCCCTGTTGAGTTGTATTGGTGGTTTAAAGGACATTAATTGGGATTAAGCTCATATATATATAAGAAGAGCCTTCTCTGGTTGTTGCCCACTCTTCTGTGTCACTGAGAAAATATGGTGGTGACCATAGATAAAACACTTCCTGCTGATCAAAGGCACACAGTTACATGGAGATGTCTTGAGACCAGCTATTATTACTACCATGAGTGGGAAAGAAGGATCATTAAGGACAGATTTATTCAAAGCCAATGAGACTGTGGATGCTTGCCTTCTCAGCTAGCAGATGAGTGGAGAACACTCAGTTGTCTAACAACTGATATCATTTTCCACGGAAATCTGGCCTTGGTCCCCTTCTTTGAGGATGGGAGAAGGACCAGAAAGATCTAGACCCCTGTGCTGAGATATATGCTGTCAGACTAACGTTGATCTTAATCCTTTAACACCATCTTTATAACTAGACTGAACTTCTTCCAAGAAGAAATAGGGCTAGGGTAGAATTTGGAGGATTTATGTGGTGGTTGAAGTATGTTGGGGCTTTGATGGCACCCAATATTGCAAAGTCTTTTCTGCCCTTTTGGACTTGGGGCACATATCACAGTGGTTCCTGGAAGTCTGTATAGGCAGAAGCAGAAATTTACTTTGGATTTTGAAATAACTTTCAGATTGGACAATGGATTGATGAATTTATGGGTTGTCCTTTTCTGGCTAATACACATATAAGATGTTGTAACTTATACTATTAAATGTATTGCAGTAAGAATTTTGTTGAGTATGTCTAATTCTTCTCTTGATTGTAAAGGGTGTTCCCAATGGGGAAATGCCACAGTTAGAACAGTGGTGATGGTACAAGTGTACAATCAAGGTCCACCAGACTATGCCAGTAAAACCATGAGGTTTCAGTTAAGTAGGGTAGGATACTGGAATGAGGGAGTGTTGGGAGGTCTTTGCACTGATAGGAACTAATGGAGGCAGAGGATATATCACTTTATAATATTCCTGTAAGTCTGGTGTACAAATGTAGTGATACCTGACACTTCACTGTGAAGTATTGCAAGCTCATTGCCGCATTTGTTGTCTCGTCCCTGCATTTCCAAATATCATGATTCTCACAGAGTCCATAGTGTAGACAGAAGGGCCTGGTATGCAGTGATGGACATGCTAATCCTTTCTTCATATCCCACTATATCTATATGACCAGCCCATATTTGCCTGCATGGGGGTTGGATTACAATTCATGTTTAGTGTGCTGCTGTAATGTGACTTAAATTCTCCCGTTATTTCTTGGTGGATATTTCAAGACCTAGAAAAGACTCAGAGCTCACAAGGGATTCCTGGTCCCATTACAGAGATGGTGTTATTCTAAAGGAGTAGCCTATACACAGTGTACTGTCTGTCTTAGATAAATGGTCTAATATATGAATAACCATGCCAGGAAGATTGACCCTGACAAGAATCTGGGACCAGTCCCCAAATAACTTTCTTGGAAACCATGTAGGCAGATACAGAGAATGATCCCTGAGCCTTTTCAAGAAACACTGATGGCATTAAAACCTCCAGAAAACAAAAAGGAAGCACAACATATCATAGACTTGTTCAGTATTTGGTGCACTTAATACCTCACATAGGGATTCTGCTTAGCCCATTAAATAAGATTACATGAAATGCAGCCACTTTGATCCTCAATATGCCTAGAAATATCAAACAAGATGTGTACCCTGCCTTACCATTCATCAGAGAAGAGAATTTTAAGTGAGATTGACAATTAAGTACCTGTGCACAAACTATATGGCCGCTAGGCAATGGCATGCATTGGGGATTTTGTTCCAGCATTTGCCTGATTCTGTCACCCAGTATACCCTCTAACTGACACTATTGTTGGCTACTTAGTGGGTACTGGTGACACTGAGAGAGCAATAAAACAAAATCAGGGTTTCTTATGCCCTGATGTGCTTATCGTGGGATGGGTCACAAAAGAGAGCACTGTTAAAGTGGTTATTGAACCTCAAGCATCTGTGTTTAAGTTGATATGGTATATCCAGAGAAGAAATGAGATGGGCATTAATGGTGTCTCAACCACAGGAGAAAATGGCCAGTCATCCTCAAGATGCAGCTGTTTCAGTTGCAGGGACTTTGCCAGCACTTTAGACTTCTTGGAGACCTTGGTAAACCCAAGTTCCTGGGGATAGCTGGGTGTAGCTCTTGGTCTCATCAGTCAAGGTGAAGACAGGTGAGGTATAGTAGGCTGCAGAAACTGACTTGCCAATGAAAACTGCTTATACCTATGTATGGGAAGGGGTGCTCTGCTTCAAATGTGGAGTTGTGGGCTATGGTGCTTGCCTTGGGAAACAGCCTCTAAAATGCACCTTTTTACATTTTGATGACCCATGGGACGCTGCAGCTAACAGTGTGACCTGGTCCCGGGAAGGGGCATGACAAGATAAAGTTTGTGACTATGTTAAAATTATCAGCAGATTGTACAATTTCAGAACTCCTGTACATGCTACATATGGGAGACTATGGTTCAGTTCCTTTGGAGGATGAAAATCAATGGAAGCAACAATCAGACCATATCTGTGCTCTCCGTGTAAAGGCTTTGGCCACTGTGATAGATAGACCATCACATAGAGCATATTCATGCATCTAGAATAGAGGTCCTGGTCAGGAACAACCTGGTGATTTCAGCACATGAGGTCAGGAAATCCTGGAAAGTATGTCCCAAATGCCAGCAGCTCAGTCAAGTAGAAAAGGGGTCATACTAAGCAAGGACTCTTTCTTTTCTTTTTTCTTTTTTTCTCTATTTTTAAAAAATATTACGTTAAAAAAAATATAAGATGTCCCCATATACCGCCCTTCCCCCTCACCCCACTCCTCCCACATCAACAACCTCTTTCATCATCGTGGGACATTCATTGCCTTTGGTGAATACATTTTGGAGCACTACTGCACCACATGGATAATGGTTTACATTGTAGTTTACACTCTCCCCCAGTGCACCCAGTGGGCCATTGCAGGACATATAATGTCCAGCATCTGTCCCTGCAGTACCACCCAGGACAACTCTAAGTCTTGAAAATGCCCCCACATCATATCTCTTCTTCCCTCTCCCTACCCTCAGCAGCTACCATGATCACTTTCTCCACATCAATGCTACAATTTCTTCCATTACTAATCACAGTACTTCCATAGTAGAATATCAGTAAGTCCACTCTAATCCATACTCTATTCCTTCATCCTGTGGACCCTGGGATGGTGATGTCCACTCCACCTCTATATCGAGAGTGGGCTTAGATTTCACATGGATGATGGCTGCAATTCTTCTGCTTGCAGTTGTAGGCACACTTGGCTCCCTGGTGTGGTGGTTGACCTTCTTCACCTCCATGTTAGCTGGCTGGGGTAAGTCCAATAATCCAGAGGGTAGGAGTTGCAAGTCTGCTGAGGCTCAGGGCCTAGCTGTCACATGGAAAGTCCAGAGATTCAGGTCTCCTGAGTATATACCAACCACAGTGCCAACCACAGGTCCAATAAAAGTGACAGAAGAGGACTCAGAAAGGTCACATCTGAGTCCAACTCCATCACACTCAGGAACACAAATTCCAAAGTAGGGCCAACTGACATGGCACTGAACTCCAGAGCCATCTGCCATGACCATAGAACCTGTGGGTCTCTGTAGGCCTCAGGAGAACCAGTCTTTGGGGTTGTATCTACTTTGACTGTCTCTGGGACCTTGCTGAGGTGTGTGTAAGCGTGACCCCTCTGATGACCTCCCCACTCTTTTTTGGAGACTCATAGGCATATAAACTCCTTAGTCCTTTTGCAAGGACTCTTTCTTGGAGTGTGGTTTTTTTCTTTATTTTTTGTTCTTGGACTGTGTTTTAGATGGGAATTCATCCACCTCATCCAATCACACAATGGTGCTACTTTCGTACCAACAAAGCCAATAGTGGGCCACTTCATTAAACATTCGCTGGACCATTCATGCCTTGTATCATCCCCAGGTAACAGGTGCCTTTGAAAGAGGATGTGGATTCTTAAAGAAAAGACTGAAAAATACAAGTGGTCAGCTGATGCCCAGCTCAAAGTAGTGCACACGCTTAAGACGGTCATTTGGGATATAAATGTGGCATTTCCCCACCAGGACCTCCCATAATGAAACATAAAGTGTTTCATTATGATATTTGAGAGAGGTTAAGGAGGCCTGACTGATGATGGGGAAGAAAATATAGACAACTCTCCCCAAATATTCTTTCATCCTTTTCCCAGCTCATTTCTCTACATCTCTGAGGTCGGCAATGTGCAAATGACTGTAAATTAAGTGTGCTCAGTTTTTGGCAAGATAGTACGGAATGTCACTTTAGAATTTGGGGTCCTTGGCATTTATTGTTCTGGCCTTTGGAGCTCCTTCTAATTCTCCTAACCTCAAGGGGTATGTTCAACTTCCTACTCAATGCAAACTTTCAGCAATGTGTCTGACTACAGCTCTTTCCCTCACTCTCCCCTTTGTTGTAGGCACTGCAGTGGCATTTCCTTATCCACATTTCACATATCAAACACTCCCCTTGGTCCTATGCTATAGGCTGTGGTCTCATAGTTTCCCTCATAGTGGGGAGTTTACCTTCCCAGAAGGACATGGGGGTGTGAAACCTTCTCCTCCTCCTCTTACTTACAACCACAGGTTTTGGAGTCAGACTCTACCAGATATGTGACTGCCTTCATTCTCTCTGTGTTTGTAACCCCCTTGTCGTCTTAGAGATAAGTTTACTATTAGAACATTTCCAGGGTCAATGTCATTCCCTCCCTCCAAGCAGGGATCTTTGACCTAGTGGATTTCTCATGGAGACTCTTTTTTCCCTATATATTTTAAGGCTAATTAGAAACTACTAGAACCTCTGTTGTGACTTGTGAGAAATCCCCCATGTGACATCATCCCTTTTATTCAGCTTACTATGATGTCTAACTGTAAAATTCCTTTGATGCATATACAGATGGGAATTTGTTCACTGTTCTCCATTAGTCTTTTTTTAATCTTTTTTTTCTGAGTTCAGAATATATTTTTTTTCTTTTTTAAACAAATCAATTTTATTGATACATAGTAATAAAGCATAAATCCATCCAAAGTGTGCAATCAGTGGTATTAGGCATAATCACATAGTTGTGAATTCATCACTTCAATCATTTTAAAGCATTTTCATTATTCCAATAATAATAATAATGAACAAAAAACAAAAACCTCATCACTTCTCAATCTCTCTATGCTTCCCTTGCTGTACATAGCTGCTATTCTGTTTCTATCTCTCTAGTTTATTTGTATTTGTATTCATAAAGTTTTTTTTTTTTTTTTTTTTTTTTAATTTTTTTTTTTATTGACTTTGTAATAATATTACATTAAAAATATATATGTGAGGTCCCATTCAACCCCACCCCCCCACCCCCCCTCTCCCCCCCCCCCCAACAACACTCGTTCCCATCATCATGACACATCCATTGGATTTGGTAAGTACATCTTTGGGCACCTCTGCACCTCATATACATTGGTTCACATCATGGCCCATACTCTCCTCTATTTATCATGTAGGCCCTGTGAGGATTTACAATGTCCGGTGATTACCTCTGAAGCACCATCCAGGGCAGCTCCATGTCCCGAAGACGCCTCCACCTCTCATCTCTTCCTGCCTTTCCCCATACCCTTTGTCCATTATGTCCACTTTTCCCAATCCAATGCCACCTCTTCTATGTGGACACTGGATTGGTTGTGTCCATTGCACCTTTATGTCAAGAGGAGGCTCAGATTCCACCTGGATGCTGGATGCAATCCTCCCATTTTCAGTTGTAATCACTCTAGGCTCCATGGTGTGGTGGTTGTCCTTCACCTCCATCTTAGCTGAATGTGGTAAGTCCAATAAATCAGATTGTAGGTGCTGGAGTCTGTTGAGGCTCAGGATCTGGCTATCACATTGTCAGTCCAGAGATTCAAATCCCCTAAATATATCTTAAACCCCAACATTAACTGCACCTCCAGCACATTAGCATGAAAGTCTTATGAAGGGAGATCCCATCTGAGTCCAGATTCATCACACATAAACACCATTTCCAAAGAGGGGCCATCTGCCCTGGTAGTTAACCCCATCGGCCATGACCATAACTCCCATGGGTCTCTTTAGCCCTCAAAGGAACCAATATCTGGGGGTTGTATCTGCTTTATCTGTCTCTCTGACTCTGCTCAGTTGTGCGTGAGGGCAAACCTTCTGCCAGCCTCCAGACTCTTTTTTAGAAACTCGTAGCCATATAAACTCATTTCTCCTTTCCATTTCCCCCTTACTTTAGGTCAAACAGCATTTTAAAGTCATGGTATTTTATGTAGACATGGATATTCTGCTGATCCGCATTGAACCTTCCGTATAAGGTCATTTTCCAGTTGCATCATCAGTTGGTAGTTGATAGTGGTCCCTCGTTGCCAGGGAGGCTCATCCCCGGGTGTCATGTCCCACGCTGGGGGGAAGGCATTGCATTTACATGCTGAGTTTGGCTTCGAGACTGGCCACATTTGAATAACATGAAGGCTGACAGAAGGAAATTCCCAGGCACAAAGTTGCTCTAGGCCTTGTTATTATTTTGGGTTTATCAGCTCACAAGCATAGTCATTAGTATCAGGGGCTCACTGTTGAACCCTCACTCCCTCCCGGTCCCCACCACTGTACCTGGGAGACTGTCGCTGCTCCCCTAGGGACCACGACAGAGCACCACTGGCCGGGAACCCAGTACCCCCCCTACTGTGGTTTTTAATTGTTGCCACTATGAGTATATCCAAACATTACCATGCACCCTGGACATATGTTCTGTACAGCTCCCTGTCAGTCATATATCATCTGTCATTGGTATCCCATACCAGTATCCCTCCATTGCCATTGTTGAAACACTCTGTGATCCAGAACTCCCCGAAATTTGAAGCCCAATATAATGTCATGGTCCCTTACTAGGGAATGGCATATAGCGATGAGTTTAAAGGATAGATAAAGAACTTGGATAAAGTTAGATAAAGAACTTAGATAAAGAATGTTGACTTGAAAAAATTTCCACATCCTATTTTCCCCCCCCCCCCCCCTAATTATTCAGCTTTTCTTCACAGGAGTCCTAGACCACAGCAATGTATATATATAATATACAGCACTCCCACACATCCACCAGAAAACCTTTTCCCTTCCACAGTGATACTCTTACGCCCTATTCATATCATATTTACTTAAAGTGATGTACAGAGTCTGAGACATTAGCTTTCTAACAAGGTGACATCTGTATTTACATTATGGTGCATACTTTAGGATACACAGTTCTTTACATTTTTAGTTATCCTATGTTTTACATTATGGTTTACATTATCAGTCTGTCATCTCCTATATGTTATGGTGTAATATTACATGTTTTATATCCATCCTTGTGTACTCTCAAGAAACTCCTCTCTTACCCCCCATTTACTTTGGTTCCACACATTTAACGTCCATTTTCCCTTCCACCTTAGTGCCCTCAGTGATAGCCAACCTCCGTTTCCTGAGGAGCCACTTCCAGAGATAGATGGAATAGTGTTCAGGGCCTAACTTGCTCAACTGCCCCAATGCCCTGGGAGCCACCCTTTCTCTCGAGGGATACATTTCCCTCTATTGGATGGCATTAGTCCTCCCCAGGATGTGGGTCCACCCCCACTCTCACTACTTGGGTTTCTACCCCATGGTGTCACCCACTCTGGCAGAATGAGCATTTAGACATTCCCCAGGAGCCCGTCCTGCATCAGACCCTCCCCTCCGAGCATTCTAAACAGGTAACCCTCTTTATTATATTTTGATATGATTTTCTCGGCATTTTACTCTCCACCAACACCTGACCCTCTCCTGGTTCGTATGCTACCCCTCCCTCCCCCCACTTTTGGGCAACGTTACCCACCCGTCCCTCCCCAGCCACCCTCAAACCCGCAAAGCCCCAAGCAAAGGCAACCCCTTGCCCCCCTTTTATCTCTTCTTTGTGTTCATACTTACCACCATCTCGTCTTAAATTCCACCCCTGCAGACATCGGCTCATATCCTTCCTCCACCCTCCGATTTCCTGCAAGCCTATCGTTCAGTCTCTTGCTATCTAGGGCAGCTTGTTTATTTCATATCATTGAGGTCATGTAGTATTTGTCCTTCAATGTCTGGGTTGCTTCACTCAACATAAGGTTCTCAAGATTCATCCATGTTATCACATGTGTTTGTAGTGTGTTTGTTCTTACAGCCGAGTAGTATTCCATTGTGTGTATATACCACATTTTATTGATCCACTCGTCTGTTGATGGGCATTTGGGTTGATTCCAACTTTTGGCAATAGTGAACAATGCTGCTATGAACATTGGTGTACATATATTGGTTTGTGTTCTTGTTTTCAGTTCTGCTGGGTATATTCCCAGCAGTGGTATTGCTGGGTCATATGGCAAATCTATGGCTAGTTTTTTGAGAAACCGCCATACTGTTCTCCAGAATGGTTGGATCCTTCTGCATTCCCACCAGCAGTGGATGAGTGTTCCCCTTCCTTCACATCCTCTCCAGCACTTGTATTCTTCTGTTTTTTTCATAGCTGCCAATCTTATGGGTGTAAGATGGTATCTCATTGTGGTTTTGATTTGCATTTCCCTGATAGCTAGAGATTTGGAACATTTTTTCATGTGCTTTCTTGCCATTTGTATTTCTTCTTCGGAGAAGTGTCTGTTTAAGTCTTTTTCCCATTTTTTAAATGGATTGTTTATCTTTTTATTTTCAAGATGTAGGAGTTCTTTATATATGCAAGTTATAAGTTTCTTATCAGATATATGATTGCCAAATATTTTCTCCCACTGTGTGGGCTCCCTTTTTACTTTCTTGACAAACTCCTTTGAGGTGCAGAAGGCTTTAATTTTGAGGAAGTCCCATTTATCTATTAGTTCTTTTGCTGCTCGTGCTTTTGGTGAGATATTCATAAATCCATTACCTATTACAAGGTCCTGTAGATGTTTCCCTACACTGCTTTCTAAGGTTTTTATGGTCTTGGCTTTTATATTTAGGTCTTTGATCCATCTTGAGTTGATCTTTGTATAAGGTGTGAGATGGTAATCCTCTTTCATTCTTCTACATATGGCTATCCAGTTCTCCAGACACCATTTGTTGAATAGGCCACTCTCTCCCAGTTGAGAGGGTTTGGTGGCTTTATCGAATATTATGTGGTTGTATATGTGAGGTTCTATATCAGAGCTTTCAATTCGATTCCATTGGTCTATATGTCTCTCCTTATGCCAATACCATGCTGTTTTCACCACCGTAGCTTTATAGTATGTTTTGAAGTCAGGTAGTGTGATTCCTCCAATTTCGTTTTTCTTTTTCAGTATGTCTTTGGCTATTCGGGGTCTCTTTCCTTTCCAAATAAATTTCATAGTTAGTTTTTCTAATTCCTTAAAGAAGGCTGCATTGATTTTTATTGGGATTGCATTGAATGTGTAGATCAATTTTGGTAGGATAGACATCTTAATAATGTTCAGTCTTCCTATCCATGAACAAGGAATAGTCTTCCATTTATTTAGGTCTTCTTTGATTTCCTTGAACAATCTTGTATAGTTCTCAGTGTATAAGTTCTTTACCTCTTTAGTTAAATTTATTCCTAAGTATTTGATTTTTTTATTTACTATTGTGAATGGTATTTGTTTCTTGATTTCCTCCTGATCTTGCTCATTATTGGTGTACAGAAATGCTACTGATTTTTGCGCATTGATCTTATAACCTGCGACTTTACTAAACTCATTTATGAGTTCTAGAATCTTCGTTGTAGATCTCTCAGGGTTTTCTATGTATAGGATCATGTCATCTGCAAATAATGAAATTTTGACTTCTTCCTTTCCAATTTGAATGCCTTTTATTTCTGGTTCTTGCCTCAGTGCTCGAGCAAGTACTTCTAAGACAATGTTAAATAGGAGCGGCGACAGTGGGCATCCTTGTCTTGTTCCTGAGTTTAGAGGGAAGGAGTCTAGGATTTCTCCATTGTAAACAATATTGGCTTTAGGTTTTTCATATATACTCTTTATCATGTTCAAAAAATTTCCTTGTATTCCAATCATTTGGAGTGTTTTTATCAAGAAAGGGTGCTGTATTTTGTCAAATGCTTTTTCTGCATCAATAGATATAATCATGTGATTTTTTTCCTTCAATCTGTTTATATGGTGTATTACGTTGATTGATTTTCTTATGTTGAACCATCCTTGCATACCTGGGATGAATCCCACTTGGTCGTGGTGTATAATTCGTTTAATGTGTTGTTGAATACGATTAGCAAGTATTTTGTTAAGTATTTTTGCGTCTAGGTTCATTAGAGAAATTGGTCTGTAATTTTCCTTTCTTGTGATGTCTTTGTTTGGCTTTGGTACTAGGGTAATGTTGGCATCATAGAAGGAGTTGGGTAATGTTCTTTCTGTTTCGATGGTTTGGAATAGTTTCAGCAGGATTGGTGTCAGTTCTTTCCGGAATGTTTTATAGAATTCACCTGTGAAGCCATCTGGCCCTGGGCTCTTCTTAGTTGGGAGATTTTTAATAACTGATTCTATCTCTCTGCTTGTGATTGGTTTGTTAAGATCATCAATTTCTTCTTTTGTCAATATGGGCTGTTTATGTGTTTCTAGGAATTTGTCCATTTCCTCTAGATTGTCATTTTTGTTGGAATATAGTTTTTCAAAATATCCTCTTATGATAGTCTTTATTTCTGTGGGGTCAGTGGTGATATCGCCTTTCTCATTTCTTATTTTGTGTATTTGCATCTTCTCTCTTTTTTTCTTTGTTAGTGTTGCTAAAGGTTTGTCAATTTTGTTAATCTTCTCAAAAAACCAGCTCTTGGTCTTGTTTATCTGTTCAAGTGCTTTCTTATTTTCTATTTCATTTAGTTCTGCTCTTATCTTTGTTATTTCCTTCCTTCTTCTTCCTGTTGGGTTACTTTGTTGTTGTTTTTCTAATTCCTTCAAATGTGCAGTTAGTTCTTCAATTTTTGCTCTTTCTTCTTTTTTGATATATGAATTTATGGCTATAAACTTCCCTCTCAGTACTGCTTTTGCTGCATCCCATAAATTTTGGTATGTTGTGTTATCATTATCATTTGTTTCAAGGTAGTCATTGATTTCTTTTGAGATTTCCTCTTTGACCCACTGTTTTTCTAAGAGTGTGTTGTTTAATTTCCAAATCGTGGTGTGAAATCTGGGCTTCTTTCCCTTGCAAATCTCCAGCTTGACTCCACTGTGGTCAGAGATAATGTTTTGTATGATTTCAATCTTTCTGAATTCGTTCAGCCTTTCTTTGTGGCCTAGCATATGATCTATCTTGGAGAATGATCCATGTGCGCTTGAGAAAAATGTATATCCTGCTGTGTTTGGGTGTAGCGATCTATATATGTCTATTAGATCGAGCTCCTCTAATATACTATTCAGATGTTTTGTGTCTTTGGTGATTCTCTTTTGAGATGTTCTGTCCAGAATTGATAGTGGTGTATTAAAATCCCCCACTATAATTGTAGATGTATCTATTCTTTCACTTAGTTTTTCCAGCGTTTGCCTGACGTATTTAGAGGCACCCTTGTTAGGGGCATAGATATTTATGATTGTTCGATCTTCTTGACAGATTTTCCCTTTGACTAAAATGTAGTATCCTTCTTTGTCTCTCACAATTGTTTCACATTTAAAGTCTATTTTGTCTGATATTAATATAGCTACTCCTGCCTTTTTTTGGTTATTGTTAGCTTGTATGATTGTTTTCCAGCCTTTCACTTTCAATCTCCATGCGTCTCTGGGTCTAAGATGTGTCTCTTGTAGACAGCATATGGATGGGTCATATTTCCTTATCCAGTGTCCCAGTCTGAATCTTTTGATAGGTGAGTTTAATCCATTGACATTCAGTGTTATTACTATCAAGGAATTATTTGTGTTAGCCATATTTTGATTGGATTTGTGTTTGTCATATTTTGTTTGTATATTTTTTTTTGTCTTTTTTGTTGTTGTTGTTGGTCTTATACTCTCCTCCAACTTTGCCTTTCCTGTTTTTTCCTTTCTTCCTGCAGAACTCCCTTTAGAATTTCTTGAAGGGGAGGTTTCTTGTTGGTATACTCTTTCAGTTTCTGTTTGTCTGCGAATATTTTGAACTCTCCATCATGTTTGAATGCTAGTTTAGCTGGGTAGAGTATTCTTGGTTGGAAATTTTTTTCCTTTAGTACCTTGACTATATCATACCACTGTCTTCTTGCCTCCATGGTTTCAGAAGAGAAATCAGCACTTAATCTAATTGAGCTTCCCTTGTATGTGATGGTTTTCTTTTCTCTTGCTGCTTTTAGGATCTTCTCTTTGTCTTGAGCATTGGATAATTTGACAAGTATATGTCTTGGGGTGGGCCTGTTGGGGTTTATGACTTGTGGAGTGCGCTGTGCTTCTTGGATATGTACATCTGTCTCTTTCAGTAGATTTGGGAAGTTTTCAGTCATTATTTCCTGCAACACTCTTTCTGACCCCTTTCCCTTCTCTTCACCTTCTGGAATGCCTATAATACGTATGTTTGAGCATTTTGCATTGTCATTCAGGTCCCTAAATCCTAATTGGATTTTTTCTATCTTCTTATTGACCCCTTCTACTATCTGTTTGATTTCTGATGTACTGTCTTCCACATCACTAATTCTCTGCTCTGTCTCTTCTAGTCTGCTGCTATTTGCTGCAAGTGTATTTTTGATTTCTTGAACTGTGGTGTTCATTCCCATCATATCTGTTATGTTTTTGCGTATGTCTGCAATTTCCCCTCCAAGTGATGTCTTCATGTTGTTAACCTCTTTCATTACTGCATCAAATTTGTCAGTGATAAATGTTCTGAGATCTTTCATTGCTTGTGCCAAGTTTTGCTCCCCTTCGTGATTATTGGTTTGTTGATTGGATTCAGCCATGTTTTCCTGATTATTGGTTTGGTTCGTAGATTTTTGTTGCTTTCTGGTCATCTCTTTATTTTGACGAATTTAATCAGTTCCTTAGCTTCTTTGTCTGCTCTTGGAGGTTAATTAGTTGTTATTTTTGCACAGGTGTTATATCTTCTCTTTGTCACTTTTTTCTTCTTATTCTAGTTACTTGTTGTTGGTTAAGTTCACTTTAGAGGAAAGTATTAGTGTTGGGGAAAGGCAATTGTGTAAGCAAGGGAAAAGTGTAAAGTTGTATTGGTGATGTATGTTAATAAAGCAGGAATATGAGATCTGGAAGGATGGAGGTTAGATTCATGTAGATTGTATAGAGTTATAGCTGTAGGTAGAGTACCTTTTATGAAGTTGATGACTGAATTTGGGAGGAATATGGTGTGAACTACACAGCTATTGTTTTCATGAGAGAGGGAAAAAGAAAAGAAAGGTAATAGTTTCAAGAGTGGATAATAGACAGAAAACAGAACAAAGGTATTAGAAATTAAGAGTTAGACACTTTGTGGATCAAAGAACGGGAGGTGGGGGGTGGAATATAGGAGAGACAGTAGATGATAGTGGATATCAAGATGCAGGGGAAGGGGGATAGTGTAGGTAGCCTAAATCAGTTCACACAGAAATGAGGCAGTGGAGGATGGGAAAACCCAGCAAATGTGAGGTGTTCCCTGTAGCACCTATTGTATACTTGAATTAAGGTAAAAATAAGTGGAAGATGAGGGACAAGAGGGAAAGAGAAAACCGAAAACAAAACAAAACAAAAAAAAAAAAACAAACTAATTATAATAGAGAAAAAAGAAAGGCAAGAAGAAAGGAAGAAAAAAAAAAGAGGATGGGCAAACGGTGGGGAACGGATAGGGAGAAGAGAGATACAGGTACACACGTGTCACAATTGCAACACTATCTAAAACAACAACTTCCCCCCGCTTTGCCCTAAAACCCCCCCGTCTGTCTGCCCAAATGGGTCTGCAAGCACCTCCCTTCCCACAAACCCCCAATAGGCCGCCCAGGGCCCACGAACTCCCCAGTACTGCAGATGCTCAAAAAAAAAAAAAAAAAAAAATTTAAGTAAAATTAAAAAAAAAAAAACAAACAAACAAAAAAAAAAAAAAACAAAAAAAAACAGAAACCCCTCCGCAGGCCCGGCTCCGCCCGCCGCGGAGGCTTGGACCGGCTCTGCCCGGCTCCTCACGCCGCCTTGGCCTGGCCTGGCTCCGCCCAGCTCCGCTCGCTACAGCGGCCCAGCCGGCTCCGGCATCCACCTCCCGCCACCGCGGCCTGGACCGGCCCTGCCCGGCTCCGTACCCGCCGCGGCCTGACCCGGGCCCGCCCGGCTCCAAGCGCTACCGCGGCCCGCAGCCGGGGCCTGAACCGGCCCCGCCCGGCTCCAAGCGCTACCGCGGCCCGCAGCCGGGGCCTGCACCGGCCCCGCCCGGCTCCAAGCGCTACCGCGGCCCGCAGCCGGGGCCTGCACCGGCCCCGCCCGGCTCCAAGCGCTACCGCGGCCCGCAGCCGGGGCCTGCACCGGCCCCGCCCGGCTCCAAGCGCTACCTCGGCCCGCAGCCGGGGCCTGCACCGGCCCCGCCCGGCTCCAAGCGCTACCGCGGCCCGCAGCGGGGGCCTGCACCGGCCCCGCCCGGCTCCAAGCGCTACCGCGGCCCGCAGCCGGGGCCTGCACCGGCCCCGCCCGGCTCCAAGCGCTACCGCGGCCCGCAGCCGGGGCCTGCACCGGCCCCGCCCGGCTCCAAGCGCTACCGCGGCCCGCAGCGGGGGCCTGCACCGGCCCCGCCCGGCTCCAAGCGCTACCGCGGCCCGCAGCCGGGGCCTGCACCGTCCCCGCCCGGCTCCAAGCGCTACCGCGGCCGGCAGCGGGGGGCCTCCACCGGCCCCGCCCGGCTCCAAGCGCTACCGCGGCCCGCAGCCGGGGCCTGCACCGGCCCCGCCCGGCTCCAAGCGCTACCGCGGCCCGCAGCCGGGGCCTGCACCGTCCCCGCCCGGCTCCAAGCGCTACCGCGGCCCGCAGCCGGGGCCTGCACCGGCCCCGCCCGGCTCCAAGCGCTACCTCGGCCCGCAGCCGGGGCCTGCACCGGCCCCGCCCGGCTCCAAGCGCTACCGCGGCCCGCAGCGGGGGCCTGCACCGGCCCCGCCCGGCTCCAAACGCTACCGCGGCCCGGCCCGGCCTGGCTCAGCCCCACCGAGCGGGGCTAGATGCCTCGTCTCCGCCTACCCAAGAAGGGAATCCTCTGCAGGTAGCTGGGATCTCCGTGTATATTTCACAGACGAATCCTCTCTGTTACCTTCCCTCCAAATCGATGTCCAGACACCTCCGGACCAGCAAAAATCCCGAAACAATCCGGTCCCAAAGAGTCTCCAACGCCGCCCAGCCGATTCCCTGCAGAAGACCCTAACAGGGATGTTCACTCAGCCGCCATCTTGCCCCCTCTCTCATAAAGTTTTTAATAATAGACTTACTAAAAACAAAATTTAGATAAAAACTAAGGTAGTAATAGATACAGAGGCTGGTTAGGGCATGGCTTATACTTAAGAAGATCAAAACATTGTTATTCTCCCCTGTTTGACATCAGTAGATTTGGGTACAATTACCCAATATTAGTCTAGAACTATGCTGTCCAATGTGGTGAATGCTCTCTCTATATAGCTCTTTAAATGCAAATAAAATAAATAATTTTTCCTCTACACAAGATACATTTCAAGTGTTTGAAAGCCACATGTGGTTCGTGAGCCATGATCTTTTTGCTGGTGGAGGATCTTGCCTTGATGCCAGTGGCTGCTTGATTGATCAGGGTGTTGGTTGCTGAAGGTTGGGGTGGCTGTGACAATTTCTTAAAATAGACAACAATGAAGTTTCCCACATTGATTTTTTTTGTCTTTATTTTTTTAAAATATTATATTAAAAAACTATGAGGTCCCCATATACCTCCCACCCCCTCACCCCACTCCTCCCCCCATAGCAACAATCTCCTCTATCATCATGAGACATTCATTGCATTTGGTGAATACATCTCTGAGTTTTTATCTTTTATTATCTCTTTTTTTAAAGATACATAGATCACACAAAATATTACATTAAAAAATACAAGAGGGAAGCAGATTTGGCTCAACTAATAAAGCATCAACCTACCATATGGGAGGTCCAGAGTTCAAACCCAGGACCTCCTGCCTGGTGTGGTGAGCTGGCCCACTCGTAGTGCTGATGCGTGCAAGGAGTGCCGTGCCATGCAGGGGTGTCCCCTGCGTAGGGTGCCCCATTTGCAAGGAGTGTGCCCTGTAAGGAGAGCTGCCTTATGTAAAAAAATCACAGCCCGCCCAGGAGTGGGGCCGCACACATGGAGAGCTGACTCAGCAAGATGATGCAACAAAAAGAGACACAGATTCCCGGTGCTGCTGACAAGAATGCAAGCGGACACAGAACACACAGTGAATGGACACAGAGAGCAGACAATGGGGGGACGGGGGGAAGGGGAGAGAAATAAATAAAAAAATCTTAAAAAGAAAAAAATATGTAAAAGAGGTTCCCATATACCCCACTCCCCCTCCACTCCTCCCACATCAACAACCTCTTTCATCATTGTGACACATTCATTGCATTTGATGAATACATTTTGGAGCACTGCTACACCGCATGGATTATAGTTTACATTGTAGTTTACACTCTCTCCCAGTCCATTCAGTGGGTTATAGCAGGATGTATAATGTCCTGCATCTGTCCCTGCAATATCATTCAGGACAACTCCAAGTCCCAAAAATGCCCCCATGTCACACCTCTTCTTCCCTCTCCCTGCCCTCAGCAACTCCCGTGGCCACTGTATCCACATGAATGATACAGTTTCTTCCATTGCTAGAGTCACATCCAATAGTCTTATTGTTGAGTTCTCAGCCAGCCCTCTTTTTGTACCTTTTGACGGGACAGTTCAAGCCCTAGGTTCTTGATCTCACTGACTGGGGTTAGACACTAATCTGTGTGTTCCTTTAATTCCTTGGGACATCATTCAAGCTTTTTGAACCTGTTTTACCAGTGTCAGCCACCACAACACTCATCCCCTGATCCATTGTGGGTCTTAAGTAACAGAGGTCTGGTGACTGCAGAGAAATATATGATGGGTGATGGGCAATACTGGCTTCTTCAAGAATTGGGCCGTATAATGAATTATGGTTTCACGTGAGGAGGATCCTCCTTGTGGTGCCTATTTGTAGGACAATGGCTCTTTCCTGGCACCTTGTGACCCTAGCACATATCTATAAAGGCTATGCAGGCAAATACTTGAACTTACTTGACAGTAAGCCTTGCTTTCCTCCCGGAATGTGAGAGGATGGGAAGTATGTTAGAAGTCAGTATCTCAATTGAAAGGCTGTCAAGAGGGAGTTTCTCTCATCTCTGGGTCTGGATTTTGCCCCACCCGTTCTTCTGCTTTGGAGGTGCAGAAGAGAAAACCCTTCAGCTGCAGGCCAGAAGTGGTTCCTCCACAACGGGGTATCCTACATCTTTCATTGAAATTATCGGATCCTTTTGTGTCCATGTTCTCCTTTTTGGTATGTGAGGCTGGATTCACTGGGAGCCTCTTATCCCTAGAATTGTCTCAATTTTGTAAGTAAGCTTGGCAAAGCTGGCATACAACATGGAGTTCTTAAAGTTTCAAGGGCCCTTGCTGGCATATCAGTAGTTGAGATGGATTCCCCAGCATCTAGTAGTGCATGCTCTCCCCTAAGTGGTAAGCAGAGGGCAATAGGGTCCTCCCACTAATGGTGTTCCAGGTGAGGAGGGATAAGATACTAAGGTCCAGGGGCACATTGGAGTGTGGGGCAGCATTAGGGGATGAGACAAGGATCTCCTCATCTGGTAGTACTGCAAGGGTAGGTCAGGGGAGATTAAGGGTCCCTGGGATGTGGAAGGGCATTGAGGGTCAGGTTATGGGAGAGAAGACTCCTCAAGATGTCTTAGTGAATCTCTCTTCTACATAGCAAGTGCATGGGGAGTGTATTAGCCAAAGGGGTGCTGATGTAAAATACCAGAAATTGGTTGTTTTTTATAAAGGGTATTTATTTGGGGGAGAAGCTTACAGATACCAGGCCATAAAGCCTAAGTTACTTCCCTCACCAAAGCCTATTTTAATGTGTTGGAGCAAGATGGCTGCCAATGTCTGCGAGGATTCAGGCTTCCTGGGTTCCTCCCTCCCTCAGGTTTCTCTTTGGATTCAGGGTTCCTCTTTTCCTGGGGCTTGCTTTTCTTTCCTCTGTGAGCTTACTTCCTGGGGCTCCAGCTTAAGGCGTCAGCATCAAACTCCAACATAAAAATTGCAACATCAAAAACTCCCAGCATCAAAAAGCTTCGACTCTGTCCTTTGCTATGCCTTTTGACACCCTGATGACTTGGCCCAGTCAAAACCCTAACCATAACTTAATCATGCCCAGGTATAGACCAGATTACAAACATAATCCAATATCTATTTTTGGAATTCATAACTATATCAAACTGCTATAGGAAGCAATAAGAATCCCTGCACTGTCTGACCTGTTCTGGTGTGCTTGGGCCAGTTTATGGGTAAGATATATTTCCAGGGGCCTGATAGCCTATGCCACCTTTTATTTTTTTATTTTTTATTTTTTATTTTTTTTAATTTTTTAATTTTTTATTGACTTTGTAATAATATTACATTAAAAATATATATGTGAGGTCCCATTCAACCCCACCCCCCCACCCCCCCTCTCCCCCCCCCCCAACAACACTCGTTCCCATCATCATGACACATCCATTGGATTTGGTAAGTACATCTTTGGGCACCTCTGCACCTCATATACATTGGTTCACATCATGGCCCATACTCTCCTCTATTCCATCATGTAGGCCCTGTGAGGATTTACAATGTCCGGTGATTACCTCTGAAGCACCATCCAGGGCAGCTCCATGTCCCGAAGACGCCTCCACCTCTCATCTCTTCCTGCCTTTCCCCATACCCTTTGTCCATTATGTCCACTTTTCCCAATCCAATGCCACCTCTTCTATGTGGACACTGGATTGGTTGTGTCCATTGCACCTTTATGTCAAGAGGAGGCTCAGATTCCACCTGGATGCTGGATGCAATCCTCCCATTTTCAGTTGTAATCACTCTAGGCTCCATGGTGTGGTGGTTGTCCTTCTTCACCTCCATCTTAGCTGAGTGTGGTAAGTCCAATAAATCAGATTGTAGGTGCTGGAGTCTGTTGAGGCTCAGGATCTGGCTATCACATTGTCAGTCCAGAGATTCAAATCCCCTAAATATATCTTAAACCCCAACATTAACTGCACCTCCAGCACATTAGCATGAAAGTCTTATGAAGGGAGATCCCATCTGAGTCCAGATTTATCACACATAAACACCATTTCCAAAGAGGGGCCATCTGCCCTGGTAGTTAACCCCATTGGCCATGACCATAACTCCCATGGGTCTCTTTAGCCCTCAAAGGAACCAATATCTGGGGGTTGTATCTGCTTTATCTGTCTCTCTGACTCTGCTCAGTTGTGCATGAGGGCAAACCTTCTGCCAGCCTCCAGACTCTTTTTTAGAAACTCGTAGCCATATAAACTCATTTCTCCTTTCCATTTCCCCCTTACTTTAGGTCAAACAGCATTTTAAAGTCATGGTATTTTATGTAGACATGGATATTCTGCTGATCCGCATTGAACCTTCCGTATAAGGTCATTTTCCAGTTGCATCATCAGTTGGTAGTTGATAGTGGTCCCTCGTTGCCAGGGAGGCTCATCCCCGGGTGTCATGTCCCACGCTGGGGGGAAGGCATTGCATTTACATGCTGAGTTTGGCTTCGAGACTGTATGCCACCTTTTAGAAAAACAGAGAGTTAGGCAGCAAGAGTAAGGATTGAAATCACCTGTCTTATTGGTGCCTAGCTGTTAAAAGTTTACTTGTTGCATCCCAGGAAATGGCCACATCTGTGTGAAAACAAGTGCTTTTGGGGGCCAGTTGTTATTCTGGTGGACCTTACCCATTATATCCTGAGCTTCCAGCCAAGGAGAATACAAGTCCTAGAAGCTGGTGTAGCATCTATGTAAAAAGTTTGTGTTTCTGTAAAATTGTCTGAATGCAGCCTATAGAACCTGAAAGGAAAATTTTTTAAAAAATTGAAGAGATTTTGTCATTGAGAAGCCCCTGAGCCAATTCATTCTAGGAACCGTGTGGTAACAAGTGTTTAGAATTGTAATGTGTTCCATGTTTGTGTTGTAAATGTTATGTCAGAGAAAAATTCCTCCAATGTCCAAGTTTACTGTATAATGTCTTGTTGATTGATTATTTGAAGGAGTCCTTCTCTATGGCCCTATAATCCCAAACAAAACTCAAGGTCTCCTTTTCAATTACCATACATGAAGTAATATAATTGAATTCCCCAAACAGATTCTCTTGTATCATCCCTATGTTGCTTTCAAAACAAAGTAAGAATTTTATATTTCTAGAATCTTGCAAAAGTTAGCCCCATTTGTTTTAAGATATAAGAGGCAACACTACATGGGGTCTTGTTGCACCTACTTTTGACTAGTCGACTCCATGGGATTTTTATCCCCTACTGCTTAGAGGCTGATGAAGTCACAGTGCAATTTTGGAACAATACAGGCAGGCTCTTGCAGGGCATGTAGGAAATGGAACCTGGCAGCCAGTAGCAGACCTCACTGCTGAAGTTTTTGGTGACAAGGGGCCATGTGATTCTTGACCTTTGTCCTTGAGATCTTTTCTGAGTAACATTGGTGGTTTTTTCTTTTTTAATCACCAGAGACTTTATTTGGTTTCTCAGAACAAGAATGATGATGATGATCATAAATAACAGTGGTTACCAATAACATTCTTAATGAATGACCACAAGGTTGATGACAACAATAACTGAACAAATGACTCATTCATTCATTTGTTCATTCGTGATATGACTAATAAGCCCAAGGGGTACAGGAGAGCACTGCTTCTCTCTCTCTCTCTTCCTCTCCCCCCCACCCCCAGCAGATTCCACCACCCAGGGGCTTGGACAAAAGTGGGCAGATCTGACTGCTGGGACATGGGTGGCCCTCAGGCTGAGCTCCTACTGCAAGGGGGCAACAAGGCCAAAGTGGTTTCATTGTGTGCAGGCTCCTCCTCTCGCTAAGGGGTCCCTCATGGGCCTCCTCACTTTTAGCCATCCAGTCCTTCCTTTCTTCCCAATGCAATGCAGATGGACCTCAGCGACCCGGCTCACGATGATATATCCGTGTTTTAAATTAGACATAAAAGAGAAGAACCCCGTATATCTAAGTAAAGCATTCTGTGGTCTTTGGCCACACTTCTGTGTCACTTAAGTATTTATCTGATTACTTCTGACTGGTCGCTGGTTTCCACAAATATAAACACTCCTTGCTGACCAAGTCATTCTATAGAGATTAAGCTGTCAAGCATGAACCTTATATTAATTACTTAATTTCCAAGACACTTTTTTTCAAACTGTAAAAACATTATGTGATTAGTTTCTTTATTTTTTTTGTCTTTATTTTTTTAATATTATATTCAAAAAATATGAGGTCCCCATATACCCCCCACCCCCCTCACCCCACTCCTCCCCCCGTAACAACAATCTCCTCCATCATCATGAGACATTCATTACATTTGGTGGTTACATCTCTGAGCACTGCTGAACCTCATGGTCAATGGTCCACATCATAGCCCACACTCTCCCACAGTCCACCCAGTGGGCCATGGGAGGACATATAGTGTCTGGTCACTGTCCCTGCAGGACCACCCAGGACAACTCCAAGTCCCGAAAACGCCCCCACATCTCATCTCTTCCTCCCATTCCCTACCCCCAGCAGCCACCATGGCCACTTTCTCCACACCAATGCCACATTTTCTTCATTACTAATCACAATAGTTCATGAATAGAATATCAGTAAGTCCACTCTAATCCATACTCTATTCCTCCATCCTGTGGACCTTAGAATGGTTGTGTCCACTCCACATCTATATCAAGAGAGGGCTTAGATTCCACATGGATGCTGGATGCAATTCTCTTGCTTTCAGTTGTAGGCACTCTTGGCTCCCTGGTGTGGTGGTTGACCTTTTTCACCTCCAAGACACTTTTGAGTGCCTCCAGTGGAATTTACCAACTGTTAGCCAGTGTTGGAATGATGCATAAATGTAAAGCTATAAGTTCTGAGGGGGAACTACATACTGTCCTGAGGTCCTATAGCTTAGAATCCAGCTGTTAGCTTAGGCAACAGGTGCTGGTTGGAGTGAAGGTTTTTAGGAAAAGGTGTTTCTGAGTACATGATATGGAGCACTTGATAATTATATAAAGAAGTGACTTTGGAAGAAGGCAGCAATTTAAGGAAGTGGAATGAGCATAACAGTGGTTCAGAGAGCAAGATAGAAGTTTTTGACTCTGGAGGGATAATGTGAACCCCAGGACCTGGATAAAATCCAGGGATATGTAGTTTGATACACCCACCTTAACTGAGGATGAAGAAACTCCACCTAGGAAAGGGCAGTGAGCAAGAAAATGGCAGTGCCTAGTGGTGAGTTCAGATCTTCTGTGTCTAGATCCTACAGTACTCCCAGTGGTCTATGCTCTGGGCAATTCATCCTCCTCAGAATGGAATTAGGTGTGATTTTCACATTTCTTTTGTACAACAGGAGATGTTCTTCATGGAAAGGGAGGGGGAAGAACCTGGTTGAGACACTGGGTAATTTGTGGATAGATGTACTTTAAGAAACTATACATATGTAAGATGAGAATGAAGAATAGATTCCATTAGTTCTCTTCATTCCCAGATACCATCAGAGTCTCCTTGTAGCATTTGGTTCCAACTGAGTTAAATTACTACATCCTTTGTACGTTACCCCCTGTGTAATGAGTGAGAGAGAATGGAAGAAAAGAAAAAGGAGGAAATGAAAGAAAGGGGAGAAAAGAGGGCACAGGGGATAATATCAGGATTTTGTGGTGCTGTAATATGTGCTTGAGACCTTTCACACAATTCTTTTTTCCCGTTCTTCTTTGAGTGTTCAGGATGCATGCAGACCCCACACTCTTACCCCATGTATGGCTGTTGTCAATTCTCACTGGTCTCTCTGCCTTGTGGTTTTTCTCAGAGAGGATATCTATATTTGATTATTTCCAAAAGAAACTTGTTCCCCAAGATATAAACCCAGTTATTTCAATTAGTTTGTAACTGGGCATCTGTTTGCTATTTCCAAAGATCACTTTATGAGATTGGTATTTGTTGGCTCTCCATTTCACTGCCTCTTAATGCATCTACTTAATCTGAACTGGCCAATGTGAATGGCCATTGTTTTGGGGAACATAGTTTCCCTTACTAGCACTTCCTCTACCAGTTGGATCCTGATGTGTCAGGCTTCTGGATGCCCCATGCTCCTAGCAGGCTGCTGTGGAGGCACATCTCTGCTCTTGCCCTCACAGAGCCTGGTATAGATATTAAATCCCCCCTCCTGGTGAGGTCCATAATGGACAGACCTGTAGGGACCCCACCTTCTTTCCCCACGTGTAAGATGAGAATGGGAAATGGATTCCATTAACACTCTCTGTGCCCAAGATCACCCTAAGAAAGTTTCAGTTTTGGGTTGTGCTCCCGATCAAGTGAAAGATCCACTGTTCTTTATAGATATCACTCAGCAGGATGAAAGGTATTAAGTGAGATGGGATAAAAGCATTGGAAAGGGTGAAAAATGGGAGAAAGGGGAGCAAGATAGCATGGGGTAGAATACTGGGAATGGTGGTGCAGTAAGTGGAGGAAAGCTAGAACCCCTTCATTCCATCTTTCTGAATGTTCAAGTTGCATGCAGATTCCACCTACCTGTAATTGCCATCTGCTCTCTCTGACCTGAAAACTCCTGGCTATGCTCAGAGAAATTTAATATTTGAGAGTCTTCATTATGAACTTATTCCCCAAGGTCAAGCAGAGGCAAAGGTTTTAAAATTAGTAGGTATTTTCTGAGAGTTTTTTTTTTTTTGTATTTTTAAACACTCCTTAACATACTTGGCAAATGTTGACTGCTGATTCCCCTGCACCATCTGGTATCTACTGAATGCAGGCTGACCAGTGTGAGCAGTACTTTATTTTGTTGAACATCAGTTCCCCTGATTTGTCCTCCTTATGGTGGCTGGATCATGATATATTGTGGCTCAAGGTGCCCAGAATGCTTGTTGGGTTAGAAACTGTGAGCCCATTTGTTGATACAGGATTTACTTTTCTTCTGGTAGCCCAACTCCTTGTTGGTCCTCACCCAAGCCCTAGCATGGAAGAATATTGGGGGTGTCCAGTGTCCCTGCTCCTTTTGTAAGGTTTACTCTATGATATTTTAAACCCATTTTTCCTGTAAGGCTGATGAAGTCACAGTGCCCTTTGGAAAAAAACCGGTAAGACCCTGCATGTCAAAATGGGAGAATTTGATAGTGAAAGGGGAGCAAGGAGAACCTAGATTACTCCAGGATAATTTCCAGGAGGATCTAATTTAGGAAATAATACATGTGAATGGTGAGTATGTGAAAATTGATTCCAGTAGGATTCTCCATGTCCAACTAGCCATAGGGGACTCTCTTTGTAGAATTGGGGTCCTATCCCCAGTCAGAATACCACTCTGTGTGTGAGTGTGTATGTGTGTGTGTATGTAACTCAACATAAGGATTCAGAACAGGGTATACCTTAGGAAAACCAGAGAAAAAGGTACAATGGGACAGAATGAGAAAATGGAGGGAGCTTGTGACAAATCCAGGAAGATAAAGGCAATAAAGTTGGATGGAGCAGGTTCCTGTCCTCCCATCCTTCTCTGACTTGTTAGGGTGAAGGCAGACTCTGCCACATTATGACTGCTCGAACACCTTGGGACATTACCCAGGCATTCTGAATCTGTTTTACCTGTGTTAGCAATCACAACCCTTATTCCTTGATCCATTGTGGTTCTCTAGTTATATAGATCTGAGGATCTTGGAGAAATATGTGGAGGATGATGGATGATACTAGCTTCTTCACAAAGTGGGGTAATCTCAAAACCTATGGTTTCCCATAAGGAGAAACATCCTGGTGGTGTCCACTTGTAGGATAGCAGCTCTTCCCTGGCATCCTGGCCACTTGCACATATCTGTAGAGATATATGCTACACAGGCAAATGTTTGAACCACAGCTCCTTTGAGACTTGGCATTAAACTTTGCTTTCTTCTGGGAATATGAAAGGATGGGGGGAAGCATGTAAGGAATTACTGTGAAGCCATCTCCCACTTAGCTCCATATCTCAAAGGAAAGGCTTTTATGAGGCAGTTCCTTATGACCCTGCATCTGTTTAGAATTGGAGAATTCAAACCCTCTCCTCTAGTAAAGAGCTACAGAATAGAAAACCCCTTAGCTGCAGTCTAGAAGTGGTTCCTCCATAAGGGGTACCCTACATCTGTAATTGATATCATCTAATCCTTTCATGTCCATGTCCTCTATTTTGGTATGTGAAACAGGGATCAAAGCCTGTCCCTTTTCCCCTTCTTCTTCTTTAATGTCTATGTATTAGCATGTCACAATGTAAAAGTGTCTTGTTTTATCCTTACCAGAAAGCTATGTTTGCCTTCATCCTTAGACTGGCATCATTTTTGTAAGTTTGATAAATTTGGTATACAGTGTGGGATCCTTAAAGTTGCAGTGTCCTGATGTTAGACAAGGGCCCATGGTGGCCATTCAGTGGTGAGAATAGATTCCCCAGCATCTGGTAGTGCATGGCTTTTTTCTCCAAGTGGTGGGTGGAGGGCAATAGGGTCCTCCCATTAGTGGTGTTTCAGGTGAGGAGGGATAAGACACCTGGGGTCAAGGAGCACATTGAAGTGTGGAACTGCATTAGGGGATGAGATAAGACTCTCCATCTGGTAGCACTGCAAGGGCAGGTTTGGAGAGATAAAGGCTTTCTGGGATGAGGAATTGCATGAGTGACAGGTTATGACATGAGAGAAGACTCCCAATATGTGTTAGCACATATCTTTTCTATATGATGGGTGAGAAGGGAGGCACTCAGTTCCCCCACTGACTGACCTGTTCCATGGAATTGGTCCAGGTTAGACATAAGGTAGATTTTTCAGGGGTCGGATAGCATATGTTACCTGGTGGAAAATAGTATTAAGCGGCAAAAAGTAGGATTGAAATCACCTGTCTGATTGGTGCCTTGTTGTTAAAAGTACGTTTGTTGAATGCCTGGGAATGCCCAAACATATGTGATAGTCTGTATTTAAGGGAGCCGATTGCTACTCTGGCACCCCTACTCATTATATCCTGAGCCTCCAGCTGAGGAGAATACATGGTATTCTGGAGGTTGTGATATAGTATCTGTGTGAAAAATGTTTCTGTGTTTTTGAAAAAAAGTGTTTAATGCAGGTCATAGAACCTGAAGGGAAAAGACAAAAAGCTAAATTTTTGGTTCTTCAGAGACCTGTGAGCTGATTCATTTTATGCACTGTGCAAAAATGTGTCACTGGTATTAAAATGTGTTACATGTTTGAATTGTTAATGCTCATCAGGTGTCAGAGCAAAATTTCTCCATTATCCAAAGTTTTTGCTGCAGAGTGATGTCTGGTTGATTGGCAGGTTGAAGATGTCATTCTGTATGCCTTAGGCTACATGACAGTTGGGGCAACTTGAAATTGCCAACAAAACTCAGGGCATACTTGCTGATGATGAAAGCAGATTCGCAGCACTGATCCTTCTGGCACTCATAGAACAACTGCTGGCTTTCGAAAACTGAGGATTCTTTGTTCTAGAGAGAACACTTGTAACTCCTACAAAACTGCTGCAAGTTTGTCTTGACATGAGAAGGAACTCTACGTGGGTTTTTGCTCCACCTTCTTGAAAGATAGACATTTTTTTTCTCTTTAGGAAGTACCAGGGATTGAACCCAGGACCTTGTACATGGGAAGGAGATGCTCAACCAGTGAGCTACATCCAGGTGCCCCAGGAAGATAGACTCTCTTGTTTTTTTTTCAACCTCTTCCTCTTTGAGGTTGATAAGGTCCCAATGCCTTATGAAAAGAGCAGGACCAGAAAGTTAAAACCTTTTGATGAATCTGTGCTCTTTGGACTCAGGCTGATATAATGCCCTCAACTCCACCTTTCTATCCAAACTACTTTTTTCAAGGAAAAACAAGTCTAGGGTAGACTCAAGGCCCTTCCTTCCCTAATGGGAACTGGAAGGTTTATGCACTAGTTAAAATTCGTTGGGGACTTGTAGGCATCCAGCTCAATAACCTTTTCAGTACTTTTGGATACTTGAGAAGTCACAGTAGTACCTGAAATCCCTGGGGCAAAATAAAAAAAATTACTTTGACTTGAATTTGAAGTAACTCTCAGATTGGACAGTGGAATAATATGAGTTTGTGAGTAGTCCCTTTCTGGCTAATACATATGTAAGCTTTTGTAACTGGTATTCATTAATGTATTATAGGAAAGGTGGTGTTAAATATGTGTAAATCTTTTCTGGTTGTAAGGGATATTGCCAATGGGGAAATGCCATGATTAGAACAGTGGTGGTGGGATGAGTAGAGAACTGGAAGCCCGCTATGCCTCCCCAGCCCAGCCATGGGGTATCTACAAAGCAGTGTAGCATACCAAGTTGCTGAGGGCAACCACTGAAAGAGGTCTTATATTGATCAAAGGACTAATGGGGCCAAAGGTGCTTAAGGAAGTATACCACTCTACCATCACCCTAAGTTGAAGTTTTATATCTAGAGAAGAATGAGCTGTGTATTAATAGTGTCTCAGATCCACAAGAGAAAGTGTCTAGTTAACCTCCAGATACAGTTCTCCAGGGACTATGTCAACATCTTGTTCTTCTTGTTGAGTTTGGTATACCAAATTCCTTGAGTATGCCTGGGTGTGGGTCATGGATGCATCGGACACATTAAAGGCATATGGAGTTGATGCTTGTGAAAGCTGTGCATCCCAAAGAAAATGGCATATTACTGTGCATGAAACACCAAATTCTGGGAAGTGAGTGTAGGAATGGGCTTTGTGCCTTCCTGGAAAACATCACCAAAACATATTTGTTAAATTTAGGCTCACCCATAGGCAGATGATCATAGCCTGACTATGAGGGCTGGTGCTTGGCAGCAGAAAGACTGGACAACCATGTCTCAGTTTCTGTGGAGACAAAAATTATCAGCAGATTGCATAACTAACACCTTCTGAACTTGTCCCATGTGAATGTACATGATAAGAACCTTTTAAGGATGAAAATCAGTGGAATACATAAGCTGATCAGACATGTGCCCTCCCACTGAGACCTTGGCCACCTCAGTAGACTATTGAACAGGGTGTAGTAATCCATGTATAACTTGGTATCTGTCCTTCAAGCAAGATATGGTCATTCCATTATATTGAGCCAAGGAAGCTGGGCAAATGAGCCCTGATTGCCAGGTACATAGTGAAGGAGAAATGGTCTCTGGTCCCATAGACAGAAGGTCCAGACCTTGAGCCCTATGCTCTGATGAAGGTTCCAGCTGCATATGGAATGCAGTACATCTCTCTTCAGAATATGACCCAGCACACCCTGCCTGCACAACAGACTGTTGGACTGTATATTATATGTGAATTCATTGACCTTATCCAATCACACAGTGGTGCCACTGTTAACTAAACATATCACTCAGTGGAACATTTTCTGGGCACTCTCTGGAATATTCATGACCTATACCTTTCCCTGTAAGCAGGCAACACTCAAAGATGGCGTGGATTCTTAAGAGACTGGAAAGAAAAGGGAAATCTGATGCTCAGCTCCCAGTGGAGCACAACTTAAGAAAGCTAACTGTGGCATTTCCTGAGCAGATACCTCCCACTTAAATAAAAAGTCTAATTATGATGTTAAGCAGGTGTTAGGAGGCCTTGTGTCAGAAGGAAGAAGAAAATGCCTACTGCACTGCCAACTCTCTTCCATTCTTCTTCACCTTTCATATCCCTTAGGTGGGGAAATTGGCTAATGGCAAACTACCAGTTTTAGTCATCCTTTTTGGCAAGATACTCAAAATCTTACTTTAGAATATGGGTCCTAGGCATTTATTGTTTCGTCCTTGAAAGCTCTGCCAAACCTCTTACGTAGGAGAACATGTTACTTTCCACATCCTTTTCAAAGCAGGGTTTCAGGGATTTATCTGATCCACAGCAGTTCCCTCTCCTTACCCTTAAATGTGGGCACTGTGGTTGTGTTTCCTTATACCCTTTACATATATCAAACACTCACCTTGTTCTTGTTGATTGTTCCACCAGTTGTAAGTGTCTGTGTGTTTCTGTCACCTCAGAGAGTTACTCTTAGGACGTTTACCTGCCCAGAAGGATGTGGGGGTGGCACCTCCACTGGGTTTAAAATCTGCTCTTTTTCTTGCTTAACAGCACAAGTTTTGGAGTCAGGATTTGTAGGTTCCCATCTTATCAGTACCACTTATTGAATATTGTGTCCATGGGAGAAGGGTTTTATCTCCCTGGGCTTCAGTTTCTTCCTATTTATTTGGAAGATATTTCTCTTAAACCACAGCTTGAGCTCTAGAATAGGTGGCCTGAGCAGGACCCTGGCTTCTTGGGACATAAGGAATATGAGAATGGGTAATGGGATGCCATTAGGACTCTCTGTGGCAAATTTCTAGGCCCTTCCTAAGGGAAAGGAAAGTCTCCTGGTTGGATTGAAGTCCTGCAGTAGTCACTGAATCACTGCATTCTTAATATCACACTGCATAATGCATGAGAACAGGAGAGAAGAGAGAAGAACACAGAAAGGTGAAAATGGAAGAGAGTGTAAGAAATGCATGGACAGAAGAGAATACCAGAAAGTTGTGGTGCAGTAGGGTAGTGGTAAGTCTACATCCCCATATCCCATCACTCTATGAGAGTTCTGGGTGCATAAAACCCCCCTACCCCCACTCCTCGCCTACCTCTGTGGCTATATTTAGCTCTACAGGGACCGAAAACCTTCCATTTTTGAAAGTAAAAATTTCATATTGGATTATATATATTTGGAACTTTCCCCTCAACTTGGAAGTTGAGCATTAAGACTAGTGGGCTATTTCTGTGAGCCTCTTGCATGCTTTCAAAGGTCGCTACATAGACTTGCTATTTGTTGGCTGCTGATTTCACTCAGCTTCAGGTACTGAGTCTTAATGGACCTTGATTGTGCATACCCCTTCATTTAACAAATATCTGTAAGCCACATACTTACTCCCTCAGCTGGGGGGATTGCAATAGTCAGCGTTTTAGGTCCTATTCTAGGAAACATGGCTCCATTTTTGTCTGTAGGTGTATGGAAACCCTCTGGCTCTAGGCCCAAGTTGCTTAATGACTGGGAGATTAAGACCTGAGCTCCTTTGGACAGATTTACTCCATGGAGGTTTTAATTCCCTTCTCATGGAGGTTGATAAGGTCACAATGCCCTATTGGAAAAATATCGGAGACCCTCCAGGTGGATATGGTAGAAGTTGATAGTGAAAAATAAAGGAGGATTCATGGAAGTGCTCCAGGGTCATTCCCAGGCATGTTTACTTTAAGAAGAATTATATGTATGGAAGGTGAATATGTGGAAATGGGTTCTATCAGCATTCTCCATTCTCACCTACCTCTAGGAAAGTCCCCTAATATGTATGTGGCCATGGTCCCAATCTGGGAAACCAGAGATGTTAGCATCCCTTTTCAAAGATATGATGTGCAAATGAGAGCAAAGGAAACAAAATCTTAGTGAGTATCTATCAAAAAGAACATCATCATCTGCCATAAACCAAAAATACAATATACAGATAATATACAGAAAACAGATTTTGGGAGATGTCACAAAATGGTAGAATAGGAAGCCCAGGAATTGGTCCCTACACTGAAAAGAACTATAAACTATAAAGATTGCATTCTTTATAGAGATTACTCAGCACAATGAGTAAAAATGGGAGAACTGGAGAAGAGAGTAAAGGGGACAGGAGGGAGACAAGCAGTGTGAACTGGGAGAAATCCTGTCAGACAAGGGTGATAATATAGGCGGAAGCCTGTATACTTTCTTTCCATTCTTCTGTGCTTGCTCAGGGTGCACACAAGGCCCTATGATTATGTCATAGCTTTTAGGTCACTCTGGATTCGTAGCCTCCTTGTTTCCCTGGAGATTAATGGTGGATTATCTCCAGTGCCAACTGTTGCCCCACCAACAGTGGGATTCTTTGGCCTTGTGGCCTATCTCAGTGAACTTCTTTTCTTCCATATTTTCAAAGGCCAAGTATAAAATACTAGTATCTTAGGATCGTGCATAGTTGAGAAGGTACTGTCCCTTTGGCTCCAGCCTCAAGTTCTTGACTTGGTTTGCATGATACAGACACTGGTTCTTGTGTTTTACAATTCCAGGGGACAATGGAGAAGCTTCCTGATCATTTGAATTTTTCTTCTGCATGTGGTAGAAGGGCAGTTCACTCCCAAGCCAACTCTCTTATTGTACTTTCTGGAAAGGACAAGTCCATCCCCAATTTCTCTTTGTATGAAAGTCAGACAGTAGTTTCTGTGTCCCTCTAATTGTAGAGGTCATGAAATTCCCAGAAGCTGTAAATCACCAAAATTTTTCTGCCTCTTTATCAAGCACCCTCAAGACATTGCAAATGTTTTCTAGATTCCAGAGTTTCACAACAGTTAGTTCTGGATATTCTTGCAAGCTCAATAGTTCTTTTCAGTGTAGGGACCAATTCCTGGGCTTCCTATTCTACCATTTTGTGACATCTCCCAAAATCTGTTTTCTGTATATTATCTGTATATTGTATTTTTGGTTTATGGCAGATGATGATGTTCTTTTTGATAGATACTCACTAAGATTTTGTTTCCTTTGCTCTCATTTGCACATCATATCTTTGAAAAGGGATGCTAACATCTCTGGTTTCCCAGATTAGGTGACAGGCTCAGTGGTTATTTGTCCATTTCTTTTCATTCCCTTCTGTAGTAGTCTGATATTTTTTATGAATTCCAAAAAAAAAAAAAAAAAAAAAAAGAGAGGAACCCTGAGCCCGGAGAGAAGCAAGACAGAGAAGAGAGGAACCCAGGAAGCCTGAACCCTGGCAGATGTCCGCAGCCATCTTGCTCCAACACGTGGAAATAGACCATGGTGAGGGAAGTAACTTTTGCTTTATGTCCTGGTAACTGTAAGCTTCTACCCCAAATAAATACCCTTTGTAAAAACCAACTGATTTCTGGTATTTTGCATCAGCACCCCTTTGGCTAACTAATACACCTTCTTTAAGCATGATGTCTTTTTTGAGATCATTTAAAAAATATTTTTGGAGGTAAGGCAGACTCTAAAAGACTCTAAAAGATCCAGAAAGAGGACTTCCTGCCAGAACAAGTCTTCACCAACATTCTTTTGATTTTGCTCTGATAGGCATAAAGAGAAAGAAACTTTTCTGTTGTTCTCCTTATGTTTTCAGGAGCTGTTCTCATGTCTGGGAGAAAAGTCTCAGGAAGGTCCAGGAATATCTGATTATTGTTATATACCCAACATCCTGTGATCGCTTCAAGCATTTGCAAGTGTAGTCTGGTATAATAATCAAAACCTATGCTCCTGAATATTGGGCCTTTTCTGCCTACTCTTGTCTTAAGCCTATCTGAAGTTGGTACCCTGGAAGAAACTTGTATGAGATGGGCATAGTGTTTTAGTTTGGTAGGCTGCCAAAATGTAGTACCATAAAATGTGTTGGTTTTCACAATATGATTTATCAGGTTAAAAACTTACAGTTCTGTGGGAGAGTATGGGCTATGATGTGGACCATTGACCATGAGGTGCAGCGATGTCCAGAGATATACTTACCAAATGCAATGGATATGTCATGATGATGGGAGAGAGTGTTGCTGGGGAGGGGAGTGGTGGGGTTGAATGGGACCTCATATTTTTTGAATGTAATATTTTTACAAAATGAATTAAAAAAAATAAAAAAAAACTTTAATTTGTAAAAAACAAAAAACACACAAAACAAACAAAAAAAAACCCTTACAGTTCTGAGGCCATGAAAGGGTCCAAAACAAGGCATCATCAGAGATGTTTTCTGTCCGAGCTGCAGCTGTGGACAATCAGGCCCCCCTTTTCCAGGCTTCATTGCTTTCAGCTTCTGGCTAAATTGGCTTCTTCTGCTTCTGGGGTCTTCTCTCTCAGCTTCTGTGTTCCTTTCTGTGTCTGCGGTCTTCTTTCTGTGTCTGCAGTTTTTTATTCCTCCATTTTTAAAGGACTCCAGTAAGAGGATTAAGACCCACCCTGAGTCAAGCCCTAATGAAGTGATCTAATCAAAAGCAAGTTCCCTTAACCGAATCTAATCAAAATGTCCCATCTACAATAGGTTTACATGCACAGGAAAGGATTAACTTTTAAGAACAGAATTTTCTGGGGTCCACAAAAGCTTCAAACTGCCACACATAGTTTACTACTTGTACCTTTCCCATCTTTATCTCTTCTCCACTTAATCACCTGCTGTTACCTTTTGGGAAAGAGCAGTTCACTCCACATTCCTTTTCTTATGTGTTTTTGGTTTTATAAATATGGACAGCTTTACAGATTTGGATGTCATCCTTGCACAGGTACCATGCTAACATTTCACCTGTCATTCTAATTTTAATATATGTGCTACCAAAGTGAGTGCTCATCCCAATCCACTTGACTTTCTTTTCATGTTTCAGACACTAGTCCCTGGGAAGCTCTAACTCCAGGTTACATGAAATTCCTGGGGGCTATAATTCACCAAGATTTAGTAGCCTCTTTCTTCATCAGACTTTAGCTTCTCTGCCCCACAATCTCCAGGGGCATGCTTTAACCCTCCTAAAACTTTTTGTCATTTTCTTGAGGTATGGGGGAAGTAATCTTTGTCCCTCCCTCATGAGGTGAAGAAAATGCCCACCGTATTCACTAGAATTTCTATGTATCTGTATTCCACCTTGAAAAAGATTAATTCTTTGCAGTTGAGGGGGGGGATGCAGTTGGCTCCCAGCATGCCTCTTAATGATCATCTGGCAGGACAACTCCAGCCCCAGCTTTCCTTCCCCTGTCAGTTTGACACTAGTCCTTATATCTTTCTATGTTAGGGGACATAAGTCAAGATTTCTGAAGCTGCCATACATGGGTCAGACATCTTACCTTTATCCTCTAATCCAGGGGTTCTTAACAAGGGGTTTGTGAGCTTGAATTGAATTAAAAAAAAATTCTTGTGGGGACATATTGGTGCGGATGTGATATATTTATTAAATAATACACAGTATAGTGTGGACTTAGTAAGGGGTTCGTGGTTTTCACCTGACTGGCAAAGGGGTCCATTGTGGGTCTCTGTCATGGAAGCTTGAGGACCATAGAGAACCATGTGGCGAGTGAAGGATGGTACAGTGATCTTCTGACTTATGGGAGTCCTTGGGGGACACCCCTGGTGGTGTCCATATACAGGTTACATGGTCAGCACCCAGGGATCCAGGTGACCTTGCACATATGTATTTGACCCTTACCTTCCTTTAAAGGTTGTCAGTAGACAGTTAACTCATCTTCTACAGTTTATTGAGATACAGACTTTTCCGTTCCCTAATCCTGCACAGAATAAACATGCAGAATAGTAAACCTCTCAGTGTTCAAAACATGGAATCCCTTGGGCAGTCAACACCAGCTCCCTTTCACAAAGGAAATAATTCCATATTCCTGAGATATCACTTGTTACTCCTGAAAGTGCTACAAAATTAGGCCCTTAGTTTTGTGATAAAACAGACATCAGAACAAAAGGCTTTGGCATATTAACTCCATTGGAATTATAAACCCCTCCTCCTGAAGACCAATAAGGTCCCAGTGCTTTTTTTTTTTTTAGGTACTGAGGTCAGGGATTGAACCTGGGACCTCATATGTTGGCATGCCGGTGCTCAACCACTTGAGTGGTACCGGCTCCCAGAGCTCTTATTTGTAACATAGAGGTGAGTTTCCTCAATCGGTTACCATGTATGGAATGAACCCTGCCAGTTGTGCTAAATGGGAGGAGTGTCGAACTCTGGGTTATTAACATTGACACCATATTCCAAGTCTGTCTGTCCATGACCACCCTGGTGATAACAGTTGGAGGATCAAGAAGGGCTAGACTCAGTGCTGAGATCCCTGTTTTTCCAACTGATGTTGATATAAAGCCTTCAAAACCACCATTATACCCAGACCTGGCTTGCTGCTAAATAGATAAGTAAGTCTCTGGTAGAAGTTGAGGCCATTCCTTCTCTTGCAGGAACCAGAGGCTTTAAAATACTGGTAAAGTTGTGATGGAGACTTTGGACACTGGAACACAGGTCATGGTGGTGTATAGAAGCCTGTATGGGCATGGTCAAGGGAGCCTGACCCATGTGCCCATATGGATAATGGGAAAAGGATCACTGGTCCCATAACCAGAAGTACCAGACCTCGAGCCCCTACCTTCCTCTAGGGGTTAGTACTAGACATGGACTGTACTAGAGTTATTTCCATATTATAGCAGTGTCAACCACACTGTGTTTTATATGTGGATCCATTGACCTCATCTAATTATACAGTGAAGCCACCTCTGTTCACAACATGTCCAGCAGTGGTCAGCATCATGGGAAGTTTGCTGAACCATTCATTTCTTGTATCATCCCCAGGCAGCAGATACCACTGAAATGTGACTCAGATTCTCAGAAAAGATTGAAAAATATAAGTGTAAAATGAATGCTGACGGGAAGCAGCTGTGGCTCAATTAGTTGGGCTCCCATCTACCATATGGGAGGTCCTGGGTTTGCATCCCGGGGCCTCCTTGTGAAGGCAGGCTTGCCTGCACGCCACGGAGAGCCACTGGCCTGTGAGAGCTGCTGGCCTGCCAGTGCCGTGGAAAGCTGACTCAGCAAGGTGACGCAACAAAAAAAGGGAGACAAGCAAAAACACAGAAGAGCATGCAGTGAATGGACACAGAGAGCAGACAGCAAACAAGCTGCAAGGGGGGAGGGATAAACAAAAATGAATGCTGAGGGGGAAGTGGATGTGGCTCAAGCAATTGAGTTCTCGCCTACCACATGGGAAGTCCTGGGTTTGGTTCTCAGTGCCTCCTGGCGAAGACAGTGAGCTGGCACAACGGGCATGTGTGGTGAGCTGACACTACATGAGGACATGACAAAGAGACACAAAAAGGAAAGACAATGAGAGACACAACAAACCAGGGAGCTGAGGTGGCTCAAATGGTTGAGCACCTCTCTCCCGCATGGGAGGTCCTAGGTTCTGTTCTCAGTGCCTCCTAAAGAGAAGACGAGCAGACACAGAGAGCACACGGTGAATGGATACAGAGAGCAGACAGCCAGTGCAAATGAGGGGGGGAGTAAATAAAAGAAATCTTAAAAAAAAAAAGATGAATGCTTAGGTCCCAGAGGAGAACATTAGGTCCCAGAGGAGAACAAACTTAAGAATATGAATTTGGGCTGTAAATGTGGCATTTCCCCACAGGTAACTTTGATTTATATAGAATGTTTAATTATGAGCTTGGGGCAAGGTTAGGGTGCCCTGACTCCAGGAGGGGAAAAAAATGCCCACCACATGATACCTCACCAAATATTTTTTCCTCCTTTTTCTACCACCACTTTTCATGCCCTTGGGTGTGACAGTTTGAATTTTGTGAATCCCCAAAAACAAAAGATTATGTTTTAAACTAGTCCGTTCCTGTGGGTATGAGACCCATTTGACTGGATTACATTAGTGGAGCATGATTCATGTTGAGTCTCTACCCTCCTGCTGGGTCTGATAAAAGGGAGACACAGAGAGACAGACAGAGGAAAAGGGAACCAGCATATCTGATTGTGCAAGTGAGAGGACTGCAGGAAAACAGACGCCCCTAAGAGGTTCACATTTCCAGATGCTGTGTCCACAGAGCAGCTCAAGAGGAGATGGTGAGCCTGGAGGCGAAGGCTGAGACCTCGGCAGAGATTGACAGCCATCTTGCTTTGCCATATGCCCGGATAACAGAATCAACAGTAGCTGACTTAGGTGAGAAAGCACCCTTATGTTGCTCTGATTTGGAGATTTCACAGCCTTGGAACTGTAAGCTTTACCCCAAATAGATCCCTTTTATAAAAACCAACACATTTCTGGTACTTTGCATTGGCAGCCTTTTGGCAAATTAAAACAGTGGACTAGTGTGGGCAGAACTCATTTTTGTCCAGTGATTGTTAAGATAGCTCAGAACCTCAGTTTAGAACATGGGATCATTGGCATTGATTGTTTTGGTCTTTGGAGTCTTTTCCAAACTCTTATGTAGTGCATCTGTACGTGGACCCTTCAGAGTACATCCCTCTTCAGAGTATGTTACAACCAACCCTGTATGCACAGTGGTTGGGGCATACTGTGTAAGGACTCGTAGTTGGACTGTATATTATATGTGAATTCACTGGTGTTATCCAATCAAACAATAGTGCCACATTTGATCAAATGTGGACAGCTTCATGGGGCATTCTTTGGACCATTCATGGCCCATATCACCCCCAGGCAGCAGGCACCACTGAAAGATGGCATGGAGTTTTAATAAAGACCCTGGAAAAGGAAAGGGAAAACCAGTGCTCAGCTCCCAGGGGAGGTCATGCTTAAGGAAGTTAGTGTGGATCTTAAATGTGCTATTTCCCCAACAGGTATCTCCCATTAAATAGAGTGTATATTTATGATGTGGGGGAGGATGTTAGGAGGCCCAGAGTCAAGAGGAAGAAGAAAATGCCCACCCCAATGCTAACTCTTTCCAAATATATTTTTTCTCCTTTTTTTACTTAAAATATTTATATACCTGGATTGGGTTATTGATGGCTGACTCAGCTTCATAATTTTTTGGCAAGATAATACATAATTTTCACTTTAGAATATGAGGTCCTTGGAATTTATGATTTTAGGTTTTGGAACCTCAGCCATGGGAACCTCTTAAGTGGGGAGACATGATATTTTCCACAATCTTCTGGGCAGGGATTCCAGGATGTGTCTGACTCACAGCACCTTTCCTTACTTCTCCTTAATTTTAGGCACTGTGGTTGTATTTTCTTATCCACTTTGCTTATATTAAACACTCCATTTTATTCTATTCCACAGGCCTGATGGTCACACCAAGCATTAGTGCCTGTGTATTGATTTGCCTCAGAGTTACCCTCAGAGAGGTAGTTTACCTACCCAAAATGATATGGGGGAGGCCCCTCTATTGTTTGCAAATCCTCCTGGAAGGTGGTGTGAGATATCCCTGGTCCCACTATCTGCAGTTTTGTCATTGATACATTGATTCTTTTTCTTGATCTTCACCTTTTCTTGCTGTGTCCTCTTCATATCCCTAGAGATGAAGCTGCCAAAATGGATTTTATGTTAAGTACTTAATTTTCAGATGTTGTTTATATGCTTGTTATGTAACAGGCACTATTATTTGGGTGTTAACACTAACCCAAAAGACATGTTTTGGTCTTTAAAGAGCAAAACTTCTAATGGCATCATGGGAAATATAGAGGATGCTCAACAATCATTTTTCTATGTGATATGTGCTCTGTATTTCGTGAAGGAATAGTGTAGGCTGCTGTGAGGCCATTAAAAGGAGTAATGGGAACTCCTAGTGCTTCTAGTAGTCTATATGTGGGCAATGCACCCTCTATAGATTGGGGATGAATATATCTATATTTCCTTTGCAAAATGACACTGGTACCCAGATGCTTGTCATGATGCAAAATGTATGCACAGGTTTGTCAGTGACGTTGGTGGGTTAGCTGGTATTTCTCCCATAGATGTGGGCAGAGGCCTATAGAGTCTGCTCACTTACTGTGTTCTAGGAGAGGAAGAAGAATACACCTGGTATACAATAGCACATTGGGTGAAGTGGACTTGGCCCAGTGGTTAGGGCGTCTGCCTACCACATGGGAGGTCCGCGGTTCAAACCCCGGGCCTCCTTGACCCGTGTGGAGCTGGCCCATGCGCAGTGCTGATGCGCGCAAGGAGTGCCATGCCACGCAGGGGTGTCCTCCGCTTTGGGGAGCCCCATGTGCAAGGAATGCACCCCATAAGGAGAGCCGCCCAGTGTGAAAGAAAGTGTAGCCTGCCCAAGAATGGCGCCACACACACGGGAGAGCTGACACAACAAGACAATGCAACAAAAAGAAACACAGATTCCTGGTGCTGCTGATAAGGATAGAAGCGGTCACAGAGAAACACATAGCGAATGGACACAGAGAGCAGACAACTGGTGGGGGGCGGGAAGGGGAGAGAAATAAATAAATAAATAAATCTTAAAAAAAAAATAGCACATTGGAGTGTGGGGTTGAATTAGGCTCTCCCTGATCTGGTATGCCATTATGGGCAGGTTAGGAGAAAGGCTTACTGGATTCTGGAAGTGCAGTGAGGACCAAGTTATGTGAGAGAAGCCTCCCTGGAATATATTAGCCTATCTCTCTTCTATATAGTGTGCAAGAGTGGTGACAAAAGGTAAACCCTATTGTCCAACCTGTGCTGGGTTGATTGGACCAGGTTAGGAGAAAGTCAGATACTAGGGGAAAGTCTGATAGTGTATCTTAACTGTTATAAAATGTTTGGAGGGTTAGGCAGTAATGGGAAGATTTGAAATCACTTATCCTATTGGTGCCTTGTTCTTACTTAAAGTACATTTGTTGGGACCCAGGGAATGGCTGAAAATATGTGGAAACCAGTGCTTACATAGGTCAGTTCTTCCTCCTATTTATTTACTGAGCATCCGTGTGAAGAGAATACCTGGTCTCCTGGAATCTTGGTGTTGTGGCGTCTATGTAAAAAAAATATGGTCTCAAATCTTTTCAGTTAGCAACCTAGACATTTCATAAACTGAGAACCTCGGACCAACTGATAACATTTCTGATTGTGTAACATTTTAGTGCTATAAAACACTTTGTAACTCTCTTTAAATTCTAACATTCTCCAGTCTGCATTAAATATTCTGGTCTTATAATATTTTATTTCTGCCTTAGGGTTTAGGCTTTTTAATGTATTTTTGCCCTGAATTAAGTGTTAATTTGATAGAAACTCTGCTTTTAAAATCATCACTTACTGGGTTCTAATAAATTAAAAATTGAACTTGAAAAACAAACAAACAAAAAATTATGTGGTCTGTGTATAAAATTGTCTGAAAGCATCCCATAAAGTACCTTAAGTAAAAGGGAAAAAACTTGAAGAGATTTTGTCATTGGGAGGCCTTTGAACCAATTAATTGCATGCACTGTGTGATATAATGTTATGTAGTTGGTATTGAAATGTGTTCCTGTTTGTATTGGAAATGTTATAATGTGTCAGAGAAAAATTCCTTTGATGTCAAGTTTTCTTGTACCTTATTGATTGGCTCTTTAAGGGAGTCATCCTCTATGGCCTTGACTTTTTGCTATTAAGGGAGACCTATAATCCCAAACAAGATACAAGGACTACTTTTTAATGATGATACATGAAATAATGTGTGTTCCCCAAACAGAATCTCTTGGGCAGTCCTTTGTTTCACACAGTAAAAACTTTATATTGCTGAGGCAACACTTCTAATTCCTAGAAATTGTTGGAAAATTTGGCCCATTTTTGTTAAGGTGTTAGTGGTAATACTACACCAAGCTTTGTTCTACCTGTTTTTGACTGCTTGAGCCCATGGGACTTTAATCCTCTACCTCTTGAAGGCTGATCAGGACACAGTACAATTTTGAAACAATATAGGCAGAACCCTACAGACCAGGTAGGACATGGAACTGGGTTGGCAATAGCAGACCTCATTGCCGAAGTGTTTGATGACAGTAGCCCGTGTGATCCTTGACCTTTTTCCCTGAGACCCCTGCTGAGTTACATGGATGGTTTGAGGGTTTGAGTTAGACTTAGATGTTAAGAATCCCCTGTATCTGAGAAAAGCATTCTCTGGTCATTGCCAGCACTTCTGTTTCACAGGGAATGTGAATTTGCTTCCCTATGATTGGTAGCTATGACCACAGATAAAATAATTCCTGCTGATCAATGGCTGTTATATAGAGAAATAGTCCATTCCTACCACAGAGGGGGATGAAGAGACTTTGCAGTAGTTTTGGGGAAAAGCCCAATGAGACTACTCATGCCTGATACTTCAGTTACCAGATATGGGAGAAGTCCCAGATGTGCTGGATGGAAAGGAAATGGGACAAATCAACAAACGGGATCTCACTAGATTGTGCCAACCCCAACAGGTATCCATAAATTTGTGTAGGATGCCAGGTTGGGGAAGGGCAGGTGAAAGGAGATGTGTATACTGATGAAGGAAATAACAGAGGCAGTGGTGCTTAAAAATCTCTACCACCCTATTAGCCCTGTGTGGCTGTTAAAAAAATAATCATACATGATGATTATCTGATCAATGAATCCAGGTGATCAGAGCATATTTGCCTTCCCATGGTCCTGATTACAATACATGTTCACCATGCTGCCAAAAAAGCAACCTAAACTTTCCTAGGATTTCTCACAAGTGGATTGGCAGAGATGTAAAAAAATGTTACATGGATGACATTTTTCTAATGCCATGGTCTATGGACAGTGCAGCATCTGACTTCTGCCTTAGATAGATGGTGTCATATCTTAGTAACCAGGAATGGGAGATTAACCCTGACAAGTTTCAGGGACCATCTACCCAAGTAACCTTCTTAGGAAGCATGTTGCTGATGCCCAGAGAACAATCCCTGATCCTTAAAGCAAAAAACAACTGATGGCATTAGTTTCTTCAAAAAACAAAAGGAGATTCAGGATAGGATAGGATTGTTCAGTGTTAGATGCACTTCCTACCTCATGTAAGGACCCTGCTCAGCACATTGCATAAGAATACCTGATATGCGGTCAATTTTATCAAAAACATTCCTAGAGATATCCAATAAGATATATAACCTTTTCTCTTGATCCATTTATCAGTGCAGAGACTTTGGGTGAGTGTGCCAGTGTGACATTTAAGCAGACTGAAGCCTTTGGAAAAAGATGTGGCCACTACAGGCAGTGGCACCGTATTGGTTTTATTCTATTATTGCCTGAATCTGCCACTTGGTATATCACCTTCCCAAGACTATTGCCGGCCAGTTAGTGAGTGACTAACTGTGGGTTTTGAGACAGTATACAGCAAAAGCAGGATTTGTTGTGACCTGAATGACATCCCTGTTGTGGGATGTGTCAGAAATAAGAATACCAACAAAATGGGTAATGCATCAGCATCCATGTTTAAGTGGGAATTGTATATCTAGGAAACAATGAATCATGCATTAATCATGGCTCGGAGCCACAGGAGAAAATGTCCAGTCACCCTCCAGGTGGGGATATCTTAGAAGCAGGGACTTAGATAGCACCTTGGCCTTCATGGTCCCATTAGATAAGCTAAAGTCTGATGGGGTTTAGTGAGCTGAAGAAATTGTGCAATCCCAATGAAAAGTACGTACAACTGTGCCTTGAAATGGGTACTATTCTCTGAGAATATGAGCTGTGGTGCTTGACCTGGAAAGAACCCCCAAAATACCCCCGTTGCTACTCATGAGCTGCCAGTATGTCCCAATTGCTGGAAATGGGATGACTGGATGATCAAGTCTTTGCCCCTGGGGAGAGAAAAATTTTCAGCAGATTTTACTAATCTGCAGCTCTTGTCATGGCACATGTGGATACCCATGGATAAGGACACTGGGAGGATGAAAATCAATGGAATCAACCGTCTCATTTGACCTGTGCTGTCCATGTAAGGGCCATGGCCACCTGGTTAGACAATCCCACAGAACAAGATCATCCATCTACAACTCAGGTCTTGGACCCCAAATAAGCCCTAGTCATTCCAGCAACCAAGGCTCAGGAAGCCTGGCATATGTGCCCAGAGTGCTAGCTGCACAGTCATATGGAAGAGGGATCTCGTCCCATGGCTAGATATATCAGACCTGGAGTCATACCCTCCTCACAGGGCACAGCTGGGCATGGACTATAGTCAGTCTTTTATCAGAATATGGTACTGCCAATCCCAGTATGGGATTATTGTGCAAGGACTCTTAATTGGACTGTATTTTGTATGTGGATTCATCCACCACATCAATTAAGACAATGGTTACACCTTTGTAGCAATAACTATCCAATCCAACAGTGGGCAGCTATCTGGGACATTTGCTGGACTGTTCATGCTCCGTAACATCCTTAGGCAGCAGCCACCATTGAAAGTTTAGCTCAGATTCTTAAAGTAGAGACTGAAAAATATAATTGAACAATTCATGCTCAGATCTCAGTGCAACATATCTAAGTGTGGTATTTCCCCCGCAGGTACCTTCCATTTAAATAGAATGTTTAATTATGAGATAGGGTGGGAGGAAGGAGTCCTCAACCTTAGAGGAGGAAGAAAAATACCTACTACACTGACAAGTCACCAAAAAATTTCCCCCTATTCTTCCATCTCAATTTTCATATCCCAGAGATGGGTAGTGAACTAATGCCATCAGAAATACTTTTGGATGGGTTTTTCGCAAGATAGCTCAGGTCTCAATTTAGAATTGGGATCCTGGGTACTTATTGTTTTGGCTTTGATGCCTCTGCTAAAACCCTTACATTGGAGGATATGTTACTTTCCACATCCTTTTTAAGGCTGGGCTTTAGCGATATGTCTGACCCATAGCACCTTCTCTCCCTACACACTTCATTGTAGGCACTGCGGGTGCATATCCTTATCACTCGCCCCTTGTTTCTAGGCCACAGTCCTGAGGCTCCCAAGTGCTAGTGCCTGTGTACTGTTGTTGTCTCAGAGTTATTCTCATAGATGAGGCTTATGTGCCCAGAACAACTGTTATGTACATTGGGCATGAAACCATCTCCTGATTGTGCTTTAGGGCACAGCTTTTGGAGTCAGGTACTGTCAGTTCTAATATTAATTCTGCCACGTATTGGTCCTGTGGCCTTGGGAGATATATTTAATCTCTGTATACCTCAGTTTCTTCATCTGTAGAGGGGAGATATGCCAATACCTTCCATATGTGGTGAAGCTGAAACAAACTGATAAATATAAAGCCTTAGTCAGCCCCTGAAAACTCTATTCTACATGTTCTTATTAAGGCAGTCTTGTATTCTCCACTCTCCATTGGAAACCCCAACCCCAAATCCTTTTTATCCAGTGTGGGCAAAAAATATTTAATATTGATAATTTGCTATGATGTTTTAAACTTTCAAAGTTTTTTTTGGAATAGAAAATAGCCACACACGTAAGTGTTTTCTTATAAAACACAGTCTTAAAAAATTAATGATGATCTTTGTGATAAGTCTTAGTGGTAAGTCCTGTCTTATTTTTTCACATAGTATTAATTATATTCTTATGCTCTATTTAGGATTGCATTAAGAACCGGTATTTCTCAAACAGTATTACCTATATTATATATACATTACCTATACTATAGCTATATAAATCCCATATGCAGCAAAGGCGAACAGTCTTCACAGTGCCCTTTCACCTCATTGAAGTTGAAGCTGCTCCTTTCAGTATTTTCCACTTCAATGTGAAGTAGATTGGTAACATTTCATTGGTGGTTTCATTATGTGTTTTTAAAAAAAATGTCTTTGTCTTTATTTTTTAATGTTACATTAAAAAAAATATGGGGTTCCCATATATTCTCCCACCCCCCTTACTCCACTCCACCCATAACAGCAACCTCCTCCAACATCATGGAACTTTCATTGCTCTTGGTGAATACATCTCTGAGCACTGCTGCACCACATGGTCAGTGGTCCATATTATAGTTTACACTCTCCCCCATTCCATCCAGTGGGCCATGGGAGAACATACAGTGTTCAGTAACTGTCCTGGCAGTACCACTCAGGACAACTCCAAGTCCTGAAAATGCCCCCACATCACATCTCTTCTTCCCACTCCCCATCCTCAGTAGCTACCATGGCCACTTTCTTCATCTCAATGATACATTTACTTCCATTACTAATCACAGTAGTTCCACAATAGAATATCAGTAAGTCCACTCTAATCCATACTCTATTCCTCCATTCTGTGGACCCTGGGATGGTGATGTCCACTCTACCTCTGTATCGAGAGGGTGCTTAGATTCCACTTGGATGATGGATGCAATTCTTCTATTTGCAGTTGCATCTTGGCTCCCTGATATGGTGGTTGACCTTCTTCATCTCCCTGTTAGCTGGCTGGGGTAAGTCCAATAAACCAGAGGGTAGGAGTTGCAAGTCTGTTGAGGCTCAGGGCCTGGCTGTCACATGGAGAGTCCAGAGATTCAGGTCCCCTGAGTATACACTAAACCCCAGTGCCAACCACAGGTCCAGTAAAAGTGACAGAAGAGGCATGTGTAGAAAGATCACATCTGAATCCAACTTCATCACACTCAGGAACACAAACACCAACGTAGGGCCAACTGACATGGCACTGAACTCCAGAGCCATCTGCCATGACCATAGAACCTGTGGGTCTCTGTAGCCCTCAGGAGAACCAGTCTTTGGGGTTGTATCTACTTTGACTGTCTCTGGGACCCTGCTGAGGTGTGTGTAAGTGTGACCCCTCTGATGACCTCCCAACTCTTTTTTGGAGACTCATAGCCATATAAACTCATTTGTCCTTTCCATTTCCCCCTTTTATTCAACGTTAAAAAGCAGTTTTTAACACATGATCCTACATGTAGGCTGAGATATTCTGCTGGTCTGAGTTGACCCTTTTATTCAAGGTCTTTTTCTAGTTACATCATCAACTGGCACTTGGTAGTAATTCCTCGGCATCAGGGAGGCTCATCCCTGGGGTCATGTCCCACGCTGGGGGGAAGGCAATGCATTTACATGCTGAGTTTGGCTTCGAGACTGGCCATATTTGAGCAGCATGGCGGCTCTCAGGAGGTAACTCCTAGGCACCCTGCAGCTCTAGGCCTAGTTCATATTTCAGGTGCACAGGTTCATAAGCATAGTCATCGGTATCAAGGGCTCATTGTTGCACCATCTTTCTTTATTGGTCTTTGCCATTGCACTTGGGGGATTGTTGCTGTTCCATTGGGGAATGTGATATTGCTCCCCTGGCTAGCAACTCAGCACTTTCCTTAGTTGTTTTTAACTGTAACCACTGTGAAAATATCCAAACATTTTTATGTACCCTGTATACATGCCCTGGAGAACTCCCTCCCAACCATGTGCCCCCTATCAATAACACCCCACACCAGTGTTCCTCCCCTGCCATAGTCGAACCTTTATGTGGTCCAAAACTTCAAAAAGGGAGCCTATTATATTCCCAGGTTCCATTAATAGTAAAATGGAATATAGTGATGGGTTTGAAGGTTAGATATAGAATACATACTAATTTAGAAAAATTAAATAAGGTAAAAATAAATTGGGGTATCAAAAAAATGAAAAAAATGAAAAATCTTTGTTTTTGACATTTTTCATTTCATCACTGCTATAGGTGTTGCCCTGTATGTACAGTGGCAAGGCAGTTCTTCCATTTCTTCCTCAGTGTCTACATCTTTCACAAAAGTTTTAGATCACAGTAATTCACATATACAATTATGGTATTCCCAAATATCCAACATTAAACACTTTGTCCCTTCCCCAACAATGATCTTTTTACACGTTCATATTATATTTGCTGCAGCTGATGTACAGATATTGAAACAATAGCTTTCAAACATGGTTTCATTTGTGCTTACATTATGGTTTATATTTTAGATTATACAATTTTCTAAATTTTTAGTTATCTTATGTTTTACATTATGGTTTACATTTTAACCTATAGACTTTTATACAATTTTGGTGTAATTTAACATGTCCTATATCCATCATTGCATTATCTTGTGGAACACCTTCATTGCCCCACAGTTACACTGATTCCGTCTATTTGATACCTCTTTCCCCCTCCCCTCAGGACCCACAGTGACAATCAATCTTCCTTACTTGAAGGCCCTTATTCAAAGATACTTGCAACAATGTTGAGGGCTTGACATACTCAACTGCCCTAACCCATTGGGAGTCATCAATTCTCTTGAGAGATACAATTGCCTCTATTTGAGAACATCAGTCCTACCTGGGATGTGGGTATACCTTCACTCTCATTGTATGGGTCTCCACTCAATGATATAACCCACTATGACAAAATGAGCACTCACATACCCCTAGAAGCCTGCCCTGTGTCAGATGCCCCCCCTTAAGCATCTTAAACAGGTAACCTTCCTTATTATATTTTCTAAAGAGTTTTCTCAACATTATAGTTTCAACCACATACCTGAGAAATCTCCTATGTTCAAATGTTCCTTCCACCCTCCCACCAATTTCTTGGGCCATCTGACCCATCCTCCCATCCCTAGCGCCCCTTGAGCCCGCAAGACCCCACCCAAAGGTATCCCTATGCCCCTATTTTATCCCTTCCCTCTACAAATACTTACCTCCAGCTTATAGATTTCACCCATGTAGGTGTCAGCTCGCAACCTTCCTCTAGCCCCCAACTTCCTTTAAGCCTATCTGAGGCAGCTTGGTTTACTTATTTCATATCAGAGAAGTCATGTAGTAGTCCTTCAATGCCTGGGTTGCTTCACTCAACATAAGGTCCTCAAGATTCATCCATGTTATCCCATGTATTTGTACTGTATTCGTTCTTATAGCTGAGAAGTATTCCATTGTATGTATATACCACATTTTATTTATCTATTCATCTGTTGATGTGCATTTGAGTTGATTCCAACTTTTGGCAATAGTGAATAGTGCTGCTATGAACATTGGTGTGCATATATCATTGTGTCCTTGTTTTCTGTTCTACTGGGTATATACCCAGCAGTGGAATTGCTGGGTCATATGGCAAATCAATAGCTAGTTTTTTGAGAAACCACCAAACTGTCCGCCAGAATGGCTGGATCCTTTTGCATTCCCACCAGCAGTGGATGAGTGTTCCCATTCCTCCACATCCTCTCCAGCACTTGTAGTCTTCTGTTTTTTGATAGCTGCCAGTCTAATGGGAGTAAGATGGTATCTCATTGTAGTTTTGATTTGCATTTCCCTAATAGCTAGTGATTTTGAGCATTTTTTCATGTGCTTTTTAGCCATTTGTAATTCTTTGGAGAAGTGTCTATTCAAATCTTTTCCCCATTTTTTAAATGGGTTGTTTGTCTTTTTATTTTTGAAATATAGGAGTTCTTTATATATGCAGAATATAAGTCTCCTGTCAGATACATGGTTACCAAATATTTTCTTTCATTGTGTAGGCTCTCTTTTCACTTTCTTGACAAACTCCTTTGAGGTGCAGAAGGCTTTAATTTTGAGGAAGTCCCGTTTATCTATTTGTTCTTTGGTTGCTTGTGCTTTTGGTGTGAATTTCATAAAGCCATTTCCTATTACAAGTTCCTGTAGATGCTTCCCTACATTGCTTTCCAAGGTCTTTATGGTCTTGGCTCTTACATTTAGGTCTTTGATCCATCTTGAGTTGATTTTTGTATAAGGTGTAAGATGGTAATCCTCTTTCATTCTTTTACATATCAATATCCAGTTCTCCAGGCACCATTTGTTAAAGAGGCCATTCTCTCCCAGTTAAATGTGGCTATGGTGGCCTTGTCAAATATCATACGACTGTATATATGAGGATCTATATTAGAAGTCTCAATTCAGTTCCATTGTTCAGTGTGTCTATCCTTGTGCCAATAACATGCTGTTTTCACTCCTGTAGCTTTGTAGTATGTTTTGAAATCGGGTAGTGTAATTCCTCCAATTTTGTTTTTTCTTTTTCAATATGTCTTTGGCCATTCAGGGCCTCTTTCCTTTCCAAATAAATTTCATAGTTTTTTCGTTCATTAAAGAACGCTGTGTTGATTTTTATTCTGATTGCATTGAATCTGTAGATCAATTTTGGTAGGATAGACATCTTAGTAATATTTAGTCTTCCTATCCATGAACAGGGAATATTCTTCCATTTATTTAGTTCTTCTTTGATTTCCTTGAATGGTGTTGTGTAGTTTTCTGTGTATGAGTCTTTTACATCTTTAGTTAAATTTATTCCTAAGTATTTGATTTTTTAATTTACTATTGTAAATGGTATTTTTTTCTTGATTTCCTCCTCAGATTGCTCATTATTGGTGTACAGAAATGCTACTGATTTTTGCACATTGATCTTATAACCTGCAACTTTACTGAACTCATTTATAAATTCTAGAAGCTTTGTAGTAGACTTCTCAGGGTTTTCTTTTTTTAAAAATTTTATTTTATTTATTCATTTTTTAAAAAAATTGCATTCAGAAAATATGAGGTCCCCATTCACCCCCACCGCCTCCACCCCACTACTCCCCCCACAGTAACACTCTCCCCCATTATCATGACATATCCACTGCATCTGGTGAGTACATCTCTGGGCATCGCTGCACCCCATGGCCAGTGGTCCACACCATAGCCCACACTCTCCCACGTTCCATCCAGTGGGCCATGGCAATTGTCCCTGCAGCACCACCCAGGACAATTCCAAGTCCCAATAATGCCTCCATATCTCATCTCTTCCTCTCATTCCCCGCACCCAGCAGCCACCATGGCCACTTTTTCCACACACAATGCCACATTTTCTCGATTATTAACCACAATAGTTCATGAATAGAATATCATTAAGTCCACTCTAATCCTTACTGTATTCCTCCATCCTGTGGACCTTGGCTTGGTTGTGTCCATTCCACATCTGTGTCAAGAGGGGGCTTAGATTCCACATGGATACTGGATGCAATCCTCCTGCTTTCAGTTGTAGGCACTCTAGGCTCCGTGGTATGGTGGTTGACATTCTTCAACTCCATATTAGCTGAGTGGGGTAAGTCCAATAAATCAGAGTGTAGGAGCTGAAGTCTGCTGAGGCTCAGGGCCTGGCTATCATATTGTCAGTCCAGAGATTCAAATCCCCTAGATATATCTTTAACCCCAGCACCAACTACAATTCCAGTAAAGTAGCATGAAAGGCTTGTGAAAAGAAATCCCATCTGAGTCCAGCTCCATCATATAGAAACACCAGCTCCAAAGAAGGGCCAACTGACATGGCAGTGAACTCCATCTGCCATGACCATAGAACCTGCGGGTCTCTTTAGCCCTCAAAAGAACCAATACCTGGGGTTGTCTCTACTTTATCTGTTTCTGAGACTCTGCTCAGGTGTGCATAAGGGCAATCCTTCTGACAACCTCCAGACTCTTTTTTAGAGACTCATAGCCATATAAACTCATTTGTCCTTTCCATTTCCCCCTTACTTTAGGTCAAACAGCATTTTTAACTCCTGTTATTATATGTAGACAGGGATATTCTGCTGGTCTGCATTGAACCTTTAATTCAAAGTCATTTTCTAGTTACATCATCAGCTGGTACTTAGTAGTGATCCCTCGGTGCCAGGGAGGCTCATCCCCGGGTGTCATGTCCCACGCTGGGGGGAAGGCATTGCATTTACATGCTGAGTTTGGCTTCGAGACTGGCCACATTTGAGTAACACGGAGGCTGTCAGGAGGGAACTCCTAGGCACAGTGCTGCTCTAGGCCTTGTTCTTATTTCAGATGTATAGGCTCACAAGCATAGTCATTAGTATCAGGGGCTTACTGTTGGACTCTCATTCCTTCCTGGTCCTTGCTGTTGCACCCGGGGAACTGCTGCTGCTCCCCTAGGCACCACGACAGAGCCCCCCCCGGCCAGGAACCCAGTACCCCCCCAGCTGTTGTTTATAATTGTTTCCACTATAAGTATATCCAAACATTACCATGCATCCTGGACACATGCCCTGTATAACTCCCTGTCAACCATATGTCCCCTGTCAATAACATCCCATACCAGTATTCCTCCGCTGCCATTGTTGAACCACTCTGTGATCCAAAACTTCCTGAAAAGTGGAGCCCAATATAATGTCACGTTCCCTTACTAGTAAAATGGAATACAGCGATGAGTTTAAAGGTTAGATATAGAATACATATTGATTTGGAAAAATTGTACATCCTATCTTTTTCTTTTCTTTTTTCCTAATTATTGAGCTTCTCTTCACAAGAGCCATAGATCACAGTAATTCACATATACAATATACAGTACTCCCACATATCCATCATAAAACCTTTTCCCTTCCACAGTGATAATCTTTTAACTTATTCATATCATATTTACTGAAACTGATGTACAGATATTGAGACAATAGCTTTCAAACAAGATAACATTTGTGTTTACATTGTGGTTTCTACTTTAGGCTATACAGTTTTCTAAATTTTTTAGTTATCCTATGTTTTACATTATGGTTTACATTATTAGTCTGTCGTCCCCTATATGTTTTTGGTGTAATATTATATGTTTTATATCCATCCTTGTATACTCTCGTGAAACACCTCCCTTGCCCCCACAGTTACCTTGGTTTCATCTATTCAATATCTATTTCCCCCTCCCCTTGGGATCCACAGTGACAGTCAATCTTCATTTCTTGAGGAGCCATGTTCAGAGATACTTGTAACAGTGTTGAGGGCTTGACTTGCTCAACTGCCCTAATGCCCTGGGAGCCACCATTTCTCTTGAGAGATACAGTTCCCTCTATTTGATGGCATTACTCCTCCCCAGGATGTGGGTCTACCTTCACTCTCATTAAATGGATCTCTACCAAATGGTATAACCCACTCTGGCAAATTGAGCATTCAGATATTCCCTAGGAGTCTGTCCTGTGTCAGATTATCCCCTTTGAGTATCTTAAACAGGTAACTTTCCTAATTATATTTTGAAAAGGTTTTTTCAGCATTATACTCTCAATCAACACCTGACAATCTCCTATGTTTGTATGTTGCCCCACCCTCCCCCCAATTTCTTGGGCAATATAACCCATCCGCCCATCCCTAGCCCCCCTCAAACCTACAAAGCCCCACCCAAAGGTAACCCTATGCCCTCATTTTATCCCTTCCTTGTACCCATACTTACCTTCAGCTTATCATAGATTTCACCCATGTAGATGTCAGCTTACATCCTTCCTCTACCCCCCAATTTCCTGTAAGCCTATCTTCCAGTCTCTAGCTCTCTGAGGCAGCTTGCTTATTTCATATCATTGAGGTCATGTAGTATTTGTCCTTCAATGCCTGGGTTGCTTTACTCAACATAAGGTTCTCAAGATTCATCCATGTTATCACGTGTGTTTGTAGTGTATTTGTTCTTAAAGCCGAGTAGTATTCCATTGTATGTATATACCACATTTTATTGATCCACTTATCTGTTGATGGGCATTTGGGTGGATTCCAACTTTTGGCGATAGTGAACAATGCTGCTATGAACATTGGTGTGCATATATCGGTTTGTGTCCTTGTTTTCAGTTCTGCTGGGTATATACCCAGCAGTGGAATTACTGGGTCATATGGGAAATCTATGGTTAGTTTTTTGAGAAACCGCCAAACTGTCCTCCAGAATGACTGGATCCTTCTGCATTCCCACCAGCAGTGGAGGAATGTTCCCATTTCTTCACATCCTCTCCAGTATTTGTATTCTTCTGTTTTTTTTCATAGCTGCCAATCTTATGGGAGTAAGATGGTATCTCATTGTAGTTTTGATTTGCATTTCCCTGATAGCTAAAGATTTGGAGCATTTTTTCATGTGCTTTTTAGCCATTTGTATTTCTTCTTTGGAGAAGTGTCTGTTTAAATCTTTTTCCCATTTTTTAAATGGGTTGTTTTTTTTTTTTTCAAGATATAGGAGTTCTTTATATATGCAAGTTATAAGTCTCTTATTGGATATATGGTTGCCAAATATTTTCTCCCATTGTGTGGGCTCCCTTTTTACTTTCTTGACAAACTCCTTTGAGGTGCAGAAGGCTTTAATTTTGAGGAAGTCCCATTTATCTATTTGTTCTTTTGCTGCTCGTGCTTTTGGTGTGATGTTCATGAAGCCATTTCCTATTACAAGGTCTTGTAGATGTTTCCCTACACTGCTTTCCAAGGTCTTTATGGTCTTGGCTCTTATATTTAGGTCTTTGATCCATCTTGAGTTGATCTTTGTATAAGGTGTGAGAGGGTAATCCTCTTTCATTCTTCTACATATGGATATCCAGTTCTCCAGGCACCATTTGTTGAATAGGCCATTCTCTCCCAGTTGAGTTGGTTTGGTGACTTTATCGAATATTATATGGCTATATATATGAGGTTCTATATCAGAACTTTCAATTCGATTCCATTGGTCTGTGTGTCTCTCCTTATGCGAATACCATGCTGTTTTCACTACTGTAGCTTTGTAGTATGTTTTGAAGTCAGGTAATGTGATTCCTCCGATTTCGTTTTTCTTTTTCAATATGTCTTTGGCTATTCGGGGCCCCTTTCCTTTCCAAATAAATTTCATAGTTAGTTTTTCTAGTTCCTGAAAGAAGGCTGTGTTGATTTTTATTGGGATTGCATTGAATGTGTAGATCAGTTTTGGTAGGATAGACATCTTAATAATATTTAGCCTTCCTATCCATGAACAGGGAATATTCTTCCATTTATTTAGGTCTTCTTTGATTTCCTTGAACAGTCTTGTATAGTTCTCGGTGTATAAGTTTTTTACATCTTTAGTTAAATTTATTCCTAAATATTTGATTTTTTTATTTACTATTGTGAATGGTATTCGTTCCTTGATTTCCTTCTGATCTTGCTCATTATTGGTGTACAGAAATGCTACTGATTTTTGCGCATTGATCTTATAGCCTGTGACTTTACTAAACTCATTTATGAGTTCTAGAAGCTTTGTTGTAGACCTCTCAGGGTTTTCTATGTATAGGATCATGTCATCTGCAAATAATGAAATTTTGACTTCTTCCTTTCCAATTTGAATGCCTTTTATATCTGGTTCTTGCCTCAGGGCTTGAACAAGTACTTCTAGGACAATGTTAAATAGAAGGGGAGAGAGTGGGCATCCTTAACTTGTTCCTGATCTTAGAGGGAAACATTTTAGGTTTTCATCATTGTAAATGACGTTAGCTGTGGGTTCTTCATATATACCCTTTATCATGTTCAGAAAGTTTCCTTCTATTCCGATCTTTCACAGTGTTTTTTTTTTAATCAAGAATGGGTGCTGTATTTTGTCAAATGCTTTTTCTGCATCTATAGATATGATCAAGTGATTTTTTCCCCTTCAATCTGTTTATATGGTGTATTACAGTAATTGATTTTCTTATGTTGAACCATCCTTGCATACCAGGAATGAATCCCACTAGGTCATGGTGTATAATTAATTTGATGTGTTGTTGAATATGATTAGCAAATATTTTGTTGAGGATTTTCACATCTACACTTATTAGAGAGATTGGTCTGTAATTTTATTTTCTTGTGGTGTCTTTGGCTTTGGTACTGGGGTAATGCTGGCATCATAGAATGAGTTAGGCAATGTTTCTTCTGTTTACATTTTTTGGAAGAGTTTAAGCAAGATTGGTGTTAGTTCTTTCCAGAATGTTTTGTAGAATTCATCTGTGAAGTCACCTGGCCCAGGGCTCTTTTTAGTTGGGAGGTTTTAAATGACTGATTCTATCTCTTTACTTGTGATTGGTTTGTTGAGATCATCAACTTCTTCTTTTGTCAATATAGGCTGCTTATGTGTTTCTATGAATTTGTTCATGTCCTCTAAATTGTCGTTTTTGTTGGAATATAGTTTTTCAAAGTATCCTCTTATGATAATCTTTATTTCTCTGGGATCAGTGGTGATATCTCCTTTCTCATTTCTTATTTTGTGTATTTGCATCTTCTCTATTTTTTTCTTTGTTAGTCTAGCTAAGGGTTTGTCAATTTTATTGATCTTCTCAAAGAACCAGCTCCACGTTTTGTTAATTTTTTTGACTGCTTTCTTATTTTCTATTTCATTTCATTCTGCTCTTTCTTTCTTTCTTCTTTCTTTGGTTTTAGTTTGTTGATTTTTTACTAATTCCTCCAAGTGTGCAGTTAATTCTTCAATTTTAGCTCTCCTTTTTTTTTTTTTCAGTTCATATCTGGCTTTATTTATTACATGCCTACCAATTTTCTTTTTTTTTTCTTTTTTTTCTTTTTTATTTTTTATTGACTTTGTAATAATATTTGATGTATGAATTTATGGCTATAAATTTCCCTCTCAGTACTGCTTTCCTGTATCCCATAAGTTTTGATATGTTGTGTTATCATTTTCATTAGTTTCAAGGTAGTTATTGATTTCTTTTCAGATTTCCTCCTTGACCCACTGTTTTTCTAAGAATATGTTGTTTAGCTTCCATATCTTATTGCCAAATCTGAGTCTCTTTCCCTTGCAGATTTCCAGGTTCATTCCACTGTTGTCAGAGAAATTATTTTGTATGTTTTCGATCTTTCTGAATTTATTGAGACTTTTTCTGTGGCCTAGCATGTGGTCTATCTTGGAGAATGATCCATGTGTACTTGAGAAGAATGTATATCCTGCTATATTTGGTTGTAATGTTCTGTATATATCTATTAGGTCCAACTCCTCTAATATATTGTTCAAAGTTTTTGTTTCTTTATTGATTCTCTTTTGAAATGTTATGTCCAATGTTGATAGTGGTATATTAAAGTCCCCCACTATAATTATAGAGGCATCTATTCCTTCACTTAGTTTTTCCAGTGTTTGCTTCATGTATTTGGAGGAGCCCTTGTTAGGAGCATAAATGTTCATGATTGTTCTTTCTTCTTAAAAGATTATCCCTTTCACTAATATGTAGGGTCCTTCTTTGTCTCTCACAATTGTTTTGCATTTGAAGTCTATTTTGTCTGATATTTATATAGCTACTCCTGTCCTTTTTTTTTTGTTATTATTTGCTTGTAAGATTGTTTTCCAGCCATTCACTTTCAACCTCCTTGAATCCCTGGGTCTAAGATGTGTTTCTTGTAGACAGCATATACATGGGTCATATTTCCTTATCCAATCTTCCAGTCTGAGTCTCTTGACAGGTGAGTTTAATCCATTGACATTCAGTGTTATTACTTTCAAGGAATTACTTATATTAGCCAAAATTTGGTTGGATTTGTGTTTGTCATATTTTGTGTGATTTTTTCCCTCTTTTTGTCTTTTTAGTTGCTCTTACACTCTCCTCCCACTCAGTCTCTCCTGTTTTTTTCTTTCTTCCTGCAGAACTCCCTTTAGTATTTCTTGAAGGGCAGGATTCTTGGTGGCATACTCTCTTAGTTTCTGTTTATCTGTGAATATTTTGAACTCTCCATCATTTTTGAATGTCAACTTAGCTGGATAGAGTATTCTTGGTTGGAAATTTTTTTCTTTTAGTACCTTGGCTATGTCATACCACTGTCTTCTTGCCTCCATGGTTTCAGATGAGAAATCAGCACTTAATCTTATGGAACCTCCTTTGTATGTGATGGTTCTCTTTTCTCTTGCTGCTTTTAATATTTTCCCTTTGTCTTGAGCATTGGATCACTTGACAAGTATATGTCTTGAGGTATGCCTGTTGGAATTTATGCTGTTTGGTGTGTGTTGTGCTTCCTGGACATGTACATCCATCTCCATCAATAGGTTTGGGACATTTTCAACCATTATTTCCTCCAACATCCCTTACTGTCCCCTTTCCCTTCCCTTCTCCTTCTGGGATGCCTGTAATGTGTATGTTTGTGTGTTTTGCATTGTCATTCAGGTCACTAAGTCCCTGCTGGAGTTTTTCTTTTTATCGATCAGGTCTACTATCTGTTTGATTTCAGATGTACTGTCCCATATCACTAATTCTTTCCTTTGCCTCTTAAAATCTGCTGTTATATGCTGAGAATGTATTTTTGATTTCTTGAATTGTGCTGTTCATCACCATCATATCCGTTATCTTTTTGTGTATGATTTCAATTTCTTCTGTATTCTCTCCAAATGTTTTCATATTCTTAATCTCTTCCTTCACTTCATCAAATTGGTCCCTAATATATGTTTTGAGAGCTTTAATTACTTGTTCGATGTTCTGTTCCTTTTCTGGTTTTTAGTTTGTTCATTGGATTCGGCCATGTTTTCCTAATTATTGGTTTGGTTTGTAGTTTTTTGTTGCTGTCTCATCATCATTTTGTCTGGATGGGTTTAATCAGTCCCTTAGCTTCTTTGTCTAGTTTGGAGTTTAATTAGTTGTTATTTTTGTGTGCGTGTTAAGTTTTCTCTTTGCCACTTTGTTCTTCTTATTCTATTTCCTTGTTGTTGGCTAAGTTCACTTGAAGGAAAACATTAGGACCAGAGAAAGTGAACTGAGTAAGAGAAGAAAATGTGTAAGAGTAGCATTGATAGTAAATGTTAACAGAAGAACCATGTGAGAGCTAGGAGAATGGATATTAGACTCATGTAAGCTATGTATTGTTATAACAGTAAGAAAAGTGAAGTATCTATAATGAGAAAGTAAACTGTATTTCGGGAGGAATATAGTATGAATTCAAAGGCCAGTGTGTTCAGGAGAGAGGGAAAGAGAAAATAAAGGACAATAATATAAAGAGTGAATAAAAGACAGAAAAAAGAACAAAGGTATTCAAAATAAAAAGTCACAAAAATTGGGGGCCAAACAAAGAGAGGTGGAATGTAAGAGAAACAATAAATGATGGAGGATAGAAAGATGTCGAGGAAAGGTGATAGTGTTGGTCACCAAAATCAATACACACAGAAAAGAGGAAATGGAGGATGAGGATACACCACAAATGAGAAGTGCTCCCTGCAGCACCTAATATAAAAAAATGAAAAGAGAAAGAAAGAAAAAAAGGGGACACGGTGGTGGGAAGCAAGCAAGAAAAAGAGAAAAAGAAAAGAAAAGAAAAAATGGCCTTGGGGGGATAAAGAGGAAGGACAAACAAGAAGACAAACCAACAAAAAAGACCAAAGTTTCAAGCAAGGAATCCTCTTTGTAGTTAAATACAACACTTAGGAATCTGACATTCTTCCTTTCTACGTTCCTCACTTCCCTCTCTCCCTGGGCAGCAGAAAAGCTGTGTGAGGGGTCCCGTATGAGATTCAAGTGGGTCCTTGGTGAATCAACTCAGCACAGAAAACAATGACTCTTTATTTCTAGAGGGAGAGTACCCACACCTCACCAGGAACCCCAAATATGCTTTTGGAAACTTGGAAAGCACATCCTGCAGTCCCTCTCCCTTAGGTGTGCTACAGGAAGGCTAGTTGATTTTCTGACTCCACCTTCTCCCAGACCAAGTTTCCTATCCCAGGGCATTTAGGTAAATTGGGCTTTCTCAGCAGATTTGCCTCTCCTTTCTTCCCAGGCTCTCCCCAAGCCAGCCAGTATGTTCCTCCATGCTCAAATAAAATAAAATAAAATAAAAAGGAGCAGGGGCCAGAAACTTGAATCTGCACTCGTTTGGCCCCTCTGCACCTCCCACCAAATCCTCTCACTCATGGAGTTAGTCCAAAAATGGAGGGCTAGGGTAATCCCGAACCTCAGGGAACACTGGATTTGGGAAAGGGAAGTCCAGGATATTGCAGACTCAAGGTATGTGGGTCTGTGGAATGTGGGCCATGGGCGCTTAGGGGACATGGACCTGGGGACCATGGATTTTGGGAACATGGGACTTGGGAACACCGCCGCACTACCGACAGTTTTCAGGGAACACTGCGGCCGCCAACCCTAGGGGGAAGGATGCCGCCTCCCCACAACTTTCGACCTCTATGGTAGAAACCTGCAATTCTACCTTTAGCAAGCACTTCTGTCACAGTCTTTCCAAATTGACGTCCATACACTTCCTGCCTTGCAAGCCCCCGAAACAGCCTGCTCTGGCAAGATTCCAACTCTACTCAGCCGCTTCTTTGCAGGAGAGATTATGAGGTGCACTCACTGAGATGCCATCTTACCCCGCTTCTTCCACTATATTTTGATGATGGACTTTATGTCTGGGAATAATTAGAATAACTGGAGTTAACCAAATATGTTTAACTATCATGATGTAATTTTTCAGGCAGGTGGCCTGTACAAGCTGGTTAATTTTCTTTGTTTGCCATACCTCAGCCTGTACATCTAGGGCTCTGTTTTTTATCTGTAACAAGGATTGATTTGGAAAATGAGGAACTTTCTTTGTGTGGTAGATCACCTTATGTAGTTTATCTGGACTTTTCCCCGCTTGTCCAATTATTGTATTTATGTAAGCAGCCATCTGTTTTGGAGGATTCTTAATCTCTTAGTGAAATTGGAGATCCTTTTTCTAGGAAGATCAATTAAATGATCCTGAATATAATTACAAAATTGTTTTTTTACACGTGGGTTTGTGATGCCGTAATCGCTTAAATACTGATGTCTCATACTGCATGCAGTGCCTTAGCCCAGCCCTAGTGTTGACAAACCATGCCTGGCAGCCTAGAATATCCCTCCTGTGCCTGGACCCATTCTGGGTTGTTCAAATGCGACTGCATATATGGCCTGCCAGGATCAAGCCCATCCTCTTGAGTTTACTTGCATGTGTCAGATGCGTTCCTGTGTCCTCAGCCTCCATGGGCATCAGCCAAGTTTTTTGAGATGCTTGTCAATGGATTGCACCAAGAGGGAAGCCATCTTTGTCCTTCTGTGAAGAGTGTGGAGTAAATGCTTACCACACTAACAACTCTCTCAAAAATTCTTTCTTCCTTCTTTCACCTTAACTCTTTTTTTTTGGAAGATTTGTTTTTTATTTATTTCTCTCCCCTTTTCTGCCCGACCCCCCAGTTGTCTGCTCTCTCTGTCCATTTGCTGTGTGTTCTTCTGTGTCTGCCTGTACTCTTGTCAGCAACACCCGGAATCTGTGTCTCTTTTTCCTGCATCATCTTGCTTCATCAACTCTCCGTGCGTGTGGTGCCACTCATGGGCAGGCTGCACTTTTTTTGCACTGGGCGGCTCTCTTTACGGGGCAGACTCCTTGCATGTGGGGCTACCCTATGTGGGGGCACTCCTACGTGGCACGGCACTCCTTGCACACATCAGCACTGAGCATGGGCCAGCTTGTCCCACGGGTCAGGAGGCCTGGGTTTGAACCTTGGATCTCCCATGTGGTAGGTGGACATTCTATCCATTGAGCCAAATCCGCTCCCCAACCTTAACTCTTTATATCCCTCAGGTGGGTGATGGGCTTATGCATGTCGAATTGGTTTTAGTCTAATTCTTTGCAAGATCGCCCAGCAACCCACTTTATATATGGGCCCATTTTGCATTTATTGTTTTGGCCTTGGGAGCCTCTGTCAAATCTCTTACGTAAAAGGGAGGAGTGTGTTCCACATCCTGTTCAATGCAGGCTTTCAAAAATGTGTAACTTCATTTACCAAACCCTTCATTGTAGGTAGTATAGGTGCATTTCCTTACTCACCACTTTCATATATCAAATACTCCCCCTGGTCATTGGTCCCATAATGTGGTTGTGCCTGTGAACTTTTGTGGACTCAGAGTTACTCTCAGAGAAGAGGTTTACCTGCCCAGAAGGACATGGAATTGGCACCTCCATTGGGTATATAGCCTCCTCGTGCTTTTGAAGCAGAGTTTGAAGTCAGGTGTTTCTAGGTTCAAATATTAGTTCTGCAACTTAGAGGCCCTTTTGTTTTTGGAAAGTTATTTCATCTCTGTGAGCCTCAATTTCTTAATAGGTAGCTTGCTGTTATTGCAATATATTTCCATTAGAGTGAAGGTGAAATGATATGATATATATAAAGGTTTACTACTACTCCTTGCCCATGAAATTGTAGATCATTTTTAAACAATTTTATTTATTTATTTATTTCTCCTCCCCAACCCATTGTTTGTACTCAAGGTCTGCTCATTGTGTGCTCTCTGTGTCTGCTCGTCTTCTTTTTAGGAAGCACTGGGAACCAAACTTAGGACCTCCCATGTAGGAGGGAGGTGCTTAATTGCTTGAGCCACCTCTGCTCCCTGCTTATTGTGTTTCTTATTGTGTTTCCTCATTGTGTCTCCTCGTGGCATCATCTTGTTACATTATCTTGCTACATCAGTTTGCTGCACCAGCTTGTTGTGTAAGCTTGCTTGTCTTCTTTAGGAGGCATCAGAAACTGAACTCGGGACCTCCCATGTGGTAGGCAGGGACCCAACTGCTTGAGCCACATCTGCTTCCCTGTACGTATTATCATCAAGGGGAGAATCAGAAGTGATTTTATTTAGACTTGTACCCTAGGCCATTTGAACTTTTAAAGGAGGCCCCAGGTCTCTGTGGACCTTTATATATTCCTGCCTCCCCCAAGATGGCTCCCTTACCTGTCTGCTCGTTGTCTCTTCACTATGTCTCCTCATTGTCTCTACTCACTGTCTCTGCTTGTACCCGCTCATTGTCTGTTTGTCTTCTTTAGGAGACATTGGGAACCAAACCGAGGACCTCCCATGTGGGAGGCAGGTGCCCAACTTCTTGAGCCACATCTGCTGTCTGCTTGTTGTGCCTGCTCATTGTGCCTGCTTGTCTTCTTTAGGAGGCATCTGAAACCGAACCCAGGACCTCCCATGTGGGAGGCAGGTGCCCAAATTCTTGAGCCACATCTGCTCCCAACCTTTTTATTTTGACATTCATCTTTTGTATATGAAGTAAGGATTGGCTACAGGAGAAGGATGGAGGAGGGAAGATTTCAAACATGTATTTCAATTTAATTAAATGTGAGAGGGTAACCCAAAGAGCACGCTCATATGAAGCCTTCTTTCTTATTCCTCACAAGCTAGGTGCATGATTTTTATCATACTATTTCAGAAATCAATGTGCGGGCATTGGTGTTTGGTCCACAGAGTAGACCTTATCTGTATGCATACAGTCACTTAGGGGATGTGGTTGAAGGAGTCCCTGGATGGCCCACCCATGCTCAAATGTCTTCCTCATTGACCCAGTGTTTGGAATCTTGTCTAGACTAATTTATTGGATAGAGTCATTACACTTTCATGCTGCATCCTTGTCATACTCATAGAGTAGGCTGCAAAAATGGATTTTTGACTAATTGTTGATTTTCAGGAATACTTTTGCATGTCTACCCTCTACTGCACACTACTCTGCGAGGCTGTAGCAACAACATAGACATACTTGCCCTTACAGGGCTTAAATTCTCTTGACATTAGCAGACATTAAGACAGTGTTCACATAAGCATAAGTGTGCACATGCTCCTGAACAGGCAAAACAGGCAGCTCTGAGGGTCTATAACACAGAACACAGGAATTAGTTCTGCCTGGGTGGTAGGTGAACAATAGGTGGTCACGGAAAGCTTTCCTGAGGAAGTGAAGTTCGAGTGTCATGAGATTTTGGAAGATAACTAGGTAAAGAGATGGCCTGGGTGAAGGAATGGCTGAGTCTTGAGGAGGGATGAATATCCTGGAGATTCTGAAGGACATCAAGATGGAAAGTCTTGCTCCTTGGAGATAGTTGTGTGGCCTCAGAACTTGAAGGAGTCCTTAATTATGTAATAAAATTCATGCGTCTTCATTTAGAGATGAGGAAAGTGAGTTTCAGGGTTGGGCACAAATCTAGAAAATGGCAGAGGTCAGCTTTAAGTAAAGGTCTTTTGTCTTCAGATATCCTTTGGTCCTCTCAGTGGTATCCATTCAAAGAAATGTCCTGCCTTCATTTGGGCAGTGGGTGGAAGCTTTACCTTTCTTTTCTAACCTCAGAGGAGGGTGATTGTGAAAATGGAAGATGATGAACCTGGATGTGAGAAATGTAGGCAGTTATGGAGGGAAAATGCAGGATGAATCCAGTATCCCTTCTTCTCAACCTTCTCTTCCTTGTCAGGTACATGCAGACCCCCCAATATATGGGACTGCCATCAGTTCTCTCTGGGTTCATAGCCTTCTCTATGTTGAGCTTCCTCTGTCCCTCCTGATGCTCCTCTTGAATGCTTTTACTTGAATACAGTCTCAGGTCCCTCACCATCTCAGGGTCATTTGTCTACTTTGGAAACGTGGACATCTCTTTTGCATGTGGTAAAAGTGCAGTTTCCTCCTAAGCCCTTCTCCCATTTTTCTTCTAGAAGTACAGCGTCCAGGTTCTTGATTTTACATCAGTGAGTCAGAAATCAGTCTCTGTGTTTTACAAAATCCAGGGGATATAAGTCAAAACTTCTGAAGCTCTTTTTCCTATGCCTGAGGCAAAATGGCAGCATTTTTAAAAATCTCATTAAGGTGATAAAATACCCAGTACCTCCCTTTCTCAGAGCCCACAAGTCCACTTAGGGAAAACAAACCTTACTTCTGTAGGAGGAACAAGTTCAGTTTATTCCCAGCCAGACTCGTTTCATACCTTCTGGCAAGGACAGTCCCAGGGTTACTTTCTACATGTCAGACACTAATCCCTGTGTCCCTATAACTGAAGGGCACATGAATCAAGGTTTCAGTAGCTGATACAATTCTATCAGCCACCCCTTATCCTCTAATCCATCATGGGTCTCCAGGTATGCAAGTCTAAGGACCATGAAGAAACCTGTGGTGGGTGAAGAATGTCACCAACCCTCTCTCATAATGGAGTGATTTCATGAGTTATGGCTATCCCAGGAGCAGAAACTGTCGGTTGTGTCTGTGTGTAGAGTACTTGCTGGGCCCTGGTGCCCTGGTGACCTTACACATATCCATATAGGCCATGCAGTAAATGCTTGAGCTGCAGCTCCTCTGAGTCTTGGCAGAGCATCTTGTGATCCTCCAGAAACTGGAGAGAATGGGAGTCATGTGAGGACTTGCTCCCAGATCATCTCTCACTTGTCTCCTTAACTTCCTTGAAAGCCTGTGAAGAGGTGGTTTCTCATCCACTGTGGGTCTGTAGAGTGTGGGGATTTCTGCCACGCCCACCACCCCTGTAAAGCTGCAGAATAGAAAACCTTGTAGCTACATACTAGAATTGTTGTGTGGGGCAGGGATCATGGGAGCTTACACCTTAGGCTCATTTTCGTTTTGCTGTCTTTGTAAGTATTAACATGTCTAAATATGAAAATGGGTTTTTATATCTTTACTAGAGTAATGAGCTGGAGCTTGTCCTTTGCTGTGTCCTGTCTTAGTGTCTGAACTGACAACTTTTGCTTCTAGCCTAGAGTAGGTAAATTTACAAATCCCTTTCATTAGACAAGTGGCCATGCTGGCCATATTCGTAGCTGAGATAGATTCCCAGCATCAGGTAAAGCATGCTGCCTCCTGAGTGGTGGGCAGAGGGACAGTAGGAGTCTCCCATTAAGGTATTGCATATTCCAGGTTAGTGGATAAGAGACCTGTGATGTAGTAGCTCATGGGATGGAATTGACCTCTCTGCCTGCCAGCAAGGGAGACTTATAATCCCCAAGAGAAGTTAGGGCCCACTTGCAATCATCATACGTGAAATACTGAAATTGGGTACACAACACCATATTTCTCTGTCAGTCAAAGAACAACTGCTGGCTTTCACAAACACAAAAATTCTGTGTTCTCAAGACAATATTTCTGACTCATAAAACTGCTGAAAGAGTTGGAGCTTTGTCTTGCAGGAAAAAAGAGGAAACAATACACAGGGCTTTGCCCCAACTGCTTTGGCAGATTGACTCCATAGGATTTTTAACTCCCTTCTCCTGGAGGCTGATAAGATCCCCGTGCCCTTTTGGAAAATATAGGCCAGACTCTATGCGCCAACTAGCCTGGTGTACATAGAACCCTGGAAGACATTAATATACCTCATTGTCAAGGTGTCTGTTGACAAGGGCCCATGTGGTCCTTGGCCATTATCTATGAGATGCCTGTTGAGTTTTATTGGTAGTTTAAAAATATTGAATGGGAGTGTATTAGTCAGCCAAGGGGTATTGATGCAAAATACCTGAAATCTATTGGTTTTTATAAAGGGTATTTATTTGGGTTACAGGCTTACATTTACCAGACCATAAAGCGTGAGTTACTTCCCTCACCAGTCTACTGCCACATGTTGGGGCAAGATGGCTGCCAATGTCTACCAGAGTTCAGGCTTCCTGGGTTCCTCTCTTCCCAGGGCTTGCTTCTCTCTGGGTTCAGCTCCTCTGTTATCTCCACAAGGGTAGATTGTAGACTATCATGTGAATGGCTTGTTTCTCTTCCCAGGGCCTTTTCTCTTTCCTCATGACCAAGCTCCTCTGTGTGCTTACTTCCTGGGGCTTCAGCTCAAAACCCTAGCATCAAAGCTCCAGCTGTGTCCTTTGCCATGTCTTTTATCTGTGAGTTCACACCCACCAAGGGGCAGGGACTCAACACCCAACTGACATGGCCCAATCAAAGCCCTAATCATAATTTAATCATGGCCAGGTACAGATCAGTTTACAAACATAATCCAATATCTATTTTTGGAATTCATAACTATATCAAACTGCTACAGGGAGAACCATGTATCTCAAGGAAAAGCATTCTGGAGGAAGAGGCTGATAAACTACAGTAAGGGCAGAAAGTTATTCAATTGGCACAGTGGCTGCTGATGCCCATCCCCTACTCTTGTAGTCGGCTGCCTTAGGGTCCAGTCTTTGGCTAGCCCACTGATGACAGAAAAAGACATGAAAATCCTCTTCCCCAAGAACAGAGGTGGACATAGCCGATCACTGATTATGACTTTTGATTAGTGAATTCAGATCACTGGGTCCCGGCTCTGATTCTATCTGCCTCATACAAAAGCAGGAACAACCATAGTTTCAACCCAGTCTCTTCCTCCTGCTCTTCCTGGATGCTGTATAGTGATCTTTTGACCTCTGGAGATCCAGAACAGTTGTTTCAGACAATTCCTACATTTTTAATCACTGTTTCAGTGGAAGAACTGAGTCCTGGAGCTTCCTATTGCACCATCTTCCCAACAGGTTCAACCTTCATTTATTGGATTTTCAACCTCCTCCTCCTGGAGATCCCATTGCTGTTTTTGGAAAATACAGGTGAGACCATGCCATCCAACCAGTCCAGAACTTGGTGCTAAGTGGCAGATCTTATTGCTAAAGTGTTTGGTAATAAGATGCCAAGTTTTCTTTGCGAGCCTTGCTGAGTTTTAACAGTTGTTCCAGTTAGACATAAAATTGGGAAAAGCACAAATATCTAAGAAACACATTCTTTGTTGTTGCCCACACTTCAATGTGTCACTGGGAAATTGAAACCAAACTCTTCCACCTGTGGCCATGATCACAGATATAATATTCTATGCAGAGGAAGGGCTGTCACTTACACAGAGATGTACTGAGTCTTCTCTCAAATCAAGTGGAAAAGAAGGGGCATAAAGGATAGTTTTAGGTAGTTCCAATGAGCCTTTAGAGGCTTGGGATTTCAGCTCTCAGTTGTGGGAGCCCTGACAGTGGTGCTGGTTGGGAAGGAATGGAGATCAGCTGATTGCCTAATGACTGACTCCATACTACCTCAACCACCTTGTGATGAGAAGAGGAGGGCCAGAAGTCCTAGACACCTGTGATGAGTCTATGCTATTTGGACTCAATGCTGTTATGTACATGTAATTCTTCTTTTCATTGTGAGAGTGTAACCTATGGGCAAATATCACCATTGGAATAATAATAGTGGGACAAGTAGATCATGGGAACCCACAGGCTTCACCACTACAGCCGGGAGGTACCCATAAAGCAGTGTAGGATACTGCTTTGGGGAGGTGGTGGGTGAAAGGAGGTCCCTACATTGATCAAGGAATTAGTAGAGGTAGAGGAGCTTAAAGAAATATTCCAGTCTAAAATAGCCCTGTGTGACTGTTGGAAAAATCCAGTGGTTACTGAGTAGGTGTTGTTGTGTTTCAAGACTGTGACAAAGTAAAAGCAGAGATTAGTATGGCCTCACATCACTATCATGGGGTGTGTCAGCAATCAGAACACCAATAAAGTGGGTACTGCCCAACTCCCATCTACATTTCTGCAAGTTGTGTCTTCAGAGAAGAAATTAACTGGGCCTTAATCATAATTCTGAGCCACAGGAATAAATATCCAGGTATCCTCGAGGTGGAGTCTTTCTCAGATGCAGGGACTTTGCTAGCATCTCAAGCTTCTTGGTGACTTCGGTATACCCAGGTTCCTGAGTATGCCTGAGACTGGTTCAAGGTTGCATGAACTAAACTAAGTTAGACACAGTTGGAATTGAGCAGGTTGCAGAAGCTGTGCATCCTCAGTGAAATAGCTTTATGTCTGTGCATGGAAAAGGGACATTGCTGGACCATTTATGTCCCATATAATTTCTGGGTAGCAGGGCCATTGAAAGAAGGCTCAGATTCTTAAAGAAGGACCTGAGAAATAAAGTGAACAAATGATGCCCAGATCCCATTGGAGCACACACTTATGATACACAGTTTTGGCTATCAAGGTGACATTTCCCCAACAGGTTTCTAACATTAAATAGAATGTTTCTAAGATTGGGATGAGAGGTAGAAGGATCAGATTCAGGATGGAGGGTGAAATCCCTACAACATAGACAATTCTCCCAGATATTCTTTTCTCCTTCTTCAGTTTTTCATGTCCTACAAATGGGCAATGGGCTAATGCCAACATAACTAGCTTTGTTCGTTTTTTGACATGGTTGTCCCAACCTTGCTGTAGATTATGGGGTCCTTGGCATTTATTGTTTTGCCCTCAGAGTTTCTGCCAAAATTCTTTCATGGGAGAATATTTTGCTTTCCACATCCTGTTTAAAGCAGGGTTTCATGGATGTATCTGATCTACAACAGATTCCCTCACTACACCCTCAATCCTAGGCACTATGGTGCATTTCTTTTCTTTTCTTTATTTTTTTTGTCTTTATTTATTTTTTTAACGTTATATTAAAAAAATATAAGGTCCCCATATACCCCCACCCCCCTCACCCCACTCCTCCCCCCATAACAACAGCCTCCTCAATCATCATGAGACATTCATTGCATTTGGTGAATACATCTCTGAGTACTGCTGCATATGGTGTATTTCTTTAGCCACTTTACACATATCAAACAGTCCCCTAGGTCCTAGAACACAAGCTCAATGGTCCCATCAAGTGATAATGCTTGTGCACTGCTATGGTCTCAGATGATCTCTCATGAAGAGGTTTACCTGCCCAGAAGTCTTGGAGGAGGCACTTTAATCGGGTGTGAAACCTCCTTGACCTCTTGCTTAAGAGCACAGATTTTGAAATTGGGTTTTAGGTTCCAGTCTAGTCTCTGCCACTAATTTAACCATACGACCTTGTGAGAGACATTTAATCTCCCTGGGCCTCAGTTTTTTCACCTTTACATGAGAGAGATTTCAAGTCTGGGCCTGAGCTGCAGAATCGATGATGCTTGCAGGGCACTAGCATCTCTTGATAGAATGACACAATGGGAATTTTAATCACTTCCTCCTGGTGGCTGATAAAGTCAGTGTCCTTTGGCAAAGATACAAATTAGACCCTGCAGGACTCAAGGAAGAGGTTGGTAGTGAAAAGGGAGGGAGGACATCCTGGATGTACTACAGGGTATTTCAAGGCAGATTTGATTTAGCAAATGTACCTATGGAAGATGAGTATGTGGAAATGGATTCCATTAGGATTTCCATGTTTTGCTGCCTCTAGGAAAGTTTCCTTGCAGGACTGTAGTCCTGACCCTGTGATATATATCACTTAACAAAATAAGGGAATACAGGAAAAACTGGGAAAGTATAGAAAGGTGGGGAATGGATGGAAGGGGGAAAAAGGGGCTGAACTGGGGTAAGTTCAGGAAGAGAAGAGGCAAAATGAGGGAAGCCAATATCCCTTCATCCCATCCTGTCAGGGTACTTGAACCCCCTCCCACATACATGTAAGTGCTCTCTCTGGGATCATTACCTCCTTGTTGTCTTGGAGGTACTTAGAGTATTGTGTCACACCAGAGTGAACTTCTATGCTACCCATCAAGTAGGGATGTTTGGGCTAGTGTTTTTTTTTCAGGGAGACTCTTTTCTTTAATATTTTCAAAGGCTAAATAAAAAATCTGAAACATTAGTCTTGTGCCTAGCTGAGAAATCACTATGTGTCATAATCTCCTGACTGGATCTATCAAATAGTGCAGGGTGGACTCTTTCCTGCAGTCCTAATTGTGCCAGCTTGGTTTTCCAGTTCATGTGGAGCATATTCATATTGGAATCTTTCCACTGTACATGAATTTGTCTTATTGTTGAACTCGCCTTGATTGAGGCAAGGAGAAAGTAACTTTCTATTTCTCCTTGATTTGAAAACTGGCTTGGGTTTCTTTTCTCTCCATGTCTAGAAGAAGATTTCAGGAATACTGAAATACTTATCTGGTTACACTTAAATAACTCTATGTCATGTGGCCACCTCTAAGCAGTTAGACTAATAATAACTAAATCCCCAAATCATGAATATCAACTAATTTTTGCCTCATCTCAGTGGGTGCTCTGTGAGACTGGTAATCCTGTAAGTGCTGTGCACACATGTGTATATGGGATGCACACAGGCTGCCTTGTTTTGCCTTTTCTCTCCTCACCTCCTTCCCAGTTGACCACTTTCAGTTTCTCACCCATTTGGATGTTGTCTCCGTGGAGAAGGGATTGGGAGAAGAGGAGACTCTCCCTTGACTAGGAAAGTTGTAACTGTGGGGGCTCTATGATAAGTGAATCCTAAGCTGTTGTTTTCATAGAGGCATTTTCAGTTTCCTTTATGGACCTGAGACTGCTGGTCCTGTCTCATCCAGTGCCTTTTTCTCCTACCACCTAGGAGACTGCCCCCCTCAGCCCTTTGTGACTCATTCCTGGGTTAGGGCCCTCCTGCCTGTCAGGGTGCTGGTCTTTAGAGTTTTCCTTCCCCTCCCCCAGACAATCCTATTATTAACACCTTGCATTAGTATTGTATGTTTGTTATAGTTCATGAGAGAACATTCTTGTATTTGTATTGTTCATCACAGTCCATCTTATACCACAAGATTCACTATTATACGGTCTCCTGCCTTGTACAGTCCATCCAAAGCATACACTCAGTGGCTCTCAGTTTCATCATAGAATTGTGCTGTCATTGGCTGAGTCCATTTCAGAATGTTTTCATTACTCCAAAAGGAAAAATCCCATACCCTTTATTAACCCTTAGCATTGATATAGTACCTTCTTTGCTATTGCTAGGAAAATATTATAATATTACCATTAGTATTTGTTTCATTTAGTTATATTTTTCTCATGAATCTCCATGTTCTTAACCTTGTAATAGAGGAACATTCTTGTATTTGTACTATTAACCACCATCATCATCCACCACTGAAATCACTATGTTATACAGTACCTAGATTATCCTCTAGCTTCAATGGATGTTAACCTTTTAAGGCAGTCTCAGGAGCTGACAGTTCCTCATGGTTTCAGTGTTGACCTTAGGGGTAAAGCGTCTCCCTGTTCTTGAAGACTTCCTTGTACTTCCCCAGTAACATGCTTCTGTATAAAACATTTCTTTTTCATTATGGAGCTCTTTTGGGCATTGCCTTCCTTTTCAGAGCATTTCTTTGACATAGAAGATATGTTTTTTTTTCTGGTGTCAAGATTATTTTAGCATCCTTCTGTCACAATTAATATCTGATTGCAATTAATATCTGATTGCAAGCTAAGTGTTTCCCATCTGTAGCAGTTTGATATGGTTATGAATTCCAAAAATAGATATTAGATTATGTTTGTAATTTGATCTATTACCGGGCATGATTGAGTTATGATTAGGGCTTTGATTAGGCCACGTCATTAGGGCATTGAGGTGCCCACCAAGGAGTGGGGACTCACAAATAGAAGGCATGGCAAAGGACAGAGTTGGAGCTTTTGATGCGAGGGTTTGTGATGTTGGAGTTTTGATGTTGGAGTTTAATGCTGAAGCCTTAAGCTGGAGCCCTGGAAAGTAAGCTCACAGAGGAAAGAGAAGCAAGCCCCAGGAAGGGAGGAACCCAGGACATCTGAAGCCTCACAGACGTCAGCAGCCATCTTGCTCCAACATGTGGAAGTAGACTTTGGTGAGGGAAGTAACTTATGCTTTATGGCCTGGGATCTGTAAGCTCCTACCCAAAATAAATACCCTTTATAAAAACCAACCAAATTCTGGTATTTTGCATCAGCACCCCCTGGGCTGACTGATAGACTATCTATGGAAATTATCTGGTCCAAAGTCCCAGAAGTCCTTTATGGGTATGCCCACAATATTCTACCATTAATCCCACACAGGGTTCTAAGCAACAAACAGAAATTTCATGCAGCGAATTTTTTCTTCATACCAGCACTCCAGATTTTGTTCTATATTGTTTGAAATTGATGACCTTTGTGGACTCAGGAAGTCTTATTCGTTACCCTTTAGCATGTCCAATTAATACTGCCAGAAGGGCAGATTTACATGTCTTACTTTTTACGTTATTAAGTTTGGGAAATGTTCCCCAGTTAGATACAAAATCCATCACAATAACAAATTTAGGTGAAGGTGACACTACCACTTCATATAAATTCTGTTCAGCCATTCCAGTTTTTATCCATTTATCCCATCAACCATTGTATTACTATATTTCTTCAGTATAACTGTAGCCCCTGTCAGGAGTATACCAATAGGTTTTGGTTTTATAATACTTGGTAGGGGAAGTGTTACCTAGACAGATATAATATCCATTTCCATGAAACATTCTGTTTGTGGCCCCCATTAGGACTTCATCAACAGGGTTTGGAACCACAGTACATGGAACGCCCATGTCAGGGAGTCCAAGAAATGTCTCTTCACCATCCACTGACCATTTTACCCACTCATGTGCATATGGCCTTGGGTTCCCAGGGGAACCCTCGTTTCTGACCTGCTGGCTATAAATCCAGGGGTTCCTATGACCGCCCTCAGGTTCAGTAATTTCTAGAGTAACTCACAGAACACAGGAAAGTGCTATAGTTCCCATTAGAGTTTTATTATAGGATACAAACTAGGACCAGTTAAGGATAGAGATGCATATGATGAAGCATTACTCCCTGGAATCAAAATATGACGATCCTGAGTGTATTGCCAAACAGAAATGCTCCTTTGAGCTTCATTGTCCAGAGATTTTTTTGAGGCTTTATTTATTAGGTCTGATGGATTGACTCGTTGGCCCCATGGTGGAACTCAATCTCTACCTCCTTCCTCTCCCAGAGGTCGGGCTGATACCATATGTATCAAAATGCCAACCCTTAATCACTTGGTTGGTCTTTCTGGCATGGACTACCCTCTACCTTGAGCTATTGTTTTCCCAGCCCACCCTGAATCCTATCTTTAACATCAACTATCAGGTGTGGACCAGGTGTCCACCATGAATAACTGGATAAATTTAATTTCTCAGTACAGAGACCCTTAAAAAGCCTTTGCATATGTTGGTTGTTGACTTTGCTACTGCTTCAGGTGTCTATTTGATCCAGGCCTGCCAGTGTAGATATCCCTTTTTTTGGTGACCTTCAGTTCCTGCATTAGTACTCCTTTTTATTTTATTTTTTTTTAGGTAAAATCTTTTTATTTTTATTTTTTCATTTTTAATTATCTTTTTTTTTTAAGAAAAGATACATAGAACACACAAAAACCTTTTTCTACTTATATTGACATTTTGGGATTCCAGGTATCCTATGCCTGTCCCAAGCCAGGCAGAATGCTGGGTATGTTTGTACTGTTATGGCAACACCTATTTGCCCTGGCTCCCGTATGTTGCCTGTTCCATGGTGGAAGTGTACTCCACTTTCCATTTAGCCTTCTTATTGTCCCTTTAGCAGGGAAAGGTCCTTCCCAGGTTCTTAACTTAGTTTGCATGAGGCAGGCACTAGTTCTTGTGTTTTGCAATTCCAGGGGCAAAGGAGAAGCTTTCTGACCTTGTAGACCTTTCTTTTGGTGTGGTGGTATAGTTCATTTCCAAGCCAACCCTCTTATTGTATCTTCTGGGAAGGGCAGGCTCATGCCAACTTCTATTCTTATGTGAGTCAGATTACTTTCTGTCCCTCTAACTGCAGGAACCATAAAATTCACCAAAATATTTCAGCCTCTTTCTTCATCAAGCACTCCCTGGATGCTGCAAGTGTTCATTAGACTCCAGAGTTTCACAATAGTTGCTTCAGATAATTCTTGCCAACTCAGTGTTCTCCAGTGGAGGGACCAATTCCTGGCGCTTCCTACTCCACTGTCTTCCAGGACATCTCCCAAAATCTGTTTTCTGCATTTCCTATTTATGAGACACAATATTTTTCTTTTTTATATATATATATTCCTAAAGTTTGTATCTTCTTTGCTTTCATTTGAGCATCATAGCTCTGTAGTTGGATGGTATCATCTCCTGTTTCCCAAATGAGGCAATGGGCTTAGAGGTTATTCATCCATGTATGTACACCCGTCTTTAAGAACTTTTTCTTTTTTGAGATCATTTTTTTGGATACATTTGGACGGAAGGCAGACCTTTTCTAAGATATCCAAAGAAGGACTTCCTTCCAGAACACCTGTCAAGCAACACAATGTTGAGCTTGCTCAGATGAGCATAAGGAGAAAGTAACTTTCTCATTTTTCTGTTTGTTTTTAGTATCTGTTCTTCTCTTGTCTGGGAGGGCATCTCAAGAGGGTCCCATAATTATCAAGCTAGTCTTAAATAATGAACCAAGCATTTGAAATCCCAGTCTAGTATAATAATTAAAACTCATACTCCTGAATAGTGGGAATTTCTGCCTACTCCCACCTGGTACCTCTGTGAGGTTGGTAAACCTGGAAGAGATGTATGTATATGAGATGGACATAGTTTACTATTTTATGCCTTTCCTCTCTTCATCTCTTTCCCCCTTAATCACCTTTGGTTACCCTCTGGGCAAGGCCAGCTCGCAAGTGAACATTTATTTGGGGGCTCATGTAGGTAAGCTCTTCCATGGTGGTAGATCCAAGCCTGGTTGTGGCCTAGAATCCTCATCCTTAGTGGTGGGAGGAGAGCACAGTGCTTCTGAGGCTCTATGTCTGCTCTTGCCACAAAGCAAGAGGGGTCTTTTGTACTACATGTCTACATGCAGATGGGAAGGACATGTGATGGGAAGCATGATGAAAAAGTGCAGTGCTCAGTACAGATAACTGAGGAATGGACATTTGCAGTGTTTCCCAGCAGGGCAGAAGTTATACTTTCACAGTAACTATGTAAAACTAGCATTTGCTGTGTTTGTCAGTAGGGCTGAAGTTACGTCTTTACAGTAATTACATAAAGAATCTATTGATATGAAGGTGGTCAAGCAGTTCACAGAACAGATTATTCCTGGGAGAAAAGTCTGAGCATATGAAATTTATATATCAGTTATGAACTCAGAAACAGTTATTTCTCAAGTCTTACTGTGTAACTATTAAGAAATGAAATGCTGTTTAGAAAGGGAAAGAACTGGAAGTGTTGTGGGAAAGTGCAAAGTCGTATATGCTACAATGCACCCTGTCCCACAACTCTTAAAATCTTTCTGTCATCTCTTCTGCATTAAGCCCTGAGCATGGAACTGGGTCAGGGCAGGGGTTGGGGGGAGAAGTTACAAACAGTTACAAACAGTATTGTGCCATTAGGCCACAGCTACATTATAAACACTAGCAAGACAAGGAAACGACTATTATAATGAGACTACCAAACAATAAAGTATAACTCCAATGTAAAGGTAGGTTTGTGAACCAGGAAGAAAAAGAGTCCACTAAGCTTAGGGTTTTCATATGATAGACTTTTATAAATGAATCAAATCATTGGTAGCATTAGCATGTTCATCAGGTATAAAGGTACAGCAAGCAGTGTCGATTACAGAACAAGTGCCCCCCTGTGCAGTGGTAAGTATATCAAAGGCCTTATGGTTCTGTAATACCACTTTTCTCATTTGAATTGTTTCTTCATTCAAGAGGCTTATATTATGTTTAGTGTCACTAAGAGCTTGAGCTGTGAAGTTAGCCAGGGCCGTTACTTGTGTTAAAGCCTCCAAAGCTCCAGCACCAGGAAAGAAAATACTAAGCGACCACTCCCACCATGTTAGAGAGTGCTTTATTCTAATGCCAAAATGGTCTTGTAGAGCTGGGAGGTTTTGGGGAGTGCTGGGTAGGATTTTGTATATACTTCCTGGTTGGAAAGGATACCTTAGTGTACATCTTCCTGTCTAATTATGAGTAGATATGGCCAAAAGTGTGTTTCACATAACCAACCTACTCCTGAAGAAGGTATATAAGCTCCTGTATGTGGGGATGCATTTTACCATTCCAGTCCATTCAATTAGCCAGACGATGATGACTTGGTTGCGCAACTATGATGGCAGCCATCCCATATGACAGAAGGCTGGTTGAGAATCTAGGATACCATGTTCTGCCACCATCCAGGTGAGGCCATCCCAAAATGATATGAGGGATGGGTGGGTTTTGTTGACATGTTCTGTGGGGAAGCCCTTCCACAGTGGTAGATCTGAGCCTAGTCATGGCCTAGAATCATCATCCTTGGTGGTGAGAGGAGAGCATGGTGCTTCTAAGGCTCAACGTCCGTTTATCTCACATTCTTTATTTTCATGTTTCTGACACCAATTCCTCGGAACTTCTAACTCCAGGGTATATGAAATTCATAGGGGCTGAAGTCTGCCGAATTTTGTTGCCTCTTTCTTCATCAGAAGCTAGCCTCTTTGTCCCTCTGACTCCTGGGAGAATATCAGTCAAGCTCCCCCAACCTCTTTCGCATTTGCTTGAGGGAAGGGGAATGCAGTCTTTGTCCCCCTCCCTCTTAGTTTCTCTTGCATGAGTCAGACACTAGTATCTGAATTGCTTTAATTCCAGGGGACATGACTTAAACTTTCTGAAGCTCTATGTCGTTTACTTGAGGCAAGGAAGAAGTAATCATTGTCCTTCCCTCAATAGATGAAGAAAATTCCCGCTATGCTTTCTTTTTATGTATCTACACGTCCACCATGGAAAACTCAAAAAAATTATTTCCAGTGGAATTCAGTTCACATCTAACCAGCTCTCTTAATGAAACTTCTGGCAGGGCAGCTTCAGTCCTAGTTTCTCTTTCTACACAAGCCTGACACTACTCTCTGTGTCTCTACATCATGGGATGTGAGTCAAGCTTTTTGAAGCTGTTGCATGTTCTTCTGCCATCCCACCCTTATCCTCTAATCCATGCTTGGTTTCCCATCAAACAAGTGTGAAGACCACAGAAAAACTAGTGATGGGCAAAGGAATATATCATCTTCTTCCAGAGTGGGGGTGCTTTCTGACTTATGGAAGACCCAGGTGGAGGAATTCCCTGGTGGTGTCCATGTGTAGGTCTTTGACTCTGCTCAACCACCCTGGTGCCATCAATATGCATTTGGCCCCTATCTCCCTTGAAAGGCAGTTTCTCATCCCCTTCAGTCTGTTAAGATACGTATCTTTCTGTCCCTCAACCTTGCACAGAATAGACATGCAGAATATTAAACCACCTTAGATTTCACAACATGGAATCCCTCTGTCAGCCAAATAACAGCTGTTGTCTTTCCCAAAGGAAAGAATTCCACTTCCTGACAATATCTGTAAATCTTAAAACTGCTGCAAAATTAGGCCCTTTGCCTTGTGACAAAAGAGGCATCACAATATAGGCTTTGTCCCAACTCTTTGGCATATTGACTCCATCAGAATTATAACTTCTTCCTCCTGGAAGCTGATTAGGTCCCAGTGCATTTTTTGGAAGGTAGATATGAGTTCCCTTAGTATGAAATAGATCCTGGCAGGCAATAGTGCTGTGTGATGTATGGTGACAAGGGGTTATGTGACTCTTATTTCTGTGAACCCTACTGAATTTCATTGGTGGTTGGAATTAGACATGAAAGAAGGGAACCACATAAGTCTAAGAACAGCAATTTGTGTTTGTTTCCCACCCTTCTGTGATACCAGGCATTTGAAACTGCTTCCCTCTCTCAATATCCTTACAGAGAGAGAGAAAATATTTCCTCATTTATGCATATATGTTATGTGGTACAATCATACCATGAGCAGGAAAGAAGGAACATTAATGATAGTTTCAGATTATAGCCCAATGAGTCTGTAGAGGCTTGGCTTCTCAGCTAGGAGATGGGAAGGAGTGGAGAATGCCCATTCATTCACATTGACACCATGTTCCATGTCAGCCTGGCCATACCAACTTGGTGATAAAAGGAGAAGGATCAAGAAGGCCTAGAACCATAAAGTAGATACAACCCCAGGTATTGGTTCTTTTGAGGGCTAAAGAGACTCATGGGTTCTATGGTCATGGCAGATGGGGTTCACTGCCATGTCAGTTGGCCCTTCTTCGGAGCCGGTGTTTCTGCATGATGGAACTGGACTCAGATGGGATCTCTTCTCACAAGACTTTCATGCTACTTTACTGGAATTGTAGTTGGTGTTGGGGTTTAAGATATATTTAGGGGATTTGAATCTCTGGACTGACAATATGATAGCCACGCCCTGAACCTCAACAGACTTCAACTCCTACACTCTGATTTATTGGACTTACCCCACTCAGCTAACATGGAGTTGAAGAATGTCAACCACCACACCATGGAGCCTAGAGTGCCTATAACTGAAAGCAGGAGGATTGCATCCAGTATCCATGTGGAATCTAAGCCCCCACTTGACAGAGATGTGCAATGGACACAACCAATCCAATGTCCACAGAGAAAATGTGGCATTGGTGTGGGTAGGGTGGCCATGGTGGCTGCTGGGTGCGGGGAATGGGAGGAAGAGATGAGATGTGGGGGCGTTTTCGGGACTTGGAGTTGTCCTGGGTGGTGCTTCACGGACAATTACGGGACACTGTAGATCCCCCCAGGGCCCACTGGATGGAACGTGGGAGAGTGTGGGCTATGATGTGGACCATTAACTATGAGGTGCAGCGATGCCCAGAGATGTACTTACCAAATGCAATGGATGTGTCATGATGATGGGAGAGAGTGTTGCTGTGGGGGGAGTGGGGGGTGGGGGTGGTGGGGTTGAATGGGACTTCATATTTTTTGAATGTAATATTTTAAAAACAATTATTCATTGTTTTTTTTTTTTAAAAAGGCCTAGAACCTGTGCAGAGGTCCTTGCTGTTCCAACTAATGTTGATCTAAAGCCTTCAACACCACCTTTCTACCTAGATCTGACTTATTCCAAAACAGACAAGTCTGTGGTAGAAGTCAAGAGTTGAGGCCCCTTCCTCTCTCATAGGAATCAGAGGCTTTAATATTCTGGCCAAATGTGTTGGAGACTTGATGGTACCTAAGTTTGCCAAACATTTAAACTAACCATTTGGACACTGGAGAACAAGTCATGGTGGTGCCTAGAAGCCTGCATGGGCATGGTCGGAATTTTCTTTGTCTGGATTTTGAAAAGCTTCTCAGATTGCATATGGATTGTTGGTGAGTTTATGGGTGGCGTCTTTCAGACCAATAAACATGCCAGATGTTATAACTGATACTGCTCGATGTGTTTTGGGAAAACTTGTGTTAAGTATGTGTAAGTCACCAATCCAATGTCCACATAGAAGAGGTGGCATTGGATTGGGAAAAGTGGACATGGTGGACGATGGGTATGGGGAAAGGCAGGAAGAGATGAGAGGTGGAGGCGTCTTTGGGACATGGAGCTGCCCTGGATGGTGCTTCAGAGGTAATCACCGGACACTGTGAATCCTCACAGGGCCCACTGGATGGAATGGAGGAGAGTATGGGCCATGATGTGAACCATTGTCTATGAGGTGCAGAGGTGCCCAAAGATGTACTTACCAAATCCAATGGATGTGTCATGATGATGGGAACGAGTGTTGTTGGGGGGGGGAGAGGGGGGGCGGGGGGGTGGGGTTGAATGGGACCTCACATATATATATATATATATATTTTTTTTTTTTTTTTACATACAAAACTATACATTTTATTGACTCATAAAAGTTAAAATTCATCCAAACAACCTTTGGTTATAAATGTTGAAATACACACAGAAAACCAACTTTTTAAGATACAGCTAAGTAATGGGAGAATCAGGGCTGCTCCTACTTTCACATTTTTATTTTTTAAGTCTTGAACATTCTGTTTAACAGAAAAGAAAGAACCAGTGTTTCATTTCATTCATTCCCATGGTACTACTTGCCTCACTTGCTCACACCATGGTTTTTTCATTGGCTGAAGAAAAACAATACAAAATTATGTACCTGTTCAATTGGATTGGAACGGAGCATACTTTCTGTAAAACCTTGTTCTCTTTTCTTTCTTTTTTTAAAAATAATTTTATTGATATGTATTAATAAAGCATACAATTCATCCAAAGTGTACAATCACTGGTACTTGGTATAATCACATAGTTGTGCATTCATCACTTCAATCATTATTAGAGCATTTTCATAATAATAATAATAATAAACAAAAAACAAAGAAACAAAAAAGAAAATTCCTTACCTCTCAATCTCTCTATGCTTCCCCAACTGTTATTGGCTATTCCATTCAAAGTGTATAATTAATGGCTTTTAGTATAATCACAATGTTGTATATTCACCATCTCAAAATTTTAGGACAATTTCATTACTTTAAAAAGAAAGATTCCATACCCCTTAGCATTCCTTCCTCAGACCTACATAACCACTAATCTCCTTTCATCTTTATAAATTGATTTATATTTATATTTTATATAAATTGAATCATACAATTTATAGTACTCTGTGTATGGTATCCTTCACTTAGTATAATTTTTTTTGTCTGATGTTAACATTTTATAGTTTTAACTTACATTTGTTCAGCTTCAAAGAAAAATGGTCTTATATATGCAATTCTACCCATATTCATATTTCATATAATATATTTAAATTTCACATAATAAATAATAAATACAGAATAGATTTCACATATATAATATATACATATATAATAATATTTCACATAATGTATAATATATATGAAACAATTTTTTTAAAGTTCATTGATTGTGTTCTTTTTTTTTTAATATTTATTTATTTTTTTAAAATTACATTAAAAAAAATATATGAGGTCCCATTCAACCCCACCGCCCCCACCCCCCACTCCCCCCACAGCAACACTCTCTCCCATCATCTTGATACATCCATTGCACCTGGTAAGTTCATCTCTGAGCATCACTGCACCCCATAGTCAATGGTCCACATCATAGCCCAGACTCTCTCACGTTCCATCCAGTGGGCCCTGGGGGGATCTACAGTGTCCCGTAATTGTCCGTGAAGCACTATCCAGGACAACTCCACGTCCCGAAAACGCCTCCACATCTCATCTCTTCCTCCCGTTCCCCACACCCAGCAGCCCCCATGGCTACCGTTCCCACACCCATTCCACATTTTCTCTGTGGACATTGGATTGGTTGTGTCCATTGCACACCTATGTCAAGTGAGGGCTTAGATTCCACATGGGTACTGGATGCACTCTTCCCGCTTCTAGTTGTAGACACTCTAGGCTCCATGTTGTGGTGGTTGACCTTCTTCAACTCCATGTTAGCTGAGTGGAGTAAGTCCAATAAGTCAAAGTGTAGGAGCTGAAGTCTGTTGAGGCTCTGGGCCTGGGTGTCATATTATCAGTCCAGAGATTCAAATCCCCTACATATATCTTAAACCCAGCACCAACTACAATTCCAATAAAGTAGCATGCAAGTCTTGTGAAAAGAGATCCCCTCTGAGTCCATTTCCATCACGCAGAAACACCAGCTCCAAAGAAGGGCCATCTGTCATGGCAGTGAACCCCTTCTGCCATGACCATAGAACCCGTGGGTCTCTTTATCCCTCAAAAGAACCAATACCTGGGGTTGTATCTACCTTATCTGTCTCTTAGACTCTGTTCAGTTGTACATAGGGGTATTCCTTCTGACAACCTCCAGACTCTTTTTTAGAGACTCACAGCCTTATAATCTCATTTCTCCTTTCCATTTCCCCCTTACATTAGGTCAAACCGCTTCCCGAAGTCATGTTATTATATGTAGACAGGTATATTCTGCTGTTCCGCATTGAATCTTTAATTCAAGGTCATTTTCTAGTTGCTTCTTGAGCTGGTATGTGGTAGTGATCCCTCGGTGCCAGGGAGGCTCATCCCCGGGTGTCGTGTCCCACGCTGGGGGGAATGCATCACATTTACATGCTGAGTTTGGCTGTGAGAGTGGCCACATTTGAGTAACATGAAGGCCGTCAGGAGGAAACCCCCAGGCACAATGCTACTCTAGGCCTTGTTCTTATTGCAGGTGCATAGGCTCAAAAGTGTAGCCATTAGTATCAAGAGCCCACTGTTGGGCCCTCCTTCCTTCCTGGTTCTTGCCGTTGCACCTGGAGGATTGCCGCTGCTCTCCCAGGGCCCACAACAGTGACCCCCCGGCCAGGAGCCCAGTACCCCCCCAGCTGTTGTTTTTAATTGTTTCCACTATGAGTATATATAGACATTACCATATACCCTGGGCATATGCCCTGTATAACTCCCTGTCAACCATATATATCCTGTCAATAACATCCCATATCAGTATTCCTCCGCTGCCATTGTTGAACCACTCTGTGATCCAAAACTTCCCGTAAAGTGAATCCCAACATAATGTCAGCTTCAGAAGAGTCTTAGATCATCAAAATTCATATATACAATATACAGTATTTCCCCAGATCCACCATAAAACCTTTTCCCTTCCACAGCAATAATCTTTTAACTTATTCATATCATATTTCCTGAAACTGATGTACAGATTCTGAAACTATAGTTTTCAAACAAGGTAACATTTGTGCTTACTATGTGGTCCATACTTTAGGTTGTACAGTTTTCTAAATTTTTTAGTTATCCTATGTTTTGTCTTATGGTTTTCATTATTAGTCTGTCGTCCCCTATATGTTTTTGGTGTAATATTAGCTGTTTTATATTCATCCTCGTGTACTCTCACATAACTCCTCTTTTGCCCCCTTATTTACCTTTGTTCCATCCATTGCACGTCCATTTTCCCCTCCCCTTAGGGCCCACAACGCCTGCCAATCTAATGCCCTGGGAGCCGTCCTTTCTCACGAGAGATACAGTTCTCTCTATTCGACGGCATTAGTCTTCCCCAGGATATGGGTCCACCCCACCCAATGGTAGAACCCACCTTGGCAAAATGAGCCTTCAGCTATTCCCTCTGGAGTCCGTCCCGCATCAGACCATACCCCCTGAGCGTCCTAACCAGGTAACCCTCCTACTTATACTTTGATACGTTTTACTCAACATTTAGTTCTCAATGAACTTCTGGCACTCTCCCATGTTTGTATGTTGCCCCTCCCTCCCACCTATTTCTTGGACCATATTACCCCTCTTCCCATCCCCAGCCCCCCTCAAACCCAGAAAACCCCACCCGAAGGTAACCCCTTGCCCCCATTTTGTCCCTTCTTTGTGCTCATACTTACCGCCAGCTCATCACAGATTCCACCCCTGCAGACATTAACTCACATCCTTCCTCCAACCCCGATTTCCTGTAAGCCACTTTTCCAGACTCTAGCTCTCTGAGGCAGTTAACTTATTTCATATCATTGAGGTCATATAGTATTTGTCCTTCAATGCCTGGGTTGCTTCACTCAACATAAGATTCTCAAGGTTCATCCATGTTATCACGTGCGATTGTAGTGTATTGGTTCTTACAGCTGAGTAGTATTCCATTGTGTGTATATACCACATTTTATTGATCCAATCATCTGTTGATGGACTTTTGGATTGATTCCAACTTTTGGCGATGGTGAACAATGCTGCTATGAACATTGGTGTACATATATCGGTTTGTGTCCTTGTTTTCAGATCTGATGGGTATATACCCAGCAGTGGTATTGCTGGGTCATATGGGAAATCTATGGATAATTTTTTGAGAAACTGCCAAACTGTCCTCCAGAATGGTTGGATCCTTCTGCATTCCCACCAGCAATGGATGAGTGTTCCCCTTTCTTCACATCCTCTCCAGCATTTGTATTCTACTGTTTTTTTCATGGCTGCCAATCTTATGGGAGTAAGATGGTATCTCATTGTAGTTTTGATTTGCATTTCCCTGATAGCTAGGGATTTGGAGCATTTTTTCATGTGCTTTTTAGCCATTTGTATTTCTTCTTTGGAGAAGTGTCTGTTTAAATCTTTTTCCCATTTTTTAAATGGGTTGTTTATCTTTTTGTTTTCGAGATCTATGAGTTCTTTATATATGCAAGTTATAAGTCTCTTATCAGATATATGGTTGCCAAATATTTTCTCCCATTGTGTGGGTTCCCTTTTTACTTTCTTGACAAACTCCTTTGAGGTGCAGAAGGCTTTAATTTTGAGGTAGTCCCATTTATCTATTTGTTCTTTTGCTGCTCGTGCTTTTGGTGTGATATTCATGAAGCCATTTCCTATTACAAGGTCCTGTAGATGTTTCCCTACACTGCTTTCTAAGGTCTTTATGGTCTTGGCTCTTATATATAGGTCTTTGAGCCATCTTGAGTTGATCTTTGTATAAGGTGTGAGATGGTAATCCTCTTTCATTCTTCTACATATAGCTATCCAGTTCTCCAGGCACCATTTGTTGAATAGGCCATTCTCTCCCAGTTGTGAGGGTTTGGTGGCTTTATCGAATATTATATGGCTATATACATGAGGTTCTATATCTGAACTTTCAATTTGATTCCATTGGTCTGTGTGTCTCTCCTTATGCCAGTACCATGCTGTTTTCACTACTGTAGCTTTGTAGTATGTGTTGAAGTCAGGAAGTGTGATTCCTCCTATTTCGTTTTTCTTTTTCAATATGTCTTTGGCTATTCGGGGCCTCTTTTTATTCCAAATAAATTTCATAGTTAGTTTTTCTAGTTCCTTAAAGAAGGCTGTGTTGATTTTTATTGGGATTGCATTGAATGTGTAGATCAGTTTTGGTAGGATAGACATCTTAATAATATTCAGTCTTCCTATCCATGAACAGGGAATATTCTTCCATTTATTTAGGTCTTCTTTGATTTCCTTGAACAATCTTGTATAGTTCTCGATGTATAAGTTTTTTACCTCTTTAGTTAAATTTATTCCTAAGTATTTGATTTTTTTATTTACTATTGTGAATGGTATTTGTTTCTTGATTTCCTCCTGATCTTGCTCATTATTGGTGTATAGAAATGCTACTGATTTTTGCACATTGATCTTATAACCTGCGACTTTGCTAAACTCATTTATGAGTTCTAGGAGCTTTGTTGTAGATCTCTCAGGGTTTTCTATATATAGGATCATGTCATCTGCAAATAATGAAATTTTGACTTCTTCCCTTCCAATTTGAATGCCTTTTATATCTGGTTCTTGTCTCAGTGCTCGAGCCAGTACTTCCAAGACAATGTTAAATAGGAGCGGAGACAATGGGCATCCTTGTCTTGTTCCTGATTTTAGAGGGAAGGATTTCAGGATTTCGCCATTGTAAACAATGTTGGCTTTAGGTTTTTCATATATACTCTTTATCATGTTCAAAAAGTTTCCTTGTATTCCGATCTTTTGGAGTGTTTTTATCAGGAAGGGGTGCTGTATTTTGTCAAATGCCTTTTCTGCATCTATAGATATAATCATGTGGTTTTTTTCTCTCAATCTGTTTATATGGTGTATTACATTGATTGATTTTCTTATGTTGAACCATCCTTGCATACCTGGGATAAATCCCACTTGGTCATGGTGTATAATTCGTTTAATGTGTTGTTGAATACGATTAGCAAGTATTTTGTTAAGTATTTTTGCGTCTAGGTTCATTAGAGAAATTGGTCTGTAATTTTTCCTTTCTTGTGGCGTCTTTGTTTGGCTTTGGTACTAGGGTAATGTTGGCATCATAGAAGGAATTAGGCAGTGTTCCTTCTGTTTCGATTTTTTGGAATAGTTTCAACAGGATTGGTGTTAGTTCTTTCCGGAATGTTTTGTAGAATTCACCTGTGAAGCCGTCTGGCCCTGGGCTCTTCTTAGTTGGGAGATTTTTAATGACTGATTCTATCTCTTTGCTTGTGATTGGTTTGTTAAGATCATCAATTTCTTCTTTCGTCAGTATGGGCTGCTTATGTATTTCAAAGAATTTGTCCATTTCCTCTAAATTGTCATTTTTGTTGGAATATAGTTTTTCAAAGTATCCTCTTATGATAGTCTTTATTTCTGTGGGGTCAGTGGTGATATCGCCTTTCTCATTTCTTATTTTGTGTATTTGCATCTTTTCTCTTTTTTTCTTTGTTAGTCTCGCTAAAAGTTTGTCAATTTTGTTGATCTTCTCAAAAAACCAGCTCTTGGTCTTGTTTATTTTTTCAAGTGCTTTCTTATTTTCTATTTCATTTAGTTCTGCTCTTATCTTTGTTATTTCCTTCCTTCTTCTTCCTGTTGGGTTACTTTGTTGTTGTTTTTCTAATTCCTTCAAATGTGCAGTTAATTCTTCAATTTCTGCTCTTTCTTCTTTTTTGATATATGAATTTATGGCTATAAATTTCCCTCTCAGTACCGCTTTTGCTGCATCCCATAAATTTTGGTATGTTGTGTTATCATTATCATTTGTTTCAAGGTAGTCATTGATTTCTTTTGAGATTTCCTCTTTGACCCACTGTTTTTCTAAGAGTGTGCTGTTTAATTTCCAAATTGTCGTGTGAAGTCTGGGTCTCTGTCCCTTGCAAATTTCCAGCTTGACTCCACTGTGGTCAGAGATATTGTTTTGTATGATTTCGATCTTTCTGAATTCATTAAGCCTTTCTTTGTGGCCTAGCATATGGTCAATCTTGGAGAATGTTCCATGTGCGCTTGAGAAAAATGTATATCCTGCTGTGTTTGGGTGTAATGATCTATATATGTCTATTAGATCCAGCTCTTCTAATATACTGTTCAGATGTTTTGTTTCTTTAGTGATTCTCTTTTGAGATGTTCTGTCCAGAGTTGATAGTGGTGTATTAAAATCCCCCACTATAATTGTAGATGCATCTATTCTTTCACTTAGTTTTTCCAGCGTTTGCCTCACATATTTAGAGGCGCCCTTGTTAGGAGCATAAATATTTATGATTGTTCGATCTTCTTGACAGATTGTCCCTTTCACTAAAATATAGTATCCTTCTTTGTCTCTCACAATTGTTTCGCATTTAAAGTCTATTTTGTCTGATATTAATATAGCTACTCCTGCCTTTTTTTGGTTGTTGTTTGCTTGTATGATTGTTTTCCAGCCATTCACTTTCAACCTCCATGAGTCTCTGGGTCTAAGATGTGTCTCTTGTAGGCAGCATATAGATGGGTCGTATTTCCTTATCCAGTGTCCCAGTCTGAATCTTTTGATAGGTGAGTTTAATCCGTTGACATTCAGTGTTATTACGTTTAGAGAGTTATTTATGGTAGCCATATTTTGGTTGGATTTGTGTTTGTTATATTTTGTTTGTATTATTTTATTTTCCCCTTCTATTTTTGTCTTTCTTGTTGCTTTTACACTCTCCTCCATCTCTGACTGTCCTGTTTTTTCCTTTCTTCCTGCAGAATTCCCTTAAGAATTTCTTGAAGGGGAGGTTTCTTGTTGATATACTCTTTCAGTTTCTGTTTATCTGTGAATATTGTGAACTCTCCATCATTTTTGAATGCTAGTTTAGCTGGATAGAGTATTCTTGGTTGGAGATTTTTTTCCTTTAGTACCTTGACTATATCATACCACTGCCTTCTTGCCTCCATCGTTTCAAATGAGAAATCAGCACTTAATCTTATGGAGTTTCCCTTGTATGTGATGGTTTTCTTTTCTCTTGCTGCTTTTAGAATTTTTTCTTTGTCTTGAGCATTGGATAATTTGACAAGTATATGTCTTGGGGTGGGCCTGTTGGGGTTTATGACCAGTGGAGTGCGCTGTGCTTCTTGGATATGTACATCTGTCTCTTTCAGTAGATTTGGGAAGTTTTCATTCATTATTTCCTGCAACACTCCTTCTGACCCCTTTCCCTTCTCTTCTCCTTCTGGAATGCCTATAATACGTATGTTTGAGCGTTTTGCGTTATCATTCAGGTCCCTAAGTCCTATCTGGATTTTTTCTACCTTTTTATTGACCACTTCTACTATCTGTTTGATTTCCAATGCACTGTCTTCCACATCACTAATTCTCTGCTCTGCCTCTTCTAGTCTGCTGATATTTGCTGCAAGTGTATTTTTGATTTCTTGAATTGTGGTGTTCATTTCCATCATATCTGTTATTTTTTTGCGCATGTCTGCAATTTCCCCTCCAAGTGTTGTCTTCACGCTGTTAACCTCTTTCATTACTTCATCAAATTTGTCGGTGATAAATGTTCTGAGATCTTTCATTGCTTGTGCGAAGTCCTGCCCCCCTTCCTGATTTTCAGTTTGTTGATTGGATTCAGCCATGTTTTCCTGATTACTGGTTTGGTTTGTAGATTTTTGTTGCTGTCTTGTCAACACTTTTTCTTGACGGGTTTAATCAGTTCCTTAGCTTCTTTGTCTAGTCTTGGAGATTAATTAGCTGTTGTTTTTGCGTAAGTGTTATATCTTCTCTTTGTCACTTTGTTCTTCTTATTCCAATTTCTTATTGCTAGTTAAGCTCACTTTAAAGGAAAGTATTAGTGCTGGGGAAAGTCAATTGTGTAAGGAAGGAAAAAGTGTGAAGTAGTATTGGTGATATATGTTTACAAAGCAACAATATGAGTTCTGGGAGGATGGAGGTTAGATCATGTAAATTGTGTAGAGTTATAGTAGTAGGAAAGTACCTATAATGAGGTAGACGACTGAATATGGGAGGAATGTGGTACGTACTAAGAGGCTATTGTTTTCGTGAGAGAGGGAAAGAGAAAAGAAAGGTAATAGTTTCAGGGACGAATACCAGATGGAAAACTAAACAAAGGTATTAGAAATTAAGAGTTAGACACTTTGTGGATCAAAGAAAGGGAGATGGAATATAGGAGAGATAGCAGATGGTGGAGGATATCAAGTTGTAGGGGAAAGGGGATAGTGTAGATAGGCTAAATCTATTCACAGAGAAATGAGGCAGTGGAGGGTGAGGAAACCCAGCAAATGTGAGGTATTTCCTGTAGGACCTATTGTATTGTTAAGGTAAAATAGTATAAGAAGAATATTGGGGACAGGAAAGAGAGGATTGAAAAAAAAAAAGAACAACAAGAACAACAACAACAACAACAACAAAAAAACAAAAAACCAAAGAACATAAACCCCGCCGCCAGGCTCGGCTGGGCTCAGCTGGGCTCCGGTCCCCTGCCCGCCGCCCGCCGCGGCTCGGCTGGGCTCGGCTGGGCTCGGCTGGGCTCGGCTTTCCCGCCCGCCGCCCGGCGCGGCGCAGCGCGGCTCGGCTCTCCTGCTCGCCGCCTGGCGCGGCGTGGCTGGGCTCGGCCGAGCTCAGCTGGGCTCCGCCCCCCTGCCCGCCGCGGCTCAGCCGGGCTCGGCCGGACTCGGCTACCCTGGCCGCCGCCCGCCGGGGCTCCGCGCGGTGCTAGCTGCCTCGGCTCCACCTACCCAAGGAGGGAATCCTCCACACGTAGCTGGGATCTCCGTGTATATTTCACAGACGGGTCCTCTCTGTTACCTTCCCTCCAAATCGATGTCCAGACACCTCCGGACCAGGAAAAATCCCGAAACAGCCGGTCCCAAAGAGTCTCCGACGCCTCCCAGCCGATTCCCCCCAGGAGCTAGTAACCGGGAAGTTCACTCAGCCGCCATCTTGCCTCCCCCTCCTAAAAAGTCCCAAATTATATCTTATAGACCAGTCCTTTCCGTTACCTTCCCACCAAATCGATGTCCAGACACTTCCTGCCCTGAAAAAATCCTGAAAAAGCCTGGTCCCGGAGAACCTCCAGCGGTGCCCAGCTGCCTCTTCCCAGGAGAGACGGCAAGGCAAGCTCACTCAGCCACCATCTTGCCGGATGTCTCCTATATTTTTAATGTAATATTATTACAAAGTCAATAAAAAAATGTATTTGTTTAAAAAAAAACAAACAAAAAACATCATGGTATATTTACACGTTGGATTGATGTACTAAGATTAAAAAGAATAAAATATTTCTACACTCAAAAAAAAAAAAAAAGTATGTGTAAGTCTTTTCTTGGTTGTAAGTGATGTTCCCAATAGGACAATACCATGATTAGAACAGGGGAAGTGCGACAAGTGGAGAACTGGGAGCCCAGCAGACTTCCCCAGCCTAGCCATGATGTATTGGTAAAGCAGTGTAGTATACTAGCTTGGGGAGGGCAGCAAAAAAAGGCATTTCATACACTGAAGAAGGAATGAATGGAGGTAGAGATGATAAAAAATTTTACTCCCCTAATTTAGCTCTGTGTGATAGGTGAAAACATCCACTGTGAAGTACTGCAAGGTCAATGAGGCAGGCATCCTCCTCACCCCTGCAGTTCTATAATAGATATTCTAGCAATCATGGAGTACGTTGTGCAGACTGAGAGTCCTGGAAATATTTAAATACCCCACCTGAGTTCCAGAATAAATGAGACAGACAGGACCCCAGCTTCTTTTGTCATATGAAAGGTAAGAATGGGGAAATGGGTTCCGTTAGGACCCTTTGTGCCAAGGTACTCGTAGGAAAGTTTCCTTGTAGGATTAGGTCCCAGCCCACATCAGTGAACCACTGCCTTCTTTATACAAATCACTGGGCACAGGTGAGAATAGCAGAGTAGGGGATAAGGAAAGAAAAAGGGGAAAATGTGAGATAGGTGCATCAATGAGAGGACACTGGAAAATTCCTGGAAGTAGTGGTGCAGTAAAGTGGGTGGAAACCAGCATCTCTGCATTCCATCATTCTTTGCCTTATCAGGGTACATGCAGACCCCCCAAATATGTGACTGCTTTCTCTGGGGTTGAAGCCTTCTGGTTGTTCTTGATGTCCTACTCCAGTGTGAACCTCTCCCTCACTCTTCAAGCAGTGGCCTTTGAAGCAGTGGGTTTTCTTGGGGAACCTCTTTTCTGTCACATTTTTGAGGCAAAGTAAAAAAAAAAGGCACTGACCTTAGGCTTGTCTCAGCTGAGAAATCATCTGTATATTAAAATAATCTCCTGTCTTTTCTATCAAAGTAGTCCATCGTAGAATGCTCTCCTGCTGTACTTTCTATGACTGCCTGACTCTCTAATTTCTCAGAGCCTATTCAGATGGAAATTTGTTCACCTTTGCTGTTATTGAATGCTGAGCTTGATGGCAGAAAAGATAATTTAACTTCTTTTTGTCTTTACCTTGAAAACTGATAAGTTGTATAGTTCTTCCCATGTAATCAAGGAAGGTCCTAAAGTAAGGCGGGTTTTCTTATATATCAAAACATCTTTTGTTTACTTCCAAGTAGTTAGAAGCCGTGTCTACTAGAATATCAAACCCTAGTCCCTAAAAACTGAGAAATTTCTGCCTACTCCCTGTTGCCCACTGTTTGAGGTTTGCAATCCTGAAAGTGATTTGCTTTTATTTGTCTGTGGGGTAGACATAGTCAACCTCTTCATGCCTTTATTCTCTCTATCTTATCCTTATTTAGCTATCTGAGTTTCCTCATGCATCTAGTTAGGGTATGGGGAGAGAGGGGATTAGGAAGATGTGAACTCCTTGTCATTGACTGCAAAGTTGTAATGTATTTCTTTTCACATCCTGTTCAAGGCAGGGTTTTAGAGATGTGTCTGATCCACAGTACTTTCCCTAACTACACTTTTAACTATAGGCTCTGCAGGTATATTTTCTCACCCACTTTACATATATCAAACAGTCTAGTAGTGCCTGAGTACTTCTCAGATTTTCCCTCGGAGAGGACACTTACCTGCACAGAAGGACATGGGAGAGTGGCACCTTCATTGGATGTGAAATCTCCTCCTCTTTTTTAAGAGCACAGTTTTTGGTGTCAGGTCTTGTAGACACCAATCTGAGGTCTGCCACTTATTCGCCCTTGTGTCCTTGGGCGAAGGATTTAATCTGTCTGGGCCTTGCTTTTTTTACCTTTACATGGGACAGGCCTACCTGAGCTCTAGAATAGATGAGTTGGGGATGGCTCTGACGTCTTTTGACATAGGAAAGTAAGAATGGAGGAATTTTCGTTAGGACTTTCCATGGCCAGATACCCCTAGGAAAGTCTCTTTTTAGCCTTAAGATTTGGACTTCAGTCAGCGAACTATTGTATTCTTGATAATTATCACTTGCTACAGTGAGCAAGAACAAGAAAGAATGGGGTGGGAGAATAGCAAAGAACAAGGGAAAAATGAGAAAAACAGCGAGAAAGGGTAGGAGAAAATATCAGGAAATCATAGTATGGTAAAATGAAATTGAGCCAATATCCCTTTATATCATCATTTTCTGAGTTTTCATGTTGTAGGCAGACCCCCAACATATGTGACTGCCTTCAGCTCTCTTGGTGTCAAAGCCTCCTGGTTTTTATCAGAGACAGTATTTATATTGGATTATCTGTATTTTGAGTGTTTCCCGAAGTTTTAAGTGGGGGTATTTATATTAATGGGTTATCTTTGGCAGTCTCTTTCGTATTTTCTAAGGTCCCTTGAAAATACTTGGTGATTACTGGCTGTTAATTACTGAAACTTCAATTATCTAGTCTTTCTGGGCCTGTCGTTATACATAGCCCTTCATTTAACAAAAAACAGTTTCTCACCTTTATATTCCTTCTATCTGCTGGATGGCAACAGTGGGATTTTAGGCCTTGGAATAGGAAACCTGGTGTAGGAAATTTGTGTCAACTTTGCCTGTGGAGTGCTGGAGATTGCTTGAGGGCCCTTTCTCAATGTTGGCCCCAGGCTGGAACTACTGGATAGGGAGCTCAAGGTTCCAGCTCCTTTTGATGGATTTATTCTATGAAAATTTGATCCCTGTAATCCTGGAGGTTGAAAGGTCACAATACCTTTTTAGGAAAAATATAGGTGAGACCCTGCAGGCCAACATGAGAAATGTTGACAGTGAAAATGGCTGGAGGAGAACCTGGATGTGCTCTAGGATTATTCACAGGCAGGTTTCTTTTAGGAAAAAATATACATGAAATATAAGTGTGTGGAAATGGATTTCATCATATTCTTCATGCCCAAGCTGCCCCTAGGAAAGACTTCTTGTAGGATTGGGTTCCTGTCATCAATCAGGGAGCCACTGCATTCTTTATAGCTATCATTCACTGTAGTGAGTGGGAACAGAGGAGACCTGGGGAAAACTAGAGAAGAAAGGAAATGTAGACAGGAGGGAAGAAGGGATGTGAACTGCAAATTAGGTAGGATAAAATAGAGGGAAGCGAGTAACCCTGTTAGTGTGAATAGAGACCCCCACATATAGGTGAATGTCTTCAAGTCTTTCTGGGTTGTAACCTTCTTGTAATTATGGAGGTAATTTTAATATTGAATAATTTCCAATGCCAACCTCTCCCCGACTCTTCAAGCAAGGGTGTTTCCCTAGTGTGTTTTCTTAGAGAGCCTCTTTTGTTTCATATATTTGAAGGCTACTTTAAATGTAGTGGAACCTTAAGCTTGAGCATAGCCGAGAAAAGATCGACACTATTATTGTGTTTTCCTTTCATATGAAAATGGGCTTGGTGGTCTGGTCTTATGTCTGGGAGGAAATCTCAGGAAGGTCCCATTGTTATCTGGGAACTCTTAAATAACCAAACAATCTTGTGATCACTTCTGAGTAGTTAGAAGCCTAGTCTAGGATTATTTGGATATTGAGAAATTTCTGGCTACTCCGATGTGGTATCCTGCAAGCAACATACATATCTGTGTATGTGGGGTGGACACAGTTTACCTTTTTTTGCCTTCATTCTCTTCCTTTCTTCCCCACTTCTCTGCCTCCTGTTGCTCATACTTTTAGAAGGGTCTCCAGGGAAAGAAGGGACTGTGGGAGAAAGGCACACACTTGCATGGTTGGTATATTTGTAACATGGCTGTGATATCGAAGGAATCCTGAGCAGTTGCTCTCAGGATACATTTTTAGTTTCTGTCAGGTACCCCAGATAGCAACCCCTGTCCCATCTAGTGCCTTTCTTCTGGCTGAATCTTCTCTTGGGTGCTTTCCTTTCTAGACAGTCTCAGGTCTACTCACTTTCACAAGGTAACTGTGTCCACCTTGGGAATCAGAACCTTGAGACCCTATACCTGAGTCTTTCAAGAAGAAATAGGACTAGGATAGAAGCTGAGGACCCTTCTTCTCTATAGGAACTGGAGGCTTTATGCACTAATGAAAGTGTGCTGGGAAGTTGTGGGCACAACAAACTTTGACAGCCCTTTTAAACTCTGGGGCAAATGTCACTGTGGTGCATGTAATCCTGAATGGGCACTATCAGAAGTTTACTTTGAATGGATTTTGAAATAACTCTCAGATTGGACAATGGACTGACATGAATGAATTCATTGATGGTCCCTTTGGGGCTAATACATACACAAGATGCTGTAACTGGTACTGCTGAGTGTATCGTGAGGATAGATGTGTTAACTACGTGAAAGTCTTCTGGTTGTAAGGGATATTCCCAATGGGTAAATGCCACCATTGGAACAGCATTAGTATGACGAGTGTAAATTCAGGTGTTTAGGAGACTTCTTCAGTCTACTATTGGATTACCTGTAATGCAGTGTAGGATACCACTTTGGGAACTGGTGGAAGGTGGTGAAAGGTGGTTGTATCTTGATCAAGGAACTAATGGAGACAGGTACTTAAAGCACTGCACTAATCTACAGTAGCCCTTTGTGGCTGATGGAAAAATCCGATGGTACTTGCCACCTCACGGTGGCGTATTGCATGCTAAATGTGGCAGTAATCCTCCTCAGCCCTACAGTTCTAGATAACATAACGATCATGGTGTTCATTGCCCAGACTAAAGGGCCTGGTATGCAGTGATGCAAGTGCTAATATTTTCTTTAGATTCCACTGCATTGACATGACCAGAGCTTATATGCTTGCATGGAATTTAGATTATAGTTCATGCCTATTGTGCTGCCCTAAAGCAAACTAAAACCTTTCACACTTTCTCACCAGTGGATGACATTATTCTGATTTGATGAGCTAAGGACAGTATATCACTGTCTGAGTTAGATGGGGTTATAGCTGTGTAACAAGGACTGGAAGATTAATCCCAACCAGAATCAGGGAATAGCCACCGAAGTAACACCCTTGGGAACCACGTGGGCTGATACCCAGAGAGCAGTAACCAAGCACATCAAGAAAACCTGATGATGTCAAAACTTCCAGAAAACAGAGTCTCAGCATTAGATAGACTTGTTCAGTATTTGATGAACTTCCTAACTCAAGTAGCGACCCTGCTCAACCCAATGCTGTAAGATTATGTGAAAGCAATCCCTTGATGAATAACATGCCTAAAATACCAAACAAACTGCACAAGGTGCCTTTCCACTGGGCCAAGTCTCCACAGCAGAGTCTTTTAAGCTACAAGTATCAGTTACTAACAATTATGTGGACAGAAGCCTAAGGCCAAAAGTTGTGACCATTAAATATGGCACCATTTGGCATTTTGTTTCTGGTACTTACCTGAATCCGTTAACTGGTATACCCCATTGACATTTGAGTGCTGATGACCATCAAGAGAGTAATAAATCAAAAGCAGGATTTGTTATACCTTGACATCCCTATCATGGGATGGGTCAGAAATGGGAACACCAACAATATGGGTACTGATCATCAAGCATCCATGTTAATGTGGATTTGGTATGTCTGAAAAGTAGCAAACTGGGCATTAATGTTGTCTGAGAGCCTATGGGGATAATGTATGCTCACCTTCTAGATGCGTCTTTCTCAGATACAGGGACTTTGTCAATATCTCAGCTTTCTTGGTGGCACAGGACCCTGTGCACGCCTTGGTCTTTTTCATGGTCTCAACAGTTAAGTTAAAAACAGATAGCATGTAGTGGAATTCAGAATCTGTGCAGCTCCAATGCTAACCACTACATCTGTGCATGGAAAAGCACACTTGGCTCCAAGGGATAGGTTATGGGCTGTGGTGCTTGCCCTTGGAAACCACCTCCTCCCAAATGCACCTTGTTACATTTTGACTGACCCATGGGCAGATGCTCATGAGCTGACAGTGCGACCTGGTGCCTGGAAGTGGGACAAGTGGATGATCAAGCCTCCATCTCTGTGGTGTAAAAAAATTATCAGCAGATTACAAACCTATAGCTGGTGTTTGTGCCCCAGATGGATGCTCATAGATAAGGACACTGGGACCATGAAAATCAGTGGAATCAACAGGCTGATAAGACCTATGGTATTCTGGTAAGGCACATGGCCACCTTGATAGACAATCCCACAGCACATGGTCATCCATCTGCAACTCAGAACCTGGCCCCAAAACAAGTCCTACTGATTCCAACACCTGAGACTGAGGAAGCCTGGCAAATGTGTCCAGAGTGCCAGTTGCACAGTAATTAGAAAAGGGATCTCTGGTTCCATAGTGAGAAATACCAGATCTTGAGCCCTACTCTCCTCTCAAGGACATAGCTTAGCATGGAATTCAGTAGATATCATTTCTGATTTTGGCACTGCTAGCCATATCTGCAAAGTAGATTGGGGTTACTATGCAAGGACTCTTAGCTGGACTGTGTTTTATATGTGAATTCATTGGACACCTACAATACCACCTTTGTACTAGATGTTCCCAGCAGGAGGCATCTTCATCTTCATGAGACATTCTTTGTACCTTGCGTTAACCCCCAGGCAGCAGGTGCCATTGATAGCAGGCATGGATTCTTAAAGAAGAGACTGCTAAAGATAAGGGGACAGCCAGTATTCTCAGTGGAGCACACATTTATGAAAGTCAGTTTGGGATCTAAAATATGGCATTTTCCCATTTGAATAGAATATTATAAGGTACAGAGAGGTTGGGAGATTTTGACTGAGGAGGGAGAAGAAAATGCCTATGACACGGGAAGCAGACTTGGGCCCAGTGGTTAGGGCATCCATCCACCACATGGGAGGTCCGCGGTTTAAACCCCGGGCCTCCTTGACCTGTGTGGAGCTGTCCCACGCACAGTGCTGATGCATGCAAGGAGTGCCCTGCTATGCAGGGGTGCCCCCGTGTAGGTGAGCCCCACATGCAAGGAGTGTGCCCCATAAGGAGAGCCGCCCAGTGCGAAAGAAAGTTCAGCTTGCCCAGGAATGGTGGCACACACATGGAGAAGTGACACAACAAGATGATGCAACAAAAAGAAACACAGATTCCCATGCTGCTGACAACAACAGAAGCAGACAAAGAAGAACACGCAGCAAATAGACACAGAGAACAGACAACTGGAGTGGGGGGGGGAGAAGGGGAGAGAAATAAATAAATAAATCTTTAAAAAAAATGTCTATGACATCAATAACCTTCTCCAGATATTCTTTCCTCATCCTTCCTCAGCTTTTTATACTCCCAGAGAGGGCCATGGGATAATGCCAGCAGAGCTAGTTTTGGTCAGATTTTGTCAAGATAGTACAGAACTTACCTTTAGATTACAGGGTTCTGGCATTTATTGTTTTGGCCTTTGGCGTCTCTGCCAGGTATATGTTTAACATCTTGTTCAATACTGACTTTCAAGAATGTTAGTGACCCAAAACAACTATATTCACTACACCTTTAGTTGTAGTCACTGTGTTTGTGTTTTCTTATCCAAGATATATATTTTAGACATTTCTCCTGGTCTTAGGCCACAGGCTTGATGGTTCCATCAAGTGCTTGTCCCTATGTACTTCCTCGGCCTCTGACTTACACTCAGAGATGAGGTTTCCTCGTCCAGAAGGATATGGGGTAAGGTATGAAACCTCCTCCTGCTCTTGCTTACAAGCACAGATTTTGAAGCCAGGTGCTGTAAGTTCCAATCTGAACTCTGCACTTATTGACCCATGTGGCATTTTGAGGGGTATTTAATCTCTGGGCCTCAGTTTTTTCACCTTTACAAAGGAAATTTATTAAGTCCATGACCCAAGCTTTGGATCGCATAGGCAAGGCCCAGGCTTCTTTTGATATAAGAAATATATGAATGGAGAAATTGTTTCCATTAGGACCCTTTGCGCCCAGATTCCTCTAGGAAAGCATCCTTGTTTGGGGTCCAGAGATGAGTCAGGAAATCACTGAATTCTTGATATGTATCCCTCACTCCCCCTCCCCCCCATGTATGTGAATGTCATGAGCTCTCTTTGGGCTCATAGCCTCTTGTTTCTGTCAGAGAGAATTTTATATTGGATTATCTTCTGTACAAAGGTATCCTCCAACTTTGAAGTATGAATATTTAGATTAGGGTGTTATTTCTGAGTGCCTCTTTCATAGTTCCAAAGCTTCTTTTTTTTCAAAGATTTTTTAAAATTTATTTCTCTCCCCTTCCCGCCCCCCCCCCCAGTTGTCTGCTCTCTGTGTCCATTTGCTGTGTGTTCTTCTGTGTCTGCTTCTATCCTTGTCAGTGGCACTGGGAATCTGTGTTTCTTTTTGTTGTGTCATCTTGTTGTGTCAGCTCTCCATGTGTGCAGCCCCATTCCTGGGCAGGTTGCACTTTCTTTTGTGCTGGGCAGCTCTCCTTACGGGGCACACTCCTTGCGCGTGGGGCTCCCCTATGCGGGGGACTCCCCTGCGTGGCACGGCACTCCTTGCGTGCATCAGCACTGTGCATGGGCCAGCTCCACACGGTTTAAGAAGGCCCAGGGTTAGAACCGCGGACCTCCATGTGGTAGGCGGAATGGATTAGGAGGACAGGGCTTCAGTTCTCTTTGACAGATTTATTCCATGCGATTTTGAACCCCCTTCTCCTGGAGGCAATCAGGTCACAACGCTCTTTTGGAAAAATACTGTAGAGACACCCTGCAGGATGAAATGGAGGAGCTGATAGCATAAGAGAGGGAGAAGACCCTGGAGGTACTTAATGACCATTTACAGGCATTTCTAATTTAGAAAATATACATATGGAAGATGAGTATGTGGAAATGGATTGCATTAGGATTCTTATTTCTCAGCTGTCCCTAGAAGAGTCTCCTTATAAGATTGAGGTCTTGTCCACAGTCAGGGATCCACTAATTTCTTTATAGATATCATTGAGCAGAATGCCTGTTAACAGGGGAGACCTGGGGAAATCTAGAGAAGAAAGGAAAAGGAGAAATGAGTTTATATGGCTACGAGTTTCTAAAAAAGAGTCTGGAGGCTGGCAGAAGGTTTGCCCTCATGCACAACTGAGCAGAGTCAGAGAGACAGATAAAGCAGATACAACCCCCAGATATTGGTTCCTTTGAGGGCTAAAGAGACCCATGGGAGTTATGGTCATGGCCGATGGGGTTAACTACCAGGGCAGATGGCCCCTCTTTGGAAATGGTGTTTATGTGTGATGAATCTGGACTCAGATGGGATCTCCCTTCATAAGACTTTCATGCTAATGTGCTGGAGGTGCAGTTAATGTTGGGGTTTAAGATATATTTAGGGGATTTGAATCTCTGGACTGACAATGTGATAGCCAGATCCTGAGCCTCAACAGACTCCAGCACCTACAATCTGATTTATTGGACTTACCACACTCAGCTAAGATGGAGGTGAAGAAGGACAACCACCACACCATGGAGCCTAGAGTGATTACAACTGAAAATGGGAGGATTGCATCCAGCATCCAGGTGGAATCTGAGCCTCCTCTTGACATAAAGGTGCAATGGACACAACCAATCCAGTGTCCACATAGAAGAGGTGGCATTGGATTGGGAAAAGTGGACATAATGGACAAAGGGTATGGGGAAAGGCAGGAAGAGATGAGAGGTGGAGGCGTCTTCGGGACATGGAGCTGCCCTTGATGGTGCTTCACCGGACATTGTAAATCCTCACAGGGCCTACATGATGGAATAGAGGAGAGTATGGGCCATGATGTGAACCAATGTATATGAGGTGCAGAGGTGCCCAAAGATGTACTTACCAAATCCAATGGATGTGTCATGATGATGGGAACGAGTGTTGTTGGGGGGGGGGGAGAGGGGGGGTGGGGGGGTGGGGTTGAATGGGACCTCACATATATATTTTTAATGTAATATTATTACAAAGTCAATAAAAAATAAAAAAATTAAAAAAAAAAAAAAGAAAGGAAAAGGAGACAGGAAGGAGAAAAGAAGGTGTGAATAGGGAAAAACACAGGAAGACAAATGGGTATAATATAGGGGAAATGCAGTATCACTTTATCCAATCATTCTCTGACATGCGTACCCCACTGTATTTGTGACTATCTTTATCTACCTCTGGATTTATAACCTCCTTGTTGTTATGGAAGTAATTTTACTATTGTCAGGGTACATGTGCACCCCACTATATTTGTGACTATCTTTATCTACCTCTGGATTTATAACCTTCCTTTTTGGAAGTAATTTTACTATTGTACCACCTCCAGTGCCAACCTCTTCTGTTCCCTTCAAGCAGGGATCTTCAGACCAGTGGATTTCATATGGAACCTCTTTTTTTAAAAAATTTATTTCTCCCCCCCCCTCCTCCCCCCCCCCGCCAACCCCGGTTGTCTGTTCTCTGTGTCTATTTGCTGCATCTTCCTTGTGCGCTTCTGTTGTTGTGAGCAGCACGGGAATCTGTGTTTCTTCTTGTTGCGTCATCTTGTTGTGTCAGCTCTCTGTGTGTGCGGCACCATTCCTGGGTAGGCTGCACCTTCCTTCGCTCTGGGCAGCTCTCCCTATGGGGTGCACTCGCTGTGTGTGGGGCTCCCCCTGCGTGGACACCCCTGCGTGGCACGGCACTCCCTGCTCGCATCAGCACTGAGCGTGGGCCAGCTACACATGGGTCAAGGAGGCCTGGGGTTTGAACCGTGGACCTCCCATGTGGTAGACAGATGCCCTAACCACTGGGCCAAGTCCGCTGCCCTGGAGCCTCTTTATTCCATATTTTTGATTAAAAAATACTAAAACCTTGCTTGTGCCTAGCCAAGAATTCACCATGTATATTGAGCTTTCAAATAGTCTAGAGTGGAGTGCTATCCTCTAATCCTCAATAAGATATCTGGCTGCAAAATTCCTTTGGAGCCTATTCAGATGGGAATTAGTTCACAGTTTCTTCAATTATTTTTTGAGACCACCTTGAAGGGAATAAAGACAAAATAATTTTTTTTCTTGAGTATGAAAACTGGCTTGTTTTTTTTAATGTCTGGGAGCAAATCTCAAGAAGGTCCCATGGTTATTTGGTTACTCTTAACTAATGAAAATCCTGTATCCACTTCCAAACAGTTATAAGACCCAGTATTGTATAATAATCTTAACACCATCACTTAAAGACTCTTATGGCTATTCCCAAATGGCACCTGTTTGCATTTGTAATCCTGCAAATAACATGTATATATGTATGTATAGGATTTATATATTTCACTTTTTTTTTTTTTTTGCCTTTCCTCTCTTCATCTCCCCTTCCACTTCATTATCTGCTATTGCTCACTCCTCTAGATGGGTCCACAGGAAGAGGGCTGTGGGAAAGGACACACACTCATGTGGATGGCATAATTTTAGTTGGCTGTGGGCTCTGTGATATGGAGGGACTCCAAAGCTGTTGCTTTTATGCAGGCATTTTCAGTTTCTGTGAGTGCCTCAGTGCCTTTCCTCTGACTGACAACTGGTCTCCCTCTCAGCCCATAGGCCTTTTTTGACCTCCTTCTTGCCCTCCAGGAGTTCCTTTAAGGTACTTTCCTTTTTAGACAATCTCAGTACACTCCATGTCAATTATGGAAAATACAGACTTTTCTTCTTAAGGTGATAGAAGTGCTGGTCACTACCAAGACATCCTCTTACTGTGCCTTCTGGCAGGGGCAGTCCCAGCATCAAGTTCTTGATTTCACGTGCATGCATAAGACACTCATTCCTTTATTTCACCATCTCCAGGGGACCTAAGTCAAGCTCTTAGAATGTTGTTGTCATTTGTTTGAGGTAAAAGGGAAGTTATCTTTGTCCCTCCCCCTTGAAGGTGGAGAAGATGCTCATCACAGTCTCTTTCTCAGGGTACACATGTCTACGTGGAAAGCACAGACCTTCTTTTGAAGGAGGTGGAATTATTGCTCCCTCCTAGCAAGCTCTCTTGTTGTACCTTTTAGCAGGAGCAGTTCATGCTCCAGGTTCTTGATGTCATTAGTCCCTGTGTCCCTCTAAGTCCAGAGAACATGAGTCAAGCTTTCTGAGGCTGTTGTATCTGGGTCAGACATTCCAACCTCATCTCCTAATCTAGGGGTTCTTAACCTTTTTTTGTTCCACAGACCCTTTGCCAGTCAGGTGAAAACCACAGACCCCTTACTAAGTCGACACTATACTGTGTATTTTTTAATAAAAATATCACACCCATACCAACATGTCGCCACAAGAATGTTTCTTTAAAAGATTTATTTATTTATTTATTTCTCTCCCCTTCTCCCCCCCACCCCAGTTGTCTGTTCTCTGTCTATTTGCTGCGTGTTCTTTGTCTGCTTCTGTTGTTGTCAGCGTCATGGGAATCTGTGTTTCTTTTTGTTGCCTCATCTTGTTGTGCCAGCTCTTCATGTGTGCGGCATCATTCCTTGGCAGGTTGCATTTTCTTTCGCGCTGGGTGGCTCTCCTTACAGGTGCACTCCTTGCGCATGGGGCTCCCCTACACGGGGGACATCCCGGCGTGGCACAGCACTCCTTGCGTGCATCAGCACTGAGCGTGGGCCAGCTCCACATGGGTCAAGGAAGGCCAGGGTTTGAACCACAGACCTCCCATGTGGTAGACGGATGCCCTAACCACTGGCCCAAGTCCGCTTCCCAAGAATGTTTTTTTTAGTAGATTTTAAAAATTAATTTTAAAAAAACCACATAGATCATAAAAAACGTTACATTAAAAAAATATGAGGATCCCGTATACACACACTCCCCACCCCCTCACTCCTCCCACATGACCAAACTCTTTCATCAGTGAGGCACATTCATTGCATTTGATGAATACATTTTGGAGCACTGCTACACAGCATGGATTATAGAGAGTGTAGATTACACTCTCTTCCAGTCCATTCAGTGGGTTATGGCAGGATATATAATATCCTGCATCTGTCCCTCCAGTATCATTTAGGACAACTCCAAGTCCTGAAAATGCCCCCATATCACACCTCTTCTTCCCTCTCCCTGCTCTCAGCAACTCACGTGGCCACTGTCTCCACATCAATGATACAGTTTCTTCCATTTCTGGAGTCACAATAATTCTATGGTAGGGTACCAGTAAATCCACTCTAATCCATATTTTATTCCTCCATCCTGAGGACCCTGGGATGGCGGTGTCCACTCTGCCTCTTGAGAGGGGTCTTAGATCCCACATGGCTGATGGATGCAGATCCCTGATGCTTGCAGTTGTAGAACTCTCAGCTTCCTGGTGTGGTGGTCAACCATCCCCACCTCCCTGTTAGCTGACCTGGGTAAGTCCAACAAACCGAAGAGTAGGTGTTGTAACTCTGCTGAGGCTCAGGACCCAGCTGGCACACAGTCAGTTCAGAGATTCAAGTCTCCTGAGCATACACCAACCCCAGTGCCAACCACAGGTTTGATAAAAGTGACAGAAGAGGCATGTGTAGAGAGGTCACATTTGAGTCTAACTCTATCACACTCAGGAACACAAATTCCACAGTTGGGCCAAATGGCAAGGCACTGAACTCCAGAGCCTTCTGTCATGACCATAGGACCTGGGTGTCTCTGTAGCCCTCAGGAGCACCACTTTGGGGTTGTGTCTACTTTGGCTATCTCTGAGATCCTGCTGAGATGTGCATTAGCACGACCCCTCTGATGACCTCCTGACTCATTTTGAAGTGTCTTAGCCATATAAACTCATTTGTTTTTACCGTTTCCCGCTTTTATTCAATGTATTTTTCTAGTTGCACCATTAGCTGGTGCTTAGTAGAATAATATTTTTTTTAAAATTTAAATTCAAGCTCATGGACCTCTTGTTAAGAACCCCTGCCCTAATCCATCATGTGTCTCCCATCATGGAGGTCTGAGGACCACAGAGAAAAACATGGTAAATGATGGACAACACTAGCTTCTTCCCAGAATGGGATGATCTCTTGACTTATGGGGTCTCCCAAGGAGAAATCCACTGTCGGTTTCCATTTATATGGCACTGGGTATTCACTGGCATTCTGGAGATCTTGCACATGTCTACATAGGCTACACAGGCAAAGTCAGGAACCAGAGTTCTTCTGAGTCTTGGCAGAAAGTCCTGTGGTACTCTCTGAGCTTGAGAGAATGGGAAGAATGTGAGAATTTTCTCTGAGGCCATCTCCCACTCACTTCCCTGTCTCCTTTGAGGCTGACACAAGTCAGTTTCTCTTCCCTGCTGGACATGGTAAGTTTCTTACCTGCAGTCTAGAATTGGCTCCTCCACAAATGCGTGTGTGTAACCTGCATTGAGGTTATCAAATCCTGTTCATTTCCACGTCCTTCTCTTTTATATGTGGAACAAGGATCACTGGGAGCCTATACCTTTGACTTATTCTTGGAAAACATCTGGAGGGTTAGGCAGCAATGGGTAGAACTGTAATCACCTGTCCTAGTGGTGCCTAGTTGTTGTTTAAAGTACTTTTGTTGAGGCCCAGGGAATGGCCAATATGTGAAAATGTGTGCTTTCAGGGGCTGTGGCTACCACATTGCCCCCTACCTGTTCTTTCCTGAGGGTCTAGCTGAGGAGAATACATGGTCTCCTGGAAGCTGGTGTTGTGGTGTCTGTGTAAAAAAATCACAAGTCTGTTTTGCCATGAAAAGTGTCTGGATGCAGCTTATAGAACCTACATTGAAAAGAAAAAAGTTGTAGAGGTTTTGTCATTGAGAGGTCTGTGAGTCAATTCATCCTATACTACTGTGTGATAATGTGTGGTTGGCTTAAAATGTTTTGCATGTTTGTTTCGTGAATGTTAATGAGATGTCAGAGAAAAATTCTTCTGTCGTCCAAGTTTACTATAAAATGATGTCTGTTGATTTGAAGCAATCATTCTTTATGGCCTTTTCTTTTCATCATCAAGGGAGACCTATAATCCAAAACAAAACTTAAGGTTTGCTTGTCCAATATGACAAGTGAAATAATGTAAGCAAGGTCACGACACAGATTCCCTTGGGCAGTCCTCTGCTGCCTCTCACAAAGTAAGGAATTTTATGTTGCTGATGTAGCACTTGTAATTCCTTCAAACTGCTACAAAAGATGTCCTTTTTGTCTTGAGATAAGAGATAACACTACATAGGGCTTTATTCTACCTGCTTTTGACTGATAGTCTCCATGGGATTTTTGAACCCCACCTGATGAAGTCAGAGTTCAATTTTGGAACAATACTGGTGAAACCTTGCAGGCCACGTAGTAAATGGAGCCTGCCAGGCAATAGCAGACCCAGTTGCTGAAGTGTTTGGTGACAAGGAGCCATGTGATCCTTCACCTTTGTCTATGAGACCCTTGCTGAATTACATGGGTGGTTTGAGTTCTATGTAAAAGGGAAGAACCCCTTAAACCTAAGGAAAACATTCTCTGGTTGTTGCTTGCCCTTTTTTTTTTTCATTTAAAAAATTTATTAAAGTATATCACTCATACATAAACAATAAATGTATAGTAATAGTTGTGAACTTATAAAACAAACATGCATAACATCATGCAGGGCTCTCATACCTTACCCCACCTCCAATACCTTGCATTGTTGTGAAACATTTTTAGCAAATCATGAAAAGAACATCCTTAAAATATTACTATTAAACAAAGTATCTTACATTTGGTGTATTTTCATCCAACTGACCCTATTATTATTATTGTTTTTTATATCATTAATACATGAACATACATGAGTAAAAGTTGTGAACTTACAAAACAAACATGCATAACATTATACAGGTGTCCCATACATCAACCCACCACCAACACCTTGCATTGTTAGGTGTTTCAAGTTGTGAAAGAGCATCATTAAAATCTTACTACTAACCATAGTCCATATCTTACTTTTGGTGTATTTTCCCCCAACCCACCCTATTATTATTTTTAAAATATATTTTTAATATAGAAGTTGTATACTTACAAAACAATCATGCACATGTGTAGAATTCCCATACAAGATCCTTTCATCAACACACCACACCACACCATGGTGGAACATTTGTTTCAGATTGTAAGAGATCATCATCAGACTATTACCACCAACCATGGTACACAGGGTACATTTGGCACACTTTTTCCATACTCCTGCACTATCAACATAGTACATCTTTGGCATAGAAGCAATTTTACAGTATTGCTGTTAACCACAGGCCATATCTACTCTTTTGTGTGACTTCGAAAGTGAATCTCCTTCCCTGTGGCTAGTGCCTGTGACCACAAGTAATATAGTGCCTGCTGATCAAGGTCACTCTTTTATGCAGAGATGTACTGAGGTCCATTCCTACCATTCCTTGAAGAAGGGACTTTAAGGATAGATGTGGGCAAAAAACCCAATGAGATTATGGGTATTTGGCTTGTTGGCTATCTGATGAGGGAAGTATGGGAAGGAGTGCAGAACACTTGGTCACATAACACTGACACCATGTTCCAGGTGAATCTGGCCATTACTACCTTGTGTATGATAGGAGGGCCAGAAACACCTAGACCTCTGTGTTGAGATTTATCCTGTTCAAGATGATGTTGATCTAAAGCTTCAATACCATATCTCTACCCAGACATAACTTCTTTCAAGAAGAAACAGGACTAAGTTAGAACTTGAGGTCCTCGTCTATAAGAATGGAAGTCTTTATGCACTGGTTAAAGTGTATGGGGGAGTTGTGGCATCCAAGTTTGCTAAACTTTTGTGCCCCTTTTGAAGTCTTAGGCACAGGTCATTATAGTGCCTTAAAGTACATATGGGCACAGTCTAAGATTTGCTTTGACTGGATTTTGAAATAACTTTTAGACTGGACTGATGTGAGTTATTGGTAGTCCTTTGGGACTGAAATACATGCAAGACGTTATTTATACTGCTGAATATATTGTGAGAATAGATGTGTTAAGTATGTGTATTTTCCCTCTTGATTGTAAGGAATGTTCCCTTTGGGGAAATGCCACGATTAGAACAGTGTTAATGGCTTAAGTACACAACCTGGAGTCTACCAGGCTTCCCAGTCTATCTTGATGTACCCATAATACAGTGCAGAATATTGGTTTGGGGATTGGTGGGGGTGGGGGGAGGGAGGTGGTTTTACGTTGATAAAGGAATTAATGGAGACAGAAGTGTTTAAAACACTTTACCACTCTACAAAAGCCCTGTGTGGCCGATTGAAATGTCCAATGGTACTTGCCACCTCAACAGTAAGTATCTCAAACTCATTGCAGCAGCATGTGTCCTTGACCCTACAGTTTCAGATAACATAAGGATCATGGAGTCCATTGTGTAGATTAAAGGGCCTAGATTGCAGTGAGAGACATTCTAATGTTTTCTTCAGATTCTACTGCATCCTCATGACCAGAGCTAATTTGCCAGCATGGGTTCAGATTACCATTCATGTTCACCATACTGCTCTAAAGTGCCCTAAACCTCCCATAATTTCTTACCAGAAGATAGGCTGAGATCTGGAAAGACGGAAAGCTCACCAGAGGTGTCCTGGTACTGTACATGGATGATATTATTCTGATTAGATGAACTAAGGACAGCATATCATTTGTATTAGTTAGATGGTCTCGTATCTGAGTAACAAGGTCTGCAAAACTAATAATCCTGATCAAAATCAGGGAACAGCCACCAAGGTAACAATCTTGGGAACCATGTGGGCTGATACCCAGAGAACTATACCCAATAATACTAAGAAAAACTGATGATGTTGGGTGTTAATAATCAGGTGGATTGGGGAAGAAATACACCAAATGTAAAATATGGGCTATAGGTGGTTGTGATATTTTAACGATGCTCTTTCACAGTTTATGACAAATATTTCACACCAATGCAAGGTGTTGATGGTGGAGTGATATATGGGAGCCCTGTTTGCTTTGTAAGTTTACAACTTTTACTATACACTTATTGTTTATGTATGTGCATGTATGAATGATTGTGATGGTTAGGCTAATGTGCCAACTCAGTCAGGTAATTGTGCTCAGTTGTTTGGTCTAGCAAGCACTGGGTTAATTGTAATACAAGGACATTTATGGGCTTTAGTCATCAGTGAGTTTACTGCATAGATGGCTGATTACATCTGCAATAAACCAGGGAGATTGCCATCAGCAGTGAGTGATGTTCTATCCAATCATTTGGATGCCTTAAAAGGGGAAGTGATTTCAGCATTCAGAGAGAATTTCCCAGCTCGTCTTTGGACAGCCAGTGTCTCCTGGGAGCTCATCAAGGACCCTCACTGGACTTTCATTGGAGTTCCTGGTTTGCAGCCTGCCTGCATAATCTGGACTTGTGTATCCCCACAGTCATGTGAGAGAATTTTATAAAATCTCATACTATTTACAGATACCTCCTGCTGATTCTGTTTGCCTAGAGAACCCTGACTAATACAATGATATACTTCAATAAAATTTTGTTAAAAAAGGAAAGGAAAACTGATGATGTTAAAGCTTCCAGAAAATAAGAGGCTCAGCATTAGATAGACTTGTTTAGTATTTACGAACTTCTTAACACACTTAGGGCTCCTGTTCAGCCCAATACATAAGATTACTCAAAAGTTACAACTTGACCAAAAACATGCCTAAAATACCCAAAAAGATTTGCAGACCACTTTTTCACTTGGGTCAGTCGTCATTGCAGAGTCTTTTGAGCTACCATTGTCAGCAATGAAAATAATGAGGATTGAAGTCTGAGGCAAAAAGTTGTGGCCAGATAGGGAGTATTGGGCTGAAGAAGCCGCACATTTCTAATGATAACCTGTGCATGGAACAGGACACTTGGCTTCAAGGGATGAGTTATGGGCTGTGGTGCTTGCCCTTGGAAACACCCCACAAAATGTAACATTTTGACAGACCCTTAGGCAGGTGCCTATGAGCTAATAATGTGGCCTGGTGCCTAGAAGTGGGACAGCTGGATGAACAAATCTCCATCTCTGTGGTGTAAAAATTATCAGTAGATTGTACAAATCTAAACCTCTCATTAGTACCCAACATGGAGACCCATGGATAATGACCCTTGGAAGATGAAAATCAGTGGAATCAGAAAGCTAAGCAGACTTGTTCAGTCCAGGTAAGACACATTGTCACCTGGATAGACAATCCCACAGGGCATGGTCATTCATCTACAACTCAGGACATGGCCCCACAACAAGCCCTAGTGATTCCAGCACACGAGGCCAAGAAAACCTTCCCAGTGTGCCCAGAGTGCCAGCTGTACAGTTAAGTAGAAAAGGGATCTCCAGTCCCATATCCAGAAGTATCAGACTTTGATCCCTATTCTTTACTCAAGGGTACTTCTGGGCATGGACTGCAGTAGATCTCTGTTCAGACTGTGGCACTAGCAACAGTGCCTGCACAGCAGATGGGGGTGTACTATTTATGGTGGTTTGAAGCTGTATACACCCAAGAAAAACATGTTCTTAATTCTAATCCATTCCTGTGGGTATAAACCCATTGTAAGTAGGACCTTTTGGTGAGGTTCCTTCACTTGAATCCCTCTGCAGTCAGGATAGGTCTTAATCCTATTAACTGGAGTCCACAAATGGAATGAATACAGAGGGGAAAAAAGCCACAGAAGCAAGATGCTGAAATAAATGAAACCCACAAGAGAAGAGAGAGACCAGCAGATGCCACCATGTACCTTGCCTTGTGACAGAGGAGGCAGTGATCACCGGCAGCCGATCTTTGGGAATGAAGCATGGCCTTGATGATGCCTTGATTTGGACATTTTCCTCGACTCTAACCATGACTGAATAAATTCCCATTGTTTAAGCCAAACCATTTCATTATATTTGCTTTAAGCAGCCTGGGAAACTAAAACATCTTCAAGGACTCTTAGTTGGACCCTGTTTTATATGCAGATTCATTAAACACATCCAGTTACCAAATCGTTTTTGTACCAGACATACCCAGCAGTGGGCAGCTTCATTGGACATTCTCTGGACCATTCCTGCCCCTTATCGTTCCCAGGCAACAGGTGCCATTGAAAGAAAGCTCACTTCTTAAAGAGGAGACTGAAAAAGAGAATGGACAACTGATGCTCAGCTTCTAAAGGAACAACACTTAAGATAGTGTGGGATCTAAATGTGGCATTTCCCTCAGGAGGTACCTCCTATTTAAATAAAATATTTAAGTATGAGGTAGAAGAGAGGTTTAGGAGGGCCAGTCTCAGGATAGGGAAAAATGCATTTAACAGACATGACATTCTCCAAAAATTCTTTCCTCCTTCTTCCACCTTAATTTTTATATCTCTAAATCTGTGGTCTCAGAGGGGGGATTTACATGCATATGGTACCTCCATTGGATGTGAAACCTCATCATTTTGCTTAAGAGCACAGGTTTTAGAATTAGTCAGCATAGGGTCCAGTCTGAGCTCTGCCACTTACTGGCTTTTGTGACCTTGTGAAGGGAATTTAATTTTTCTGGGACTCAGTTTCTTCACCTTTTCATGGGAGATATTTGAAGACCCTAGCCTAATCTCCAGAATAGAAATGGAAGGCAGGGCCCCAACTTCTTTTAAAAAAAATTTATTCAAGTATATCAGACACACATAAACATATATGAACAATAAGTTTATAGTAATAGTAGTGAACTTACAAAACAAACATATGTAACACCATACAGGACTCTCAAACCTCACCTTACCACCAATACCTTGCATTGTTGTTAAACATTTTAAACTAATGATTAAAGAGGTTCATCAAAATATTAATTACTAACCAAGGTATTTTTCCTCTAACCCACCCTATTATTATCTTGATATCTTTTATATAAAAACAAACATAAACAAAAAGTGTGTAGTAAATGTGAACTCACAAAGCAAATGTGCAAAACATCATACAGGAGTCCTATAAATCAGCCCTCCACCAACACCTTGAATTGTTGTGAGACATTTGTTACAAATTATGAAAGAATATTGTTAAAATCTTACTACTAATTATAGTTCTTATCTTAAGTTTGGAATATTTTTACCCCAACCACCCTATTATTATTATTATTATTTTTTATTTTTAAAGATTTATTTATTTATTTAATTTCCCCTCCTCCCCTGGTTGTCTGTTCTTGGTGTCTATTTGCTGCGGCTTGTTTCTTTGTCCGCTTCTGTTGTCGTCAGCGGCACGGGAAGTGTGGGCGGCGCCATTCCTGGGCAGGCTGCTCTTTCTTTACACGCTGGGCGGCTTTCCTCACGGGCGCACTCCTTGCGCGTGGGGCTCCCCCACGCGGGGGACACCCCTGCGTGGCACGGCACTCCCTGCGCGCATCAGCGCTGCGCATGGCCAGATCCACACGGGTCAAGGAGGCCCGGGGTTTGAACCGCGGACCTCCCATATGGTAGACGGACGCCCTAACCACTGGTCCAAAGTCCGTTTCCCCCTATTATTATTTTTTAAATATACTTTTATGACAGAAGTTGTAAACTTATAAAACAGTCATGCACATGTGCAGAATTCCCAAACAACAACCCTCTATCAACACACCACATTGTGGTGGAACATTTGTTACAGATTATAAGAAAATATACGATTGTTACATGTCTATAGTGTACATTTGGCACACATTTTCCATACTGCCCCATTATGAACACAGTACATCTTTGGCATAGATGCAAGAATATTATATTATTACTGCTAACCACAGTCCATGTATTTTTCCCTTTCTTCTCTATATTCCTACCACCCTGCAATAGTGATATACATTTGCTCTAGCTAACAAAGGACTCTCTTGCATCTGTACCATCAACCAAGATTCTCATCCACCTCTAGGTTTACTGTGCTATTCAGTTCCTATATTATTCTCTAGTTTTTGGTCAATTGGCATTTACATCCCTAGACTACCATTTTCAGCCACATCCCCATTTATAAACTAGCTGTTACATACTATGTGTTACCATCCACTCTATACATTTTCACACTTTTACAGTAAAGCTAATTAAAACTTCTATATACATTAAACATCAGTAGTCCATCTCAGTCCTCCTTTTATCTACTTTAAGAATCCACCACCTACCACCAGGTCTTGAAGATATTTCCCTACAATTTCTTCTAGAATTATTATGGTTCTTGCTTTTATTTTTAGGTTTTTGATCCATTTTGATTTAATTTTTAGATAAGGTGTGAGATAGGGGTCCTTTTTCCTTCTTTTGGCTATGGATATCCAGTTCTCTCAAAACCATTTTTTGAATGGACTGTTCTGCCTGAGCTGGGTGGGTTTGACTGGCTTGTCAGAAATCATTTGACCATGGATGTGAGGGTCTGTTTCTAAACCATCAGTTTGGTTCTATTGTTGTTCTATGTGTCTGTCTTTATGCTAGTACCATACTGTTTTTACCACTGTAGCTAGGTAACATGATTTAAAGTCTGGAGATAAGAGTCCTCCAACTTCACTTTTCCTTTTTAAGATGTTTCTGGCCATTCAGGACCCTTTACCCTTCCAAATAAATGTGATAATTTTGTTTTCAATTTATTTTAAAAATGCTGGTAGAGTTCTTATTGGGATTGCATTGAATCTGTATATCATTTTGAGTAGACTGAAGTCTTAATCATATCTTGTCTTCCAAGCCATGAGCATGGCATGTTATTCCAATTGTTTAGGCCTTTAATGATTTCTTTTAACACTGAGTTGTAGTTCTCTGAATACATGTGCTTTGCATTGTTGGTTAAGTTTATTCCTGAATATTTGGGTTTTATCTCTCATATTTTATTTTCACCACTCTTTTGACATTTATTTACTTAAAAAATTTTTAAAAAAATTTATTTCTCTCTCCTTCCCCCCTCAATTGTCTGCTCTCTGTGTCCATTTGCTGTGCGTTCTTCTGTGACTGCTTCTATCCTTATCAGCGGCACCAGGAATCTGTGTTTCTTTTTGTTGTGTCATCTTGTTGTGTCAGCTCTCCGTGTGTGCAGTGCCATTCTTGGGCAGGCTGCACTTTCTTAAGCGCTGGGTGGCTCTTCTTACGGGGCACACTCCTTGCATGCGGGACTTCCCTATGCGGGGGACACCCCTGCGTGGCATGGCACTCCTTGCGTGCATCAGCACTGCGCATGGGCCAGCTCCACATGGGTCACAGAGGCCCGGGCTTTGAACCACGGACTTTCCATGTGGTAGTTGGATACCCTATTCATTGGGCCAAGTCTGCTTCCCTTATTTACTTGTATTGATATAATCTTCATTTCTAGACTCTCTTCCAGGCCTCTCTCTCTTGTCTTTTCTCTTCAGGCTCTTGCACACCCTTTAATATTTCATACAAATTTGGTCTCTTGGTTAGAAATTTTCTCACTTTCTGTTTATCTGTGAATATTCTAAACTCACTCTAATTTTTGGAAGACAATCTTGCCATATATAAGATTCTTGGCTGAAAGTTTTTCTCTTGTAGTATCTTAAATATATCATACCATTGTCTTCTTGCCTCCATGGTTTCTGGTGTGAAATCAGCACTTTATCTTATTGGGTATCCTTTATATGTTACACATTGATTTTTTCTTGCTGGTCTCAGAATTCTCTCTTTGTCTTTGGCATCTGACATTCTGATTAGTATGTGTCTTGGAGTTGGTCTATTCTGATTTTTTCAGATGTGAGTACATTGTGTTTCTTGGACATGGATATCTATGTCCTTCAATAGGGTTGGGAAATTTTCTACTGTTATTTCTTCAAATATTTCTTCTGCTCCTTTTCCCTTCTCTTTTTCTGGGATACCCAAGATGTGTGTTTGCACGTCTCTTGCTGTCTTTTAGTCTCCTGAAACCTTGTTCAATTTTTTCCATTCTTTTTAGAGGCCATTTCTTTAATCTCACCAGTTCGTTCTTCTGCCTCCTCAAATCTTCTATTATATGATTCCATTGTTTTTTAAATTTCATTTATTGTGCCTTTCATTCCCATAAGATCTGCTATTTTTCTATGTATGCTTTCAAATTTTTCTTTGTGCTCATCCAATGTCTTTTTTTTAAAGGTTTATTTATTTATTTCTCTCCCTTCCCCCCCCCGTCACCCCGGTTGTCTGTTCTCTGTGCCTTTTGCTGCGTCTTCTTTGTCCGCTTCTGTTGTTGTCAGTGGCACTTCTCTGTGTCTTTTGCTGCATCTTCTTTGTCCGCTTCTGTTGTTGTCAGTGGCATGGGAATCTGTGTTTCTTTTTGTTGCATCATCTTGTTGTGTCAGCTCTCCTTGTGTGCAGCACCATTCTTGGGTAGGCTGCAATTTCTTTCGCGCTGGTTGGCTCTCCTTACGGGGCACACTCCTTGCGCGTGGGGCTCCCCTACGTGGGGGACACCCCTGCGCGGCAGGGCACTTCTTGCACATCAGCGCTGCCCATGGGCCAGCTCCACACGGGTCAAGGAGGCCCTGGGTTTGAACCGCGGACCTCCCATATGGTTAGACGGATGCCCTAACCACTGGGCCAAATCTGTTGTCCCAATGTCTTCTTAATATCCTTAATCTCTTTAGCCATCTCGTTGAATTATTAAGGAGATTTGTTTAAATATCTGTGATAAGTTGTCTCAACTTCTTTATGTCATTTGGAGGCTTATCTTGTTCCTTTAACTGGACCATATTTTCCTGTTTCTTGGTGTGGATTGTAATTTTTTGTTGGTGTCTTAGCATCTGGCTTATTAGAGTATTTATTCTGGGTGCAGTTTTTCTCTTTAATTTAGGGTTTCCTGCCCTTTCTCTGTTGCTGGTTGTAGAGTAGGAGCCAAGGATGTAGGTAGTTGATATAAGCTGTGGAGGCTCAAGCTGCCCTCATTGCCCCAGGGACCAATGAAGCGTCTCCCAACTTTCTCCTTTGCCAGGGGTATGGTCAGAGTCACAGCTCTGTGAAATAATCCAAGTTGTGCAGGCCTAGAGTGTAGTTGCCCAGAGAGACTGATAAAGCTTCCTGCCCCTTTCTCCGCTGCCTGGAGCAGGAATGGAGCTGTAGATGTGGGCAGCAATCTATTCAGTATGGGTCCAAAATGACCACAGATGTCCCGGTAGACTTCCCATTATTCAGTCTGTGTCAGTCAAAATTATGTGAAGTTACCTGGATAGGCTGGTGCAGGGCCCACCAGCCTCCTCCCTGCCAGAGGTGGGGCTGAAGCCTAGGCTATGGCTTCAGGCTGATATGGGTGAAAGAAACTGGTCCCCTCTGTCACTGTGATTTTCAGTTAGCCTGGCTTCCCCTCGTGCTGGGGGCAGAGTCAAAATGGTGGCCTCTGGTCTCTTTCTGACTTGGACAGGCTCAAACTTTAGCTGTTCTTAGGATTATACTTCAGCCAGCCGAATTTGCTAACTAGTAGCTGAAGTTGGTGGTTGACTGTCTCTTACCCTCTTGTTTTTGGGAAATGATGCTTCCTATTCCAGCCACAGAATAGCTCCTGGGGCGGTTTGTGCTGCCAAAGTAGGATGATCACCGGCCTCCGTGGCTTTGGCTGGTAATTCTGGAGAGGCTGGCGCAGGTCCCCCCAGCTTCCTCCCTGTTGGAGGTGGGGCTGGGGCTTAGTTGGTGCTGCAATCTGACCTGAATGGAAAGAAGCTGGTCTCTACCAGCACTGTGATTTTCAGTCTACCCCTCTTCTTGCCAGGTGTGGAGTTAATATGGCCAGTACTGGTCTCTTTCTGACTTGGACAGGTTCAAACTTTAGCTGTTCTTAAGGTTATAGTTTAGCCTGCCAAATTTATTACTCAGTATCTGAAGTTGGTGCCCAACCATCTCTTCCTCTCCTGTTTTTGGAAAGTGGAGCTTCCAATTCCAGCTGATGAATAGCTCCCAAAGTGGCTTGTGCCACCAGTGGAGGATGGGCCCCGGCCTCTGTGATGTGGAGTGCTCTAATTATGAATCTTCTCTGCAGGTGGGCAGTCTCCTCCTTCAATTCCTTCAAGGATGTTGTAGGATGCTCTTATGCTTTCCTGGATCCCCCAAACAGAAATGCTTCAGATATCTCTGTGTGTTTACTAACTGCCTTGTAGCAGGAGCTGACTCTCAGAGCTCCTTACTCAGCTGCCATCTTGCTGGTTGTTGCCCACCTTCTTTTGATATAAGGGAAATAAGAATCGGGAATGGATTTTGTTAGGACTCTTTCTACTCAGGTACCCTAGGAAAGTGTCCATGTAGGATTAATTTCTGGATTGAGTCAGTGAATCACTGCATTAAAAAAAAATTATTTCTCTCCCCTTCCCCCCTGCCATTGTCTGCTCTCTCTGTCCATTCCCTGTGTGTTCTTCTTTGTCCACTTGCTTTCTTGTCAGTGGCACTGGGAATCTGTGTCTTTTTGTTGCGTCATCTTGCTGCATCAGCTCTCCGTGTGTGTGGTGCCACTCCTGGGAAGGATGCACTTTTGTTTTTCATGTAGGGTGGCTCTCCTTGAGGGGTTTGAACCTTGGACCTCCCATATGGTAGGCAGATGCTCTATAAGTTGAGCCAAATCCGCTTCCCACTGCATTTTTTTAAATAAAATTTTTTGAAGTATATCATTCATACATGAACATACATAAACAATAGGTATATAGTAAAAGTTGTGAACTTACAAAATAAACGTGCATATCATCATACAGGGCTCCCATATATCACCTCAACACAAACAAGTTGCCTTATTGTGAAATATTTGTTTCAAACTATGAAAGAGCATCATCAAAGTATTACTACTAACTCTAGCCCCTGTCTTATATCTGGTATATTTTCTCCCCAACCACCCAATTATTAACACCCTATATTAGCATTATATATTTGTTGTAGTTCATGAGAGAATGTTCTCATATTTTTTCTGTTAAACACAGTCCATCTTCCACCAGATGATTCACTGTGTTATACAATCCATTCAAAATGTATATTCAGTGGCTCTCATTTTCATCACAAAGTTGTGCTGTCATCACCTTAGTTAATTTTATGTTTTCATTACTCCCAAAGGAAAAATCCATGCCTCCTTATAGTCCCCTATAGTTGTCTCTTAGAATTGATATAGCTTCTTTGCCATTGCTGCAAAAATATTACAATATTAATGTTAACTATTATCTGTAAGTTACATTAGTTGTAATTTTTCTGTGTATCACCATATTCTTAGCACTTTGTAAAAGAAGAACATTCTTATATTTATACTATTAAGCAAAATCTTCATCCACCACTGAAATTCCTATGTCATACATTCCCTAGATTATTCTCTAGCTTCCTTTCAATTGACGTTTACATTCACAGACTACCCCTTTTATCCACAATCTCATTTATAAATCAGCAGTTGTTTGTTATACTCACTATAATGGGTTACTATCAACTCTATTCATTTCCATGTTTTTACAATAAACCTTATTAAAAATTCTACATACATTAAGCATCAACTTGCATTCTCAACCCACATTCTATTTCCAGTAACCCATACTCCAGAGTTTACCTCTGTGAGTTTACTCATTGCATTTAGTTCATATAATACTTGTCCTTTTGTGTCTGGCTTATTTTACTAAACCTAATAGCATCAAGGTTCATCCATGTTGCCATATGCATCCCAATTTACAATGTTTTTTTTTTTTTTTTTTTTTTTTACCATTGCAGCTAAGTACTTACTGCTGAATAGTACTCCATTGTATGTATAGGCCATATTTTATTTATCTATTCTTCAGATGATGGACACTTGGACTGATTCCATATTTTAGAAATTGTGAGTAATGCTTCTGTGAACATCAGTGAGCAAATATCATTTTGTGTCCTTGCTTTCAGCTCTTCTGAATATATTCCTAGTAAATGTATTGTTGGATCATACAGCAGTTCTATATTCAGCTTCTTGAGGTACTGCCAAACTGTCTTCCACAGAGGCTGCACCATTCTACATTCCCACCAGTAGTGAAGTAGTGTGCCTGTTTTTCCACATCCTCTCTAGCACTTGTAGTTTTCTGTTTTTTTTAAAAGATTTATTTATTTATTTTATTTCTCTCCCCTTCCTCCCCCCCAGTTGTTTGTTCTCTGTGTCTATTTGCTGTGTGTTCTTTGTCCACTTCTATTGTTGTCAGCAGCACGGCAATCTGTGTTTCTTTTTGTTGCATCATCTTGTTGTGTCAGCTCTCCGTGTGTGCGGCACCATTCCTGGGCAGGCTACACTTTCTTTCATGCTGGGTGGCTCTCCTTACGGGGCGCACTCCTTGCGCGTGGGGCTCCCCTATGCGGGGACACCCCTGCGTGGTGTGGCACTCCTTGCTCACATCAGCACTGCACATGGGCCAGCTCCACACGGGTCAAGGAGGCCCGGGGTTTGAACCGCGGACCTCCCATGTGGTAGACGGACGCCCTAACCACTGGGCCAAGTCCGCTTCCCTT